>NW_027646196.1:0-642800 GCF_951394435.1 Stenella coeruleoalba
TGAGGGTACGGCAATGCTTTAGGGGGAGCGTGCGTGTGAGGGCGTGGGTTAGTGTTAGAGTACGGGTTAGGATTAGGGGACGGGTGAGGGTCAGGCTTCGGAGAAGGGTTAGGGTTAGGGTTCGGGCTAGGGTTAGGGTTAGGGGACAGGGATGGTTTAGGGTCCAGGTGAGGGTACGGCAACCCTTTAGGGGGAGCGTGCGTGTGAGGGCGCGGGTTAGTGATAGCGTACGGGTTAGGATTAGGGGACGGGTGAGGGTCAGGCTTCGGGGAAGGGTTAGGGTTACGGTTCGGGCTAGGGTTAGGGTTAGGGGACGGGGACGATTTACGGTCCAGGTGAGGGTACGGCAACGCTTTAGGGGGAGCGTGCGTGTGAGGGCGCGGGTTAGTGTTAGCGTACGGGTTAGGATTAGGGAACGGGTGAGGGTCAGGCTTCGGTGAAGTGTTAGGGTTAGGGTTCGGGCTAGGGTTAGGGTTAGGGGACGGGGACGGTTTAGGGTCCAGGTGAGGGTACGGCAACGCTTTAGGGGGAGCGTGCGTGTGAGGGCGCGGGTTATTGTTAGCGTACGTGTTAGGATTAGGGGACGGGTGAGGGTCAGGCTTCGGGGAAGGGTTAGGGTTAGGGTTCGGGCTAGGGTTAGGGGACGGGGACGGGGACGGTTTAGGGTCCAGGTGAGGATACGGCAACGCTTTAGGGGGAGCGTGCGTGTGAGGGCGCGGGTTAGTGTTAGCGTACGGGTTAGGATTAGGGGACGGGTGAGGGTCAGGCTTCGGGGAAAGGTTAGGGTTAGGGTTCGGGCTAGGGTTAGGGTTAGAGGACGGGGACGGTTTAGGGTCCAGGTGAGGGTACGGCAACGCTTTAGGGGGAGCGTGCGTGTGAGGGCGTGGGTTAGTGTTAGCGTACGGGTTAGGATTAGGGGATGGGTGAGGGTCAGGCTTCAGGGAAGGGTTAGGGTTAGGGTTCTGGGTAGGGTTATGGTTAGGGGACGGGGACGGTTTAGGGTCCAGGTGAGGGTACGGCAACGCTTTAGGGGGAGCGTGCGTGTGAGGGCGCGGGTTAGTGTTATCGTACGGGTTAGGATTAGGGGACGGGTGAGGTTAGGCTTCGGGGAAGGGTTAGGGTTAGGGATCGGGCTAGTGTTAGGGTTAGGGGACGGGGACGGTTTAGGGTCCATGTGAGGGTACGGCAACGCTTTAGGGGGAGCGTGCGTGTGAGTGCGAGGGTTAGTGTTAGTGTACGGTTTAGGATTAGGGGACGGGTGAGGGTCAGGCTTCGGGGAAGGGTTAGGGAGAGGGTTCGGGCTAGGGTTAGGGTTAGGGGACGGGGATGGTTTTGGGTCCAGGTGAGGGTACGGCAACGCTTTAGGGGGAGCGTGCGTGTGAGGGCGTGGGTTAGTGTTAGCGTACGGGTTAGGATTAGGGGACGGGTGAGGGTCAGGCTTCGGGGAAGGGTTAGGGTTAGGGTTCGGGCTAGGGTTAGGGTTAGGGGACGGGGACGGTTTAGGGTCCAGGTGAGGGTACGGCAACGCTTTAGGGGGAGCGTGGATGTGAGGGCGCGGTTTAGTGTTAGCGTACGGGTTAGGATTAGGGGACGGGTGAGGGTCAGGCTTCTGGGAAGGGTTAGGGTTAGGGTTCGGGCTAGGGTTAGGGTTAGGGAACGGGGACGGTTTAGGGTCCAGGTGAGGGTACGGCAACGCTTTAGGGGGAGCGTGCATGTGATGGCGCGGGTTAGTGTTAGCGTACGGGTTAGGATTAGGGGACGGGTGAGGGTCAGGCTTCGGGGAAGGGTTAGGGTTAGGGTTCGGGCTAGGGTTAGGGTTAGGGGTCGGGGACGGTTTAGGGTCCAGGTGAGGGTACGGCAATGCTTTAGGGGGAGCGTGCGTGTGAGGGCGCGGGTTAGTGTTAGCGTACGGGTTAGGATTAGTAGACGGGTGAGGATCAGGCTTCGGGGAAGGGTTAGGGTTAGGGTTCGGGCTAGGGTTAGGGTTAGGGGACGGGGACGGTTTAGGGTCTAGGTGAGGGTACGGCAACGCTTTAGGGGGAGCGTGCGTGTGAGGGCACGGGTTAGTGTTAGCGTACAGGTTAGGGTTAGGAAACATGTGAGGGTTAGGCTTCGGGGAAGGGTTAGGGAGAGGTTTCGGGCTAGGGTTAGGGTTAGGGGACGGGGACGGTTTAGGGTCCAGGTGAGGGTATGGCAACGCTTTAGGGGGAGTGTGCATGAGAGTGCGTGTCTTAGTGTTAGCGTACGGGTTAGGATTAGGGGACGGGTGAGGGTCAGGCTTCGGGGAAGGTTTAGGGTTAGGGTTCGGGCTAGGGTTAGGGTTAGGGGTCGGGGACGGTTTAGGGTCCAGGTGAGGGTACGGCAACGCTTTAGGGGGAGCGTGCGTGTGAGGGCGCGGGTTAGTTTTAGTGTACGGGTTAGGATTAGGGGCCGGTTGAGGGTCAGGCTTCGGGGAAGGGTTAGGGTTAGGGTTCGGGCTAGGGGTAGGGGACGGGGACGGGGACGGTTTAGGGTCCAGGTGAGGGTACGGCAACGCTTTAGGGGGAGCGTGCGTGTGAGGGCGCGGGTTAGTGTTAGCGTACGGGTTAGGATTAGGGGACGGGTGAGGGTCAGGCTTCGGGGAAGTGTTAGGGTTATGGTTCGGGCTAGGGTTAGGGTTACGGGAAGGGGACGGTTTACGGTCCAGGTGAGGATACGGCAACGCTTTAGGGGGAGCGTGCATGTGAGATCGTGGGTTAGTGTTAGCGTACGGGTTAGGATTAGGGGACGGGTGAGGGTCAGGCTTCGGGGAAGGGTTAGGGTTAGGGATCGGGCTAGGGTTAGGGTTAGGGGACGGGGACGGTTTAGGGTCCATTTGAGGATACGGCAACGCTTTAGGGGGAGCGTGCGTGTGAGGGCGCGGGTTACTGTTAGCGTACGGGTTAAGATTAGGGGACGGGTGAGGGTCAGGCTTCGGGGAAGGGTTAGGTTTAGGGTTCGGGCTAGGTATGGGTTAGGGGACGGGGACGGTTTAGGGTCCAGGTGAGGGTACGGCAACGCTTTAGGGGGATTGTGCGTGTGAGGGCGCGGTTTAGTGTTAGTGTACGGGTTAGGATTAGGGGACGGGTGAGGGGAAGGCTTCGGGGAAGGGGAAGGGTTAGGGTTCAGGCTAGGGTTAGGGTTAGGGGACGGGGACGGTTTAGTGTCCAGGTGAGGGTACGGCAATGCTTAAGGGGGAGCGTGCGTGTGAGGGCGCGGGTTAGTGTTAGCGTACGGGTTAGGATTAGGGGATGGGTGAGGGTCAGGCTTCGGGGAAGGGTTAGGGTTAGGGTTCGGGCTAGGGTTAGAGTTAGTCGACAGGGACGGTTTAGGGTCCAGGTGAGGGTACGGCAACGCTTTAGGGGGAGCGTGCGTGTGAGGGCACGGGTTAGTGTTAGCGTACGGGTTAGGATTAGGGGACGGGTGAGGGTCAGGCTTCGGGGAAGTTTTAGTGATAGGGTTCGGGCTAGGGTTAAGGTTAGGGGACGGGGACGGTTTAGGTTCCAGGGGCGGGTACAACAACGCTTTAGGGGGAGCGTACGTGTGAGGGCGCGTGTTAGTTTTCGCGTACGGGTTAGGATTAGGGGACGGGTGAGGGTCAGGCTTCGGGGAAGTTTTAGTGATAGGGTTCGGGCTAGGGTTAAGGTTAGGGGACGGGGACTGTTTAGGGTCCAGGTGAGTGTACGACAACGTTTTAGGGGGGGGCGTACGTGTGAGGGCACGGGTTAGTGTTAGTGTACAGCTTAGTAATAGGGGACGGTTGAGGGGAAGGCTTCGGGGAAGGTTTAGTGTTAGGGTTCAGGCTAGGGTTATTGTTAGGGGACGGGGACGGTTTAGGGTCCAGGTGAGGGTACGACAACGGTTCACGGGGAGCGTACGTGTGAGGGCACGGGTTAGTGTTAGTGTAAGGGTTCGGATTAGGGGACGGGTGAGGGGAAGGCTTCCGAGAAGGGTTAGGGTTAGGGTTCGGTCTAGGGTTAGGTGTAGGGGACGGGGACGGTTTAGGGTCCAGGTGAGGGTACGACAACTGTTTAGGGGGAGCGTACGTGTGAGGGCACGGTTTATGTTAGCGTACGGGTTTGGATTAGGGGACGGGTGAGGGGAAGGCTCCTGGAAAGGGTTAGGGTTAGGGTTCCGGCTAGGGTTAGGGTTACGGGATGGGGACGGTTTAGGGTCCAGGTGAGTGTATGACAACGGTTTAGGGGGAGCGTATGTGTGAGGGCACGGGTTAGTGTTAGAGTACGGGTTAGGATTAGGGGACAGATGAGGGGAATGCTTTGGGGAAGGCTTAGTGGTAGGGTTCGAGCTAGGGTTAGGGTTAGGGGAAGGGTACGGTTTAGGGTCCAGTTGAGGGTACGACAATGGTTTAGGGGGAGCGTACGTGTGAGGGCACAGGTTAGTGTTAGCGTACGGGTTAGGATTAGGGGACGGGTGAGGGGAAGGCTTCGGGGAAGGGTTAGGGTTAGGGTTCGGGCTAGGGTTAGGATTAGGGGACGGGGACGGTTTACGGTCCAGGTCAGGTTACGACAACGGTTTGGGGGAGGGTACGTGTGAGGGCATGGATTAGTGTTAGCGTACGGGTTAGGATTAGGGGACGTGAGAGGGGAAAGCTTCGGGGAAGGGTTAGGGTTAGTGTTCAGGCTAGGGTTAGCGTTAGGGGACGGGGATGGTTTAGGGTCCAGGTGAGGGTACGACAACGGTTTAGGGGGAGCGTACGTGTGAGGAAATGGGTAAATGTTAGCGTACGGCTTAGGATTAGGGGACGGGTGAGGGGAAGGCTTCGGGAAAGAGTTAGGGTTAGGTTTCGGGCTAGACTTAGGGTTAGGGGACGGCGACGGTTTAAGGTCCAGGTGAGGGTACGACAACGGTTTAGGTGGAGCGTACGTGTGAGAGCACGGGTTACTGTTTGCATACGGGTTAGGATTAGGGGACGGGTGAAGGGAAGGCTCCGGGGAAGGGTTAGGGTTAGGGTTCGGGGTAAGTTTAGGGTTAGGGAACGGGGACGGTTTAGGGTCCAGGTGAGGGTATGACAACGTTTCAGGTGGAGCGTGTGTGTGAGGGCACGGGTTAGTGTTAGCGTACGGGTTAGGATTAGGGGACGTGTGAGGGGAAGGCTTCGGGGAAGGGTTAGGGTTAGGGTTCGGTCTAGGGTTAGGGGTAGGTGACGGGGACGGTTTAGGGTCCAGATGAGCGTATGACAATGGTTTAGGGGGAGCGTACGTGTGAGGGCACGGTTTAGTGTTAGCGTTCGGGTTACGATTAGGTGACGGGTGAGGGGAAGGCTCCGGGGAAGTGTTAGAGTTAGGGTTCGGGCTAGGGTTAGGGTTAGGGTTTTAGTACGTTTTAGGGTCCAGGTGCGGGTACGAAAACGGTTTAGGGTGAGCCTACGTGTGAGGGCATGGGTTAGTGTTAGCGTACGGGTTAGGACTAGGGAATGGGTTAGGGTAAGGCTTCGGGGAAGGGTTAGGGTGGATCATACTCTGGGTTCCACATGCATGTTTTAGCTGAAGGAATAATACCTTAAACCTGGAGAGTTGAGACCCGTGGAATGGGTACCATGCAATATGACTTCAAAGGGTCTTCATTTGCTCACCGAACCTCTCCAATCCTATCACTGCTACGTTTATGCCCCTGTACACACGCTTGATTCTCTTTCAGAGACATAGCAATCAATAGTTTTTAAGATACTTACTAGTCAGGTACATTCTTAGGCGTTTAATATGGGGTGTTGAGTCCATTTCGTGTAGCAAGGAGTAGCTCTTGTCTATTCCATATTTGGCTTAAGGAACTTTATCTGTGCTCATTTCAATCTCTGGTTTTATGCAGCACCCCAACTCACCTTTACCCTTAAGCAAGCATAAATTGGTTTTCTAAATGTGAGACCCTGTTCTGTTTTGTAATCCAGTTCCTGTGTAGCCAAGTTTACATTCCGTGTATTAGTGATATCTTATGATGTTTCTTTTTCTCTGTGACTTATTTCAGTTAGAATCATCATACCTGAATCCACTCACTATGCTGCTCCGGGCCTGATGACATAGATTTCATTGCTGAGTGATATTGCATTGTACGTAAGTACCACAACTTCTTTATCCATTTTTCTCTTACTGCAATATTGAACTTGTACCATAAACGAGGTTCTTGTAAACAGAGCCGTCCCAAACTTTGGGGTGGCTGTGTCTTTTTGATTTTAATTTCCCTAAGCTATAGGACCATAAGTGGAAGTGCCCTAGGCTCTGTTGCTTTGTTTTTTAGATGTTTCAGGAAACACCATACACTTCTTCCGAGTGGCTGTTGGCAATTTACACCCCGTCCATCAGCATAACAAGGCTCCCAGTTCTCCATGGCCTGTCCTGCCTTTCTGGATTTTACACTCTTTTCAGATGGCCCTTTTGACCGGGGGGAAGTGAGACTTCATTGTAGTGCAGATTTCCTTTGCAAACTTGCTTGGTTGGCCAAAAAGGGCGTATGCGTTTTTACCTGAATATATTCAGGAAAAAACGCATACGCCCTTTTTGGCCAAGAGCATCATTGTCGAGGTTCTGACTTTCTTCATATGTTTTCAGTGCAATTCCAGTCTACCTCCTGAAATTGGTTTCCTGCAATTCTGCCTTGATTTCATTGCCGCTTCATAGCCTTACCTCAATATATTTTTTGAAAATAGTTGGCCTTTATAACTCTGCAGGTTTTTGACTTGCAGTGGCCCTTAGCTCCATTTTTCAGCTCTTATTTTTGTGATCTTGCCTCATAACCACAGGATTCCTTCAGGCCCTATTCTTCTTCTGGGGCACCTTGCTGTGCCTTTGGTTAATTCTTCTTACTGATGTGAAATTAGAGTGACATGTGCCCATTGAAACCGCTACAGCTAGTTTCTCACTGGTTCTCCCTATTCCCATTCATCCTCCGCACTAACTGCAGACTGTGCGATACCAGAACTTAAAGGCATTGACTCTCCATGAGGGGATGTTTTTAGTAAAGCGGCTGGAATGTCGATCCGGAGTCCCAGGAGAGGAAAAATGAGGTGCGTTTTAGAAACCTTTCCCGATCATATGGTATACCAGTCGCTGGGTTTCCCAAGCATGGTTTAGCTGTAGGAAGATTCCCTTCAACCTGGATTGTTGGGACCCTTGGAATGAGTAGCATGAAGTATTGCATTAAACTTTTGGCAGTTGCTCACCAAAGCTCACCAATCCTCTCAGCCCCAAGTGTCCAGCCTTATGTCTTATCCAGCTGTGGGTTTATATGTGGTCAATCCAGGTTGCATCACAGCCCCTGAGCGAATTTTGTAAGAATTTTTCTCTCTTTCATTGTTTCTGCGTTTTGTTTTTAAAATTTATTTCTATAATGGGATTTAGCTCATTTTCACTGCTGTGTTTGTGCCGCTCTGCACACACTTGATTCCCTTATGGAGATATATCAATACATGGGTTTTAAGATTCTTATTACTCAGATATATTTCTCTGCGGTGTATAGGGTGTGTTGAGGCCAGTTCATTGAGCAAGGTGTAGATCTTGTCTAATACCTATTTGGTTTATTGAACGGTATCTGTGCTAATTTCAAACTCTGGTTTTATGCATCACCCCACCTCTCCTTTCCCCTTAAGCTGACATAAGTGTGTTTTCTAAATGTGAGACACTGTTCTGTTCTGTAATTCATTTCTTGTGCAGCCATATTTACCCTCCCTCTATAGGTGATATCTTATGATATGTTTCTTTTTCTGTTTGACTTATTTCAAGTAGTATTATCGGACCTAAATCCACTCTTTATCCTTCTACTAGCCTTATTACATTGATTTCATGGTGAAGAGATATTCCATTGTACATAAGTACCACATCTTCTTTATCCATTGTTCTCTTTCCTGGGATATTTAAGGTGTACTGAAGTTGAGGTTCTTGTAAACAGAGTAGCCCTAAACTGTGGTGTGCTTGTGTCTTGTTGATTTTTAGACTTCCCTAGATATACTCCCATGATTGGAAGTGTCCTATGCTCTGTAGCTCTGCTTTTTAGATGATTTAGGAACCACCATACACTTCTCCAGAGTGGCTCTCGGCAGTTCACACACTGCCCATCAGCGTATAAAGGCTCCTTGTTCTTCATGGCCTGTCCTGCATTTCTGGTTTTTACAATTTTTTAGGATGGCCCTTTTGACCGGTGGGAAATGAGACTTCTTTGTTGTGCACATTTGCATTGCTTGCTTGCTTCGTTGCCCATAAAGTGCGTATGCGTTTTTTCCTGGATATAATCAGGAAAAAACGCATACGCCCTTTTGGGCCAACTGCATCATTGTCGAAATTCTGCCACTTTTCATGTGCTTTAAAGACGAGTCCAATCTATCTCTTGAAATCTGTTTCTTGCAATTCTGTCTTGCATTCAGATCCTCTTCTTTGCCTTACCTCAACATATTTTTGGACTTTAGTTTTCATTTATAACTCTGCAGGTTTGTGAATTGCAGTGACCCTGAGCTCCATTTTTTAAGTTGCTCTTTTGTGAGCTGGCCTCAAACCCGCAGGATTGCTTCAGGCCCTATTTTGGCTCCGGCGAGGCGGGCTGAGCCTTTTTTCAATTCTTATTCTTAATGGGAAATTAGAGTTATATGTGCCCGTCCAAACCCCTATAACTATTCTCTCATTGGTTCCCCCTCTGCCCGTTCATCCTCCTCACAATTTGCAAAATGTGTGAAACAGAAGTTGAAATGTGCTGATTCTCCAAGTGGGGAGATTCTAAGTAACGTGGCTGGAATGGTGAACAGGAGCACCAGGAGAGGATAAATGAGGTGCATTTTAGACACATCTCCCGATCACATGGTGTACAGTCCTCTGGGTTTTCCATGCATGTTTTAGCTGTAGGAAGATCCCTTGAACCTGCAGATTTGGGACCCATTGAATGGGTACCAGGTAGTATTACTTTAAAGGGTGTGCATTTCCTCACCCAACCTCACATTTCTCTTAGTGCAAACAGTTTCCAGCCTTATGTCTCATCCTGCTGTGGGTCTAGATGTGTTCAATCCATGTTGCATCACCGTCCCCGAGGAAAAGTTGTAAGAGGTTTTCTCTGTCTCTCTGTCGTTTATTTTTTTCAATTTATTACTATATTGGTTACAGCTGATTTTCAAAGCTCTGTTTCTTGCTGCTGTACATCCACTTGATTCACGTACAGAGAGACATCAGTAAATTCTTTTTCAGATTCTTACCAGTCGTATATATTCTTTTCCGGTGACTTGAGTGTGCTGAGTGCAGTTCTTTTAGCTACGGTGTAGGCCTTGTTGATTATCAGTTTGGTATTTGGAATGGTATCTTTGCTAATTTCAACCTCCTGGATGATGCCTCACCCCTCCCCACCTTTCCCGTTTAGCAGCCTTATGCGTGTTTTCTACATATTTGCCTATGTTTTTGTTTTGTAATTTATTTCATGTGTAGCCATTTTGGATTCCACCTTTAAGTGATATCTTATGATATGTGTCTTTTTCTTTTTGAATTATGTCACTTAGAAAGATCATATGTAACTCCTCCAGAGTTGTTACAACTGGCCATATTTCATTGATTTCCAGGCTGAATAATATTCCACTCTACCTAAGTACCACATCTCTATCCATTCTTTCCCTCCAGAGACATTTAAGTTATATCCTAGTCGGGGATCTTTTAAACAGAGAGGGGGTAAACATTGGGTTGCCTGTGTCCTCTCGATTTTTGTTTTTCCCAAGATATACGCCCATGAGTGCAAGTGCCCTATGCTCTGTAGCTCATTTTTTAGATGCTTTAGTAAACACAATACACTTCTCCAGAATGGCCGTTGGCAATATACATTTCCACTATAAGTCTCACAGGGCTCCCTCTTCTCCTTGCCCTGTCCTGCATTTCTGTTGTTTACGCTTTATGAGGATGGCTCTTCTGACTGATGCGAAGTGATATGTTTTGTAGTATTGACTTCCAGTGCCCACCAGTTTGGTTGGCTAAAAAAGTGTATGCCCTTTTCTTGAATATATACAGAAAAAAACGCATACACCCTTTTTGGCCAACTGCAATGTTGGCAATGTTCAGCTCCTTTTCTTGTGCTTAATGGCGAGTCCTTTCTACCTCCTCAAATCCCTTTCCTGCCATTCTCCCTTGCTTACAAGTCCTTTTCTCTGACTTTCCTCAAGACATTTTTCAGTGATGGATATTTTCAACTCTGCAGTTTCGTGAATTTTACTGCCCCTGAGTTCCATTGTTCAACTTGTGTTTATGGGAACTGGCCACAAAGCAGCAGGATTTCCTCAAGCCCTATACTGTTTCCATGGGCAACCCTAGCCTTTGGTCAATTCGTCTTCCTGATTGGAAATTAGAGTGACATGTGCCTGTCTGAACACCTAGGACTTGTCTCTCATTGTTCCTCATCCTTCCGCTTCATCCTCTGGACAAATTCCAAACTGTACGCAACAGGATGTTGACAGTGCTGACATCTCCAAGTGGGGAGACTGTTAGTAAAGACGCTGGAGGGGTGAACCCGAGCACCAGGAGATGAGGAGATGAGATGCCTTTTCCAAACTCTTCCCGATCAGACGGTATACCATCCTGTGGGTGTGACAGACATGTTTTAGCAGTAGGAAGAGTCCCATTCATGTAAGGAGAACACCAGGGCTTTTTCAAAATCAGTGTCTCCCCGAAACCCAAACTGGGGAAGTTTTTAAGCTACGGCTACACATATGTTCATTAAGGGCCTTGGGAAGTAGGCAGAGTCCAAACTTTAGATGATTGAAGTCTTCAGGGTCAGAAGCACTCACCACCAGCTTCGCTTAGGCTACACTTTAACTGTCATTGATAGATGATGTCAATAAAAATATCTATTCTTTTTCAGATTATTTCCCCTTATAGGTTATTGCAAAATGTTGAGTGTAGTTCCCTGTGCTATACAGTAGTTCCTTGTTGATGATCTATTTTATACATAGCAGTGTGTATGTGTTAATCCCAAACTGTTAATTTATCCCTCCTCCCACCTTTCCCCTTTGGTAATAATAAATTATAAGATTTTATACTTCTCAGAAATGGGGGAGCTGAAAGAGAGGTATCATTTTCAATGGAAAAGCATTTAAAACAAGATTGAAGCTTTAACCAAGATTATTAGATGTACATCCTTGGAAAGAAATCACTTCGTTTCTCTAATATTGACCTGACAAATAAGACAAACCCTTTCACTGAACTTGCTTATAATAAAGTGATGGAAATATCAAATGGAAGTGTTAGAAACATCTTATTTTACCCGAGCCTTATACACTGTTCTATGTTAACTACAGTTTGGCTCACACATCTGTTCATTGAGGTTACAATAGTCTCAATTTCTGTTACTGATCCTCCAGAGTGGACCCCAACAAGTGTCCCCCTGCCCAGTGTCATTGGGGCCAACAGATCGAGACTGAGTTTGGTTCACAAGCAAAGGAAACTTTATATTTTGATCAGAGAATGGAGAGGTGAGAGCATGCACTACCCCGTGGGCTGTGGGCTGGGCTGCTGTGTAGAGATCCTGTCAGAGTCAGTGGGAGGGAGGCGGCGGAGCTCTCGAGGGCCGGGTTGGCTGCAGCTCAGTCTCTATATCGCAGAGTCTGCACTGGGCCCCAGGAGCTGAGGTGTCATCCCAGCCATTCTGCACTAGGAAATCTGGTCTGAAGTGCCGGGTGTGGAACCTCTGCATGAGGGACCCTAGGAGCACATGAAATTAGACAAAGCACAAAGGATAAAAAAGGTTAGACTTGACTTTATTGCCCAGATTCTATTTTTATCTCCCAGGGATTTTTAATGGGCTTTGCTGGGGACAAACCCCTCCTCTGCTTTTTGTCCTGTTCCTCATTCTTGGAGTGCTGAGGGTGCAGACCCTTCTTCTGTAACTGCTGAGTGCTGAGTTGGGAGCCCTCATACCCGGGGGCGAGGGTCAGAGCTTCTCCCCAGCAGCCTCCAGGTGACGTTGATTGTCCCCAGGACCCCTGCCTCCCTGCTCGTCCACCTGAGCACCAGCATTGGAAGTGTTATAGATTCTAATGACCTTTAAGGGTCCAGGAAAGAGATGTGCAGAGACGCTGTGGGGGCCGGTCTCACCCCGCCCCACATTTGTTCGGCCACCTTAGGCTGACCGTTTCTGCCAGCCTAGATGCTCTGACCAGTAGTCTGTGCTTTCTTCAATTAGGACCCTGAATTAACGTACAAACAGCACCAGGTGTCAGAGCCCTGCCCACTCAACTCCCAGACAGTCCAGGGTCAGTGGTGATCAAGGATCATGATGGCCACTGAGTCAACAGCCTTTTGAAGTAAACAGGAGTCCAGCCGGTCTTATTGGCCACCATCATCACGGTGTCTGTAGGCTTTTCTATGGTGACAGTGTGGTATATGGTTCCCCCGCCAAGATTATTAGCTCCCCTCTGGGTGCAGTAAGTCCTGCAAGCAGTAGTCTACTCTTTTGGGACACACTCTTGTTGTTTTATGAGAGAAACTCCAGGTCAAGTGATGTTCACACGAGTCGTCATGGTGCCCTGTTGCCCCCGGTTATCTCTCTGGATGTTGGAGTTGGAGGGCCTCCTCACTCGAGGTTGGTGTGCCCACGGAGCGAACCCTGCAACTTCAGGGCATGGTTGGTGGTTAGGATCACCACGTGGGCTCCTTTTCCCTTAGGAGGGAGGTGGCCTTTTGGGCTGCTGATTTCCAGGTTTTTAGATACCGCCAGTATCTTGGCCAGATGTGGCAGTGGGCCAAGCCCCTTGGTGACCGTAGTTTATCCTACCTGGATGGCATTCTTGCATTGTTCCATATCAAGTGGTCCCAGTTTTTGCACTAATTCTCCAATGGCGATTCACCTTTCACCGGGAATGTAAAGGTCAAAGGGTTTAGCTAAATTAGGGAGTTCCAGGGCAAGGGTCTGAATTGACTGCTCTTTCCATTCTTGAAAGGCCACTTCTGGATTCTATTCAAAAGGATCATCATCTTTTCCTTTCAGTGTTTCATATAGAGGCCCAGCTAGTAGACTGTAGTTAGGGATCCAGAAGCAGCAAACCCTGGCCTCCCCAGGAACCCCTAAGCTGTCTTCTAGTTTTAGAAAGGGGTAAGGCTGAAAATGGTTTCTTCCCTTTCCTGGGATGGGCTTCTCTGACCTTCTGTGAGAATGAAGCCCAGGCAGGTCACCGCAGTCTGTGATATTTGAGCTTTTTCTTGGACAACTTCTATCCTTTATTGGCTTGGTAGTTCAGAGGCCTCCTTAGTAGGGCTGGCGATCAGAATGTCGTCTGCATATTGAAGGAGGGTTTCCTTTTCCAGAGGTAGAACTTTTAGGTCTTTAGCTAAGCTTTCCCCAAAGATGGTGTGGGAATTTTTGCACCCTTGGGGCAAGAAGGCCCGGAAGTATTGTTTTAGTTGTATGTTGAGTCCTGCCACTCACAAGCCAAAATTTCTTGTGACTCTGGGACTAATGGAATACAAAAGAAGGCATCATTGAAGACTAATACAGAATACCATGCCCTGGTGGTTGGTAGAATGACCAGCAGGGTGTAGGAATTAGGAGCAGCTGGAGGTATATCCTCGGTGGCTTCACTGACTGTCCTGACATCCTTTACCAGGTCCCCAGCAGCCCATGGGGCTCTCGTGGTCAGACCAATCCCAGAATATGGAGCTCACCTGGGCAGGTACCCCACCCCCACCCCAGCCCATGGGGCTCTCGTGGTCAGGCCCCTCCCAGGATACAGAGCTACCCTTGCAGGTACCGTGGCAGGGCTGGGCACACAGGAACCGTGCACATAGCCCTCATTACAGAGCACCCCCAGCTCACCTGTCGCTCAGAGCTGACACAGAGCACCTCAGAGCAGGACTTGAACTAACAAACAGCAGCTGCGACAGGTCTGTGACACTGGGCATCACTCCGTGAGGCCTCCCTCCACCTGGTCTTCCAGAGACTTCCACTGCACCCGGGGCACCAGGCCTCTGTCTCCAACCACCACCCACCCCTCCTCTCCCTGACTCCTGGGTTCCTCTCATTAGGAGAGGGTTTTCTTGAAGTTGTCTCCCACTCATGGGCCAGATAAAATGATTAGAAAACAAGCCAAAGCTGCAGCCCCTTGTCTATCCTGACTCTCAGGAGCCCACACCTGTTCCTTGGACCTGGCCGGTTCAGCAAGTTCCATTTTCTGCAACTGTGAGCCCCTGAGGGGTGATGATTGGCTGACCTGGGCAGCCTTACCGTGCCGGCCAGCCCTCCCCAGGTGTGCCTGGGTTGAGATCAATATAAATACCACTCCAGGCAGCAAGAGCCCCTGCAGCCGTGCCTGACGCCATTTTCTCTGCCCTGTCAGCAGTCTCGGGGCTGGGCTGGTGGGAGGGAGTGAGAGGCCACGGCTTTGTGGGTGGCCCAGTGTGAGTGGGGCTCTGCTGGACTTTCTGCAGCAGTTGCCAGGCTGCCACCTGCTAAAGAAGAGGATGTGTCACCCATACCTGCTGCTGGAATTTCTCCCTGGGCAGAGGTGAGGAAGGAAAAAAGCAGTGGGGGCAGGGACAGGACGGGTATCTCAGGCAGGGAAATGGAAATCTTCCAGAAGAGCACCCAGGGCCAGGACCATCCTGGCTGGCCTGCAGGCACCAAGTCGGCCGGCATGCTGTCACTCGTGTGGCTCTATGGCCCTTCCTCTAGGCTTTCAAGTCCTTGTATATATTCAGGTGTTTTACCTGGGACGGGTGGGAATAGTTCAGCAGCAACTGGCCTGGGGCTCAGCTCACGTTTACTCACAGATGCCTCGGCACGGTGCCCCAGCTTTGCAATGAGGACGCTTGTTGCGTGGGGGCTGCTGGCTGAATGGGAGACGATTCCCCACCACTGACCAACTTCAGAATTGTTTACAACTGGAGCAAGTGCCCTGATACGGTTTTCCTCTGTGGAACTGGTGGGTTCTGTGTTTTTTTTCTCTTTTTCGTTTTTGGTTCAAGGTAGATTTTATTCCTCTTTTTCGTATTTACAGATATAAGCATGGAAATAATTTATTCATATGAATACATGTATGTGCAGGGAATAATTGTTTTTTCTGTTTTATTTTTTAAATTTTATTTCTTTTTAATTTTGAATTTTATTTTATATTTTTATACAGCAGGTTCTTATTGGTTATCTATTTTATACATATAAATGTATACATGCCAATCCCAGTCTCTCAACTCCTCCCACCACCACCCCCCCAACAGCTTTCCCCCCTTGTTGTCCATACGTTTGTTGTCTACATCTGTTGCTCTATTTATGCCTTGCAAAATGGTTAACCTGTACAGTTTTTCTAGGTTCCACATATATGCATGAATATACAAGATTTGTTTTTCTCTTTCTGACTTACTTCACTCTGTATGACAGTCTCTAGATCCATCGACGTCTCTACAAATGACCCAATTTCATTCCTTTTCATGGCTTAGTAATATTCCATTTTATATATGTACCACTGCTTTATGCATTCGTCTGTCTGTGGGCATTTAGGTTGCTTCCATTACCTCGATATTGTAAAGAGTGAGGCAATGAACATTGCGGTGAATGACTCTTTTTGATTTATGGTTTTGTCTGGGTATATGTCCAGAACTGGGATTGCTGTATCATATGGTAATTCTACTGTTAGTTTCTTAAGAAACTCCATATTGTTCTCCATAGTGACTGTATCAATTTATATTCCCAACAATAGTGGAAGAGGGTTCCTTTTCTCCACACCCTTTCCAGCATTTTTTTTTGTAGATATTCTGATGATGCCCATTTAATCAGATGTGAGGTGATACCTCATTGTTGAGTCCATTTTGTTGAGCAAGGGGTAGGTCTTGGCTATTACATATGTGGCTTATGGAACGGTATCTGTGCTAATTTCAAACTCTGGTTTTATGCAGCACCCCTACTCACCTTCCCCCTTAAGCAAGCATAAGTTGGTTTTCTAAACATGAGACCCTGTTCTGTTTCGTAATTCAGTTCATGTGTAGCCAAGTTCTCACTCCATGTATTAGTGATACCTTATGATGTTTCTTTTTCTGTGTGACTTTTTTCACTTAGAATCACCGTGCCTCAATCCACTCATTATGCTTTTACAGCCTGGTGACATAGTTTTCATTGCTGAGAGGTATTCTGTTGTACGTAAGTACCGCAACTTCTTTATGCATTATTTGCTCTCTGGCATATTTAACTTGTGCTGCAGAAGAGGTTCCTGTAAACACAGCCGTCCCAAATTTTGGGGTGGCTGTGTCTTTTTGATTTTAATTTCCCTAAGCTATAGGACCATAAGTGGAAGTGCCCTAGGCTCTGTTGCTTTGTTTTATAGATGTTTCAGGAAACACCATACACTTCTCCCGAGTGGCTATTGGCAATTTACATCCTGCCCATCAGCATAACAAGGCTCCCAATTCTCCATGGCCTGTCCTGCCTTTCTGGATTTTACAATTTTTCAGATGGCCCTTTTGACCAGGGGGAAGTGAGACTTCATTGTAGTGCAGATTTCCTTTGCAAGCTTGCTTGGTTGGCCAAAAAGGGCGTATGCGTTTTTTCCTGAATATATTCAGGAAAAAAGGCATACGCCCTTTTTGGCCAAGTGCATCATTGTCGACGTTCTGCCTCTTTTCCTATGCTTTAAATGCAATTCCAGTCTACCTCCTGACATCGGTTTCCTGCAATTCTGCCCCGCTTTCATGTCCTCTTGGCAGCCTTACTTCAGTATATTTTTGGACGATAACTCTGCATGTTTGTGAATTACAGTGCCCCTTAGCTCCTTTCTTCAACTCGCTTTCTTGTGAGCTGACCGCAACACCGCAGGATGGCTTCAGGCCCTAATCTGGTTCCGGCACGGCACGCTGAGCCTTTGGTTAATTCCTCTTCCTGGTGGGAAATGAGAGTTAAATTTGCCCGTCCAGACACCTCCAGCTAGTCTCTCATTGGTTCTCCCTATTCCTGTTCATCTTCCGCAGAAATTGCAAACTGGGCCAAACAGGAGGTTAAAGGCACTGACTCTCCAACTCGGGAGAGTGTTTGGAAAGCGTCTGGAATGTTGCACTCGAGTACCAGGGGACGAGAACAGAGACATATTGGAACATGTCTCCCGATCACACGGTTGATCATACTCTGGGTTCCACATGCATGTTTTAGCTGAAGGAAGAATACCTTAAACCTGGAGAGTTGAGACCTGTGGAATGGGTACCATGCAATGTGACTTCAAAGGGAATTCATTTGCTCACCGAACCTCTCCAATCCTATCACTGCTGCCTTTATGCCCCTGTACACACGCTTGATTCTCTTTCAGAGACATAGCAATCCATAGGTTTTAAGATACTTACTAGTCAGGTACATTCTTAGGCGTTTAATATGGGGTGTTGAGTCCATTTCGTTGAGCAAGGAGTAGCTCTTGTCTATTCCATATTTGGCTTAAGGAACTTTATCTGTGCTCATTTCAATCTCTGGTTTTATGCAGCATCCCAACTCACCTTTCCCCTTAAGCAAGCATAAGTTGGTTTTCTAAATTTGAGACCCTGTTCTGTTTTGTAATCCAGTTCCTGTGTAGCCAAGTTTACATTCCGAGTATTACTGATATCTTATGATGTTTCTTTTTCTGTGTGACTTATTTCAGTTAGAATCATCATACCTGAATCCACTCATTGTGCTGCTACGGGCCTGATGACATAGATTTCATTGCTGAGTGATATTGCATTGTACGTAAGTACCACAACTTCTTTATCCATTTTTCACTTTCTGCGATATTGAACTTGTACTGTAAATGAGGTTCTTGTAAACAGAGCCGTCCCAAACATTGGTGTGGCTGTGTCTTATTGATTTTAATTTCCCTAAGCTATAGGACCATAAGTGGAAGTGCCCTAGGCTCTGTTGGTTTGTTTTTTAGATGTTTCAGGAAACACCATACACTTCTCCCGAGTGTCTGTTGGCAATTTACATCCCGCACATCAGCATAACTAGGCTCCAGTTCTCCATGGACTCTCCTGCCTTTCTGGATTTTACACTTTCTTCAGATGGCCCTTTTGACCGGGAGGAAGTGAGACTTCATTGTAGTGCAGATTTCCTTTGCAAGCTTGCTTGGTTGGCCAAAAAGGGCGTATGCGTTTTTTCCTGAATATATTCAGGAAAAAAGGCATACGCCCTTTTTGGCCAAGTGCATCATTGTCGACGTTCTGCCTCTTTTCCTATGCTTTAAATGCAATTCCAGTCTACCTCCTGAAATCGGTTTCCTGCAATTCTGCCCCACTTTCAAGTCCTCTTGGCAGCCTTACTTCAGTATATTTTTGGACGATAGCTGTCATTTATAACTCTGCAGGTTTGTGAATTACAGTGCCCCTGAGCTCCTTTCTTCAACTCGCTTTCTTGTGACCTGGCCGCAACACCGCAGGATGGCTTCAGGCCCTAATCTGGTTCCGGCACGGCACGCTGAGCCTTTGGTTAATTCCTCTTCCTGGTGGGAAATGAGAGTTAAATTTGCCCGTCCAGACACCTCCAGCTAGGCTCTCATTGGTTCTCCCTATTCCTGTTCATCTTCCGCAGAAATTGCAAACTGGGCCAAACAGGAGGTTAAAGGCACTGACTCTCGAGGTCCGGAGAGTGTTAGTAAAGCGTCTGAAATGTTGCACCCGAGTACCAGGGGACGAGAACTGAGACATATTGGAACAGGTCTCCCAATCACACGGTTGATCATACACTGGGTTCCACATGCATGTTTTAGCTGAAGGAAGAATCCCTTAAACCTGGAGAGTTGAGACCCGTGGAATGGGTACCATGCAATGTGACTTCAAAGGGTTTTCATTTGCTCACCGAACCTCTCCAATCCTATCACTGCTGCGTTTATGCCCCTGTACACATGCTTGATTCTCTTTCGGAGACATAGCAATCCATAGGTTTTAAGATACTTTTTAGTCACGTACATTCTTAGGCGTTTAATATGGGGTGTTGAGTCCATTTCGTTGAGCAAGGAGTAGCTCTTGTCTAGTCCATATTTGGCTTAAGGAACTTTATTTGTGCTCATTTCAATCTCTGGTTTTATGCAGCACCCAAACTTACCTTTCCCCTTAAGCAAGCATAAGTTGGTTTTCTAAATTTGAGACCCTGTTCTGTTTTGCAATCTAGTTCCTGTGTAGCCAAGTTTACATTCCGTGTATTAGTGATATATTATGATGTTTCTTTTTCTGTGTGACTTATTTCAGTTAGAATCATCGTACCTGAATCCACTCATTATGCTGCCACAGGCCTGATGACATACATTTCATTGCTGAGTGATATTGCATTGTACGTAAGTACCACAATTTCTTTATCCATTTTTCACTTTCTGCGATATTGAACTTGTACTGTAAATGAGGTTCTTGTAAACAGAGGCGTCCCAAACATTGGGGTAGCTATGTCTTTTTGATTTTAATTTCCCTAAGTTATAGGACCATAAGTGGAAGTGCCCTAGGCTCTGTTGCTTTGTTTTTCAGATGTTTCAGGAAACACCATACACTTCTCCCAAGTGGCTGTTGGCAATTAACATCCCGCCCATCAGCATAACAAGGCTCCCAGTTCTCCATGACCTGTCCTGCCTTTCTGGATTTTACACTTTTTTCAGATGGCCCTTTTGACAGGGGGGGAAGTGAGACTTCATTGTAGTGCAAATTTCCTTTGCAAGCTTGCTTGGTTGGCCAAAAAGGGCGTATGCGTTTTTTCCTGAATATATTCAGGAAAAAACGTATACGCCCTTTTTGGCCAAGTGCATCATTGTGGACGTTCTGCCTCTTTTCCTATGCTTTCAATGCAATTCCAGTCTACCTCCTGAAATCGGTTTCCTGCAATTCTGCCCCGCTTTCAAGTCCTCTTGGCAGCCTTACTTCAGTCTATTTTTGGACGATAGCTGTCATTTATAACTCTGCAGGTTTGTGAATTACAGTGCCCCTGAGCTCCTTTCTTCAACTCGCTTTCTTGTGAGCTGGCCGCAACACCGCAGGATGGCTTAAGACCCAAATCTGGTTCCGGCACGGCACACTGAGCCTTTGGTTAATTCCTCTTCCTGGTGGGAAATGAGAGTTAAATTTGCCCGTCCAGACACCTCCAGCTAATCTCTCATTGGTTCTCCCTATTCCTGTTCATCTTCCGCAGAAATTGCAAACTGGGCCAAACAGGTTAAAGGCACTGACTCTCCAAGTCGGGAGAGAGTAAAGCGTCCGGAATGTTGCATCCGAGTACCAGGGGATGAGAACTGAGACATATTGGAACACTTCTCCCGATCACATGGTTAATCATACTCTGTGTTCCACATGCATATTTTAGCTGAAGGAAGAATCACTTAAACCTGGAGAGTTGAGACCCGTGAAATGCGTACCATGCAATATGATTTCAAAGGGTCTTCATTTGCTCACCGAACCTCTCCAATCCTATCACTGCGGCGTTTATGCACCTGGACACTCGCTTGATTCTCTTTCCGACACATAGCAATCCATAGGTTTTCAGATACTTACTAGTCATGTACATTCTTAGGCGTTTAATATGGGGTGTTGAGTCCATTTCGTTGAGCAAGGAGTAGCTCTTGTCTATTCCATATTTGGCTTAAGGAACATTATCTGTGCTCATTTCAATCTCTGGTTTTATGCAGCACCCCAACTCACCTTTCCCCTTAGCAAGCATATGTTGGTTTTCTAAATTTGAGACCCTGTTCTGCTTTGTAATCCAGTTCCTGTGTAGCCAGGTTTACATTCCGTGTATTACTGATATCTTATGATGCTTCTTTTTCTGTGTGACTTATTTCAGTTAGAATCACCATACCTGAATCCACTCATTGTGCTGCTAAGGGCCTGATGACATAGATTTCATTGCTGAGTGATATTGCTTTGTAAGTAAATACGACAACTTCTTTATCTATTTTTCACTTTCTGCGATGTTGAACTTGTACTGTAAACGAGGTTCTTGTAAACAGAGGCGTCCCAAACTTTGGGGTGGCTGTGTCTTTTTGATTTTAATTTCCCTAAGCTATAGGACCATAAGTGGAAGTGCCCTAGGCTCTGTTGCTTTGTTTTTTAGATGTTTCAGGAAACACCATACACTTCTTCCAAGTGTCTGTTGGCAATTTACATCCCGCCCATCAGCATAACAAGGCTCCCAGTTCTCCATGGCCTGTCCTGCCTTTCTGGATTTTACACTTTTTTCAGATGGCCCTTTTGACCAGGGGGAAGTGAGACTTCATTGTAGTGCAGATTTCCTTTGCAAGTTTGCTTGGTTGGCCAAAAAGGGCGTATGCGTTTTTTCCTGAATATATTCAGGAAAAAACGCATACGCACTTTTTGGCCAAGTGCATCATTGTGGACGTTCTGCCTCTTTTCCTATGCTGTCAATGCAATTCCAGTCTACCTCCTGACATCGGTTTCCTGCAATTCTGCCCCGCTTTCAAGTCCTCTTGGCAGCCTTACTTCAGTATATTTTAGGACGATAGCTGTCATTTATAACTGTGCAGGTTTGTGAATTACAGTGCCCCTGAGCTCCTTTCTTCAACTCGCTTTCATTTGAGCTGGCCGCAACACCGCAGGATGGCTTCAGGCCCTAATCTGGTTCTGGCACGGCATGCTGAGCCTTTGGTTATTTCCTCTTCCTGGTGGGAAATGAGAGTTAAATTTGCCCGTCCAGACACCTCCAGCTAGTCTCTCATTGGTTCTCCCTATTCCTGTTCATCTTCCGCAGAAATTGCAAACTGGGGCAAACAGGAGGTTAAAGGGGACTGACTCTCCAAGTCGGGAGAGTGTTAGTAAAGCGTCTGGAATGTTGCACCCGAGTATCAGGGTACGAAAATTGAGACATATTTGAACTCGTCTCGCGATCACATGGTTGATCATACTCTGGTTTCCACATGCATGTCTTAGCTGAAGGAAGAATACCTTAAATCTGGAGAGTTGAGACCCATGGAATGGGTACCATGCAATATGACTTCAAAAGGTCTTCATTTGCTCACCGAACCTCTCCAATCCTATCACTGCTGCGTTTATGCCCCTGTACACATGCTTGATTCTCTTTCGGAGAAATAGCAATCCATAGGTTTTAAGATACTTACTAGTCAGGTACATTCTTAGGCGTTTAATATGCGGTGTTGAGTCCATTTCGTTGAGCAAGGAGTAGCTCTTGTCTATTCCATATTTGGCTTAAGGAACTTTATCTGTGCTCATTTCAATCTCTGGTTTTATGCAGCACCCCAACTCACCTTTCCCCTTAAGCAAGCATAAGTTGGTTTTCTAAATTTGAGACACTGTTCTGTTCTGTAATCAGTTCCTGTGTAGCCAAGTTTACATTCCGTGTATTACTGATATCTTATGATGTTTCTATTTCTGTGTGACTTACTTCAGTTAGAATCTTCATACCTGAATCCACTCATTGTGCTGCTAACGGCCTGATGACATAGATTTCATTGCTGAGTGATATTGCTTTGTAAATAAATACCACAACTTCTTTATCCATTTTTCACTTTCTGCGATGTTGAACTTGTACTGTAAACGAGGTTCTTGTAAACAGAGGCGTCCCAAACTTTGGGGTGGCTGTGTGTTTTTGATTTTAATTTCCCTAAGCTATAGGACCATAAGTGGAAGTGCCCTAGGCTCTATTGCTTTGTTTTTTAGATGTTTCAGGAAACACCATACACTTCTCCCGCATGTCTGTTGGCAATTTACATCCCGCCCGTCAACATAACAAGGCTCCCAGTTCTCCATGACCTGTCCTGCCTTTCTGGATTTTACACTTTTTTCAGATGGCCCTTTTGACCGGGGGGAAGTGAGACTTCATTGTAGTGCAGATTTCCTTTGCAAGTTTGCTTGGTTGGCCAAAAAGGGCGTATGCGTTTTTTCCTGAATATATTCAGGAAAAAACGCATACGCCCTTTTTGGCCAAGTGCATCATTGTGGACGTTCTGCCTCTTTTCCTATGCTTTCAATGCAATTCCAGTCTACCTCCTGAAATCGGTTTCCTGCCATTCTGCCCCGGTTTCAAGTCCTCTTGGCAGCCTTACTTCAGTATATTTTTGGACGATAGCTGTCATTTATAACTCTGCAGGTTTGTGAATTACAGTGCCCCTGAGCTCCTTTCTTCCACTCGCTTTCTTGTGATCTGGCCGAAACACCGCAGGATGGCTTCAGGCCCTAATCTGGTTCCGGCACGGCACGCTGAGCCTTTGGTTATTTCCTCTTCCTGGTGGGAAATGAGAGTTAAATTTGCCCGTCCAGACACCTCCGGCTAGTCTCTCATTGGTTCTCGCTATTCCTGTTCATCTTCCGCAGAAGTTGCAAACTGGGGCAAACAGGAGGTTAAAGGCACTGACTCTCCAAGTGGGGAGAGTGTTAGTAAAGCGTCTGGAATGTTGCACCCGAGTACCAGGGTACGAAAACTGAGACATATTTGAACACGTCTCCCGTTCACACGGTTGATCATACTCTGGGTTCCACATGCATGTTTTAGCTGAAGGAAGAATACCTTAAACCTGGAGAGTTGAGACCCGTGTAAAGGGTACCATGCAATATGACTTCAAAGGGTCTTCATTTGCTCACCGAACCTCTCCAATCCTATCACTGCTGCGTTGATGCCCCTGTACACATGCTTGATTCTCTTTCAGAGACATAGCAATACATAGGTTTTAAGATACTTACTAGTCAGGTACATTCTTAGGCGTTTAATATGGGGTGTTGAGTCCATTTCGTTGAGCAAGGAGTAGCTCTTGTCTATTCCATATTTGGCTTAAGGAACTTTATCTCTGCCCATTTCACCTCTGGTTTTATGCACACCCCCACTCACCTTTACCCTTAAGCAAGCATAAGTTGGTTTTCTAAATTTGAGACCCTGTTCTGTTTTGGAATTCAGTTCCTGTGTAGCCAAGTTTACATTCCGTTTATTAGTGATATCTTACGATGTTTCTTTTTCTGTGTGACTTATTTCAGTTAGAATCATCGTACCTGAATCCACTCATTATGCTGCTACGGGCCTGATGACATAGATTTCTTTGCTGAGTGATATTGCTTTGTAAGTAAATACCACAACTTCTTTATCCATTTTTCAGTTTCTGCGATGTTGAACTTGTACTGTAAATGAGGTTCTTGTAAACAGAGCCGTTCCAAACTTTGGGGTGGCTGTGTCTTTTTGATTTTAATTTCCCTAAACTATAGGACCATAAGTGGAAGTGCCCTAGGCTCTGTTGCTTTGTTTTTTAGATGTTTCAGGAAACACCATACACTTCTCCCGAGTGTCTGTTGGCAATTTACATCCCGCCCATCAGCATAACAAGGCTCCCAGTTCTCCATGGCCTGTCCTGCCTTTCTGGATTTTACACTTTTTCCAGATGGCCCTTTTGACCGGGGGGAAGTGAGACTTCATTGTAGTGCAGATTTCCTTTGCAAGCTTGCTTGGTTGGCCAAAAAGGGCGTATGCGTTTTTTCCTGAATATATTCAGGAAAAAACGCATACGTCCTTTTTGGCCAAGTGCATCATTGTGGATGTTCTACCTCTTTTCCTATGCTTTCAATGCAATTCCAGTCTACCTCCTGAAATCGGTTTCGTGCAATTCTGCCCCACTTTCACGTCCTCCTGGCAGCCTTACTTCAGTATATTTTTGGACGATAGCTGTCATTTATAACTCTGCAGGTTTGTGAATTACAGTGCCCCTGAGCTCCTTTCTTCCACTCGCTTTCTTGTGACCTGGCCGCAACACCGCAGGATGGCTTCAGGCCCTAATCTGGTTCTGGCACGGCACGCTGAGCCTTTGGTTAATTCCTCTTCCTGGTGGGAAATGAGAGTTAAATTTGCCCGTCCAGACACCTCCAGCTAGTCTCTCATTGCTTCTCACGATTCCTGTTCATCTTCCGCAGAAATTGCAAACTGGGCCAAACAGGAGGTTAAAGGGACTGACTCTCCAAGTCGAGAGAGTGTTAGTAAAGCGTCTGGAATGTTGCACCCGAGTACCAGGGTACGAAAACTGAGACATATTTGAACACGTCTGCCGATCAAACGGTTGATCATACTCTAGGATCCACATGCATGTTTTAACTAAAGGAAGAATATGTTAAACCTGGGTAGTTGAAACCCGTGGAATGGGTACCATGCAATATGACTTCAAAGGGTCTTCATTTGCTCACCGAACCTCTCCAATCCTATCACTGCTGCGTTTATGCCCCTGTACACATTCTTGATTCTCTTTCGGAGACATAGCAATCCATAGGTTTTAAGATACTTACTAGTCAGGTACATTCTTAGGCGTTTAATATGCGGTGTTGAGTCCATTTCGTTGAGCAAGGAGTAGCTCTTGTCTATTCCATATTTGGCTTAAGGAACTTTATCTGTGCTCATTTCAATCTCTGGTTTTATGCAGCACCCCAACTCACCTTTCCCCTTAAGCAAGCATAAGTTGGTTTTCTGAATTTGAGACCCTGTTCTGTTCTGTAATTCATTTCCTGTGTAGCCAAGTTTACATTCCGTGTATTACTGATATCTTATGATGTTTCTTTTTCTGTGTGACTTATTTCAGTTAGAATCATCATACCTGAATCCACTCATTGTGCTGCTAAGGGCCTGATGACATAGATTTCATTGCTGAGTGATATTGCTTTGTAAGAAAATACCACAACTTCTTTATCCATTTTTCACTTTCTGCGATGTTGAACTTGTACTGTAAATGAGGTTCTTGTAAACAGAGGCGTCCCAAACTTTGGGGTGGCTGTGTCTTTTTCAGTTTAATTTCCCTAAGCTATAGGACCATAAGTGGAAGTGCCCTAGGCTCTGTTGCTTTGTTTTTTAGATGTTTCAGGAAACACCATACACTTCTCCCGAGTGTCTGTTGGCAATTTACATCCCGCCCATCAGCATAACAAGGCTCCCAGTTCTCCATGACCTGTCCTGCCTTTCTGGATTTTACACTTTTTTCAGATGGCCCTTTTGACCGGGGGGAAGTGAGACTTCATTGTAGTGCAGATTTCCTTTGCAAGTTTGCTTGGTTGGACAAAAAGGGCGTATGCGTTTTTTCCTGAATATATTCAGGAAAAAACGCATACGCCCTTTTTGGCCAAGTGCATCATTGTGGACGTTCTGCCTCTTTTCCTATGCTTTCAATGCAATTCCAGTCTACCTCCTGAAATCGGATTCCTGCAATTCTGCCCCGCATTCAAGTCCTCTTGGCAGCCTTACTTCAGTATATTTTTGGACGATAGCTGTCATTTATAACTCTGCAGGTTTGTGAATTACAGTGCCCCTGAGCTCCTTTCTTCCACTCGCTTTCTTGTGACCTGGCCGCAACACCGCAGGATGGCTTCAGGCCCTAATCTGGTTCTGGCACGGCACACTGAGCCTTTGGTTAATTCCTCTTCCTGGTGGGAAATGAGAGTTAAATTTGCCCGTCCAGACACCTCCAGCTAGTCTCTCATTGCTTCTCGCGATTCCTGTTCATCTTGCGCAGAAATTGCAAACTGGGCCAAACAGGAGGTTAAAGGGACTGACTCTCCAAGTCGGGAGAGTGTTAGTAAAGCGTCTGGAATGTTGCACCCGAGTACCAGGGTACGAAAACTGAGACATATTTGAACACGTCTGCCGATCAAACGGTTGATCATACTCTAGGTTCCACATGCATGTTTTAGCTAAAGGAAGAATACGTTAAACCTGGGTAGTTGAAACCCGTGGAATGGGTACCATGCATTATGACTTCAAAGGGTCTTCATTTGCTCACCGAACCTCTCCAATCCTATCACTGCTGCGTTTATGCCCCTGTACACATTCTTGATTCTCTTTCGGAGACATAGCAATCCATAGGTTTTAAGATACTTACTAGTCAGGTACATTCTTAGGCGTTTAATATGCGGTGTTGAGTCCATTTCGTTGAGCAAGGAGTAGCTCTTGTCTATTCCATATTTGGCTTAAGGAACTTTATCTGTGCTCATTTCAATCTCTGGTTTTATGCAGCACTCCAACTCACCTTTCCCCGTAAGCAAGCATAAGTTGGTTTTCTAAATTTGAGACCCTGTTCTGTTCTGTAATTCATTTCCTGTGTAGCCAAGTTTACATTCCGTGTATTACTGATATCTTATGATGTTTCTTTTTCTGTGTGACTTATTTCAGTTAGAATCATCATACCTGAATCCACTCATTATGCTTATACGGGCCTGATGACATAGATTTCATTGCTGAGTGATATTGCATTGTACGTAAATACCAAAAATTCTTTATCCATTTTTCACTTTCTGTGATATTGAACTTGTACCATAACCGAGGATCTTGTAAACAAAGCCGTCCCAAACTTTGGGGTGGCTGTGTCTTTTTGATTTTAATTTCCCTAAGCTATAGGACCATAAGTGGAAGTGCCCTAGGCTCTGTTGCTTTGTTTTTTAGATGTTTCAGGAAACACCATACACTTCTCCCGAGTGTCTGTTGGCAATTTACATCCCGCCCATCAGCATAACAAGGCTCCCAGTTCTCCATGGCCTGTCCTGCCTTTCTGGATTTTACACTTTTTTCAGATGGCCCTTTTGACCGGGGGGAAGTGAGACTTCATTGTAGTGCAGATTTCCTGTACAAGCTTGCTTGGTTGGCCAAAAGGGGCGTATGCGTTTTTTCCTGAATATATTCAGGAAAAAACGCATACGCCCTTTTTGGCCAAGTGCATCATTGTGGACGTTCTGCCTCTTTTCCTATGCTTTCAATGCAATTCCATTCTACCTCCTGAAATCGGTTTCCTGCAATTCTGCCCCGCTTTCAAGTCCTCTTGACAGCCTTTCTTCAGTATATTTTTGGATGATAGCTGTCATTTATAACTCTGCAGGTTTGTGTATTACAGTGCCCCTGAGCTCCTTTCTTCAACTCGCTTTCTTGTGACCTGGCCGCAACACCGCAGGATGGCTTCAGGCCCTAATCTGGTTCCGGCACGGCACGCTGAGCCTTTGGTTATTTCCTCCTCCTGGTAGAAAATGAGAGTTAAATTTGCCGGTCCAGACACCTCCAGCTAGTCTCTCATTGGTTCTCCCTATTCCTGTTCATCTTCCGCAGAAATTGCAAACTGGGCAAAACAGGAGGTTAAAGGGACTGACTCTCCAAGTCGGGAGAGTGTTAGTGAAGCGTCTGGAATGTTGCACCCGAGTACCAGGGGATCAAAACTGAGACATATTTGAACATGTCTCCCGATCACACGGTTGATCATACTCTGGGTTCCACATGCATGTTTTAGCTGAAGGAAGAATACCTTAAAACTGGAGAGTTGAGACCCGTGGAATGGATACCATGCAATATGACTTCAAAGGGTCTTCATTTGCTCACCGAACCTCTCCAATCCTATCACTGCTGCGTTTATGCCCCCGTACACGCTTGATTCTCTTTTGGAGACATAGCAATCCATAGGTTTTAAGATACTTACTAGTCAGGTACATTCTTAGGCGTTTAATATGGGGTGTTGAGTCCATTTCGTTGAGCAAGGAGTAGCTCTTGTCTATTCCATATTTGGCTTAAGGAACTTTATCTGTGCTCATTTCAATCTCTGGTTTTATGCAGCACCCCAACTCACCTTTACCCTTAAGCAAGGATAAGTTGGTTTTCTAAATTTGAGACCCTGTTCTGTTTTGGGATTCAGTTCCTGTGTAGCCAAGTTTACATTCCGTGTATTAGTGATATCTTATGATGTTTCCATTTCTGTGTGACTTATTTCAGTTAGAATCATCGTACCTGAATCCACTCATTATGCTGCTACGGGCCTGATGACATAGATTTCATTGCTGAGTGATACTGCATTGTACGTAAGTACCACAACGTCTTTATCCATTTTTCACTTTCTGCGATATTGAACTTGTACCGTAAATGAGGTTCTTGTAAAAAGAGCCGTCCCGAACTTTGGGGTGGCTGTGTCTTTTTGATTTTAATTTCCCTAAGCTATAGGACCATAAGTGGAAGTGCCCTAGGCTCTGTTGCTTTGTTTTATAGATGTCTCAGGAAACACCATACACTTCGCCCCAGTGTCTGTTGGCAATTTACATCCCGCCCATCAGCATAACAAGGCTCCCAGTTCTCCATGGCCTGTCCTGCCTTTCTGGATTTTACACTTTTTTCAGATGGCCCTTTTGACCGGGGGGAAGTGAGACTTCATTGTAGTGCAGATTTCCTGTACAAGCTTGCTTGGTTGGCCAAAAGGGGCGTATGCATTTTTCCCTGAATATATTCAGGAAAAAACGCATACGCCCTTTTTGGCCAAGTGCATCATTGTGGACAATCTGCCTCTTTTCCTATGCTTTCAATGCAATTCCACTCTACCTCCTGAAATCGGTTTCCTGCAATTCTGCCCCGCTTTCCAGTCCTCTTGGCAGCCTTACTTCAGTATATTTTTGGACGATAGCTGTCATTTATAACTCTGCAGGTTTGTGAATTACAATGCCCCTGAGCTCCTTTCTTCAACTCGCTTTCTTGTGAGCTGGCCGTAACACCGCAGGATGGCTTCAGGCTCTAATCAGGTTCCGGCATGGCACGCTGAGCGTTTGTTTAATTCCTCTTCCTGGTGGGAAATGAGAGTTAAATTTGCCCGTCCAGACACCTACAGCTAGTCTCTCATTGGTTCTCACTATTCCTGTTCATCTTCCACAGAAATTGCAAACTAGGCGAAACAGGAGGTTAAAGGCGCTGACTCTCCAAGTGAGGAGAGTGTTAGTAAAGCGTCTGGAATGTTGCACCCGAGTACCAGGGGACGAAAACTGAGACATATTTGAACACGTCTCCCGATCACACGGTTGATCATAATCTGGGTTCCACATACATGTTTTAGCTGAAGGAAGAATACCTTAAACCTGGAGAGTTGACACCCGTGGAATGGGTACCATGCAATATGACTTCAAAGGGTCTTCATTTGCTCACCGAACCTCTCCAATCCTATCACTGCTGTGTTTATGCCCCAGTACACATGCTTGATTCTCTTTCGGAGACATAGCAATCCATAGGTTTTAAGATACTTACTAGTCAGGTACATTCTTAGGCGTTTAATATGGGGTGTTGAATCCATTTCGGTGAGCAAGGAGTAGCTCTTGTCTATTCCATATTTGGCTTAAGGAACTTTATCTGTGCTCATTTCAATCTCTGGTTTTATGCAGCACCCCAACTCACCTTTCCCCTTAAGCAAGCATAAGTTGGTTTTCTAAATTTGAGACACTGTTCTGTTCTGTAATTCAGTTCCTGTGTAGCCAAGTTTACATTCCGTGTATTACTGATATCTTATGATGTTTCTTTTTCTGTGTGACTTATTTCAGTTAGAATCATCATACCTGAATCCACTCATTCTGCTGCTAAGGGCCTGATGACATAGATTTCATTGCTGAGTGATATTGCTTTGTAAGTAAATACCACAACTTCTTTATCCATTTTTCACTTTCTGCGATGTTGAACTTGTACTGTAAATGAGGTTCCTGTAAACAGAGGCGTCCCAAACTTTGGGGTGGCTGTGTCTTTTTGATTTTAATTTCCCTAAGCTATAGGACCATAAGGGGAAGTGCCCTAGGCTCTGTTGCTTTGTTTTTTAGATGTTTCAGGAAACACCATACACTTCTCCCAAGTGTCTGTTGGCAATTTACATCCCGCCCATCAGCATAACAAGGCTCCCAGTTCTCCATGGCCTGTCCTGCCTTTCTGGATTTTACACTTTTTTCAGATGGCCCTTTTGACCGCGGGGAAGTGAGACTTCATTGTAGTGCAGATTTCCTTTGCAAGCTTGCTTGGTTGGCCAAAAAGGGCGTATGCGTTTTTTCCTGAATATATTCAGGAAAAAACGCATACGCCCTTTTTGGCCAAGTGCATGATTGTGGACGTTCTGCCTCTTTTCCTATGCTTTCAATGCAATTCCAGTCGACCTCCTGAAATCGGTTTCCTGCAATTCTGCCCCGCTTTCAAGTCCTCTTGGCAGCCTTACTTCAGTATATTTTTGGACGATAGCTGTCATTTATAACTCTGCAGGTTTGTGAATTACAGTGCCCCTGAGCTGCTTTCTTCAACTCGCTTTCTTGTGACCTGGCCGCAACACCGCAGGATGGCTTCAGGCCCTAATCTGGTTCCGGCACGGCACGCTGAGCCTTTGGTTAATTCCTCTTCCTGGTGGGAAATGAGAGTTAAATTTGCCCGTCCAGACACCTCCAGCTAGTCTCTCATTGGTTCTCGCTATTCCTGTTCATCTTCCGCACAAATTGCAAACTGGGCCAAACAGGAGGTTAAAGGGACTGACTCTCCAAGTGGGGAGAGTGTTAGTAAAGCGTCTGGAATGTTGCACCCGAGTACCAGGGTACGAAAACTGAGACATATTTGAACACGTCTCCCGATCAAACGGTTGATCATACTCTAGGTTCCACATGCATGTTTTTGCTAAAGGAAGAATACGTTAAACCTGGGTAGTTGAAACCCGTGGAATGGGTACCATGCAATATGACTTCAAAGGGTCTTCATTTGCTCACCGAACCTCTCCAATCCTATCACTGCTGCGTTTATGCCCCTGTACACATTGTTGATTCTCTTTTGGAGACATAGCAATCCATAGGTTTTAAGATACTTACTAGTCAGGTACATTCTTAGGCGTTTAATATGGGGTGTTGATTCCATTTCGTTGAGCAAGGAGTAGCTCTTGTCTATTCCATATTTGGCTTAAGGAACTTTATCTGTGCTCATTTCAATCTCTGGTTTTATGCAGCACCCCAACTCACCTTTCCCCTTAAGCAAGCATAAGTTTGTTTTCTAAATTTGAGACCCTGTTCTGTTTTGGAATTCAGTTCCTCTGTAGCCAAGTTTATCTTCCGTGTATTAGTGATATCTTATGATGTTTCTTTTTCTGTGTGACTTATTTCAGTTAGAATCATCGTACCTGAATCCACTCATTATGCTGCTACGGGCCTGATCACATAGATTTCATTGCTGAGTGATACTGCATTGTACGTAAGTACCACAAGTTCTTTATCCATTTTTCACTTTCTGTGATATTGAACTTGTACGGTAAACGAGGTTTTTGTAAACAGAGGCGTCCCAAACTTCGGGGTGGCTGTGTCTTTTTGATTTTAATTTCCCTAAGCTATAGGACCATAAGTGGAAGTGCCCTAGGCTCTGTTGCTTTGTTTTTTAGATGTTTCAGGAAACACCATACACTTCTCCGGAGTGTCTGTTGGCAATTTACATCCCGCCCATCAGCATAACAAGGCTCCCAGTTCTCCATGGCCTGTCCTGCCTTTCTGGATTTTACACTTTTTTCAGATGGCCCTTTTGACCGGGGGGAAGTGAGACTTCATTGTAGTGCAGATTTCCTTTGCAAGCTTGCTTGGTTGGCCAAAAAGGGCGTATGCGTTTTTTCCTGAATATATTCAGGAAAAAACGCATACGCCCTTTTTGGCCAAGTGCATCATTGTGGACGTTCTGCCTCTTTTCCTATGCTTTCAATGCAATTCCAGTCTACCTCCTGAAATCGGTTTCCTGCAATTCTGCCCCGCTTTCAAGTCCTCTTGGCAGCCTTTCTTCAGTATATTTTTGGACGATAGCTGTCATTTATAACTCTGCAGGTTTGTGAATTACAGTGCCCCTGATCTCCTTTCTTCAACTCGCTTTCTTTTGAGCTGGCCGCAGCACCACAGGATGGCTTCAGGCCCTAATTTGGTTCCAGCACGGCACGCTGAGCCTTTGGTTATTTCCTCTTCCTGGTGGGAAATGAGAGTTAAATTTGCCCGTCCAGACACCTCCAGCTAGTCTCTCATTGGTTCTCCCTATTCCTGTTCATCTTCCGCAGAAATTGCAAACTGGGCCAAACAGGAGGTTAAAGGCACTGACTCTCCAAGTCGGGAGAGTGTTATTGAAGCGTCTGGAATGTTGCACCCGAGTACCAGGGGACCAAAACTGAGACATATTTGAACATGTCTCCCGATCACACGGTTGATCATACTCTGGGTTCCACATGCATGTTTTAGCTGAAGGAAGAATACCTTAAACCTGGAGAGTTGAGACCCGTGGAATGGATACCATGCCATATGACTTCAAAGGGTCTTCATTTGCTTACCGAACCTTTCCAATCCTATCACTGCTGCGTTTATGCCCCTGTACACACGCTTGATTCTCTTTTGGAGACATAGCAATCCATAGGTTTTAAGATACTTACTAGTCAGGTACATTCTTAGGCGTTTAATATGGGGAGTTGAGTCCATTTCGTTGAGCAAGGAGTAGCTCTTGTCTATTCCATATTTGGCTTAAGGAACTTTATCTGTGCTCATTTCAATCTCTGGTTTTATGCAGCACCCCAACTCACCTTTCCCCTTAAGCAAGCATAAGTTGGTTTTCTAAATTTGAGACCCTGTTCTGTTTTGGAATTCAGTTCCTGTGTAGCCAAGTTTACATTCCGTGTATTAGTGATATCTTATGATGTTTCCATTTCTGTGTGACTTATTTCAGTTAGAATCATCGTACCTGAATCCACTCATTATGCTGCTACGGGCCTGATGACATAGATTTCATTGCTGAGTGATACTGCATTGTACGTAAGTACCACAAGTTCTTTATCCATTTTTCACTTTCTGTGATATTGCACTTGTACGGTAAACGAGGTTCTTGTAAACAGAGGCATCCCAAACTTTGGGGTGGCTGTGTCTTTTTGATTTTAATTTCCCTAAGCTATAGGACCATAAGTGGAAGTGCCCTAGGCTCTGTTGCTTTGTTTTTTAGATGTTTCAGGAAACACCATACACTTCTCCCAAGTGTCTGTTGGCAATTTACATCCCGCCCATCAGCATAACAAGGCTCCCAGTTCTCCATGGCCTGTCCTGCCTTTCTGGATTTTACACTTTTTTCAGATGGCCCTTTTGACCTGGGGGAAGTGAGACTTCATTGTAGTGCAGATTTCCTTTGCAAGCTTGCTTGGTTGGCCAAAAAGGGCGTATGCGTTTTTTCCTGAATATATTCAGGAAAAAACGCATACGCCCTTTTTGGCCAAGTGCATCATTGTGGACGTTCTGCCTCTTTTCCTATGCTTTCAATGCAATTCCAGTCTACCTCCTGAAATCGGTTTCCTGCAATTCTGCCCCGATTTCAAGTCCTCTTCGCAGCCTTACTTCAGTCTATTTTTGGACGATAGCTGTCATTTATAACTCTGCAGGTTTGTGAATTACAGTGCCCCTGAGCTCCTTTCTTCAACTCGCTTTCTTCTGACCTGGCCGCAACACCGCAGGATGCCTTCAGGCCATAATCTGGTTCCGGCATGGCACACTGAGCATTTGGTTAATTCCTCTTCCTGGTGGGAAATGAGAGTTAAATTTTCCCGTCCAGACACCTCCAGCTAGTCTCTCATTGGTTCTCCCTATTCCTGTTCATCTTCCGCAGAAATTGCAAACTGGGCCAAACAGGAGGTTAAGGGGACTGACTCTCCAAGTCGGGAGAGTGTTAGTAAAGCGTCTGGAATGTTGCACCCGAGTACCAGGGTACGAAAACTGAGACATATTTGAACACGTCTCCTGATCACATGGTTGATCATACTCTAGGTCCCACATGCATGTTTTAGCTGAAGGAGGAATACCTTAAACCTGGGTAGTTGAAACCCGTGGAATGGGTGCCATGCATTATGACTTCAAAGGGTCTTCATTTGCTCACCGAACCTCTCCAATCCTATCACTGCTGTGTTTATGCCCCGGTACACATGCTTGATTCTCTTTCGGAGACATAGCAATCCATAGGTTTTAAGATACTTACTAGTCAGGTACATTCTTAGGCGTTTAATATGGGGTGTTGAGTCCATTTCGTTGAGCAAGGAGTAGCTCTTGTCTATTCCATATTTGGCTTAAGGAACTTTATCTGTGCTCATTTCAATCTCTGGTTTTATGCAGCACCCCAACTCACCTTTCCCCTTAAGCAAGCATAAGTTGGTTTTCTAAATTTGAGACCCTGTTCTGTTCTGTAATTCAGTTCCTGTGTAGCCAAGTTTATGTTCCGTGTATTAGTGATATCTTATGATGTTTCTTTTTCTGTGTGACTTATTTCAGTTAGAATCATCGTACCTGAATCCACTCATTATGCTGCTAAGGGCCTGATGACATAGATTTCATTGCTGAGTGATACTGCATTGTACGTAAGTACCACAACGTCTTTATCCATTTTTCACTTTCTGCGATATTGAACTTGTACCGTAAATGAGGTTCTTGTAAAAAGAGCCGTCCCAAACTTTGGGGTGGCTGTGTCTTTTTGATTTTAATTTCCCTAAGCTATAGGACCGTAAGTGGAAGTGCCCTAGGCTGTGTTGCTTTGTGTTTTAGATGTTTCAGGAAACACCATACACTTCTCCCGAGTGTCTGTTTGCATTTACATCCCGCCCATCAGCATAACAAGGCTCCCAGTTCTCCATGGCCTGTCCTGCCTTTCTGGATTTTACACATTTCTCAGATGGCCCTTTTGACCGGGGGGAAGTGAGACTTCATTGTAGTGCAGATTTCCTTTGCAAGTTTGCTTGGTTGGCCAAAAAGGGCGTATGCGATTTTTCCTGAATATATTCAGGAAAAAACGCATACGCCCTTTTTGGCCAAGTGCATCATTGTGGACGTTCTGCCTCTTTTCCTATGCTTTCAATGCAATTCCAGTCGACCTCCTGAAATCGGTTTCCTGCAATTCTGCTCCGCTTTCAAGTCCTCTTGGCAGCCTTACTTCAGTCTATTTTTGGACGATAGCTGTCATTTATAACTCTGCAGGTTTGTGAATTACAGTGCCCCTGAGCTCCTTTCTTCAACTCGCTTTCTTGTGACCTGGCCGCAACACCGCAGGATGGCTTCAGGCCCTAATCTGGTTCCGGCACGGCACGCTGAGCCTTTGGTTAATTCCTCTTCCTGGTAGGAAATGAGAGTTAAATTTGCCCGTCCAGACACCTCCAGCTAGTCTCTCATTGGTTCTTGCTATTCCTGTTCATCTTCCGCAGAAATTGCAAACTGGGCCAAACAGGAGGTTAAAGGCACTGACTCTCCAAGTGGGGAGAGTGTTAGTAAAGCGTCTGGAATGTTGAACCCGAGTACCAGGGGAGGAAAACTGAGACATATTTGAACACATCTCCCATTCACACGGTTGATCATACTCTGGGTTCCAGATGCATGTTTTAGCTGAAGGAAGAATACCTTAAACCTGGGTAGCTGAAACCCGTGGAATGGGTACCATGCAATATGACTTCAAAGGGTCTTCATTTGCTTACCGAACCTTTCCAATCCTATCACTGCTGCGTTTATGCCCCTGTACACATGCTTGATTCTCTTTTGGAGACATAGCAATCCATAGGTTTTAAGATACTTACTAGTCAGGTACATTCTTAGGCGTTTAATATGGGGTGTTGAGTCCATTTCGTTGAGCAAGGAGTAGCTCTTGTCTATTCCATATTTGGCTTAAGGAACTTTATCTGTGCCCATTTCAATCTCTGGTTTTATGCAGCAGCCCAACTCACCTTTCCCCTTAAGCAAGCATAAGTTGGTTTTCTAAATTTGAGACCCTGTTCTGTTTTGGAATTCAGTTCCTGTGTAGCCAAGTATACATTCCGTGTATTAGTGATATCTTATGATGTTTCTTTTTCTGTGTGACTTATTTCAGTTAGAATCATCGTACCTGAATCCACTCATTATGCTGCTACGGGCCTGATGACATAGATTTCATTGCTGAGTGATACTGCATTGTACGTAAGTACCACAAGTTCTTTATCCATTTTTCACTTACTGTGATACTGAATTGTACGGTAAACGAGGTTCTTGTAAACAGAGGCATCCCAAACTTTGGGGTGGCTGTGGCTTTTTGATTTTAATTTCCCTAAGCTATAGGACCATAAGTGGAAGTGCCCTAGGCTCTGTTGCTTTGTTTTTTAGATGTTTCAGGAAACACCATACACTTCTCCGGAGTGTCTGTTGGCAATTTACATCCCGCCCATCAGCATAACAAGGCTCCCAGTTCTCCATGGCCTGTCCTGCCTTTCTGGATTTTACACTTTTTTCAGATGGCCCTTTTGACCGGGGGAAAGTGAGACTTCATTGTAGTGCAGATTTCCTTTGCAAGTTTGCTTGGTTGGCCAAAAAGGGCGTATGCGTTTTTTCCTGAATATATTCAGGAAAAAACGCATACGCCCTTTTTGGCCAAGTGCATCATTGTGGACGTTCTGCCTCTTTTCCTATACTTTCAATTCAATTCCAATCTACCTCCTGAAATCGGTTTCCTGCAATTCTGCCCCGCTTTCAAGTCCTCTTGGCAGCCTTACTTCAGTATATTTTTGGACGATAGCTGTCATTTATAACTCTGCAGGTTTGTGAATTACAGTGCCCCTGAGCTTCTTTCTTCAACTCGCTTTCTTTTGAGCTGGCCGCAACACCGCAGGATGGCTTCAGGCCCTAATCTGGTTCCGGCACGGCACGCTGAGCCTTTGGTTATTTCCTCTTCCTGGTGGGAAATGAGAGTTAAATTTGCCCGTCCAGACACCTCCAGCTAGTCTCTCATTGGTTCTCGCTATTCCTGTTCATCTTCCGCAGAAATTGCAAACTGGGCCAAACAGGAGGATAAAGGCGCTGACTCTCCAAGTGGGGAGAGTGTTAGTAAAGCGTCTGGAATGATGCACCCGAGTACCAGGGTACGAAAACTGAGACATATTTGAACACGTCTCCTGTTCACACGGTTGATCATACTCTGGGTTCCACATGCATGTTTTAGCTGAAGGAAGAATACCTTAAACCTGGAGAGTTGAGACCCGTGGAATGGGTACCATGCAATATGACTTCAAAGGGTCTTCATTTGCTCACCGAACTAATCCTATCACTGCTGCGTTTATGCCCCTGTACACACGCTTCATTCTCTTTTGGAGACATAGCAATCCATAGGTTTTAAGATACTTACTAGTCAGGTACATTCTTAGGCGTTTAATATGGGGTGTTGAGTCCATTTCGTTGAGCAAGGAGTAGCTCTTGTCTATTCCATATTTGGCTTAAGGAACTTTATCTGTGCTCATTTCAATCTCTGGTTTTATGCAGCACCCCAACTCACCTTTCCCTTAAGCAAGCATAAGTTGGTTTTCTAAATTTGAGACCCTGTTCTGTTTTGGAATTCAGTTCCTGTGTAGCCAAGTTTACATTCCGTGTATTAGTGATATCTTATGATGTTTCTTTTTCTGTGTGACTTATTTCAGTTAGAATCATCGTACCTGAATCCACTCATTATGCTGTTACGGGCCTGATAACATAGATTTCATTGCTGAGTGATACTGCATTGTACGTAAGTACCACAAGGTCTTTATCCATTTTTCACTTTCTGTGATATTGAACTTGTACGGTAAACGAGGTTCTTGTAAACAGAGGCGTCCCTAACTTTGGGGTGGCTGTGTCTTTTTGATTTTAATTTCCCTAAGCTATAGGACCATAAGTGGAAGTGCCCTAGGCTCTGTTGCTTTGTTTTTTAGATGTTTCAGGAAACACCATACACTTCTCCCGAGTGTCTGTTGGCAATTTACATCCCACCCATCAGCATAACAAGGCTCCCAGTTCTCCATGGCCTGTCCTGCCTTTCTGGATTTTACACTTTTTTCAGATGGCCCTTTTGACCGGGGGGAAGTGAGACTTCATTGTAGTGCAGATTTCCTTTGCAAATTTGCTTGGTTGGCCAAAAAGGGCGTATGCGTTTTTTCCTGAATATATTCAGGAAAAAACGCATACGCCCTTTTTGGCCAAGTGCATCATTGTGCACGTTCTGCCTCTTTTCCTATGCTTTCAATGCAATTCCAGTCTACCTCCTGAAATCGGTTTCCTGCAATTCTGCCCCGCATTCAAGTCCTCTTGGCAGCCTTACTTCAGTATATTTTTGGACGATAGCTGTCATTTATAACTCTGCAGGTTTGTGAATTACAGTGCGCCTGAGCTCCTTTCTTCAACTCGCTTTCTTTTGAGCTGGCCGCAACACCGCAGGATGGCTTCAGGCCCTAATCTGGTTCCGGCATGGCACGCTGAGCCTTTGGTTAATTCCTCTTCCTGGTGGGAATTAGAGTTAAATTTGCCCATCCAGACAACTCCAGCTAGTCTCTCATTGGTTCTCGCTATTCCTGTTAATTATCCGCAGAAATTGCAAACTGGGCCAAACAGGAGGATAAAGGGACTGACTCTCCAAGTCGGGAGAGTGTTACTAAAGCGTCTGGAATGATGCACCCGAGTACCAGGGTACGAAAACTGAGACATATTTGAACACGTCTCCTGTTCACACGGTTGATCATACTCTGGGTTCCACATGCATGTTTTAGCTGAAGGAAGAATACCTTAAACCTGGAGAGTTGAGACCCGTGGAATGGGTACCATGCAATATGACTTCAAAGGGTCTTCATTTGCTCACCGAACTAATCCTATCACTGCTGCGTTTATGCCCCTGTACACACGCTTGATTCTCTTTTGGAGACATAGCAATCCATAGGTTTTAAGATACTTACTAGTCAGGTACATTCTTAGGCATTTAATATGGGGTGTTGAGTCCATTTCGTTGAGCAAGGAGTAGCTCTTGTCTATTCCATATTTGGCTTAAGGAACTTTATCTGTGCTCATTTCAATCTCTGGTTTTATGCAGCACCCCAACTCACCTTTCCCTTAAGCAAGCATAAGTTGGTTTTCTAAATTTGAGACCCTGTTCTGTTTTGGAATTCAGTTCCTGTGTAGCCAAGTTTACATTCTGTGTATTAGTGATATCTTATGATGTTTCTTTTTCTGTGTGACTTATTTCAGTTAGAATCATCGTACCTGAATCCACTCATTATGCTGTTACGGGCCTGATAACATAGATTTCATTGCTGAGTGATACTGCATTGTACGTAAGTACCACAAGGTCTTTATCCATTTTTCACTTTCTGTGATATTGAACTTGTACGGTAAACGAGGTTCTTGTAAACAGAGGCGTCCCTAACTTTGGGGTGGCTGTGTCTTTTTGATTTTAATTTCCCTAAGCTATAGGACCATAAGTGGAAGTGCCCTAGGCTCTGTTGCTTTGTTTTTTAGATGTTTCAGGAAACACCATACACTTCTCCCAAGTGTCTGTTGGCAATTTACATCCCACCCATCAGCATAACAAGGCTCCCAGTTCTCCATGGCCTGTCCTGCCTTTCTGGATTTTACACTTTTTTCAGATGGCCCTTTTGACTGGGGGGAAGTGAGACTTCATTGTAGTGCAGATTTCCTTTGCAAATTTGCTTGGTTGGCCAAGAAGGGCATATGCGTTTTTTCCTGAATATATTCAGGAAAAAACACATACGCCCTTTTTGGCCAAGTGCATCATTGTGCACGTTCTGCCTCTTTTCCTATGCTTTCAATGCAATTCCAGTCTACCTCCTGAAATCGGTTTCCTGCAATTCTGCCCCGCATTCAAGTCCTCTTGGCAGCCTTCCTTCAGTATATTTTTGGACGATAGCTGTCATTTATAATTCTGCAGGTTTGTGAATTACAGTGCCCCTGAGCTCCTTTCTTCAACTCCCTTTCTTTTGAGCTGGCCGCAGCACCGCAGGATGGCTTCAGGCCCTAATCTGGTTCCGGCACGGCACGCTGAGCCTTTCGTTAATTCCTCTTCCTGGTGGGAAATGAGAGTTAAATTTGCCCATCCAGACACCTCCAGCTAGTCTCTCATTGGTTCTCGCTATTCCTGTTCATCTTCTGCAGAAATTGCAAACTGGGCCAAACAGGAGGTTAAAGGGACTGACTCTCCAAGTCGGGAGAGTGTTAGTAAAGCATCTGGAATGTTGCAACCGAGTACCAGGGGAGGAAAACTGAGACATATTTGAACACGTCTCCCGTTCACACGGTTGATCATACTCTGGGTTCCAGATGCATGTTTTAGCTGAAGGAAGAATACCTTAAACCTGGAGAGTTGAGACCCGTGGAATGGGGACCATGCAATATGACTTCAAAGGGTCTTCATTTGCTCACCGAACCTCTCCAATTCTATCACTGCTGCGTTTATGCCCCTGTACACACGCTTGATTCTCTTTTGGAGACATAGCAATCCATAGGTTTTAAGATACTAACTAGTCAGGTACATTCTTAGGCGTTTAATATGCGGTGTTGAGTCCATTTCGTTGAGCAAGGAGTAGCTCTTGTCTATTCCATATTTGGCTTAAGGAACTTTATCTGTGCTCATTTCAATCTCTGGTTTTATGCAGCACCCCAACTCACCTTTCCCCTTAAGCAAGCATAAGTTGGTTTTCTAAATTTGAGACCCTTTTCTGTTTTGGAATTCAGTTTCTGTGTAGCCAAGTTTACATTCCGTGTATTAGTGATATCCTATGATGTTTCCTTTTCTGTGTGACTTATTTCAGTTAGAATCATCGTACCTGAATCCACTCATTATGCTGCTAAGGGCCTGATGACATAGATTTCATTGCTGAGTGATACTGCATTGTACGTAAGTACCACAAGTTCTTTATCCATTTTTCACTTTCTGTGATACTGAACTTGTACGGTAAAAGAACTTTTTGTAAACAGAGGCGTCCCAAACTTTGGGGTGGCTGTGTCTTTTTGATTTTAATTTCCCTAAGCTATAGGACCATAAGTGGAAGTGCCCTAGGCTCTGTTGCTTTGTTTTTTAGATGTTTCAGGAAACACCATACACTTCTCCCGAGTGTGTGTTGGCAATTTACATCCCGCCCATCAGCATAACAAGGCTCCCAGTTCTCCATGGCCTGTCCTGCCTTTCTGGATTTTACACTTTTTTCAGATGGCCCTTTTGACCTGGGGGAAGTGAGACTTCATTGTAGTGAAGATTTCCTTTGCAAGTTTGCTTGGTTGGCCAAAAAGTGCGTATGCGTTTTTTCCTGAATATATTCAGGAAAAAACGCATACGCCCTTTTTGTCCAAGTGCATCATTGTGGACGTTCTGCCTCTTTTCCTATGCTTTCAATGCAATTCCAGTCTACCTCCTGAAATCGGTTTCCTGCAATTCTGCCCCGCTTTCAAGTCCTCTTGGCAGCCTTACTTCAGTATATTTTTGGACAATAGCTGTCATTTATAACTCTGCAAGTTTGTGAATTACAGTGCCCCTGAGCTCCTTTCTTCAACTCGCTTTCTTTTGAGCTGGCCGCAACACCTCAGGATGGTTTCAGGCACTAATCTGGTTCTGGCACGGCACGCTGAGCCTTTTGTTAATTCCTCTTCCTGGTAGGAAATGAGAGTTAAATTTGCCCGTCCAGACACCTCCAGCTAGTCTCTCATTGGTTCTCGCTATTCCTGTTCATCTTCCGCAGAAATTGCAAACTGGGCCAAAGAGGAGGTTAAAGGGACTGACTCTCCAAGTCGGGAGAGTGTTAGTAAAGCGTCTGGAATGTTGCACCCGAGTACCAGGGTACGAAAACTGAGACATATTTGAACACGTCTCCCGATCACATGGTTGATCATACTCTAGGTTCCACATGCATGTTTTAGCTGAAGGAAGAATACCTTAAACCTCGGTAGTTGAAAGCCGTGGAATGGGTACCATGCAATATGACTTCAAAGGGTCTTCATTTGCTCACCGAATCTCTCCAATCCTATCACTGCTGCGTTTATGCCCCTGTACACATGCTTGATTCTCTTTCGGAGACATAGCAATCCATAGGTTTTAAGATACTTACTAGTCAGGTACATTCTTAGGCGTTTAATATGGGGTGTTGAGTCCTTTTCGTTGAGCAAGGAGTAGCTCTTGTCTATTCCATATTTGGCTTAAGGAAATTTATCTGGGCTCATTTCAATCTCTGGTTTTATGCAGCACCCCAACTCACCTTTCCCCTTAAGCAAGCATAAGTTGGTTTTCTAAATTTGAGACCCTGTTCTGTTCTGTAATTCAGTTCCTGTGTAGCCAAGTTTACATTCCGTGTATTACTGATATCTTATGATGTTTCTTTTTCTGTGTGACTTATTTCAGTTAGAATCATCGTACCTGAATCCACTCATTGTGCTGCTAAGGGCCTGATGACATAGATTTCATTGCTGAGAGATATTGCTTTGTAAGTAAATACCACAACTTCTTTATCCATTTTTCACTTTCTGCGATGTTGAACTTGTACGGTAAACGAGGTTCTTGTAAACAGAGGCGTCCCAAACTTTGGGGTGGCTGTGTCTTTTTGATTTTAATTTCCCTAAGCTATAGGACCATAAGTGGAAGTGCCCTAGGCTCTGTTGCTTTGTTTTTTAGATGTTTCAGGAAACACCATACACTTCTCCCGAGTGTCTGTTGGCAATTTACATCCCGCCCATCAGCATAACAAGGCTCCAAGTTCTCCATGGCCTGTCCTGCCTTTCTGGATTTTACACTTTTTTCAGATGGCCCTTTTGACCGGGGGAAAGTGAGACTTCATTGTAGTGCAGATTTCCTTTGCAAGCTTGCTTGGTTGGCCAAAAAGGGCGTATGCGTTTTTTCCTGAATATATTCAGGAAAAAACGCATACGCCCTTTTTGGCCAAGTGCATCATTTTGGACGTTCTGCCTCTTTTCCTATGCTTTCAGTGCAATTCCAGTCTACCTCCTGAAATCGGTTTCCTGCAATTCTGCCCCGCTTTCAAGTCCTCTTGGCAGCCTTACTTCAGTATATTTTTGGACGATAGCTGTCATTTATAACTCTGCAGGTTTGTGAATTACAGTGCCCCTGAGCTCCTTTCTTCAACTCGCTTTCTTTTGAGACTGGCCGCAACACCGCAGGATGGCTTCAGGCCCTAATCTGGTTCCGGCACGGCACGCTGAGCCTTTGGTTATTTCCTCTTCCTGGTGGGAAATGAGAGTTAAATTTGCCCGTCCAGACACCTCCAGCTAGTCTCTCATTGGTTCTCGCTATTCCTGTTCATCTTCCGCAGAAATTGCAAACTGGGCCAAACAGGAGGTTAAAGGCGCTGACTCTCCAAGTGGGGAGAGTGTTAGTAAAGCGTCTGGAATGTTGCACCCGAGTATCAGGGGAGGAAAACTGAGACATATTTGAACACATCTCCCGTTCACACGGTTGATCATACTCTGGGTTCCACATGCATGTTTTAGCTGAAGGAAGAATACCTTAAACCTGGAGAGTTGAGACCCGTGGAATGGGTACCATGCAATATGACTTCAAAGGGTCTTCATTTGCTTACCGAACCTTTCCAATCCTATCACTGCTGCGTTTATGCCCCTGTACACACGCTTGATTCTCTTTTGGAGACATAGCAATCCATAGGTTTTAAGATACTTACTAGTCAGGTACATTCTTAGGCGTTTAATATGCGGTGTTGAGTCCATTTCGTTGAGCAAGGAGTAGCTCTTGTCTATTCCATATTTGGCTTAAGGAACTTTATCTGTGCTCATTTCAATCTCTGGTTTTATGCAGCACCCCAACTCACCTTTCCCCTTAAGCAAGCATAAGTTGGTTTTCTAAATTTGAGACCCTGTTCTGTTTTGGAATTCAGTTCCCGTGTAGCCAAGTTTACATTCCGTGTATTAGTGATATCTTATGATGTTTCTTTTTCTGTGTGACTTATTTCAGTTAGAATCATCGTACCTGAATCCACTCATTATGCTGCTACGGGCCTGATCACATAGATTTCATTGCTGAGTGATACTGCATTGTACGTAAGTACCACAAGTTCTTTATCCAGTTTTCACTTTCTGTGATATTGAATTGTACGGTAAACGAGGTTCTTGTAAACAGAGGCGTCCCAAAGTTTGGGGTGGCTGTGGCTTTTTGATTTTAATTTCCCTAAGCTATAGGACCATAAGTGGAAGTGCCCTAGGCTCTGTTGCTTTGTTTTTTAGATGTTTCATGAAACACCATACACTTCTCCCGAGTGTCTGTTGGCAATTTACATCCCGCCCATCAGCATGACAAGGCTCCCAGTTCTCCATGGCCTGTCCTGCCTTTCTGGATTTTACACTTTTTTCAGATGGCCCTTTTGACCGGGGGGAAGTGAGACTTCATTGTAGTGCAGATTTCCTTTGCAAGTTTGCTTGGTTGGCCAAAAAGGGCGTATGTGTTTTTTCCTGAATATATTCAGGAAAAAACGCATACGCCCTTTTTGGCCAAGTGCATCATTGTGGATGTTCTGCCTCTTTTCCTATACTTTCAATGCAATTCCAATCTACCTCCTGAAATCGGTTTCCTGCAATTCTGCCCCGCTTTCAAGTCCTCTTGGCAGCCTTACTTCAGTATATTTTTGGACGATAGCTGTCATTTATAACTCTGCAGGTTTGTGAATTACAGTGCCCCTGAGCTCCTTTCTTCAACTCGCTTTCTTTTGAGCTGGCCGCAACACCGCAGGATGGCTTCAGGCCCTAATCTGGTTCCGGCATGGCACGCTGAGCCTTTGGTTAATTCCTCTTCCTGGTGGGAATGAGAGTTAAATTTGCCCGTCCAGACACCTACAGCTAGTCTGTCATTGGTTCTCGCTATTCCTGTTCATCTTCCGCAGAAATTGCAAACTGGGCCAAACAGGAGGATAAAGGGACTGACTCTCCAAGTCGGGAGAGTGTTAGTAAAGCGTCTGGAATGATGCACCCGAGTACCAGGGTACGAAAACTGAGACATATTTGAACACGTCTCCTGTTCACACGGTTGATCATACTCTAGGTTCCACATGCATGTTTTAGCTGAAGCAAGAATACCTTAAACATGGAGAGTTGAGACCCGTGGAATGGGTACCATGCAATATGACTTCAAAGGGTCTTCATTTGCTCACCGAACTAATCCTATCACTGCTGCGTTTATGCCCCTGTACACACGCTTGATTCTCTTTTGGAGACATAACAATCCATAGGTTTTAAGATACTTACTAGTCAGGTACATTCTTAGGCATTTAATATGGGGTGTTGAGTCCATTTCGTTGAGCAAGGAGTAGCTCTTGTCTATTCCATATTTGGCTTAAGGAACTTTATCTGTGCTCATTTCAATCTCTGGTTTTATGCAGCACCCCAACTCACCTTTCCCTTAAGCAAGCATAAGTTGGTTTTCTAAATTTGAGACCCTGTTCTGTTTTGGAATTCAGTTCCTGTGTAGCCAAGTTTACATTCCGTGTATTAGTGATATCTTATGATGTTTCTTTTTCTGTGTGACTTATTTCAGTTAGAATCATCGTACCTGAATCCACTCATTATGCTGTTACGGGCCTGATAACATAGATTTCATTGCTGAGTGATACTGCATTGTACGTAAGTACCACAAGGTCTTTATCCATTTTTCACTTTCTGTGATATTGAACTTGTACGGTAAACGAGGTTCTTGTAAACAGAGGCGTCCCTAACTTTGGGGTGGCTGTGTCTTTTTGATTTTAATTTCCCTAAGCTATAGAACCATAAGTGGAAGTGCCCTAGGCTCTGTTGCTTTGTTTTTTAAATGTTTCAGGAAACACCATACACTTCTCCCGAGTGTCTGTTGGCAATTTACATCCCACCCATCAGCATAACAAGGCTCCCAGTTCTCCATGGCCTGTCCTGCCTTTCTGGATTTTACACTTTTTTCAGATGGCCCTTTTGACTGGGGGAAGTGAGACTTCATTGTAGTGCAGATTTCCTTTGCAAATTTGCTTGGTTGGCCAAAAAGGGCATATGCGTTTTTTCCTGAATATATTCAGGAAAAAACGCATACGCCCTTTTTGGCCAAGTGCATCATTGTGCACGTTCTGCCTCTTTTCCTATGCTTTCAATGCAATTCCAGTCTACCTCCTGAAATCGGTTTCCTGCAATTCTGCCCCGCATTCAAGTCCTCTTGGCAGCCTTACTTCAGTATATTTTTGGACGATAGCTGTCATTTATAACTCTGCAGGTTTGTGAATTACAGTGCCCCTGAGCTCCTTTCTTCAACTCGCTTTCTTTTGAGCTGGCCGCAACACCGCAGGATGGCTTCAGGCCCTAATCTGGTTCCGGCATGGCACGCTGAGCCTTTGGTTAATTCCTCTTCCTGGTGGGAATGAGAGTTAAATTTGCCCATCCAGACAACTCCAGCTAGTCTCTCATTGGTTCTCGCTATTCCTGTTCATCTTCCGCAGAAATTGCAAACTGGGCCAAACAGGAGGATAAAGGGACTGACTCTCCAAGTCGGGAGAGTGTTAGTAAAGCGTCTGGAATGATGCACCCGAGTACCAGGGTACGAAAACTCAGACATATTTGAACACGTCTCCTGTTCACACGGTTGATCATACTCTGGGTTCCACATGCATGTTTTAGCTGAAGGAAGAATACCTTAAACCAGGAGAGTTGAGACCCGTGGAATGGGTACCATGCAATATGACTTCAAAGGGTCTTCATTTGCTCACCGAACTAATCCTATCACTGCTGCGTTTATGCCCCTGTACACACGCTTGATTCTCTTTTGGAGACATAGCAATCCATAGGTTTTAAGATACTTACTAGTCAGGTACATTCTTAGGCATTTAATATGGGGTGTTGAGTCCATTTCGTTGAGCAAGGAGTAGCTCTTGTCTATTCCATATTTGGCTTAAGGAACTTTATCTGTGCTCATTTCAATCTCTGGTTTTATGCAGCACCCCAACTCACCTTTCCCTTAAGCAAGCATAAGTTGGTTTTCTAAATTTGAGACCCTGTTCTGTTTTGGAATTCAGTTCCTGTGTAGCCAAGTTTACATTCTGTGTATTAGTGATATCTTATGATGTTTCTTTTTCTGTGTGACTTATTTCAGTTAGAATCATCGTACCTGAATCCACTCATTATGCTGTTACGGGCCTGATAACATAGATTTCATTGCTGAGTGATACTGCATTGTACGTAAGTACCACAAGTTCTTTATCCATTTTTCACTTTCTGTGATATTGAACTTGTACGGTAAACGAGGTTCTTGTAAACAGAGGCGTCCCTAACTTTGGGGTGGCTGTGTCTTTTTGATTTTAATTTCCCTAAGCTATAGGACCATAAGTGGAAGTGCCCTAGGCTCTGTTGCTTTGTTTTTTAGATGTTTCAGGAAACACCATACACTTCTCCCAAGTGTCTGTTGGCAATTTACATCCCACCCATCAGCATAACAAGGCTCCCAGTTCTCCATGGCCTGTCCTGCCTTTCTGGATTTTACACTTTTTTCAGATGGCCCTTTTGACTGGGGGGAAGTGAGACTTCATTGTATTGCAGATTTCCTTTGCAAATTTGCTTGGTTGGCCAAAAAGGGCATATGCGTTTTTTCCTGAATATATTCAGGAAAAAACGCATACGCCCTTTTTGGCCAAGTGCATCATTGTGCACGTTCTGCCTCTTTTCCTATGCTTTCAATGCAATTCCAGTCTACCTCCTGAAATCGGTTTCCTGCAATTCTGCCCCGCATTCAAGTCCTCTTGGCAGCCTTACTTCAGTATATTTTTGGACGATAGCTGTCATTTATAATTCTGCAGGTTTGTGAATTACAGTGCCCCTGAGCTCCTTTCTTCAACTCCCTTTCTTTTGAGCTGGCCGCAGCACCGCAGGATGGCTTCAGGCCCTAATCTGGTTCCGGCACGGCACGCTGAGCCTTTCGTTAATTCCTCTTCCTGGTGGGAAATGAGAGTTAAATTTGCCCATCCAGACACCTCCAGCTAGTCTCTCATTGGTTCTCGCTATTCCTGTTCATCTTCTGCAGAAATTGCAAACTGGGCCAAACAGGAGGTTAAAGGGACTGACTCTCCAAGTCGGGAGAGTGTTAGTAAAGCATCTGGAATGTTGCAACCGAGTACCAGGGGAGGAAAACTGAGACATATTTGAACACGTCTCCCGTTCACACGGTTGATCATACTCTGGGTTCCAGATGCATGTTTTAGCTGAAGGAAGAATACCTTAAACCTGGAGAGTTGAGACCCATGGAATGGGGACCATGCAATATGACTTCAAAGGGTCTTCATTTGCTCACCGAACTTCTCCAATTCTATCACTGCTGCATTTATGCCCCTGTACACACGCTTGATTCTCTTTTGGAGACATAGCAATCCATAGGTTTTAAGATACTTACTAGTCAGGTACATTCTTAGGTGTTTAATATGCGGTGTTGAGTCCATTTCGTTGAGCAAGGAGTAGCTCTTGTCTATTCCGTATTTGGCTTAAGGAACTTTATCTGTGCTCATTTCAATCTCTGGTTTTATGCAGCACCCCAACTCACCTTTCCCCTTAAGCAAGCATAAGTTGGGTTTCTAAATTTGAGACCCTTTTCTGTTTTGGAATTCAGTTCCTGTGTCGCCAAGTTTACATTCCGTGTATTAATGATATCCTATGATGTTTCCTTTTCTGTGTGACTTATTTCAGTTAGAATCATCGTACCTGAATCCACTCATTATGCTGCTACGGGCCTGATGACATAGATTTCATTGCTGAGTGATACTGCATTGTACGTAAGTACCACAAGTTCTTTATCCATTTTTCACTTTCTGTGATATTGAACTTGTACGGTAAACGAGGTTCTTGTAAACAGAGGCGTCCCAGACTTTGGGGTGGCTGTGTCTTTTTGATTTTAATTTCCCTAAGCTATAGGACCATAAGTGGAAGTGCCCTAGGCTCTGTTGCTTTGTTTTTTAGATGTTTCAGGAAACACCATACACTTCTCCCGAGTGTCTGTTGGCAATTTACATCCCGCCCATCAGCATAACAAGGCTCCCAGTTCTCCATGGCCTGTCCTGCCTTTCTGGATTTTACACTTTTTTCAGATGGCCCTTTTGACCGGGGGGAAGTGAGACTTCATTGTAGTGCAGATTTCCTTTGCAAGTTTGCTTGGTTGGCCAAAAGGGGCGTATACGTTTTTTCCTGAATATATTCAGGAAAAAACGCATACGCCCTTTTTGGCCAAGTGCATCATTGTGGACGTTCTGCCTCTTTTCCTATGCTTTCAATGCAATTCCAGTCTACCTCCTGAAATCGGTTTCCTGCAATTCTGCCCCGCTTTCAAGTCCTCTTGGCAGCCTTACTTCAGTATATTTTTGGACGATAGCTGTCATTTATAACTCTGCAGGTTTGTGAATTACAGTGCCCCTGAGCTCCTTTCTTCAACTCCCTTTCTTTTGAGCTGGCCGCAGCACCGCAGGATGGCTTCAGGCCCTAATCTGGTTCCGGCACGGCACGCTGAGCCTTTCGTTAATTCCTCTTCCTGGTGGGAAATGAGAGTTAAATTTGCCCATCCAGACACCTCCAGCTAGTCTCTCATTGGTTCTCGCTATTCCTGTTCATCTTCTGCAGAAATTGCAAACTGGGCCAAACAGGAGGTTAAAGGGACTGACTCTCCAAGTCGGGAGAGTGTTAGTAAAGCATCTGGAATGTTGCAACCGAGTACCAGGGGAGGAAAACTGAGACATATTTGAACACGTCTCCCGTTCACACGGTTGATCATACTCTGGGTTCCAGATGCATGTTTGAGCTGAAGGAAGAATACCTTAAACCTGGAGAGTTGAGACCCATGGAATGGGGACCATGCAATATGACTTCAAAGGGTCTTCATTTGCTCACCGAACTTCTCCAATTCTATCACTGCTGCATTTATGCCCCTGTACACACGCTTGATTCTCTTTTGGAGACATAGCAATCCATAGGTTTTAAGATACTTACTAGTCAGGTACATTCTTAGGTGTTTAATATGCGGTGTTGAGTCCATTTCGTTGAGCAAGGAGTAGCTCTTGTCTATTCCGTATTTGGCTTAAGGAACTTTATCTGTGCTCATTTCAATCTCTGGTTTTATGCAGCACCCCAACTCACCTTTCCCCTTAAGCAAGCATAAGTTGGGTTTCTAAATTTGAGACCCTTTTCTGTTTTGGAATTCAGTTCCTGTGTCGCCAAGTTTACATTCCGTGTATTAATGATATCCTATGATGTTTCCTTTTCTGTGTGACTTATTTCAGTTAGAATCATCGTACCTGAATCCACTCATTATGCTGCTACGGGCCTGATGACATAGATTTCATTGCTGAGTGATACTGCATTGTACGTAAGTACCACAAGTTCTTTATCCATTTTTCACTTTCTGTGATATTGAACTTGTACGGTAAACGAGGTTCTTGTAAACAGAGGCGTCCCAGACTTTGGGGTGGCTGTGTCTTTTTGATTTTAATTTCCCTAAGCTATAGGACCATAAGTGGAAGTGCCCTAGGCTCTGTTGCTTTGTTTTTTAGATGTTTCAGGAAACACCATACACTTCTCCCGAGTGTCTGTTGGCAATTTACATCCCGCCCATCAGCATAACAAGGCTCCCAGTTCTCCATGGCCTGTCCTGCCTTTCTGGATTTTACACTTTTTTCAGATGGCCCTTTTGACCGGGGGGAAGTGAGACTTCATTGTAGTGCAGATTTCCTTTGCAAGTTTGCTTGGTTGGCCAAAAGGGGCGTATACGTTTTTTCCTGAATATATTCAGGAAAAAACGCATACGCCCTTTTTGGCCAAGTGCATCATTGTGGACGTTCTGCCTCTTTTCCTATGCTTTCAATGCAATTCCAGTCTACCTCCTGAAATCGGTTTCCTGCAATTCTGCCCCGCTTTCAAGTCCTCTTGGCAGCCTTACTTCAGTATATTTTTGGACGATAGCTGTCATTTATAACTCTGCAGGTTTGTGAATTACAGTGCCCCTGAGCTCCTTTCTTCAACTCGCTTTCTTTTGAGCTGGCCGCAACACCGCAGGATGGCTTCAGGCCCTAATCTGGTTCCGGCACGGTACGCTGAGTCTTTGGTTAATTCCTCTTCCTGGTGGGAAATGAGAGTTAAATTTGCCCATCCAGACACCTCCAGCTAGTCTCTCATTGGTTCTCGCTATTCCTGTTCATCTTCCGCAGAAATTGCAAACTGGGCCCAACAGGAGGTTAAAGGGACTGACTCTCCAAGTCGGGAGAGTGTTAGTAAAGCGTCTGGAATGTTGCACCCGAGTACCAGGGGAGGAAAACTGAGACATATTTGAACACGTCTCCCGTTCACACGGCTGATCATACTCTGGGTTCCAGATGCATGTTTTAACTGAAGGAAGAATACCTTAAACCTGGAGAGCTGAGACCCGTGGAATGGGTACCATGCAATATGACTTCAAAGGGTCTTCATTTGCTCACCGAACCTCTCCAATCCTATCACTGCTGCGTTTATGCCCCTGTACACATTCTTGATTCTCTTTCGGAGACATAGCAATCCATAGGTTTTAAGATACTTACTAGTCAGGTACATTCTTAGGCGTTTAATATGCGGTGTTGTGTCCATTTTGTTGAGCAAGGAGTAGCTCTTGTCTATTCCATATTTGGCTTAAGGAACTTTATCTGGGCTCATTTCAATCTCTGGTTTTATGTAGCACCCCAACTCACCTTTCCCCTTAAGCAAGCATAAGTTGGTTTTCTAAATTTGAGACCCTGTTCTGTTCTGTAATTCAGTTCCTGTGTAGCCAAGTTTACATTCCGTGTATTACTGATATTTTATGATGTTTCTTTTTCTGTGTGACTTATTTCAGTTAGAATCATCGTACCTGAATCCACTCATTGTGCTGCTAAGGGCCTGATGACATAGATTTCATTGCTGAGTGATATTGCTTTGTAAGTAAATACCACAACTTCTTTATCCATTTTTCACTTTCTGCGATGTTGAACTTGTATTGTAAAGGAGGTTCTTGTAAACAGAGCCGTTCCAAATTTTGGGGTGGCTGTGTCTTTTTGATTTTAATTTCCCTAAGCTATAGGACCATAAGTGGAAGTGCCCTAGGCTCTGTTGCTTTGTTTTTTAGATGTTTCATGAAACACCATACACTTCTCCCGAGTGTCTGTTGGCAATTTACATCCCGCCCATCAGCATAACAAGGCTCCCAGTTCTCCATGGCCTGTCCTGCCTTTCTGGGTCTTACACTTTTTTCAGATGGCCCTTTTGACCAGGGGGAAGTGAGACTTCATTGTAGTGCAGATTTCCTTTGCAAGCTTGCTTGGTTGGCCAAAAAGGGCGTATGCGTTTTTTCCTGAATATATTCAGGAAAAAACGCATACGCCCTTTTTGGCCAAGTGCATCATTGTGGACGTTCTGCCTCTTTTCCTATGCTTTCAATGCAATTCCAGTCTACCTCCTGAAATCGGTTTCCTGCAATTCTGCCCCGCTTTCAAGTCCTCTTGGCAACCTTACTTCAGTATATTTTTGGACGATTGCTGTCATTTATAACTCTGCAGGTTTGTGAATTACAGTGCCCCTGAGCTCCTTTCTTCAACTCGCTTTCTTGTGAGCTGGCTGCAACACCACAGGATGGCTTCAGGCCCTAATCTGGTTCCGGCACGGCACGCTGAGCCTTTGGTTAATTCCTTTTCCTGGTGGGAAATGAGAGTTAAATTTGCCCGTCCAGACACCTCCAGCTAGTCTCTCATTGGTTCTCGCTATTCCTGTTCATCTTCCGCAGAAATTGCAAACTGGGCCAAACAGGAGGTTAAAGGGACTGACTCTCCAAGTCGGGAGAGTGTTAGTAAAGCGTCTGGAATGTTGCACCCGAGTACCAGGGTATGAAAACTGAGACATATTTGAACAAGTCTCCCATTCACACGGTTGATCATACTCTGGGTTCCACATGCATGTTTTAGCTGAAGGAAGAATCCCTTAAACCTGGAGAGTTGAGACCCATGGAATGGGTACCATGCAATATGACTTCAAAGGGTCTTCATTTGCTCACCGAACCTCTCCAATCCTATCACTGCTGCGTTTATGCCCCTGTACACACGCTTGATTCTCTTTTGGAGACATAGCAATCCATACGATTTAAGATACTTACTAGTCAGTTACACTCTTAGGCGTTCAATATGGGGTGTTGAGTCCATTTCGTTGAGCAAGGAGTAGCTCTTGTCTATTCCATATTTGGCTTAAGGAACTTTATCTGTGCTCATTTCAATCTCTGGTTTTATGCAGCACCCCAACTCACCTTTCGGCTTAAGCATGCATAAGTTGGTTTTCTAAATTTGAGACCCTGTTCTGTTTTGGAATTCAGTTTCTGTGTAGCCAAGTTTACATTCCGTGTATTACTGATATCTTATGATGTTTCTTTTCTGTGTGACTTATTTCAGTTAGAATCATCGTACCTGAATCCACTCACTATGCTGCTACGGACCTGATGACATAGATTTCATTGCTGAGTGATACTGCATTGTACGTAAGTACCACAAGTTCTTTATCCATTTTTCACTTTCTGTGATATTGAATTGTACGGTAAACGAGGTTCTTGTAAACAGAGGCGTCCCAAACTTTGGGGTGGCTGTGTCTTTTTGATTTTAATTTCCCTAAGCTATAGGACCATAAGTGGAAGTGCTTTAGGCTCTGTTGCTTTGTTTTTTAGATGTTTCAGGAAACACCATACACTTCTCCCAAGTGTCTGTTGGCAATTTACATCCCGCCCATCAGCATAACAAGGCTCCCAGTTCTCCATGGCCTGTCCTGCCTTTCTGGATTTTACACTTTTTTCAGATGGCCCTTTTGACCGGGGTGAAGTGTGACTTCATTGTAGTGCAGATTTCCTTTGCAAGCTTGGTTGGTTGGCCAAAAAGGGCGTATGCTTTTTTTCCTGAATATATTCAGGAAAGAACGCATATGCCCTTTTTGGCCAAGTGCATCATTGTGGACGTTCTGCCTCTTTTCCTATGCTTTCAATGCAATTCCAGTCTACCTCCTGAAATCGGTTTCCTGCAATTCTGCCCCGCTTTCAAGTCCTCTTGGCAGCCTTACTTCAGTCTATTTTTGGACGATAGCTGTCATTTATAACTCTGCAGGTTTGTGAATTACAGTGCCCCTGAGCTCCTTTCTTCAACTCGCTTTCTTGTGAGCTGGCCGCAACACCGCAGGATGGCTTCAGGCCCTAATCTGGTTCCGGCACGGCACGCTGAGCCTTTGGTTAATTCCTTTTCCTGGTGGGAAATGAGAGTTAAATTTGCCCGTCCAGACACCTCCAGCTAGTCTCTCATTGGTTCTCGCTATTCCTGTTCATCTTCCGCAGAAATTGCAAACTGGGCCAAACAGGAGGTTAAAGGGACTGACTCTCCAAGTCGGGAGAGTGTTAGTAAAGCGTCTGGAATGTTGCACCCGAGTACCAGGGTATGAAAACTGAGACATATTTGAACACGTCTCCCGATCACATGGTTGATCATACTCTAGGTTCCACATGCATGTTTTAGCTGAAGGAAGAATACCTTAAACCTGGGTAGTTGAAAACCGTGGAATGGGTACCATGCAATATGACTTCAAAGGGTCTTCATTTGCTCACCGAACCTCTCCAATCCTATCACTGCTGCGTTTATGCCCCTGTGCACATGCTTGATTCTCTTTCGGAGTAATAGCAATCCATAGGTTTTAAGATACTTACTAGTCAGGTACATTCGTAGGCGTTTAATATGCGGTGTTGAGTCCATTTCGTTGAGCAAGGAGTACCTCTTGTCTATTCCATATTTGGCTTAAGGAACTTTATCTGTGCTCATTTCAATCTCTGGTTTTATGCAGCACCCCAACTCACCTTTCCCCTTAAGCAAGCATAAGTTTGTTTTCTAAATTTGAGACCCTGTTCTGTTCTGTAATTCAGTTCCTGTGTAGCCAAGTTTACATTCCATGTATTACTGATATCTTATGATGTTTCTTTTTCTGTGTGACTTATTTCAGTTAGAATCATCGTACCTGAATCCACTCATTGTGCTGCTAAGGGCCTGATGACATAGATTTCATTGCTGAGTGATATTGCTTTGTAAGTAAATACCACAACTTCTATATCCATTTTTCACTTTCTGCGATGTTGAACTTGTACGGTAAACGAGGTTCTTGTAAACAGAGCCATTCCAAAGTTTGGGGTGGCTGTGTCTTTTTGATTTTAATTTCCCTAAGCAATAGGACCATAAGTGGAAGTGCTTTAGGCTCTGTTGCTTTGTTTTTTAGATGTTTCAGGAAACACCATACACTTCTCCCGAGTGTCTGTTGGCAATTTACATCCCGCCCATCAGCATAACAAGGCTCCAAGTTCTCCATGGCCTGTCCTGCCTTTCTGGATTTTACACTTTTTTCAGATGGCCCTTTTGACCGGGGGGAAGTGAGACTTCATTGTAGTGCAGATTTCCTTTGCAAGCTTGCTTGGTTGGCCAAAAAGGGCGTATGCGTTTTTTCCTGAATATATTCAGGAAAAAACGCATACGCCCTTTTTGGCCAAGTGCATCATTGTGGACGTTCTGCCTCTTTTCCTATGCTTTCAATGCAATTCCAGTCTACCTCCTGAAATCGGTTTCCTGCAATTCTGCCCCGCTTTCAAGTCCTCTTGGCAGCCTTACTTCAGTATATTTTTGGACGATAGCTGTCATTTATAACTCTGCGGGTTTGTGAATTACAGTGCCCTTGAGCTCCTTTCTTCAACTCGCTTTCTTTTGAGCTGGCCGCAGCACCGCAGGACGGCTTCAGGCCCTAATCTGGTTCCAGCACGGCACGCTGAGCCTTTGGTTATTTCCTCTTCCTGGTGGGAAATGAGAGTTAAATTTGCCCGTCCAGACACCTCCAGCTAGTCTCTCATTGGTTCTCCCTATTCCTGTTCATCTTCCGCAGAAATTGCAAACTGGGCCAAACAGGAGGTTAAAGGCGCTGACTCTCCAAGTGGGGAGAGTGTTAGTAAAGCATCTGGAATGTTGCACCCGAGTACCAGGGGAGGAAAACTGAGACATATTTGAACAAGTCTCCCATTCACACGGTTGATCATACTCTGGGTTCCACATGCATGTTTTAGCTGAAGGAAGAATCCCTTAAACCTGGAGAGTTGAGACCCATGGAATGGGTACCATGCAATATGACTTCAAAGGGTCTTCATTTGCTCACCGAACCTCTCCAATCCTATCACTGCTGCGTTTATGCCCCTGTACACACGCTTGATTCTCTTTTGGAGACATAGCAATCCATACGATTTAAGATACTTACTAGTCAGTTACACTCTTAGGCGTTCAATATGGGGTGTTGAGTCCATTTCGTTGAGCAAGGAGTAGCTCTTGTCTATTCCATATTTGGCTTAAGGAACTTTATCTGTGCTCATTTCAATCTCTGGTTTTATGCAGCACCCCAACTCACCTTTCGGCTTAAGCATGCATAAGTTGGTTTTCTAAATTTGAGACCCTGTTCTGTTTTGGAATTCAGTTTCTGTGTAGCCAAGTTTACATTCCGTGTATTACTGATATCTTATGATGTTTCTTTTCTGTGTGACTTATTTCAGTTAGAATCATCGTACCTGAATCCACTCACTATGCTGCTACGGACCTGATGACATAGATTTCATTGCTGAGTGATACTGCATTGTACGTAAGTACCACAAGTTCTTTATCCATTTTTCACTTTCTGTGATATTGAATTGTACGGTAAACGAGGTTCTTGTAAACAGAGGCGTCCCAAACTTTGGGGTGGCTGTGTCTTTTTGATTTTAATTTCCCTAAGCTATAGGACCATAAGTGGAAGTGCTTTAGGCTCTGTTGCTTTGTTTTTTAGATGTTTCAGGAAACACCATACACTTCTCCCGAGTGTCTGTTGGCAATTTACATCCCGCCCATCAGCATAACAAGGCTCCAAGTTCTCCATGGCCTGTCCTGCCTTTCTGGATTTTAAACTTTTTTCAGATGGCCCTTTTGACCGGGGGGAAGTGAGACTTCATTGTAGTGCAGATTTCCTTTGCAAGCTTGCTTGGTTGGCCAAAAAGGGCGTATGCGTTTTTTCCTGAATATATTCAGGAAAAAACGCATACGCCCTTTTTGGCCAAGTGCATCATTGTGGACGTTCTGCCTCTTTTCCTATGCTTTCAATGCAATTCCAGTCTACCTCCTGAAATCGGTTTCCTGCAATTCTGCCCCGCTTTCCAGTCCTCTTGGCAGCCTTACTTCAGTATATTTTTGGACGATAGCTGTCATTTATAACTCTGCGGGTTTGTGAATTACAGTGCCCCTGAGCTCCTTTCTTCAACTCGCTTTCTTTTGAGCTGGCCGCAGCACCGCAGGACGGCTTCAGGCCCTAATCTGGTTCCAGCACGGCACGCTGAGCCTTTGGTTATTTCCTCTTCCTGGTGGGAAATGAGAGTTAAATTTGCCCGTCCAGACACCTCCAGCTAGTCTCTCATTGGTTCTCCCTATTCCTGTTCATCTTCCGCAGAAATTGCAAACTGGGCCAAACAGGAGGTTAAAGGCGCTGACTCTCCAAGTGGGGAGAGTGTTAGTAAAGCATCTGGAATGTTGCACCCGAGTACCAGGGGAGGAAAACTGAGACATATTTGAACAAGTCTCCCATTCACACGGTTGATCATACTCTGGGTTCCACATGCATGTTTTAGCTGAAGGAAGAATCCCTTAAACCAGGAGAGTTGAGACCCATGGAATGGGTACCATGCAATATGACTTCAAAGGGTCTTCATTTGCTCACCGAACCTCTCCAATCCTATCACTGCTGCGTTTATGCCCCTGTACACACGCTTGATTCTCTTTTGGAGACATAGCAATCCATACGATTTAAGATACTTACTAGTCAGTTACACTCTTAGGCGTTTAATATGGGGTGTTGAGTCCATTTCATTGAGCAAGGAGTAGCTCTTGTCTATTCCATATTTGGCTTAAGGAACTTTATCTGTGCTCATTTCAATCTCTGGTTTTATGCAGCACCCCAACTCACCTTTCGGCTTAAGCATGCATAAGTTGGTTTTCTAAATTTGAGACCCTGTTCTGTTTTGGAATTCAGTTTCTGTGTAGCCAAGTTAACATTCCGTGTATTACTGATATCTTATGATGTTTCTTTTCTGTGTGACTTATTTCAGTTAGAATCATCGTACCTGAATCCACTCATTATGCTGCTACGGGTCTGATGACATAGATTTCATTGCTGAGTGATACTGCATTGTACGTAAGTACCACAGGTTCTTTATCCATTTTTCACTTTCTGTGATATTCAACTTGTACGGTAAACGAGGTTCTTGTAAACAGAGGCGTCCCAAACTTTGGGGTGGCTGTGTCTTTTTGATTTTAATTTCCCTAAACTATAGGACCATAAGTGGAAGTGCCCTAGGCTCTGTTGCTTTGTTTTTTAGATGTTTCAGGAAACACCATACACTTCTCCCAAGTGTCTGTTGGCAATTTACATCCCGCCCATCAGCATAACAAGGCTCCCAGTTCTCCATGGCCTGTCCTGCCTTTCTGGATTTTACACTTTTTTCAGATGGCCCTTTTGACCGGGGGGAAGTGTGACTTCATTGTAGTGCAGATTTCCTTTGCAAGCTTGCTTGGTTGGCCAAAAAGGGCGTATGCTTTTTTTCCTGAATATATTCAGGAAAGAACGCATATGCCCTTTTTGGCCAAGTGCATCATTGTGGACGTTCTGCCTCTTTTCCTATGCTTTCAATGCAATTCCAGTCTACCTCCTGAAATCGGTTTCCTGCAATTCTGCCCCGCTTTCAAGTCCTCTTGGCAGCCTTACTTCAGTATATTTTTGGACGATAGCTGTCATTTATAACTCTGCAGGTTTGTGAATTACAGTGCCCCTGAGCTCCTTTCTTCAACTCGCTTTCTTGTGAGCTGGCCGCAACACCGCAGGATGGCTTCAGGCCCTAATCTGGTTCCGGCACGGCACGCTGAGCCTTTGGTTAATTCCTCTTCCTGGTGGGAAATGAGAGTTAAATTTGCCCGTCCAGACACCTCCAGCTAGTCTCTCATTGGTTCTCGCTATTCCTGTTCATCTTCCGCACAAATTGCAAACTGGGCCAAACAGGAGGTTAAAGGGACTGACTCTCCAAGTCGGGAGAGTGTTAGTAAAGCGTCTGGAATGTTGCACCCGAGTACCAGGGTATGAAAACTGAGACATATTTGAACACGTCTCCCGATCACATGGTTGATCATACTCTAGGTTCCACATGCATGTTTTAGCTGAAGGAAGAATACCTTAAACCTGGGTAGTTGAAACCCGTGGAATGGGTACCATGCAATATGACTTCAAAGGGTCTTCATTTGCTCACCGAACCTCTCCAATCCTATCACTGCTGCGTTTATGCCCCTGTGCACATGCTTGATTCTCTTTCGGAGTAATAGCAATCCATAGGTTTTAAGATACTTACTAGTCAGGTACATTCGTAGGCGTTTAATATGCGGTGTTGAGTCCATTTCGTTGAGCAAGGAGTACCCATTGTCTATTCCATATTTGGCTTAAGGAACTTTATCTGTGCTCATTTCAATCTCTGGTTTTATGCAGCACCCCAACTCACCTTTCCCCTTAAGCAAGCATAAGTTTGTTTTCTAAATTTGAGACCCTGTTCTGTTCTGTAATTCAGTTCCTGTGTAGCCAAGTTTACATTCCGTGTATTACTGATATCTTATGATGTTTCTTTTTCTGTGTGACTTATTTCAGTTAGAATCATCGTACCTGAATCCACTCATTGTGCTGCTAAGGGCCTGATGACATAGATTTCATTGCTGAGTGATATTGCTTTGTAAGTAAATACCACAACTTCTATATCCATTTTTCACTTTCTGCGATGTTGAACTTGTACGGTAAACGAGGTTCTTGTAAACAGAGCCATTCCAAAGTTTGGGGTGGCTGTGTCTTTTTTATTTTAATTTCCCTAAGCAATAGGACCATAAGTGGAAGTGCTTTAGGCTCTGTTGCTTTGTTTTTTAGATGTTTCAGGAAACACCATACACTTCTCCCGAGTGTCTGTTGGCAATTTACATCCCGCCCATCAGCATAACAAGGCTCCAAGTTCTCCATGGCCTGTCCTGCCTTTCTGGATTTTACACTTTTTTCAGATGGCCCTTTTGACCGGGGGGAAGTGAGACTTCATTGTAGTGCAGATTTCCTTTGCAAGCTTGCTTGGTTGGCCAAAAAGGGCGTATGCGTTTTTTCCTGAGGAAAAAACGCATACGCCCTTTTTGGCCAAGTGCATCATTGTGGACGTTCTGCCTCTTTTCCTATGCTTTCAATGCAATTCCAGTCTACCTCCTGAAATCGGTTTCCTGCAATTCTGCCCCGCTTTCAAGTCCTCTTGGCAGCCTTACTTCAGTCTATTTTTGGATGATAGCTGTCATTTATAACTCTGCAGGTTTGTGAATTACAGTGCCCCTGAGCTCCTTTCTTCAACTCGCTTTCTTGTGAGCTGGCCGCAGCACCGCAAGATGGCTTCAGGCCCTAATCTGGTTCCAGCACGGCACGCTGAGCCTTTGGTTATTTCCTCTTCCTGGTGGGAAATGAGAGTTAAATTTGTCCGTCCAGACACCTCCAGCTAGTCTCTCATTGGTTCTCCCTATTCCTGTTCTTCTTCCGCAGAAATTGCAAACTGGGCCAAACAGGAGGTTAAAGGCGCTGACTCTCCAAGTGGGGAGAGTGTTAGTAAAGCGTCTGGAATGTTGCACCCGAGTACCAGGGGAGGAAAACTGAGACATATTTGAACAAGTCTCCCATTCACACGGTTGATCATACTCTGGGTTCCACATGCATGTTTTAGCTGAAGGAAGAATCCCTTAAACCTGGAGAGTTGAGACCCATGGAATGGGTACCATGCAATATGACTTCAAAGGGTCTTCATTTGCTCACCGAACCTCTCCAATCCTATCACTGCTGCGTTTATGCCCCTGTACACACGCTTGATTCTCTTTTGGAGACATAGCAATCCATACGATTTAAGATACTTACTAGTCAGTTACACTCTTAGGCGTTTAATATGGGGTGTTGAGTCCATTTCGTTGAGCAAGGAGTAGCTCTTGTCTATTCCATATTTGGCTTAAGGAACTTTATCTGTGCTCATTTCAATCTCTGGTTTTATGCAGCACCCCAACTCACCTTTCGGCTTAAGCATGCATAAGTTGGTTTTCTAAATTTGAGACCCTGTTCTGTTTTGGAATTCAGTTTCTGTGTAGCCAAGTTTACATTCCGTGTATTACTGATATCTTATGATGTTTCTTTTCTGTGTGACTTATTTCAGTTAGAATCATCGTACCTGAATCCACTCATTATGCTGCTACGGGCCTGATGACATAGATTTCATTGCTGAGTGATACTGCATTGTACGTAAGTACCACAAGTTCTTTATCCATTTTTCACTTTCTGTGATATTCAACTTGTACGGTAAACGAGGTTCTTGTAAACAGAGGCGTCCCAAACTTTGGGGTGGCTGTGTCTTTTTGATTTTAATTTCCCTAAACTATAGGACCATAAGTGGAAGTGCCCTAGGCTCTGTTGCTTTGTTTTTTAGATGTTTCAGGAAACACCATACACTTCTCCCGAGTGTCTGTTGGCAATTTACATCCCGTCCATCAGCATAACAAGGCTCCCAGTTCTCCATGGCCTGTCCTGCCTTTCTGGATTTTACACTTTTTTCAGATGGCCCTTTTGACCGGGGGGAAGTGTGACTTCATTGTAGTGCAGATTTCCTTTGCAAGCTTGCTTGGTTGGCCAAAAAGGGCGTATGCGTTTTTTCCTGAATATATTCAGGAAAGAACGCATATGCCCTTTTTGGCCAAGTGCATCATTGTGGACGTTCTGCCTCTTTTCCTATGCTTTCAATGCAATTCCAGTCTACCTCCTGAAATCGGTTTCCTGCAATTCTGCCCCGCTTTCCAGTCCTCTTGGCAGCCTTACTTCAGTATATTTTTGGACGATAGCTGTCATTTATAACTCTGCAGGTTTGTGAATTACAGTGCCCCTGAGCTCCTTTCTTCAACTCGCTTTCTTGTGAGCTGGCCGCAACACCGCAGGATGGCTTCAGGCCCTAATCTGGTTCCGGCACGGGACGCTGAGCCTTTGGTTAATTCCTTTTCCTGGTGGGAAATGAGAGTTAAATTTGCCTGTTCAGACACCTCCAGCTAGTCTCTCATTGGTTCTCGCTATTCCTGTTCATCTTCCGCAGAAATTGCAAACTGGGCCAAACGGGAGGTTAAAGGGACTGACTCTCCAAGTCGGGAGAGTGTTAGTAAAGCGTCTGGAATGTTGCACCCGAGTACCAGGGTATGAAAACTGAGACATATTTGAACACGTCTCCCGATCACATGGTTGATCATACTCTAGGTTCCACATGCATGTTTTAGCTGAAGGAAGAATACCTTAAACCTGGGTAGTTGAAACCCGTGGAATGGGTACCATGCAATATGACTTCAAAGGGTCTTCATTTGCTCGCCGAACCTCTCCAATCCTATCACTGCTGCGTTTATGGCCCTGTGCACACGCTTGATTCTCTTTCGGAGTAAGAGCAATCCATAGGTTTTAAGATACTTACTAGTCAGGTACATTCGTAGGCGTTTAATATGCGGTGTTGAGTCCATTTCGTTGAGCAAGGAGTACCTCTTGTCTATTCCATATTTGGCTTAAGGAACTTTATCTGTGCTCATTTCAATCTGTGGTTTCATGCAGCACCCCAACTCACCTTTCCCCTTAAGCAAGCATAAGTTGGTTTTCTAAATTTGAGACCCTGTTCTGTTCTGTAATTCAGTTCCTGTGTAGCCAAGTTTACATTCCGTGTATTACTGATATCTTATGATGTTTCTTTTTCTGTGTGACTTATTTCAGTTAGAATCATCGTACCTGAATCCACTCATTCTGCTGCTAAGGGCCTGATGACATAGATTTCATTGCTGAGTGATATTGCTTTGTAAGTAAATACCACAACTTCTATATCCATTTTTCACTTTCTGCGATGTTGAACTTGTACGGTAAACGAGGTTCTTGTAAACAGAGCCATTCCAAACTTTGGGGTGGCTGTGTCTTTTTGATTTTAATTTCCCTAAGCAATAGGACCATAAGTGGAAGTGCTTTAGGCTCTGTTGCTTTGTTTTTTAGATGTTTCAGGAAACACCATACACTTCTCCCGAGTGTCTGTTGGCAATTTACATCCCGCCCATCAGCATAACAAGGGTCCAAGTTCTCCATGGCCTGTCCTGCCTTTCTGGATTTTACACTTTTTTCAGATGGCCCTTTTGACCGGGGGGAAGTGAGACTTCATTGTAGTGCAGATTTCCTTTGCAAGCTTGCTTGGTTGGCCAAAAAGGGCGTATGCGTTTTTTCCTGAATATATTCAGGAAAAAACGCATACGCCCTTTTTGGCCAAGTGCATCATTGTGGACGTTCTGCCTCTTTTCCTATGCTTTCAATGCAATTCCAGTCTACCTCCTGAAATCGGTTTCCTGCAATTCTGCCCCGCTTTCCAGTCCTCTTGGCAGCCTTACTTCAGTCTATTTTTGGACGATAGCTGTCATTTATAACTCTGCAGGTTTGTGAATTACAGTGCCCCTGAGCTCCTTTCTTCAACTCGCTTTCTTTTGAGCTGGCCGTAGCACCGCAGGACGGCTTCAGGCCCTAATCTGGTTCCAGCACGGCACGCTGAGCCTTTGGTTATTTCCTCTTCCTGGTGGGAAATGAGAGTTAAATTTGCCCGTCCAGACACCTCCAGCTAGTCTCTCATTGGTTCTCCCTATTCCTGTTCATCTTCCGCAGAAATTGCAAACTGGGCCAAAAAGGAGGTTAAAGGCGCTGACTCTCCAAGTGGGGAGAGTGTTAGTAAAGCGTCTGGAATGTTGCACCCGAGTACCAGGGGAGGAAAACTGAGACATATTTGAACAAGTCTCCCATTCACACGGTTGATCATACTCTGGGTTCCACATGCATGTTTTAGCTGAAGGAAGAATCCCTTAAACCTGGAGAGTTGAGACCCATGGAATGGATACCATGCAATATGACTTCAAAGGGTCTTCATTTGCTCACCGAACCTCTCCAATCCTATCACTGCTGCTTTTATGCCCCTGTACACACGCTTGATTCTCTTTTGGAGACATAGCAATCCATAGGTTTTAAGATACTTACTAGTCAGGTACATTCTTAGGCGTTTAATATGGGGTGTTGAGTCCATTTTGTTGAGCAAGGAGTAGCTCTTGTCTATTCCATATTTGGCTTAAGGAACTTTATCTATGCTCATTTCAATCTCTGGTTTTATGCAGCACCCCAACTCACCTTTCCCCTTAAACAAGCATAAGTTGGTTTTCTAAATTTGAGACCCTGTTCTGTTTTGGAATTCAGTTCCTGTGTAGCCAAGTTTACATTCCGTGTGTTAGTGATATCTTATGATGTTTCTTTTTCTGTGTGACTTATTTCAGTTAGAATCATCGTACCTGAATCCACTCATTATGCTGCTACGGGCCTGATGACATAGATTTCATTGCTGAGTGATACTGCATTGTACGTAAGTACCACAATTTCTTTATCCATTTTTCACTTTCTGTGATATTGAACTTGTACGGTAAACCAGGTTCTTGTAAACACAGGCGTCCCAAACTTTGGGGTGGCTGTGTCTTTTTGATTTTAATTTCCCTAAGCTATAGGACCATAAGTGGAAGTGCCCTAGGCTCTGTTGCTTTGTTTTTTAGATGTTTCAGGAAACACCATACACTTCTCCCAAGTGTCTGTTGGCAATTTACATCCCGCCCATCAGCATAACAAGGCTCCCAGTTCTCCATGGCCTGTCCTGCCTTTCTGGATTTTACACTTTTTTCAGATGGCCCTTTTGACCGGGGGGAAGTGAGACTTCATTGTAGTGCAGATTTCCTTTGCAAGTTTGCTTGGTTGGCCAAAAAGGGCGTATGCGTTTTTTCCTGAATATATTCAGGAAAAAACGGATACGCCCTTTTTGGCCAAGTGCATCATTGTGGACGTTCTGCCTCTTTTCCTATGCTTTCAATGCAATTCCAGTCTACCTCCTGAAATCGGTTTCCTGCAATTCTGCCCCGCTTTCAAGTCCTCTTGGCAGCCTTACTTCAGTATATTTTTGGACGATAGCTGTCATTTATAACTCTGCAGGTTTGTGAATTACAGTGCCCCTGAGCTCCTTTCTTCAACTCGCTTTCTTGTGAGCTGGCCGCAACACCGCAGGATGGCTTCAGGCCCTAATCTGGTTCCGGCACGGCACGCTGAGCCTTTGGTTAATTCCTCTTCCTGGTGGGAAATGAGAGTTAAATTTGCCCGTCCAGACACCTCCAGCTAGTCTCTCATTGGTTCTCGCTATTCCTGTTCATCTTCCGCAGAAATTGCAAACTGGGCCAAACGGGAGGTTAAAGGGACTGACTCTCCAAGTCGGGAGAGTGTTAGTAAAGCGTCTGGAATGTTGCACCCGAGTACCAGGGTATGAAAACTGAGACATATTTGAACACATCTCCCGATCACATGGTTGATCATACTCTAGGTTCCACATGCATGTTTTAGCTGAAGGAAGAATACCTTAAACCTGGGTAGTTGAAACCCGTGGAATGGGTACCATGCAATATGACTTCAAAGGGTCTTCATTTGCTCACCGAACCTCTCCAATCCTATCACTGCTGCGTTTATCCCCCTGTGCACAAGCTTGATTCTCTTTCGGAGACATAGCAATCCATAGGTTTTAAGATACTTACTTGTCAAGTACATTCTTAGGCGTTTAATATGCGGTGTTGAGTCCATTTCGTTGAGCAAGGAGTAGCTCTTGTCTATTCCATATTTGGCTTAAGGAACTTTATCTGTGCTCATTTCAATCTCTGGTTTTATGCAGCACCCCAACTCACCTTTCCCCTTAAGCAAGCATAAGTTGGTTTTCTAAATTTGAGACCCTGTTCTGTTTTGGAATTCAGTTCCTGTGTAGCCAAGTTTACATTCCGTGTGTTAGTGATATGTTGTGATGTTTCTTTTTCTGTGTGACTTATTTCAGTTAGAATCATCGTACCTGAATCCACTCATTCTGCTGCTAAGGGCCTGATGACATAGATTTCATTGCTGAGTGTTACTGCATTGTACGTAAGTACCACAAGTTCTTTATCCATTTTTCACTTTCTGTGATATTGAACTTGTACGGTAAACGAGGTTCTTGTAAACAGAGGCGTCCCAAACTTTGGGGTGGCTGTGTCTTTTTGATTTTAACTTCCCTAAGCTATAGGACCATAAGTGGAAGTGCCTAAGGCTCTGTTGCTTTGTTTTTTAGATGTTTCAGGAAACACCATACACTTCTCTCAGGTGTCTGTTGGCAATTTACATCCCTCCCATCAGCATAACAAGGCTCCCAGTTCTCCATGGCCTGTCCTGCCTTTCTGAATTTTACACTTTTTTCAGATGGCCCTTTTGACCGGGGGGAAGTGAGACTTCATTGTAGTGCAGATTTCCTTTGCAAGTTTGCTTGGTTGGCCAAAAAGGGCGTATGCGTTTTTTCCTGAATATATTCAGGAAAAAACGCATTCGCCCTTTTTGGCCAAGTGCATCATTGTGGACGTTCTGCCTCTTTTCGTATGCTTTCAATGCAATTCCAGTCTACCTCCTGAAATCGGTTTCCTGCAATTCTTCCCCGCTTTCAAGTCGTCTTGGCAGCCTTACTTCAGTATATTTTTGGACGATAGCTGTCATTTATAACTCTGCAGGTTTGTGAATTACAGTGCCCCTGAGCTCCTTTCTTCAACTCGCTTTCTTGTGAGCTGGCCGCAACACCGCAGGATGGCTTCAGGCCCTAATCTGGTTCCGGCACGGCACGCTGAGCCTTTGGTTAATTCCTCTTCCTGGTGGGAAATGAGAGTTAAATTTGCCCGTCCAGACACCTCCAGCTAGTCTCTCATTGGTTCTCGCTATTCCTGTTCATCTTCCGCACAAATTGCAAACTGGGCCAAACAGGAGGTTAAAGGGACTGACTCTCCAAGTCGGGAGAGTGTTAGTAAAGCATCTGGAATGTTACACCCGAGTACCAGGGTACGAAAACTGAGACATATTTGAACACGTCTCCCGATCACATGGTTGATCATGCTCTGGGTTCCACATGCATGTTTTAGCTGAAGGAAGAATACCTTAAACCTGGGTAGTTGAAACCCGTGGAATGGGTACCATGCAATATGACTTCAAAGGGTCTTCATTTGCTCACCGAACCTCTCCAATCCTATCACTGCTGTGTTTATGCCCCTGTACACATGCTTGATTCTCTTTCAGAGACATAGCAATCCATAGGTTTTAAGATACTTACTAGTCAGGTACATTCTTAGGCGTTTAATATGCGGTGTTGAGTCCATTTCGTTGAGCAAGGAGTAGCTCTTGTCTATTCCATATTTGGCTTAAAGAACTTTATCTGTGCTCATTTCAATCTCTGGTTTTATGCAGCACCCCAACTCACCTTTCCCCTTAAGCAAGCATAAGTTGGTTTTCTAAATTTAAGACCCTGTTCTGTTCTGTAATTCAGTTCCTGTGTAGCCAAGTTTACATTCCGTGTATTACTGATATCTTATGGTGTTTCTATTTCTGTGTGACTTATTTCAGTTAGAATCATCATACCTGAATCCACTCATTGTGCTGCTAATGGCCTGATGACATAGATTTCATTGCTGAGTGATATTGCTTTGTAAGTAAATACCACAACTTCTTTTTCCATTTTTCACTTTCTGCGATGTTGAACTTGTACTGTAAACGAGTTTCTTGTAAACAGAGGCGTCCCAAACTTTCGGGTGGCTGTGTCTTCTTGATTTTAATTTCCCTAAGCTAAAGGACCATAAGTGGAAGTGCCCTAGGCTCTGTTGCTTTGTTTTTTAGATGTTTCAGGAAACACCATACACTTGTCCCGAGTGTCTGTTGGCAATTTACATCCCGCCCATCAGCATAACAAGGCTCCCAGTTCTCCATGGCCTGTCCTGCCTTTCTGGATTTTACACTTTTTTCAGATGGCCCTTTTGACCGGGGGGAAGTGAGACTTCATTGTAGTGCAGATTTCCTTTGCAAGCTTGCTTGGTTGGCCAAAAAGGGCGTATGCGTTTTTTCCTGAATATATTCAGGAAAAAATGCATACGCCCGTTTTGCCCAAGTGCATCATTGTGGACGTTCTGCCTCTTTTCCTATGCTTTCAATGCAATTCCAGTCTACCTCCTGAAATGTGTTTCCTGCAATTCTTCCCCGCTTTCAAGTCCTCTTGGCAGCCTTACTTCAGTATATTTTTGGACGATAGCTGTCATTTATAACTCTGCAGGTTTGTGAATTACAGTGCCCCTGACTCCTTTCTTCAACTCGCTTTCTTGTGACCAGGCCACAACACCGCAGGATGGTTTCAGGCCCTAATCTGGTTCCGGCACGGCACGCTGAGCCTTTGCTTATTTCCTCTTCCTGGTGGGAAATGAGAATTAAATTTGCCCGTCCAGACACCTCCATCTTGTCTCTCATTGGTTCTCGCTATTCCTGTTAATCTTCCGCAGAAATTGCAAACTGGGCCAAACAGGAGGTTAAAGGGACTGACTCTCCAAGTCGGGAGAGTGTTAGTAAAGCGTCTGGAATGTTGCACCCGAGTACCAGGGTACGAAAACTGAGACATATTTGAACACGTCTCCCGATCACATGGTTGATCATACTCTAGGTTCCACATGCATGTTTTAGCTGAAGGAAGAATACCTTAAACCTGGAGAGTTGAGACCCGTGTAATGGGTACCATGCAATATGACTTCAAAGGGTCTTCATTTGCTCACCGAACCTCTCCAATCCTATCACTGCTGCGTTTATGCCCCTGTACACACGCTTGATTCTCCTTTGGAGACATAGCAATCCATAGGTTTTAAGATACTTACTAGTCGGGTACATTCTTAGGCGTTTAATATGGGGTGTTGAGTCCATTTCGTTGAGCAAGGAGTAGCTCTTGTCTATTCCATATTTGGCTTAAGGAACTTTATCTGTGCTCATTTCAATCTCTGGTTTTATGCAGCACCCCAACTCACCTTTCCCCTTAAGCAAGCATAAGTTGGTTTTCTAAATTTAAGACCCTGTTCTGTTCTGTAATTCAGTTCCTGTGTAGCCAAGTTTACATTCCGTGTATTACTGATATCTTTTGATGTTTCTTTTTCTGTGTGACTTATTTCAGTTAGAATCATCATACCTGAATCCACTCATTGTGCTGCTAAGGGCCTGATGACATAGATTTCATTGCTGAGTGATATTGCTTTGTAAGTAAATATCACAACTTCTTTATCCATTTTTCACTTTCTGCGATGTTGAACTTGTACTGTAAACGAGTTTCTTGTAAACAGAGGCGTCACAAACTTTGGGGCGGCTGTGTCTTTTTGATTTTAATTTCCCTAAGCTAAAGGACCATAAGTGGAAGTGCCCTAGGCTCTGTTGCTTTGTTTTTTAGATGTTTCAGGAAACACCATACACTTCTCCCCAGTGTCTGTTGGCAATTTACATCCCGCCCATCAGCATAACAAGGCTCCCAGTTCTCCATGGCCTGTCCTGCCTTTCTGGATTTTACACTTTTTTCAGATGGCCCTTTTGACCGGGGGGAAGTGAGACTTCATTGTAGTGCAGATTTCCTTTGCAAGCTTGCTTGGTTGGCCAAAAAGTTCATATGCGTTTTTTCCTGAATATATTCAGGAAAAAACGCATATGCCCTTTTTGGCCAAGTGCATCATTGTGGACGTTCTGCCTCTTTTCCTATGCTTTCAATGCAATTCCAGTCTACCTCCTGAAATCGGTTTCCTGCAATTCTGCCCCGCTTTCAAGTCCTCTTGGCAGCCTTACTTCATTATATTTTTGGACGATAGCTGTCATTTATAACTCTGCAGGTTTGTGAATTACAGTGCCCCTGAGCTCCTTTCTTCAACTCGCTTTCTTGTGAGCTGGCCGCAACACCGCAGGATGGCTTCAGGCCCTAATCTGGTTCCGGCACGGCACGCTGAGCCTTTGGTTAATTCCTCTTCCTGGTGGGAAATGAGTTAAATTTGCCCGTCCAGACACCTCCAGCTAGTCTCTCATTGGTTCTCGCTATTCCTGTTCATCTTCCGCAGAAATTGCAAACTGGGCCAAACAGGAGGTTAAAGGGACTGACTCTCCAAGTCGGGAGAGTGTTAGTAAAGCGTCTGGAATGTTGCACCCGAGTACCAGGGTACGAAAACTGAGACATATTTGAACACGTCTCCCGATCACATGGTTGATCATACTCTAGGTTCCACATGCATGTTTTAGCTGAAGGAAGAATACCTTAAACCTGGAGAGTTGAGACCCGTGGAATGGGTACCATGCAATATGACTTCAAAGGGTCTTCATTTGCTCACCGAACCTCTCCAATCCTATCACTGCTGCGTTTATGCCCCTGTACACACGCTTGATTCTCTTTTGGAGACATAGCAATCCATAGGTTTTAAGATACTTACTAGTCAGGTACATTCTTAGGCGTTTAATATGGGGTGTTGAGTCCATTTCGTTGAGCAAGGTGTAGCTCTTGTCTATTCCATATTTGGCTTAAGGAACTTTATCTGTGCTCATTTCAATCTCTGGTTTTATGCAGCACCCCAACTCACCTTTCCCCTTAAGCAAGCATAAGTTGGTTTTCTAAATTTGAGACACTGTTCTGTTTTGGAATTCAGTTCCTGTGTAGCCAAGTTTACATTCCGTGTATTACTGATATCTTATGATGTTTCTTTTTCTGTGTGACTTATTTCAGTTAGAATCATCATACCTGAATCCACTCATTGTGCTGCTAAGGGCCTGATGACATAGATTTCATTGCTGAGTGATAGTGCATTGTACGTAAGTACCACAAGTTCTTTATCCATTTTTCATTTTCTGCGATGTTGAACTTGTACTGTAAACGAGGTTCTTGTAAACAGAGCCGTTCCAAACTTTGGGGTGGCTGTGTCTTTTTGATTTTAATTTCCCTAATCTATAGGACCATAAGTGGAAGTGCCCTAGGCTCTGTTGCTTTGTTTTTTAGATGTTTCAGGAAACACCATACACTTCTCCCAAGTGTCTGTTGGCAATTTACATCCCGCCCATCAGCATAACAAGGCTCCCAGTTCTCCATGGCCTGGCCAGCCTTTCTGGATTTTACACTTTTTTCAGATGGCCCTTTTGACCGGGGGGAAGTGACTCTTCATTGTAGTGCAGATTTCCTTTGCAAGCTTGCTTGGTTGGCCAAAAAGGGCGTATGCGTTTTTTCCTGAATATATTCAGGAAAAAATGCATACGTCCTTTTTGGCCAAGTGCATCATTGTGGACGTTCTGCCTCTTTTCCTATGCTTTCAATGCAATTCCAGTCTACCTCCTGAAATCAGTTTCCTGCATTTCTGCCCCTCTTTCAAGTCCTCTTGGCAGCCTTACTTCAGTATATTTTTGGACGATATCTGTCATTTATAACTCTGCAGGTTTGTGCATTACAGTGCCCCTGAGCTCCTTTCTTCAACTCACTTTCTTGTGACCTGGCCGCAACACCGCAGGATGGCTTCAGGCCCTAATCTGGTTCTGGCACGGCACGCTGAGCCTTTGGTTAATTCCTCTTCCTGGTGGGAAATGAGTTAAATTTGCCCGTCCAGACACCTCCAGCTAGTCTCTCATTGGTTCTCGCTATTCCTGTTCATCTTCCGCAGAAATTGCAAACTGGGCCAAACAGGAGGTTAAAGGGACTGACTCTCCAAGTCGGGAGAGTGTTAGTAAAGCGTCTGGAATGTTGCACCCGAGTACCAGGGTACGAAAACTGAGAAATATTTGAACACGTCTCCCGATCACATGGTTGATCATACTCTAGGTTCCACATGCATGTTTTAGCTGAAGGAAGAATACCTTAAACCAGGAGAGTTGAGACCCGTGTAATGGGTACCATGCAATATGACTTCAAAGGGTCTTCATTTGCTCACCGAACCTCTCCAATCCTATCACTGCTGCGTTTATGCCCCTGTACACACGCTTGATTCTCTTTTGTAGACATAGCAATCCATAGGTTTTAAGATACTTACTAGTCAGGTACATTCTTAGGCGTTTAATATGGGGTGTTGAGTCCATTTCGTTGAGCAAGGAGTAGCTCTTGTCTATTCCATATTTGGCTTAAGGAACTTCATCTGTGCTCATTTCAATCTCTGGTTTTATGCAGCACCCCAACTCACCTTTCCCCTTAAGCAAGCATAAGTTGGTTTTCTAAATTGGAGACCCGGTTCTGTTCTGTAATTCAGTTCCTGTGTAGCCAAGTTTACATTCCGTGTATTAGTGATATCTTATGATGTTTCTTTTTCTGTGTGACTTATTTCAGTTAGAATCATCGTACCTGAATCCACTCATTATGCTGCTACGGGCCTGATGACATAGATTTCATTGCTGAGTGATGCTGCATTGTACGTAAGTACCACAAGTTCTTTATCCATTTTTCACTTTCTGTGATATTGAACTTGTATGGTAAACGAGGTTCTTGTAAACAGAGGCGTCCCAAACTATGGGGTGGCTGTGTCTTTTTGATTTTAATTTCCCTAAGCTATAGGACCATAAGTGGAAGTGCCCTAGGCTCTGTTGCTTTGTTTTTTAGATGTTTCAGGAAACACCATACACTTCTCCCGAGTGTCTGTTGGCAATTTACATCCCGCCCATCAGCATAACAAGGCTCCCAGTTCTCCATGGCCTGTCTTGCCTTTCTGCATTTTACACTTTTTTCAGATGGCCCTTTTGACCGGGGGGAAGTGAGACTTCATTGTAGTGCAGATTTCCTTTGCAAGCTTGCTTGGTTGGCCAAAAAGGGCGTATGCGTTTTTTCCTGAATATATTCAGGAAAAAACGCATACGCCCTTTTTGGCCAAGTGCATCATTGTGGACGTTCTGCCTCTTTTCCTATGCTTTCAATGCAATTCCAGTCTACCTCCTGAAATCGGTTTCCTGCAATTCTGCCCCGCTTTCAAGTCCTCTTGGCAGCCTTACTTCAGTATATGTTTGGACGATAGCTGTGATTTATAACTCTGCAGGTTTGTGAATTACAGTGCCCCTGAGCTTCTTTCTTCAACTCGCTTTCTTGTGACCTGGCCGCAACACTGCAGGATGGCTTCAGGCCCTAATCTGGTTCCGGCAAGGCACGCTGAGCCTTTTGTTAATTCCTCTTCCTGGTAGGAAATGAGAGTTAAATTTGCCCGTCCAGACACCTCCAGCTTGTCTCTCATTGGTTCTCGCTATTCCTGTTCATCTTCCGCAGAAATTGCAAACTGGGCCAAACAGGAGGTTAAAGGGACTGACTCTCCAAGTCGGGAGAGTTTCAGTAAAGCGTCTGGAATGTTGCACCCGAGTACCAGGGTACCAAAACTGAGACATATTTGAACACGTCTCCCGTTCACACGGTTGATCATACTCTAGGTTCCACATGCATGTTTTAGCTGAAGGAAGAATACCTTAAAACTGGGTAGTTGAAACCCGTGGAATGGGTACCATGCAATATGACTTCAAAGGGTCTTCATTTGCTCACCGAATCTCTCCAATCCTATCACTGCTGCGTTTATTCCCCTGTACACATGCTTGATTCTCTTTCGGAGACATAGCAATCCATAGGTTTTAAGATACTTACTAGTCAGGTACATTCTTAGGAGTTTAATATGGGGTGTTGTGTCCTTTTCGTTGAGCAAGCAGTAGTTCTTGTCTATTCCATATTTGGCTTAAGGAACTTCATCTGTGCTCATTTCAATCTCTGGTTTTATGCAGCACCCCAACTCACCTTTCCCCTTAAGCAAGCATAAGTTGGTTTTCTAAATTTGAGACACTGTTCTGTTCTGTAATTCAGTTCCTGTGTAGCCAAGTTTACATTCCGTGTATTAGTGATATCTTATGATGTTTCTTTTTCTGTGTGACTTATTTCCGTTAGAATCATCATACCTGAATCCACTCGTTGTGCTGCTACGGGCCTGATGACATAGATTTCATTGCTGAGTGATATTGCTTTGTAACTAATTACCACAAGTTCTTTATCCATTTTTCAATTTCTGCGATGTTGAACTTGTACTGTAAACGAGGTTCTTGTAAACAGAGCCGTTCCAAACTTTGGGGTGGCTGTGTCTTTTTGATTTTAATTTCCCTAAGCTATAGGACCATAAGTGGAAGTGCCCTAGGCTCTGTTGCTTTGTTTTTTAGATGTTTCAGGAAACACCATACACTTCTCCCGAGTGTCTGTTGGCAATTTACATCCCGCCCATCAGCATAACAAGGCTCCCAGTTCTCCGTGGCCTGTCCTGTCTTTCTGGATTTTACACTTTTTTCTGATGGCCCTTTTGACCGGGGGGAAGTGAGACTTCATTGTAGAGCAGATTTCCTTTGCAAGCTTTCTTGGTTGCCCAAAATGGGCGTATGCCTTTTTTCCTGAATATATTCAGGAAAAAAGGCATACGCCCTTTTTGGCCAAGTGCATCATTGTGGACGTTCTGCCTCTTTTCCTATGCTTTCAATGCAATTCCAGTCTACCTCCTGAAATCGGTTTCCTGCAATTCTGCCCCGCATTCAAGTCCTCTTGGCAGCCTTACTTCAGTATATTTTTGGACGATAGCTGTCATTTATAACTCTGCAGGTTTGTGAATTACAGTGCCCCTGAGCTCCTTTCTTCAACTCGCTTTCTTTTGAGCTGGCCGCAACACCGCAGGATGGCTTCAGGCCCTAATCTGGTTCCGGCACGGCACGCTGAGCCTTTGGTTAATTCCTGTTTCTGGTGGGAAATGAGAGTTACATTTGCCCGTCCAGACACCTCCAGCTAGTCTCTCATTGGTTCTCGCTATTCTTGTTCATCTTCCACAGAAATTGCAAACTGGGCCAAACAGGAGGTTAAAGGCGCTGACTCTCCAAGTGGGGAGAGTGTTAGTAAAGCGTCTGGAATGTTGCACCCAAGTACCAGGGGAGGAGAACTGAGACATATTTGAACACGTCTCCCGTTTACACAGTTGATCATACTCTAGGTTCCACATGCATGTTTTAGCTGAAGGAAGAATACCTTAAACCTGGGTAGCTGAAACCCGTGTAATGGGTACCATGCAATATGACTTCAAAGCGTCTTCATTTGCTCACCGAATCTCTCCAATCCTATCACTGCTGCGTTTATGCCCCTGTACACATGCTTGATTCTCTTTCGGAGACATAGCAATCCATAGGTTTTAAGATACTTACTAGTCAGGTACATTCTTAGGCGTTTAATATGGGGAGTTGAGTCCATTTCGTTGAGCAAGGAGTAGCTCTTGTCTATTCCATATTTGGCTTAAGGAAATTTATCTGTGCTCATTTCAATCTCTGGTTTTATGCAGCACCCCAACTCACCTTTCCCCTTAAGCAAGCATAAGTTGGTTTTCTAAATTTGAGACCCTGTTCTGTTTTGGAATTCAGTTCCTGTGTAGCCAAGTTACATTCCGTGTATTAGTGATATCTTATGATGTTTCTTTTTCTGTGTGACTTATTTCAGTTAGAATCATCGTACCTGAATCCACTCATTATGCTGCTACGGGCCTGATGACATAGATTTCATTGCTGAGTGATACTGCATTGTACGTAAGTACCACAAGTTTTTTATCCATTTTTCACTTTCTGTGATATTGAACTTGTACGGTAAACGAGGTTCTTGTAAACAGAGGCGTCCCAAACTTTGGGGTGGCTGTGTCTTTTTGATTTTAATTTCCCTAAGCTATAGGACCATAAGTGGAAGTGCCCTAGGCTCTGTTGCTTTGTTTTTTAGATGTTTCAGGAAACACCATACACTTCTACCGAGTGTCTGTTGGCAATTTACATCCCGTCCATCAGCATAACAAGGCTCCCAGTTCTCCATGGCCTGTCCTGCCTTTCTGGATTTTACACTTTTTTCAGATGGCCCTTTTGACCGGGGGGAAGTGAGACTTCATTGTAGTGCAGATTTCCTTTGCAAGTTTGCTTGGTTGGCCAAAAAGGGCGTATGCGTTTTTTCCTGAATATATTCAGGAAAAAACGCATACGCACTTTTTGGCCAAGTGCATCATTGTGGACGTTCTGCCTCTTTTCCTATGCTTTCAATGCAATTCCAGTCTACCTCCTGAAATCGGTTTCCTGCAATTCTGCCCCGCTTTCAAGTCCTCTTGGCAGCCTTACTTCAGTATACTTTTGGACGATAGCTGTCATTTATAACTCTGCAGGTTTGTGAATTACAGTGCCCCTGAGCTCCTTTCTTCAACTCGCTTTCTTGTGACCTGGCCGCAACACCGCAGGATGGCTTCAGGCCCTAATCTGGTTCCGGCACGGCACGCTGAGCCTTTGGTTAATTCCTCTTCCTGGTGGGAAATGAGAGTTAAGTTTGCCCGTCCACACACCTCCAGCTAGTCTCTCATTGGTTCTCGCTATTCCTGTTCATCTTCCGCAGAAATTGCAAACTGGGCCAAACAGGAGGTTAAAGGGACTGACTCTCCAAGTCGGGAGAGTGTTAGTAAAGCGTCTGGAATGTTGCACCCGAGTACCAGGGTATGAAAACTGAGACATATTTGAACACGTCTCCCGATCACATAGTTGATCATGCTCTAGGTTCCAGATGCATGTTTTAGCTGAAGGAAGAATACCTTAAACCTGGAGAGTTGAGACCCGTGGAATGGGTACCATGCAATATGACTTCAAAGGGTCTTCATTTGCTCACCGAACCTCTCCAATCCTATCACTGGTGCGTTTATGCCCCTGTACACATGCTTGATTCTCTTTAGGAGACATAGCAATCCATAGGTTTTAAGATACTTACTAGTCAGGTACATTCTTAGGCGTTTAATATGCGGTGTTGAGTCCTTTTCGTTGAGCAAGGAGTAGCTCTTGTCTATTCCATATTTGGCTTAAGGAACTTTATCTGTGCTCATTTCAATCTCTGGTTTTATGCAGCACCCCAACTCACCTTTCCCCTTAAGCAAGCATAAGTTGGTTTTCTAAATTTGAGACCCTGATCTGTTCTGTAATTCAGTTCCTGTGTAGCCAAGTCTACATTCTGTGTATTACTGATATCTTATGATGTTTCTTTTTCTGTGTGACTTATTTCCGTTAGAATCATCATACCTGAATCCACTCATTGTGATGCTAAGGGCCTGATGACATAGATTTCATTGCTGAGTGATATTGCTTTGTAAGTAAATAGCACAACTTCTTATCCATTTTTCACTTTCTGTGATATTGAACTTGTACGGTAAACGAGGTTCTTGTAAACAGAGGCGTCCCAAACTTTGGGGTGGCTGTGTCTTTTTGATTTTAATTTCCCTAAGCTATAGGACCATAAGTGGAAGTGCCCTAGGCTCTGTTGCTTTGTTTCTTAGATGTTACAGGAAACACCATACACTTCTCCCGAGTGTCTGTTGGCAATTTACATCCCACCCATCAGCATAACAAGGCTCCCAGTTCTCCATGGCCTGTCCTGCCTTTCTGGATTTTACACTTTTTTCAGATGGCCCTTTTGACCGGGGGGAAGTGAGACTTCATTGTAGTGCAGGTTTCCTTTGCAAGCTTGCTTGGTTGGCCAAAAAGGGCGTATGCGTTTTTTCCTGAATATATTCAGGAAAAAACGCATACGCCCTTTTTGGCCAAGTGCATCATTGTGGACGTTCTGCCTCTTTTCCTATGCTTTCAATGCAATTCCAGTCTACCTCCTGAAATCGGTTTCCTGCAATTCTGCCCCGCTTTCAAGTCCTCTTGGCAGCCTTACTTCAGTATATTTTTGGATGATAGCTGTCATTTATAACTCTGCAGGTTTGTGATTTACAGTGCCCCTGAGCTCCTTTCTTCAACTCGCTTTCTTGTGACCTGGCCGCAACACCGCAGGATGGCTTCAGGCCCTAATCTGGTTCCGGCACGGCACGCTGAGCCTTTGGTTAATTCCTCTTCCTGGTAGGAAATGAGAGTTAAATTTGCCCGTCCAGACTCCTCCAGCTAATCTCTCATTGGTTCTCGCTATTCATGTTCATCTTCCGCAGAAATTGCAAACTGGGCAAAACAGGAGGTTAAAGGCGCTGACTCTCCAAGTGGGGAGAGTGTTAGTAAAGCGTCTGGAATGTTGCACCCGAGTACCAGGGTACGAAAACTGAGACATATTTGAACACGTCTCCCGATCACATGGTTGATCATACTCTAGGTTCCACATGCATGTTTTAGCTGAAGGAAGAATACCTTAAAACTGGGTAGTTGAAACCCGTGGAATGGGTACCATGCAATATGACTTCAAAGGGTCTTCATTTGCTCACCGAATCTCTCCAATCCTATCACTGCTGCGTTTATGCCCCTGTACACATGCTTGATTCTCTTTTGGAGACATAGCAATCCATAGGTTTTAAGATACTTACTAGTCAGGTACATTCTTAGGCGTTTAATATGGGGAGTTGAGTCCATTTCGTTGAGCAAGGAGTAGCTCTTGTCTATTCCATATTTGGCTTAAGGAACTTTATCTGTGCTCATTTCAATCTCTGGTTTCATGCAGCACCCCAACTCACCTTTCCCCTTAAGCAAGCATAAGTTGGTTTTCTAAATTTGAGACCCTGTTCTGTTCTGTAATTCAGTTCCTGTGTAGCCAAGTCTACATTCCGTGTATTACTGATATCTTATGATGTTTCTTTTTCTGTGTGACTTATTTCAGTTAGAATCATCATACCTGAATCCACTCATTGTGCTGCTAAGGGCCTGATGACATAGATTTCATTGCTGAGTGATATTGCTTTGTAAGTAAATACCACAAGTTCTTTATCCATTTTTCACTTTCTGTGATATTGAACTTGTACGGTAAACGAGGTTCTTGTAAACAGAGACGTCCCAAACTTTGGGGTGGCTGTGTCTTTTTGATTTTAATTTCCCTAAGCTATAGGACCATAAGTGGAAGTGCCCTAGGCTCTGTTGCTTTGTTTTTTAGATGTTTCAGGAAACCCCATACACTTCTCCCGAGTGTCTGTTGGCAATTTACATCCCACCCATCAGCATAACAAGGCTCCCAGTTCTCCATGGCCTGTCCTGCCTTTCTGGATTCTACACTTTTTTCAGATGGCCCTTTTGACCGGGGAGAAGTGAGACTTCATTGTAGTGCAGATTTCCTTTGCAAGTTTCTTGGTTGGCCAAAAAGGGCGTATGCGTTTTTTCCTGAATATATTCAGGAAAAAACGCATACGCCCTTTTTGGCCAAGTGCATCATTGTGGACGTTCTGCCTCTTTTCCTATGCTTTCAATGCAATTCCAGTCTACCTCCTGAAATCGGTTTCCTGCAATTCTGCCCCGCTTTCAAGTCCTCTTGGCAGCCTTACTTCAGTATATTTTTGGACGATAGCTGTCATTTATAACTCTGCAGGTTTGTGAATTACAGTGCCCCTGAGCTTCTTTCTTCAACTCGCTTTCTTGTGACCTGGCCGGAACACCGCATGATGGCTTCAGGCCCTAATCTGGTTCCGGCACGGCATGCTGAGCCTTTGGTTATTTCCTCTTCCTGGTGGGAAATGAGAGTTAAATTTGCCCGTCCAGACACCTCCAGCTAGTCTCTCATTGGTTCTCGCTATTCCTGTTCATCTTCCGCAGAAATTGCAAACTGCGCCAAACAGGAGGTTAAAGGCGCTGACTCTCCAAGTGGGGAGAGTGTTAGTGAAGCGTCTGGAATGTTGCACCCGAGTACCAGGGGAGGAAAACTGAGACATATTTGAACACGTCTCCCGTTCACATGGTTGATCATACTCTGGGTTCCACATGCATGTTTTAGCTGAAGGAAGAATACCTTAAACCTGGAGACTTGAGACCCATGAAATGGGTACCATGCAATATGATTTCAAAGGGTCTTCATTTGCTCACCGAACCTCTCCAATCCTATCACTGCTGCGTTTATGCCCCTGCACACACGCTTGATTCTCTTTCATAGACATAGCAATCCATAGGTTTTAAGATACTTACTAGTCAGGTACATTCTTAGGCGTTTAATATGGGGTGTTGAGTCCATTTCGTTGAGCAAGGAGTAGCTCTTGTCTATTCCATATTTGGCTTAAAGAACTTTATCTGTGCTCATTTCAATCTCTGGTTTTATGCAGCAGCCCAACTCACCTTTCCCCTTAAGCAAGCATAAGTTGGTTTTCTAAATTTAAGACCCTGTTCTGTTCTGTAATTCAGTTCCTGTGTAGCCAAGTTTACATTCCGTGTATTAGTGATATGTTATGATGTTTCTTTTTCTGTGTGACTTATTTCAGTTAGAATCATCGTACCTGAATCCACTCATTATGCTGCTACGGGCCTGATGACATAGATTTCATTGCTGAGTGATACTGCATTGTACGTAAGTACCACAAGTTCTTTATCCATTTTTCACTTTCTGTGATATTGAATTGTACGGTAAACCAGGTTCTTGTAAACAGAGGCGTCCCAAACTTTGGGGTGGCTGTGTCTTTTTGATTTTAATTTCCCTAAGCTATAGGACCATAAGTGGAAGTGCCCTAGGCTCTGTTGCTTTGTTTTTTAGATGTTTCAGGAAACACCATACACTTCTCCCGAGTGTCTGTTGGCAATTTACATCCCGCCCATCAGCATAACAAGGCTCCCAGTTCTCCGTGGCCTGTCCTGTCTTTCTGGATTTTACACTTTTTTCTGATGGCCCTTTTGACCGGGGGGAAGTGAGACTTCATTGTAGAGCAGATTTCCTTTGCAAGCTTTCTTGGTTGCCCAAAATGGGCGTATGCCTTTTTTCCTGAATATATTCAGGAAAAAAGGCATACGCCCTTTTTGGCCAAGTGCATCATTGTGGACGTTCTGCCTCTTTTCCTATGCTTTCAATGCAATTCCAGTCTACCTCCTGAAATCGGTTTCCTGCAATTCTGCCCCGCTTTCAAGTCCTCTTGGCAGCCTTACTTCAGTATATTTTTGGACGATAGCTGTCATTTATAACTCTGCAGGTTTGTGAATTACAGTGCCCCTGAGCTCCTTTCTTCAACTCGCTTTCTTGTGAGCTGGCCGCAACACCGCAGGATGGCTTCAGGCCCTAATCTGGTTCCGGCACGGCACGCTGAGCCTTTGGTTAATTCCTGTTTCTGGTGGGAAATGAGAGTTACATTTGCCCGTCCAGACACCTCCAGCTAGTCTCTCATTGGTTCTCGCTATTCTTGTTCATCTTCCACAGAAATTGCAAACTGGGCCAAACAGGAGGTTAAAGGCGCTGACTCTCCAAGTGGGGAGAGTGTTAGTAAAGCGTCTGGAATGTTGCACCCAAGTACCAGGGGAGGAGAACTGAGACATATTTGAACACGTCTCCCGTTTACACAGTTGATCATACTCTAGGTTCCACATGCATGTTTTAGCTGAAGGAAGAATACCTTAAACCTGGGTAGCTGAAACCCGTGTAATGGGTACCATGCAATATGACTTCAAAGCGTCTTCATTTGCTCACCGAATCTCTCCAATCCTATCACTGCTGCGTTTATGCCCCTGTACACATGCTTGATTCTCTTTCGGAGACATAGCAATCCATAGGTTTTAAGATACTTACTAGTCAGGTACATTCTTAGGCGTTTAATATGGGGAGTTGAGTCCATTTCGTTGAGCAAGGAGTAGCTCTTGTCTATTCCATATTTGGCTTAAGGAAATTTATCTGTGCTCATTTCAATCTCTGGTTTTATGCAGCACCCCAACTCACCTTTCCCCTTAAGCAAGCATAAGTTGGTTTTCTAAATTTGAGACCCTGTTCTGTTTTGGAATTCAGTTCCTGTGTAGCCAAGTTACATTCCGTGTATTAGTGATATCTTATGATGTTTCTTTTTCTGTGTGACTTATTTCAGTTAGAATCATCGTACCTGAATCCACTCATTATGCTGCTACGGGCCTGATGACATAGATTTCATTGCTGAGTGATACTGCATTGTACGTAAGTACCACAAGTTTTTTATCCATTTTTCACTTTCTGTGATATTGAACTTGTACGGTAAACGAGGTTCTTGTAAACAGAGGCGTCCCAAACTTTGGGGTGGCTGTGTCTTTTTGATTTTAATTTCCCTAAGCTATAGGACCATAAGTGGAAGTGCCCTAGGCTCTGTTGCTTTGTTTTTTAGATGTTTCAGGAAACACCATACACTTCTACCGAGTGTCTGTTGGCAATTTACATCCCGTCCATCAGCATAACAAGGCTCCCAGTTCTCCATGGCCTGTCCTGCCTTTCTGGATTTTACACTTTTTTCAGATGGCCCTTTTGACCGGGGGGAAGTGAGACTTCATTGTAGTGCAGATTTCCTTTGCAAGTTTGCTTGGTTGGCCAAAAAGGGCGTATGCGTTTTTTCCTGAATATATTCAGGAAAAAACGCATACGCACTTTTTGGCCAAGTGCATCATTGTGGACGTTCTGCCTCTTTTCCTATGCTTTCAATGCAATTCCAGTCTACCTCCTGAAATCGGTTTCCTGCAATTCTGCCCCGCTTTCAAGTCCTCTTGGCAGCCTTACTTCAGTATACTTTTGGACGATAGCTGTCATTTATAACTCTGCAGGTTTGTGAATTACAGTGCCCCTGAGCTCCTTTCTTCAACTCGCTTTCTTGTGACCTGGCCGCAACACCGCAGGATGGCTTCAGGCCCTAATCTGGTTCCGGCACGGCACGCTGAGCCTTTGGTTAATTCCTCTTCCTGGTGGGAAATGAGAGTTAAGTTTGCCCGTCCACACACCTCCAGCTAGTCTCTCATTGGTTCTCGCTATTCCTGTTCATCTTCCGCAGAAATTGCAAACTGGGCCAAACAGGAGGTTAAAGGGACTGACTCTCCAAGTCGGGAGAGTGTTAGTAAAGCGTCTGGAATGTTGCACCCGAGTACCAGGGTATGAAAACTGAGACATATTTGAACACGTCTCCCGATCACATAGTTGATCATGCTCTAGGTTCCAGATGCATGTTTTAGCTGAAGGAAGAATACCTTAAACCTGGAGAGTTGAGACCCGTGGAATGGGTACCATGCAATATGACTTCAAAGGGTCTTCATTTGCTCACCGAACCTCTCCAATCCTATCACTGGTGCGTTTATGCCCCTGTACACATGCTTGATTCTCTTTAGGAGACATAGCAATCCATAGGTTTTAAGATACTTACTAGTCAGGTACATTCTTAGGCGTTTAATATGCGGTGTTGAGTCCTTTTCGTTGAGCAAGGAGTAGCTCTTGTCTATTCCATATTTGGCTTAAGGAACTTTATCTGTGCTCATTTCAATCTCTGGTTTTATGCAGCACCCCAACTCACCTTTCCCCTTAAGCAAGCATAAGTTGGTTTTCTAAATTTGAGACCCTGATCTGTTCTGTAATTCAGTTCCTGTGTAGCCAAGTCTACATTCTGTGTATTACTGATATCTTATGATGTTTCTTTTTCTGTGTGACTTATTTCCGTTAGAATCATCATACCTGAATCCACTCATTGTGATGCTAAGGGCCTGATGACATAGATTTCATTGCTGAGTGATATTGCTTTGTAAGTAAATAGCACAACTTCTTATCCATTTTTCACTTTCTGTGATATTGAACTTGTACGGTAAACGAGGTTCTTGTAAACAGAGGCGTCCCAAACTTTGGGGTGGCTGTGTCTTTTTGATTTTAATTTCCCTAAGCTATAGGACCATAAGTGGAAGTGCCCTAGGCTCTGTTGCTTTGTTTCTTAGATGTTACAGGAAACACCATACACTTCTCCCGAGTGTCTGTTGGCAATTTACATCCCACCCATCAGCATAACAAGGCTCCCAGTTCTCCATGGCCTGTCCTGCCTTTCTGGATTTTACACTTTTTTCAGATGGCCCTTTTGACCGGGGGGAAGTGAGACTTCATTGTAGTGCAGGTTTCCTTTGCAAGCTTGCTTGGTTGGCCAAAAAGGGCGTATGCGTTTTTTCCTGAATATATTCAGGAAAAAACGCATACGCCCTTTTTGGCCAAGTGCATCATTGTGGACGTTCTGCCTCTTTTCCTATGCTTTCAATGCAATTCCAGTCTACCTCCTGAAATCGGTTTCCTGCAATTCTGCCCCGCTTTCAAGTCCTCTTGGCAGCCTTACTTCAGTATATTTTTGGATGATAGCTGTCATTTATAACTCTGCAGGTTTGTGATTTACAGTGCCCCTGAGCTCCTTTCTTCAACTCGCTTTCTTGTGACCTGGCCGCAACACCGCAGGATGGCTTCAGGCCCTAATCTGGTTCCGGCACGGCACGCTGAGCCTTTGGTTAATTCCTCTTCCTGGTAGGAAATGAGAGTTAAATTTGCCCGTCCAGACTCCTCCAGCTAATCTCTCATTGGTTCTCGCTATTCATGTTCATCTTCCGCAGAAATTGCAAACTGGGCAAAACAGGAGGTTAAAGGCGCTGACTCTCCAAGTGGGGAGAGTGTTAGTAAAGCGTCTGGAATGTTGCACCCGAGTACCAGGGTACGAAAACTGAGACATATTTGAACACGTCTCCCGATCACATGGTTGATCATACTCTAGGTTCCACATGCATGTTTTAGCTGAAGGAAGAATACCTTAAAACTGGGTAGTTGAAACCCGTGGAATGGGTACCATGCAATATGACTTCAAAGGGTCTTCATTTGCTCACCGAATCTCTCCAATCCTATCACTGCTGCGTTTATGCCCCTGTACACATGCTTGATTCTCTTTTGGAGACATAGCAATCCATAGGTTTTAAGATACTTACTAGTCAGGTACATTCTTAGGCGTTTAATATGGGGAGTTGAGTCCATTTCGTTGAGCAAGGAGTAGCTCTTGTCTATTCCATATTTGGCTTAAGGAACTTTATCTGTGCTCATTTCAATCTCTGGTTTCATGCAGCACCCCAACTCACCTTTCCCCTTAAGCAAGCATAAGTTGGTTTTCTAAATTTGAGACCCTGTTCTGTTCTGTAATTCAGTTCCTGTGTAGCCAAGTCTACATTCCGTGTATTACTGATATCTTATGATGTTTCTTTTTCTGTGTGACTTATTTCAGTTAGAATCATCATACCTGAATCCACTCATTGTGCTGCTAAGGGCCTGATGACATAGATTTCATTGCTGAGTGATATTGCTTTGTAAGTAAATACCACAAGTTCTTTATCCATTTTTCACTTTCTGTGATATTGAACTTGTACGGTAAACGAGGTTCTTGTAAACAGAGACGTCCCAAACTTTGGGGTGGCTGTGTCTTTTTGATTTTAATTTCCCTAAGCTATAGGACCATAAGTGGAAGTGCCCTAGGCTCTGTTGCTTTGTTTTTTAGATGTTTCAGGAAACCCCATACACTTCTCCCGAGTGTCTGTTGGCAATTTACATCCCACCCATCAGCATAACAAGGCTCCCAGTTCTCCATGGCCTGTCCTGCCTTTCTGGATTCTACACTTTTTTCAGATGGCCCTTTTGACCGGGGAGAAGTGAGACTTCATTGTAGTGCAGATTTCCTTTGCAAGTTTCTTGGTTGGCCAAAAAGGGCGTATGCGTTTTTTCCTGAATATATTCAGGAAAAAACGCATACGCCCTTTTTGGCCAAGTGCATCATTGTGGACGTTCTGCCTCTTTTCCTATGCTTTCAATGCAATTCCAGTCTACCTCCTGAAATCGGTTTCCTGCAATTCTGCCCCGCTTTCAAGTCCTCTTGGCAGCCTTACTTCAGTATATTTTTGGACGATAGCTGTCATTTATAACTCTGCAGGTTTGTGAATTACAGTGCCCCTGAGCTTCTTTCTTCAACTCGCTTTCTTGTGACCTGGCCGGAACACCGCATGATGGCTTCAGGCCCTAATCTGGTTCCGGCACGGCATGCTGAGCCTTTGGTTATTTCCTCTTCCTGGTGGGAAATGAGAGTTAAATTTGCCCGTCCAGACACCTCCAGCTAGTCTCTCATTGGTTCTCGCTATTCCTGTTCATCTTCCGCAGAAATTGCAAACTGCGCCAAACAGGAGGTTAAAGGCGCTGACTCTCCAAGTGGGGAGAGTGTTAGTGAAGCGTCTGGAATGTTGCACCCGAGTACCAGGGGAGGAAAACTGAGACATATTTGAACACGTCTCCCGTTCACATGGTTGATCATACTCTGGGTTCCACATGCATGTTTTAGCTGAAGGAAGAATACCTTAAACCTGGAGACTTGAGACCCATGAAATGGGTACCATGCAATATGATTTCAAAGGGTCTTCATTTGCTCACCGAACCTCTCCAATCCTATCACTGCTGCGTTTATGCCCCTGCACACACGCTTGATTCTCTTTCATAGACATAGCAATCCATAGGTTTTAAGATACTTACTAGTCAGGTACATTCTTAGGCGTTTAATATGGGGTGTTGAGTCCATTTCGTTGAGCAAGGAGTAGCTCTTGTCTATTCCATATTTGGCTTAAAGAACTTTATCTGTGCTCATTTCAATCTCTGGTTTTATGCAGCAGCCCAACTCACCTTTCCCCTTAAGCAAGCATAAGTTGGTTTTCTAAATTTAAGACCCTGTTCTGTTCTGTAATTCAGTTCCTGTGTAGCCAAGTTTACATTCCGTGTATTAGTGATATGTTATGATGTTTCTTTTTCTGTGTGACTTATTTCAGTTAGAATCATCGTACCTGAATCCACTCATTATGCTGCTACGGGCCTGATGACATAGATTTCATTGCTGAGTGATACTGCATTGTACGTAAGTACCACAAGTTCTTTATCCATTTTTCACTTTCTGTGATATTGAATTGTACGGTAAACCAGGTTCTTGTAAACAGAGGCGTCCCAAACTTTGGGGTGGCTGTGTCTTTTTGATTTTAATTTCCCTAAGCTATAGGACCATAAGTGGAAGTGCCCTAGGCTCTGTTGCTTTGTTTTTTAGATGTTTCAGGAAACACCATACACTTCTCCCGAGTGTCTGTTGGCAATTTACATCCCACCCATCAGCATAAAAAGGCTCCCAGTTCTCCATGGCCTGTCCTGCCTTTCTGGATTTTACACTTTTTTCAGATGGCCCTTTTGACTGGGGGGAAGTGAGACTTCATTGTAGTGCAGATTTCCTTTGCAAATTTGCTTGGTTGGCCAAAAAGGGCATATGCGTTTTTTCCTGAATATATTCAGGAAAACACGCATACGCCCTTTTTGGCCAAGTGCATCATTGTGCACGTTCTGCCTCTTTTCCTATGCTTTCAATGCAATTCCAGTCTACCTCCTGAAATCGGTTTCCTGCAATTCTGCCCCGCATTCAAGTCCTCTTGGCAGCCTTACTTCAGTATATTTTTGGACGATAGCTGTCATTTATAACTCTGCAGGTTTGTGAATTACAGTGCCCCTGAGCTCCTTTCTTCAACTCGCTTTCTTTTGAGCTGGCCGCAACACCGCAGGATGGCTTCAGGCCCTAATCTGGTTCCGGCATGGCACGCTGAGCCTTTGGTTAATTCCTCTTCCTGGTGGGAATGAGAGTTAAATTTGCCCATCCAGACACCTCCAGCTAGTTTCTCATTGGTTCTCGCTATTCCTGTTCATCTTCCGCAGAAATTGCAAACTGGGCCAAACAGGAGGATAAAGGGACTGACTCTCCAAGTCGGGAGAGTGTTAGTAAAGCGTCTGGAATGATGCACTCGAGTACCAGGGTACGAAAAGTGAGACATATTTGAACACGTCTCCTGTTCACACGGTTGATCATACTCTGGGTTCCACATGCATGTTTTAGCTGAAGGAAGAATACCTTAAACCTGGAGAGTTGAGACCCGTGGAATGGGTACCATGCAATATGACTTCAAAGGGTCTTCATTTGCTCACCGAACTAATCCTATCACTGCTGCGTTTATGCCCCTGTACACACGCTTGATTCTGTTTTGGAGACATAGCAATCCATAGGTTTTAAGATACTTACTAGTCAGGTACATTCTTAGGCATTTAATATGGGGTGTTGAGTCCATTTCGTTGAGCAAGGAGTAGCTCTTGTCTATTCCATATTTGGCTTAAGGAACTTTATCTGTGCTCATTTCAATCTCTGGTTTTATGCAGCACCCCAACTCACCTTTCCCTTAAGCAAGCAAAAGTTGGTTTTCTAAATTTGAGACCCTGTTCTGTTTTGGAATTCAGTTCCTGTGTGACCAAGTTTACATTCTGTGTATTAGTGATATCTTATGATGTTTCTTTTTCTGTGTGACTTATTTCAGTTAGAATCATCGTACCTGAATCCACTCATTATGCTGCTATGGGCCTGATGACATAGATTTCATTGCTGAGTGATACTGCATTGTACGTAAGTACCACAGGTTCTTTATCCATTTTTCACTTTCTGTGATATTGAACTTGTACGGTAAACGAGGTTCTTGTAAACAGATGCATCCCAGATTTTGGGGTGGCTGTGTCTTTTTGATTTTAATTTCCCTAAGCTATAGGACCATAAGTGGAAGTGCCCTAGGCTCTGTTGCTTTGTTTTTTAGATGTTTCAGGAAACACCATACACTTCTCCGGAGTGTCTGTTGGCAATTTACATCCCGCCCATCAGCATAACAAGGCTCCCAGTTCTCCATGGCCTGTCCTGCCTTTCTGGTTCTTACACTTTTTTCAGATGGCCCTTTTGACCAGGGGGAAGTGAGACTTCATTGTAGTGCAGATTTCCTTTGCAAGCTTGCTTGGTTGGCCAAAAAGGGCGTATGCGTTTTTTCCTGAATATATTCAGGAAAAAACGCATACGCCCTTTTTGGCCAAGTGCACCATTGTGGACGTTCTGCCTCTTTTCCTATGCTTTCAATGCAATTCCAGTCTACCTCCTGAAATCGGTTTCCTGCAATTCTGCCCCGCTTTCAAGTCCTCTTGGCAGCCTTACTTTAGTATATTTTTGGACGATTGCTGTCATTTATAACTCTGCAGGTTTGTGAATTACAGTGCCCCTGAGCTCCTTTCTTCAACTCACTTTCTTATGACCTGGCCGCAACACCTCAGGATGGTTTCAGGCACTAATCTGGTTCTGGCACGGCACGCTGAGCCTTTTGTTAATTCCTCTTCCTGGTAGGAAATGAGAGTTAAATTTGCCCGTCCAGACACCTCCAGCTAGTCTCTCATTGGTTCTCACTATTCCTGTTCATCTTCCGCAGAAATTGCAAACTGGGCCAAAGAGGAGGTTAAAGGGACTGACTCTCCAAGTCGGGAGAGTGTTAGTAAAGCGTCTGGAATGTTGCACCCGAGTACCAGGGTACGAAAACTGAGACATATTTGAACACGTCTCCCGATCACATGGTTGATCATACTCTAGGTTCCACATGCATGTTTTAGCTGAAGGAAGAATACCTTAAACCTGGGTAGTTGAAAGCCGTGGAATGGGTACCATGCAATATGACTTCAAAGGGTCTTCATTTGCTCACCGAATCTCTCCAATCCTATCACTGCTGCGTTTATGCCCCTGTACACATGCTTGATTCTCTTTCGGAGACATAGCAATCCATAGGTTTTAAGATACTTACTAGTCAGGTACATTCTTAGGCGTTTAATATGGGGTGTTGAGTCCTTTTCGTTGAGCAAGGAGTAGCTCTTGTCTATTCCATATTTGGCTTAAGGAACTTTATCTGTGCTCATTTCAATCTCTGGTTTTATGCAGCACCCCAACTCACCTTTCCCCTTAAGCAAGCATAAGTTGGTTTTCTAAATTTGAAACCCTGTTCTGTTCTGTAATTCAGTTCCTGTGTAGCCAAGTTTACATTCCGTGTATTACTGATATCTTATGATGTTTCTTTTTCTGTGTGACTTATTTCAGTTAGAATCATCGTACCTGAATCCACTCATTGTGCTGCTAAGGGCCTGATGACATAGATTTCATTGCTGAGTGATATTGCTTTGTAAGTAAATACCACAACTTTTTTATCCATTTTTCACTTTCTGCGATGTTGAACTTGTACGGTAAACGAGGTTCTTGTAAACAGAGGCGTCCCAAACTTTGGGGTGGCTGTGTCTTTTTGATTTTAATTTCCCTAAGCTATAGGACCATAAGTGGAAGTGCCCTAGGCTCTGTTGCTTTGTTTTTTAGATGTTTCAGGAAACACCATACACTTCTCCCGAGTGTCTGTTGGCAATTTACATCCCGCCCATCAGCATAACAAGGCTCCAAGTTCTCCATGGCCTGTCCTGCCTTTCTGGATTTTACACTTTTTTCAGATGGCCCTTTTGACCGGGGGGAAGTGAGACTTCATTGTAGTGCAGATTTCCTTTGCAAGCTTGCTTGGTTGGCCAAAAAGGGCGTATGCGTTTTTTCCTGAATATATTCAGGAAAAAACGCATACGCCCTTTTTGGCCAAGTGCATCATTTTGGACGTTCTGCCTCTTTTCCTATGCTTTCAGTGCAATTCCAGTCTACCTCCTGAAATCGGTTTCCTGCAATTCTGCCCCGCTTTCAAGTCCTCTTGGCAGCCTTACTTCAGTCTATTTTTGGACGATAGCTGTCATTTATAACTGTGCGGGTTTGTGAATTACAGTGCCCCTGAGCTCCTTTCTTCAACTCGCTTTCTTTTGAGCTGGCCGCAGCACCGCAGGACGGCTTCAGGCCCTAATCTGGTTCCAGCACGGCACGCTGAGCCTTTGGTTATTTCCTCTTCCTGGTGGGAAATGAGAGTTAAATTTGCCCGTCCAGACACCTCCAGCTAGTCTCTCATTGGTTCTCCCTATTCCTGTTCATCTTCCGCAGAAATTGCAAACTGGGCCAAACAGGAGGTTAAAGGCGCTGACTCTCCAAGTGGGGAGAGTGTTAGTAAAGCATCTGGAATGTTGCACCCGAGTACCAGGGGAGGAAAACTGAGACATATTTCAACAAGTCTCCCGTTCACACGGTTGATCATACTCTGGGTTCCACATGCATGTTTTAGCTGAAGGAAGAATCCCTTAAACCTGGAGAGTTGAGACCCATGGAATGGGTACCATGCAATATGACTTCAAAGGGTCTTCATTTGCTCACCGAACCTCTCCAATCCTATCACTGCTGCGTTTATGCCCCTGTACACACGCTTGATTCTCTTTTGTAGACATAGCAATCCATAGGATTTAAGATACTTACTAGTCAGTTACACTCTTAGGCGTTTAATATGGGGTGTTGAGTCCATTTCGTTGAGCAAGGAGTAGCTCTTGTCTATTCCATATTTGGCTTAAGGAACTTTATCTGTGCTCATTTCAATCTCTGGTTTTATGCAGCACCCCAACTCACCTTTCGGCTTAAGCATGCATAAGTTGGTTTTCTAAATTTGAGACCCTGTTCTGTTTTGGAATTCAGTTTCTGTGTAGCCAAGTTTACATTCCGTGTATTAGTGATATCTTATGATGTTTCTTTTCTGTGTGACTTATTTCAGTTAGAATCATCGTACATGAATCCACTCATTATGCTGCTACGGGCCTGATGACATAGATTTCATTGCTGAGTGATACTGCATTGTACGTAAGTACCACAAGTTCTTTATCCATTTTTCACTTTCTGTGATATTCAACTTGTACGGTAAACGAGGTTCTTGTAAACAGAGGCGTCCCAAACTTTGGGGTGGCTGTGTCTTTTTGATTTTAATTTCCCTAAACTATAGGACCATAAGTGGAAGTGCCCTAGGCTCTGTTGCTTTGTTTTTTAGATGTTTCAGGAAACACCATACACTTCTCCCAAGTCTCTGTTGGCAATTTACATCCCGCCCATCAGCATAACAAGGCTCCCAGTTCTCCATGGCCTGTCCTGCCTTTCTGGATTTTACACTTTTTTCAGATGGCCCTTTTGACCGGGGGGAAGTGTGACTTCATTGTAGTGCAGATTTCCTTTGCAAGCTTGCTTGGTTGGCCAAAAAGGGCGTATGCGTTTTTTCCTGAATATATTCAGGAAAGAACACATACGCCCTTTTTGGCCAAGTGCATCATTGTGGACGTTCTGCCTCTTTTCCTATGCTTTCAATGCAATTCCAGTCTACCTCCTGAAATCGGTTTCCTGCAATTCTGCCCCGCTTTCAAGTCCTCTTGGCAGACTTACTTCAGTATATTTTTGGACGATAGCTGTCATTTATAACTCTGCAGGTTTGTGAATTACAGTGCCCCTGAGCTCCTTTCTTCAACTCGCTTTCTTTTGAGCTGGCCGCAACACCGCAGGATGGCTTCAGGCCCTAATCTGGTTCCGGCACGGTATGCTGAGCCTTTCGTTAATCCTCTTTCTGGTGGGAAATGAGAGTTAAATTTGCCCATCCAGACACCTCCAGCTAGTCTCTCATTGGTTCTCGCTATTCCTGTTCATCTTCCGCAGAAATTGCAAACTGGGCCAAATAGGAGGTTAAAGGGACTGACTCTCCAAGTCGGGAGAGTGTTAGTAAAGCGTCTGGAATGTTGCACCCAAGTACCAGGGGAGGAAAACTGAGACATATTTGAACACGTCTCCCGTTCACACGGCTGATCATACTCTGGGTTCCAGATGCATGTTTTAACTGAAGGAAGAATACCTTAAACCTGGAGAGTTGAGACCCGTGGAATGGGTACCATGCAATATGACTTCAAAGGGTCTTCATTTGCTCACCGAACCTCTCCAATTCTATCACTGCTGCGTTTATGCCCCTGTACACACGCTTGATTCTCTTTTGGAGACATAGCAATCCATAGGTTTTAAGATACTTACTAGTCAGGTACATTTTTGGCGTTTAATATGCGGTGTTGAGTCCTTTTCGTTGAGCAAGGAGTAGCTCTTGTCTATTCCATATTTGGCTTAAGGAACTTTATCTGTGCTCATTTCAATCTCTGGTTTTATGCAGCACCCCAACTCACCTTTCCCCTTAAGCAAGCATAAGTTGGTTTTCTAAATTTGAGACCCTTTTCTGTTTTGGAATTCAGTTTCTGTGTAGCCAAGTTTACATTCCGTGTATTAGTGATATCCTATGATGTTTCCTTTTCTGTGTGACTTATTTCAGTTAGAATCATCGTACCTGAATCCACTCATTATGCTGCTAAGGGCCTGATGACATAGATTTCATTGCTGAGTGATATTGCTTTGTAAGTAAATACCACAACTTCTTTATCCATTTTTCACTTTCTGCGATGTTGAACTTGTACGGTAAACGAGGTTCTTGTAAACAGAGCCATTCCAAACTTTGGGGTGGCTGTGTCTTTTTGATTTTAATTTCCCTAAGCTATAGGACCATAAGTGGAAGTGCTTTAGGCTCTGTTGCTTTGTTTTTTAGATGTTTCAGGAAACACCATAGGCTTCTCCCGAGTGTCTGTTGGCAATTTACATCCCGCCCATCAGCATAACAAGGCTCCCAGTTCTCCATGGCCTGTCCTGCCTTTCTGGATTTTACACTTTTTTCAGATGGCCCTTTTGACCGGGGGGAAGTGAGACTTCATTGTAGTGCAGATTTCCTTTGCAAGCTTGCTTGGTTGGCCAAAAAGGGCGTATGCGTTTTTTCCTGAATATATTCAGGAAAAAACGCATACGCCCTTTTTGGCCAAGTGCATCATTGTGGACGTTCTGCCTCTTTTCCTATGCTTTCAATGCAATTCCAGTCTACCTCCTGAAATCGGTTTCCTGCAATTCTGCCCCGCTTTCAAGTCCTCTTGGCAGCCTTACTTCAGTATATTTTTGGACGATAGCTGTCATTTATAACTCTGCGGGTTTGTGCATTACAGTGCCCCTGAGCTCCTTTCTTCAACTCGCTTTCTTTTGAGCTGGCCGCAGCACCGCAGGACGGCTTCAGGCCCTAATCTGGTTCCAGCACGGCACGCTGAGCCTTTGGTTATTTCCTCTTCCTGGTGGGAAATGAGAGTTAAATTTGCCCGTCCAGACACCTCCAGCTAGTCTCTCATTGGTTCTCCCTATTCCTGTTCATCTTCCGCAGAAATTGCAAACTGGGCCAAACAGGAGGTTAAAGGCGCTGACTCTCCAAGTGGGGAGAGTGTTAGTAAAGCATCTGGAATGTTGCACCCGAGTACCAGGGGAGGAAAACTGAGACATATTTGAACAAGTCTCCCGTTCACACGGTTGATCATACTCTGGGTTCCACATGCATGTTTTAGCTGAAGGAAGAATCCCTTAAACCTGGAGAGTTGAGACCCATGGAATGGGTACCATGCAATATGACTTCAAAGGGTCTTCATTTGCTCACCGAACCTCTCCAATCCTATCACTGCTGCCTTTATGCCCCTGTACACACGCTTGATTCTCTTTTGGAGACATAGCAATCCATAGGATTTAAGATACTTACTAGTCAGTTACACTCTTAGGCGTTTAATATGGGGTGTTGAGTCCATTTCGTTGAGCAAGGAGTAGCTCTTGTCTATTCCATATTTGGCTTAAGGAACTTTATCTGTGCTCATTTCAATCTCTGGTTTTATGCAGCACCCCAACTCACCTTTCGGCTTAAGCATGCATAAGTTGGTTTTCTAAATTTGAGACCCTGTTCTGTTTTGGAATTCAGTTTCTGTGTAGCCAAGTTTACATTCTGTGTATTACTGATATCTTATGATGTTTCTTTTTCTGTGTGACTTATTTCAGTTAGAATCATCGTACCTGAATCCACTCAATATGCTGCTACGGACCTGATGACATAGATTTCATTGCTGAGTGATACTGCATTGTACGTAAGTACCACAAGTCCTTTATCCATTTTTCACTTTCTGTGATATTGAATTGTACGGTAAACGAGGTTCTTGTAAACAGAGGCGTCCCAAACTTTGGGGTGGCTGTGTCTTTTTGATTTTAATTTCCCTAAGCTATAGGACCATAAGTGGAAGTGCTTTAGTCTCTGTTGCTTTGTTTTTTAGATGTTTCAGGAAACACCATACACTTCTCCCGAGTGTCTGTTGGCAATTTACATCCCGCCCATCAGCATAACAAGGCTCCAAGTTCTCCATGGCCTGTCCTGCCTTTCTGGATTTTACACTTTTTTCAGATGGCCCTTTTGACCGGGGGGAAGTGAGACTTCATTGTAGTGCAGATTTCCTTTGCAAGCTTGCTTGGTTGGCCAAAAAGGGCGTATGCGTTTTTTCCTGAATATATTCAGGAAAAAACGCATACGCCCTTTTTGGCCAAGTGCATCATTGTGGACGTTCTGCCTCTTTTCCTATGCTTTCAATGCAATTCCAGTCTACCTCCTGAAATCGGTTTCCTGCAATTCTGCCCCGCTTTCAAGTCCTCTTGGCAGCCTTACTTCAGTCTATTTTTGGACGATAGCTGTCATTTATAACTCTGCGGGTTTGTGAATTACAGTGCCCCTGAGCTCCTTTCTTCAACTCGCTTTCTTTTGAGCTGGCCGCAGCACCGCAGGACGGCTTCAGGCCCTAATCTGGTTCCAGCACGGCACGCTGAGCCTTTGGTTATTTCCTCTTCCTGGTGGGAAATGAGAGTTAAATTTGCCCGTCCAGACACCTCCAGCTAGTCTCTCATTGGTTCTCCCTATTCCTGTTCATCTTCCGCAGAAATTGCAAACTGGGCCAAACAGGAGGTTAAAGGCACTGACTCTCCAAGTGGGGAGAGTGTTAGTAAAGCATCTGGAATGTTGCACCCGAGTACCAGGGGAGGAAAACTGAGACATATTTGAACAAGTCTCCCGTTCACACGGTTGATCATACTCTGGGTTCCACATGCATGTTTTAGCTGAAGGAAGAATCCCTTAAACCTGGAGAGTTGAGACCCATGGAATGGGTACCATGCAATATGACTTCAAAGGGTCTTCATTTGCTCACCGAACCTCTCCAATCCTATCACTGCTGCGTTTATGCCCCTGTACACACGCTTGATTCTCTTTTGGAGACATAGCAATCCATAGGATTTAAGATACTTACTAGTCAGTTACACTCTTAGGCGTTTAATATGGGGTGTTGAGTCCATTTCGTTGAGCAAGGAGTAGCTCTTGTCTATTCCATATTTGGCTTAAGGAACTTTATCTGTGCTCATTTCAATCTCTGGTTTTATGCAGCACCCCAACTCACCTTTCGGCTTAAGCATGCATAAGTTGGTTTTCTAAATTTGAGACCCTGTTCTGTTTTCGAATTCAGTTTCTGTGTAGCCAAGTTTACATTCCGTGTATTAGTGATATCTTATGATGTTTCTTTTCTGTGTGACTTATTTCAGTTAGAATCATCGTACCTGAATCCACTCATTATGCTGCTACGGGCCTGATGACATAGATTTCATTGCTGAGTGATACTGCATTGTACGTAAGTACCACAAGTTCTTTATCCATTTTTCACTTTCTGTGATATTCAACTTGTACGGTAAACGAGGTTCTTGTAAACAGAGGCGTCCCAAACTTTGGGGTGGCTGTGTCTTTTTGATTTTAATTTCCCTAAACTATAGGACCATAAGTGGAAGTGCCCTAGGCTCTGTTGCTTTGTTTTTTAGATGTTTCAGGAAACACCATACACTTCTCCCAAGTGTCTGTTGGCAATTTACATCCCGCCCATCAGCATAACAAGGCTCCCAGTTCTCCATGGCCTGTCCTGCCTTTCTGGATTTTACACTTTTTTCAGATGGCCCTTTTGACCGGGGGGAAGTGTGACTTCATTGTAGTGCAGATTTCCTTTGCAAGCTTGCTTGGTTGGCCAAAAAGGGCGTATGCTTTTTTTCCTGAATATATTCAGGAAAGAACGCATATGCCCTTTTTGGCCAAGTGCATCATTGTGGACGTTCTGCCTCTTTTCCTATGCTTTCAATGCAATTCCAGTCTACCTCCTGAAATCGGTTTCCTGCAATTCTGCCCCGCTTTCCAGTCCTCTTGGCAGCCTTACTTCAGTATATTTTTGGACGATAGCTGTCATTTATAACTCTGCAGGTTTGTGAATTACAGTGCCCCTGAGCTCCTTTCTTCAACTCGCTTTCTTGTGAGCTGGCCGCAACACCGCAGGATGGCTTCAGGCCCTAATCTGGTTCCAGCACGGCACGCTGAGCCTTTGGTTATTTCCTCTTCCTGGTGGGAAATGAGAGTTAAATTTGCCCGTCCAGACACCTCCAGCTAGTCTCTCATTGGTTCTCCCTATTCCTGTTCATCTTCCACAGAAATTGCAAACTGGTCCAAAAAGGAGGTTAAAGGCGCTGACTCTCCAAGTGGGGAGAGTGTTAGTAAAGCGTCTGGAATGTTGCACCCGAGTACCAGGGGAGGAAAACTGAGACATATTTGAACAAGTCTCCCATTCACACGGTTGATCATACTCTGGGTTCCACATGCATGTTTTAGCTGAAGGAAGAATCCCTTAAACCTGGAGAGTTGAGACCCATGGAATGGGTACCATGCAATATGACTTCAAAGGGTCTTCATTTGCTCACCGAACCTCTCCAATCCTATCACTGCTGCTTTTATGCCCCTGTACACATGCTTGATTCTCTTTTGGAGACATAGCAATCCATAGGTTTTAAGATACTTACTAGTCAGGTACATTCTTAGGCGTTTAATATGGGGTGTTGAGTCCATTTCGTTGAGCAAGGAGTAGCTCTTGTCTATTCCATATTTGGCTTAAGGAACTTTATCTGTGCTCATTTCAATCTCTGGTTTTATGCAGCACCCCAACTCACCTTTCCCCTTAAGCAAGCATAAGTTGGTTTTCTAAATTTGAGACCCTGTTCTGTTTTGGAATTCAGTTCCTGTGTAGCCAAGTTTACATTCCGTGTATTAGTGATATCTTATGATGTTTCTTTTTCTGTGTGACTTATTTCAGTTAGAATCATCGTACCTGAATCCACTCATTATGCTGCTACGGGCCTGATGACATAGATTTCATTGCTGAGTGATACTGCATTGTACGTAAGTACCACAATTTCTTTATCCATTTTTCACTTTCTGTGATATTGAACTTGTACAGTAAACGAGTTTCTTGTAAACAGAGGCGTCCCAAACTTTGGGGTGGCTGTGTCTTTTTGATTTTAATTTCCCTAAGCTAAAGGACCATAAGTGGAAGTGCCCTATGCTCTGTTGCTTTGTTTTTTAGATGTTTCAGGAAACACCATACACTTCTCCCGAGTGTCTGTTGGCAATTTACATCCCGCCCATCAGCATAACAAGGCTCCCAGTTCTCCATGGCCTGTCCTGCCTTTCTGGGTTTTACACTTTTTTCAGATGGCCCTTTTGACCGGGGGGAAGTGAGACTTCATTGTAGTGCAGATTTCCTTTGTAAGCTTGCTTGGTTGGCCATAAAGTTCATATGCGTTTTTTCCTGAATATATTCAGGAAAAAACGCATATGCCCTTTTTGGCCAAGTGCATCATTGTGGACGTTCTGCCTCTTTTCCTATGCTTTCAATGCAATTCCAGTCTACCTCCTGAAATCGGTTTCCTGCAATTCTGCCCCGCTTTCAAGTCCTCTTGGCAGCCTTACTTCAGTATATTTTTGGACGATAGCTGTCATTTATAACTCTGCAGGTTTGTGAATTACAGTGCCCCTGAGCTCCTTTCTTCAACTCGCTTTCTTGTGAGCTGGCCGCAACACCGCAGGATGGCTTCAGGCCCTAATCTGGTTCCGGCATGGCACGCTGAGCCTTTGGTTAATTCCTCTTCCTGGTGGGAAATGAGTTAAATTTGCCCGTCCAGACACCTCCAGCTAGTCTCTCATTGGTTCTCGCTATTCCTGTTCATCTTCCGCAGAAATTGCAAACTGGGCCAAACAGGAGGTTAAATGGACTGACTCTCCAAGTCGGGAGAGTTTTAGTAAAGCGTCTGGAATGTTGCACCCGAGTACCAGGGTACGAAAACTGAGACATATTTGAACACGTCTCCCGATCACATGGTTGATCATACTCTAGGTTACACATGCATGTTTTAGCTGAAGGAAGAATACCTTAAACCTGGAGAGTTGAGACCCGTGTAATGGGTACCATGCAATATGACTTCAAAGGGTCTTCATTTGCTCACCGAACCTCTCCAATCCTATCACTGCTGCGTTTATGCCCCTGTACACATGCTTGATTCTCTTTTGGAGACATAGCAATCCATAGGTTTTAAGATACTTACTAGTCAGGTACATTCTTAGGCGTTTAATATGGGGTGTTGAGTCCATTTCTTTGAGCAAGTAGTAGCTCTTGTCTATTCCATATTTGGCTTAAGGAACTTTATCTGTGCTCGTTTCAATCTCTGGTTTTATGCAGCACCCCAACTCACCTTTCCCCTTACGCAAGCATAAGTTGGTTTTCTAAATTGGAGACCCGGTTCTGTTCTGTAATTCAGTTCCTGTGTAGCCAAGTTTACTTTCCGTGTATTACTGATATCTTATGATGTTTCTTGTTCTGTGTGACTTATTTCAGTTAGAATCATCATACCTGAATCCACTCATTGTGCTGCTAAGGGCCTGATGACATAGATTTCATTGCTGAGTGATAGTGCATTGTACGTAAGTACCACAAGTTCTTTATCCATTTTTCATTTTCTGCGATGTTGAACTTGTACTGTAAATGAGGTTCTTGTAAACAGAGCCGTTCCAAACTTTGGGGTGGCTGTGTCTTTTTGATTTTAATTTCCCTAAGCTATAGGACCATAAGTGGAAGTGCCCTAGGCTCTGTTGCTTTGTTTTTTAGATGTTTCAGGAAACACCATACACTTCTCCCAAGTGTCTGTTGGCAATTTACATCCCGCCCATCAGCATAACAAGGCTCCCAGTTCTCCATGGCCTGTCCTGCCTTTCTGGATTTTACACTTTTTTCAGATGGCCCTTTTGACCGGGGGGAAGTGAGACTTCATTGTAGTGCAGATTTCCTCTGCAAGTTTCCTTGGTTGGCCAAAAAGGGCGTATGCGTTTTTTCCTGAATATATTCAGGAAAAAACGCATACGCCCTTTTTGGCCAAGTGCATCATTGTGGACGTTCTGCCTCTTTTCCTATGCTTTCAATGCAATTCCAGTCTACCTCCTGAAATCGGTTTCCAGCAATTCTGCCCCGCTTTCAAGTCCTCTTGGCAGCCTTACTTCAGTATATTTTTGGACGATAGCTGTCATTTATAACTCTGCAGGTTTGTGAATTACAGTACCCCTGAGCTCCTTTCTTCAACTCGCTTTCTTTTGAGCTGGCCGCAACACCGCAGGATGGCTTCAGGCCCTAATCTGGTTCCGGCACGGCACACTGAGCCTTTGGTTATTTCCTCTTCTTGGTGGGAAATGAGAGTTAAATTTGCCCGTCCAGACACCTCCAGCTAGTCTCTCATTGGTTCTCCCTATTCCTGTTCATCTTCCGCAGAAATTGCAAACTGGGCCAAACAGGAGGTTAAAGGCGCTGACTCTCCAAGTGGGGAGAGTGTTAGTAAAGTGTCAGGAATGTTGCACCCGAGTACCATGGTACGAAAACTGAGACATATTTGAACACGTCTTCCGTTCACACGGTTGATCATACTCTGGGTTCCATATGCATGTTTTAGCTGAAGGAAGTATACCTTAAACCTGGAGAGTTGAGACCCGTGAAATGGGTACCATGCAATATGACTTCAAAGGGTCTTCATTTGCTCACCGAACCTCTCCAATCCTATCACTGCTGCGTTTATGCCCCTGTACACACGCTTGATTCTCTTTTGGAGACATAGCAATCCATAGGTTTTAAGATACTTACTAGTCGGGTACATTCTTAGGCGTTTAATATGGGGTGTTGAGTCCATTTCATTGAGCTAGGAGTAGCTCTTGTCTATTCCATATTTGGCTTAAGGAACTTTATCTGTGCTCATTTCAATCTCTGGTTTTATGCAGCACCCCAACTCACCTTTCCCCTTAAGCAAGCATAAGGTGGTTTTCTAAATTTGAGACCCTGTTCTGTTTTGGAATTCAGTTCCTGTGTAGCCAAGTTTACATTCCGTGTATTAGTGATATCTTATGATGTTTCTTTTTCTGTGTGACTTATTTCAGTTAGAATCATCGTACCTGAATCCACTCATTGTGCTGCTAAGGGCTTGATGACATAGATTTCATTGCTGAGTGATAGTGCATTGTACGTAAGTACCACAAGTTCTTTATCCATTTTTCATTTTCTGCGATGTTGAACTTGTACTGTAAACGAGGTTCTTGTAAACAGAGCCGTTCCAAACTTTGGGGTGGCTGTGTCTTTTTGATTTTAATTTCCCTAAGCTATAGGACCATAAGTGGAAGTGCCCTAGGCTCTGTTGCTTTGTTTTTTAGATGTTTCAGGAAACACCATACACTTCTCCCAAGTGTCTGTTGGCAATTTACATCCCGCCCATCAGCATAACAAGGCTCCCAGTTCTCCATGGCCTGTCCTGCCTTTCTGGATTTTACACTTTTTTCAGATGGCCCTTTTGACCGGGAGGAAGTGAGACTTCATTGTAGTGCAGATTTCCTCTGCAAGTTTCCTTGGTTGGCCAAAAAGTGCGTATGCGTTTTTTCCTGAATATATTCAGGAAAAAACGCATACGCCCTTTTTGGCCAAGTGCATCATTGTGGACGTTCTGCCTCTTTTCCTATGCTTTCAATGCAATTCCAGTCTACCTCCTGAAACCGGTTTCCTGCAATTCTGCCCCGCTTTCAAGTCCTCTTGGCAGCCTTACTTCAGTATATTTTTGGATGATAGCTGTCATTTATAACTCTGCAGGTTTGTGAATTACAGTGCCCCTGAGCTCCTTTCTTCAACTCGCTTTCTTTTGAGCTGGCCACAACACCGCAGGATGGCTTCAGGCCCTAATCTGGTTCCGGCACGGCATGCTGAGCCTTTGGTTAATTCCTCTTCCTGGTGGGAAATGAGAGTTAAATTTGCCCGTCCAGACACCTCCAGCTAGTCTCTCATTGGTTCTCGCTATTCCTGTTATTCTTCCGCAGAAATTGCAAACTCCGCCAAACAGGAGGTTAAAGGGACTGACTCTCCAAGTCGGGAGAGTGTTAGTAAAGCGTCTGGAATGTTGCACCCGAGTACCAGGGTACGAAAACTGAGAAATATTTGAACACGTCTCCCGATCACATGGTTGATCATACTCTAGGTTCCACATGCATGTTTTAGCTGAAGGAAGAATACCTTAAACCTGGGTAGTTGAAACCCGTGGAATGGGTACCATGCAATATGACTTCAAAGGGTCTTCATTTGCTCACTGAACCTCTCCAATCCTATCACTGCTGCGTTTATGCCCCTGTAAACATGCTTGATTCTCTTTCGGAGACATAGCAATCCATAGGTTTTAAGATACTTACTAGTCAGGTACATTCTTAGGCGTTTAATATGCGGTGTTGAGTCCATTTCGTTGAGCAAGGAGTAGCTTTTGTCTATTCCATATTTGGCTTAAGGAACTTTATCTGTGCTCATTTCAATCTCTGGTTTTATGCAGCACCCCAACTCACCTTTCCCCTTAAGCAAGCATAAGTTGGTTTACTAAATTTGAGACCCTGTTCTGTTTTGGAATTCAGTTCCTGTGTATCCATGTTTACATTCCGTGTATTACTGATATCTTATGATGTTTCAATTTCTGTGTGACTTATTTAAGTTAGAATCATCATACCTGAATCCACTCATTGTGCTGCTACGGGCCTGATGACATAGATTTCATTGCTGAGTGATATTGCTTTGTAAGTTAATACCACAACTTCTTTATCCATTTTTCACTTTCTGCGATGTTGAACTTTTACTGTAAACGAGGTTCTTGTAAACAGAGGCGTCCCAAACTTTGGGGTGGCTGTGTCTTTTTGATTTTAATTTCCCTAAGCTATAGGACCATAAGTGGAAGTGCCCTAGGCTCTGTTGCTTTGTTTTTTAGATGTTTCAGGAAACACCATACACTTCTCCCGAGTGTCTGTTGGCAATTTACATCCCGCCCATCAGCATAACAAGGCTCCCAGTTCTCCATGGCCTGTCCTGTCTTTCTGGATTTTACACTTTTTTCTGATGGCCCTTTTGACCGGGGGGAAGTGAGACTTCATTGTAGAGCAGATTTCCTTTGCAAGCTTGCTTGGTTGGCCAAAATGGGCGTATGCCTTTTTTCCTGAATATATTCAGGAAAAAAGGCATACGTCCTTTTTGGCCAAGTGCATCATTGTGGACGTTCTGCCTCTTTTCCTATGCTTTCAATGCAATTCCAGTCTACCTCCTGAAATCGGTTTCCTGCAATTCTGCCCCGCTTTCAAGTCCTCTTGGCAGCCTTACTTCAGTATATTTTTGGACGATAGCTGTCATTTATAACTCTGCACGTTTGTGAATTACAGTGCCCCTGAGCTCCTTTCTTCAACTCGCTTTCTTGTGACCTGGCCGCAACACCGCAGGATGGCTTCAGGCCCTAATCTGGTTCCGGCACGGCACGCTGAGCCTTTGGTTAATTCCTGTTTCTGGTGGGAAATGAGAGTTACATTTGCCCGTCCAGACACCTCCAGCTAGTCTCTCATTGGTTCTCGCTATTCTTGTTCATCTTCCACAGAAATTGCAAACTGGGCCAAACAGGAGGTTAAAGGCGCTGACTCTCCAAGTGGGGAGAGTGTTAGTAAAGCGTCTGGAATGTTGCACCCAAGTACCAGGGGAGGAAAACTGAGACATATTTGAACACGTCTCCCGTTTACACAGTTGATCATACTCTAGGTTCCACATGCATGTTTTAGCTGAAGGAAGAATACCTTAAACCTGGGTAGCTGAAACCCGTGGAATGGGTACCATGCAATATGACTTCAAAGCGTCTTCATTTGCTCACCGAATCTCTCCAATCCTATCACTGGTGCGTTTATGCCCCTGTACACATGCTTGATTCTCTTTAGGAGACATAACAATCCATAGGTTTTAAGATACTTACTAGTCAGGTACATTCTTAGGCGTTTAATATGCGGTGTTGAGTCCTTTTCGTTGAGCAAGGAGTAGCTCTTGTCTATTCCATATTTGGCTTAAGGAACTTTATCTGTGCTCATTTCAATCTCTGGTTTTATGCAGCACCCCAACTCACCTTTCCCCTTAAGCAAGCATAAGTTGGTTTTCTAAATTTGAGACCCTGTTCTGTTCTGTAATTCAGTTCCTGTGTAGCCAAGTCTACATTCCGTGTATTACTGATATCTTATGATGTTTCTTTTTCTGTGTGACTTATTTCCGTTAGAATCATCATACCTGAATCCACTCATTGTGATGCTAAGGGCCTGATGACATAGATTTCATTGCTGAGTGATATTGCTTTGTAAGTAAATAGCACAACTTCTTATCCATTTTTCACTTTCTGTGATATTGAACTTGTACGGTAAACGAGGTTCTTGTAAACAGAGGCGTCCCAAACTTTGGGGTGGCTGTGTCTTTTTGATTTTAATTTCCCTAAGCTATAGGACCATAAGTGGAAGTGCCCTAGGCTCTGTTGCTTTGTTTCTTAGATGTTACAGGAAACACCATACACTTCTCCCGAGTGTCTGTTGGCAATTTACATCCCACCCATCAGCATAACAAGGCTCCCAGTTCTCCATGGCATGTCCTGCCTTTCTGGATTTTACACTTTTTTCAGATGGCCCTTTTGACCGGGGGGAAGTGAGACTTCATTGTAGTGCAGGTTTCCTTTGCAAGCTTGCTTGGTTGGCCAAAAAGGGCGTATGCGTTTTTTCCTGAATATATTCAGGAAAAAACGCATATGCCCTTTTTGGCCAAGTGCATCATTGTGGACGTTCTGCCTCTTTTCCTATGCTTTCAATGCAATTCCAGTCTACCTCCTGAAATCGGTTTCCTGCAATTCTGCCCCGCTTTCAAGTCCTCTTGGCAGCCTTACTTCAGTATATTTTTGGACGATAGCTGTCATTTATAACTCTGCAGGTTTGTGAATTACAGTACCCCTGAGCTCCTTTCTTCAACTCGCTTTCTTGTGACCTGGCCGCAACACCGCAGGATGGCTTCAGGCCCTAATCTGGTTCCGGCACGGCACACTGAGCCTTTGGTTATTTCCTCTTCTTGGTGGGAAATGAGAGTTAAATTTGCACGTCCAGACACCTCCAGCTTGTCTCTCATTGGTTCTCCCTATTCCTGTTCATCTTCCGCAGAAATTGCAAACTGCGCCAAACAGGAGTTTAAAGGCGCTGACTCTCCAAGTGGGGAGAGTGTTAGTAAAGCATCTGGAATGTTGCACCCGAGTACCAAGGTACGAAAACTGAGACATATTTGAACACGTCTCCCGTTCACATGGTTGATCATACTCTGGGTTCCATATGCATGTTTTAGTTGAAGGAAGAATACCTTAAACCTGGAGAGTTGAGACCCGTGAAATGGGTACCATGCAATATGACTTCAAAGGGTCTTCATTTGCTCACCGAACCTCTCCAATCCTATCACTGCTGCGTTTATGCCCCTGTACACACGCTTGATTCTCTTTTGGAGACATAGCAATCCATAGGTTTTAAGATACTTACTAGTCGGGTACATTCTTAGGCGTTTAATAAGGGGTGTTGAGTCCATTTCGTTGAGCAAGGAGTAGCTCTTGTCTATTCCATATTTGGCTTAAGGAACTTTATCTGTGCTCATTTCAATCTCTGGTTTTATGCAGCACCCCAACTCACCTTTCCCCTTAAGCAAGCATAAGTTGGTTTTCTAAATTTAAGACCCTGTTCTGTTCTGTAATTCAGTTCCTGTGTAGCCAAGTTTACATTCCGTGTATTACTGATATCTTTTGATGTTTCTTTTTCTGTGTGACTTATTTCAGTTAGAATCATCATACCTGAATCCACTCATTGTGCTGCTAAGGGCCTGATGACATAGATTTCATTGCTGAGTGATATTGCTTTGTAAGTAAATATCACAACTTCTTTATCCATTTTTCACTTTCTGCGATGTTGAACTTGTACTGTAAACGAGTTTCTTGTAAACAGAGGCGTCCCAAACTTTGGGGTGGCTGTGTCTTTTTGATTTTAATTTACCTAAGCTAAAGGACCATAAGTGGAAGTGCCCTAGGCTCTGTTGCTTTGTTTTTTAGATGTTTCAGGAAACACCATACACTTCTCCCCAGTGTCTGTTGGCAATTTACATCCCGCCCATCAGCATAACAAGGCTCCCAGTTCTCCATGGCCTGTCCTGCCTTTCTGGATTTTACACTTTTTTCAGATGGCCCTTTTGACCGGGGGGAAGTGAGACTTCATTGTAGTGCAGATTTCCTTTGCAAGCTTGCTTGGTTGGCCAAAAAGTTCATATGCGTTTTTTCCTGAATATATTCAGGAAAAAACGCATATGCCCTTTTTGGCCAAGTGCATCATTGTGGACGTTCTGCCTCTTTTCCTATGCTTTCAATGCAATTCCAGTCTACCTCCTGAAATCGGTTTCCTGCAATTCTGCCCCGCTTTCAAGTCCTCTTGGCAGCCTTACTTCAGTCTATTTTTGGACGATAGCTGTCATTTATAACTCTGCAGGTTTGTGAATTACAGTGCCCCTGAGCTCCTTTCTTCAACTCGCTTTCTTGTGACCTGGCCGCAACACCGCAGGATGGCTTCAGGCACTAATCTGGTTCCGGCACGGCACGCTGAGCCTTTGGTTAATTCCTCTTCCAGGTGGGAAATGAGTTAAATTTGCCCGTCCAGACACCTCCAGCTAGTCTCTCATTGGTTCTCGCTATTCCTGTTAATCTTCCGCAGAAATTGCAAACTGGGCCAAACAGGAGGTTAAAGGGACTGACTCTCCAAGTCGGGAGAGTGTTAGTAAAGCGTCTGGAATGTTGCACCCGAGTACCAGGGTACGAAAACTGAGACATATTTGAACACGTCTCCCAATCACATGGTTGATCATACTCTAGGTTCCACATGCATGTTTTAGCTGAAGGAAGAATACCTTAAACCTGGAGAGTTGAGACCCGTGTAATGGGTACCATGCAATATGACTTCAAAGGGTCTTCATTTGCTCACCGAACCTCTCCAATCCTATCACTGCTGCGTTTATGCCCCTGTACACACGCTTGATTCTCCTTTGGAGACATAGCAATCCATAGGTTTTAAGATACTTACTAGTCGGGTACATTCTTAGGCGTTTAATATGGGGTGTTGAGTCCATTTCGTTGAGCAAGGAGTAGCTCTTGTCTATTCCATATTTGGCTTAAGGAACTTTATCTGTGCTCATTTCAATCTCTGGTTTTATGCAGCACCCCAACTCACCTTTCCCCTTAAGCAAGCATAAGTTGGTTTTCTAAATTTAAGACCCTGTTCTGTTCTGTAATTCAGTTCCTGTGTAGCCAAGTTTACATTCCGTGTATTACTGATATCTTTTGATGTTTCTTTTTCTGTGTGACTTATTTCAGTTAGAATCATCATACCTGAATCCACTCATTGTGCTGCTAAGGGCCTGATGACATAGATTTCATTGCTGAGTGATAGTGCATTGTACGTAAGTACCACAAGTTCTTTATCCATTTTTCATTTTCTGCGATGTTGAACTTGTACTGTAAACGAGGTTCTTGTAAACAGAGCCGTTCCAAACTTTGGGGTGGCTGTGTCTTTTTGATTTTAATTTCCCTAATCTATAGGACCATAAGTGGAAGTGCCCTAGGCTCTGTTGCTTTGTTTTTTAGATGTTTCAGGAAACACCATACACTTCTCCCAAGTGTCTGTTGGCAATTTACATCCCGCCCATCAGCATAAAAAGGCTCCCAGTTCTCCATGGCCTGGCCAGCCTTTCTGGATTTTACACTTTTTTCAGATGGCCCTTTTGACCGGGGGGGAAGTGAGACTTCATTGTAGTGCAGATTTCCTTTGCAAGCTTGCTTGGTTGGCCAAAAAGGGCGTATGCGTTTTTTCCTGAATATATTCAGGAAAAAATGCATACGTCCTTTTTGGCCAAGTGCATCATTGTGGACGTTCTGCCTCTTTTCCTATGCTTTCAATGCAATTCCAGTCTACCTCCTGAAATCAGTTTCCTGCATTTCTGCCCCTCTTTCAAGTCCTCTTGGCAGCCTTACTTCAGTATATTTTTGGACGATATCTGTCATTTATAACTCTGCAGGTTTGTGCATTACAGTGCCCCTGAGCTCCTTTCTTCAACTCGCTTTCTTGTGACCTGGCCGCAACACCGCAGGATGGCTTCAGGCCCTAATCTGGTTCTGGCACGGCACGCTGAGCCTTTGGTTAATTCCTCTTCCTGGTGGGAAATGAGTTAAATTTGCCCGTCCAGACACCTCCAGCTAGTCTCTCATTGGTTCTCGCTATTCCTGTTCATCTTCCGCAGAAATTGCAAACTGGGCCAAACAGGAGGTTAAAGGGACTGACTCTCCAAGTCGGGAGAGTGTTAGTAAAGCGTCTGGAATGTTGCACCCGAGTACCAGGGTACGAAAACTGAGAAATATTTGAACACGTCTCCCGATCAAATGGTTGATCATACTCTAGGTTCCACATGCATGTTTTAGCTGAAGGAAGAATACCTTAAACCTGGAGAGTTGAGACCCGTGTAATGGGTACCATGCAATATGTCTTCAAAGGGTCTTCATTTGCTCACCGAACCTCTCCAATCCTATCACTGCTGCGTTTATGCCCCTGTACACACGCTTGATTCTCTTTTGTAGACATAGCAATCCATAGGTTTTAAGATACTTACTAGTCAGGTACATTCTTAGGCGTTTAATATGGGGTGTTGAGTCCATTTCGTTGAGCAAGGAGTAGCTCTTGTCTATTCCATATTTGGCTTAAGGAACTTTATCTGTGCTCATTTCAATCTCTGGTTTTATGCAGCACCCCAACTCACCTTTCCCCTTAAGCAAGCATAAGTTGGTTTTCTAAATTGGAGACCCGGTTCTGTTCTGTAATTCAGTTCCTGTGTAGCCAAGTTTACATTCCGTGTATTAGTGATATCTTATGATGTTTCTTTTTCTGTGTGACTTATTTCAGTTAGAATCATCGTACCTGAATCCACTCATTATGCTGCTACGGGCCTGATGACATAGATTTCATTGCTGAGTGATGCTGCATTGTACGTAAGTACCACAAGTTCTTTATCCATTTTTCACTTTCTGTGATATTGAACTTGTATGGTAAACGAGGTTCTTGTAAACAGAGGCGTCCCAAACTTTGGGGTGGCTGTGTCTTTTTGATTTTAATTTCCCTAAGCTATAGGACCATAAGTGGAAGTGCCCTAGGCTCTGTTGCTTTGTTTTTTAGATGTTTCAGGAAACACCATAGGCTTCTCCCGAGTGTCTGTTGGCAATTTACATCCCGCCCATCAGCATAACAAGGCTCCCAGTTCTCCATGGCCTGTCTTGCCTTTCTGCATTTTACACTTTTTTCAGATGGCCCTTTTGACCGGGGGGAAGTGAGACTTCATTGTAGTGCAGATTTCCTTTGCAAGCTTGCTTGGTTGGCCAAAAAGGGCGTATGCGTTTTTTCCTGAATATATTCAGGAAAAAACGCATATGCCCTTTTTGGCCAAGTGCATCATTGTGGACGTTCTGCCTCTTTTCCTATGCTTTCAATGCAATTCCAGTCTACCTCCTGAAATCGGTTTCCTGCAATTCTGCCCCGCTTTCAAGTCCTCTTGGCAGCCTTACTTCAGTATATTTTTGGACGATAGCTGTCATTTATAACTCTGCAGGTTTGTGAATTACAGTGCCCCTGAGCTTCTTTCTTCAACTCGCTTTCTTGTGACCTGGCCGCAACACTGCAGGATGGCTTCAGGCCCTAATCTGGTTCAGGCAAGGCACGCTGAGCCTTCGGTTAATTCCTCTTCCTGGTAGGAAATGAGAGTTAAATTTGCCCGTCCAGACACCTCCAGCTTGTCTCTCATTGGTTCTCGCTATTCCTGTTCATCTTCCGCAGAAATTGCAAACTGGGCCAAACAGGAGGTTAAAGGGACTGACTCTCCAAGTCGGGAGAGTTTCAGTAAAGCGTCTGGAATGTTGCACCCGAGTACCAGGGTACCAAAACTGAGACATATTTGAACACGTCTCCCGTTCACACGGTTGATCATACTCTAGGTTCCACATGCATGTTTTAGCTGAAGGAAGAATACCTTAAAACTGGGTAGTTGAAACCCGTGGAATGGGTACCATGCAATATGACTTCAAAGGGTCTTCATTTGCTCACCGAATCTCTCCAATCCTATCACTGCTGCGTTTATTCCCCTGTACACATGCTTGATTCTCTTTCGGAGACATAGCAATCCATAGGTTTTAAGATACTTACTAGTCAGGTACATTCTTAGGAGTTTAATATGGGGTGTTGAGTCCTTTTCGTTGAGCAAGCAGTAGTTCTTGTCTATTCCATATTTGGCTTAAGGAACTTCATCTGTGCTCATTTCAATCTCTGGTTTTATGCAGCACCCCAACTCACCTTTCCCCTTAAGCAAGCATAAGTTGGTTTTCTAAATTTGAGACACTGTTCTGTTCTGTAATTCAGTTCCTGTGTAGCCAAGTTTACATTCCGTGTATTACTGATATCTTTTGATGTTTCTTTTTCTGTGTGACTTATTTCAGTTAGAATCATCATACCTGAATCCACTCATTGTGCTGCTAAGGGCCTGATGACATAGATTTCATTGCTGAGTGATATTGCTTTGTAAGTAAATACCACAACTTCTTTATCCATTTTTCACTTTCTGCGATGTTGAACTTGTACTGTAAACGAGTTTCTTGTAAACAGAGGCGTCCCAAACTTTGGGGTGGCTGTGTCTTTTTGATTTTAATTTACCTAAGCTAAAGGACCATAAGTGGAAGTGCCCTAGGCTCTGTTGCTTTGTTTTTTAGATGTTTCAGGAAACACCATACACTTCTCCCCAGTGTCTGTTGGCAATTTACATCCCGCCCATCAGCATAACAAGGCTCCCAGTTCTCCATGGCCTGTCCTGTGTTTCTGGATTTTACACTTTTTTCAGATGGCCCTTTTGACCGGGGGGAAGTGAGACTTCATTGTAGTGCAGATTTCCTTTGCAAGCTTGCTTGGTTGGCCAAAAAGTTCATATGCGTTTTTTCCTGAATATATTCAGGAAAAAACGCATATGCCCTTTTTGGCCAACTGCATCATTGTGGACGTTCTGCCTCTTTTCCTATGCTTTCAATGCAATTCCAGTCTACCTCCTGAAATCGGTTTCCTGCAATTCTGCCCCGCTTTCAAGTCCTCTTGGCAGCCTTACTTCAGTCTATTTTTGGACGATAGCTGTCATTTATAACTCTGCAGGTTTGTGAATTACAGTGCCCCTGAGCTCCTTTCTTCAACTCGCTTTCTTGTGACCTGGCCGCAACACCGCAGGATGGCTTCAGGCACTAATCTGGTTCCGGCACGGCACGCTGAGCCTTTGGTTAATTCCTCTTCCTGGTGGGAAATGAGTTAAATTTGCCCGTCCAGACACCTCCAGCTAGTCTCTCATTGGTTCTCGCTATTCCTGTTAATCTTCCGCAGAAATTGCAAACTGGGCCAAACAGGAGGTTAAAGGGACTGACTCTCCAAGTCGGGAGAGTGTTAGTAAAGCGTCTGGAATGTTGCACCCGAGTACCAGGGTACGAAAACTGAGACATATTTGAACACGTCTCCCGATCACATGGTTGATCATACTCTAAGTTCCACATGCATGTTTTAGCTGAAGGAAGAATACCTTAAACCTGGAGAGTTGAGACCCGTGTAATGGGTACCATGCAATATGACTTCAAAGGGTCTTCATTTGCTCACCGAACCTCTCCAATCCTATCACTGCTGCGTTTATGCCCCTGTACACACGCTTGATTCTCCTTTGGAGACATAGCAATCCATAGGTTTTAAGATACTTACTAGTCGGGTACATTCTTAGGCGTTTAATATGGGGTGTTGAGTCCATTTCGTTGAGCAAGGAGTAGCTCTTGTCTATTCCATATTTGGCTTAAGGAACTTTATCTGTGCTCATTTCAATCTCTGGTTTTATGCAGCACCCCAACTCACCTTTCCCCTTAAGCAAGCATAAGTTGGTTTTCTAAATTTAAGACCCTGTTCTGTTCTGTAATTCAGTTCCTGTGTAGCCAAGTTTACATTCCGTGTATTACTGATATCTTTTGATGTTTCTTTTTCTGTGTGACTTATTTCAGTTAGAATCATCATACCTGAATCCACTCATTGTGCTGCTAAGGGCCTGATGACATAGATTTCATTGCTGAGTGATAGTGCATTGTACGTAAGTACCACAAGTTCTTTATCCATTTTTCATTTTCTGCGATGTTGAACTTGTACTGTAAACGAGGTTCTTGTAAACAGAGCCGTTCCAAACTTTGGGGTGGCTGTGTCTTTTTGATTTTAATTTCCCTAATCTATAGGACCATAAGTGGAAGTGCCCTAGGCTCTGTTGCTTTGTTTTTTAGATGTTTCAGGAAACACCATACACTTCTCCCAAGTGTCTGTTGGCAATTTACATCCCGCCCATCAGCATAACAAGGCTCCCAGTTCTCCATGGCCTGGCCAGCCTTTCTGGATTTTACACTTTTTTCAGATGGCCCTTTTGACCGGGGGGAAGTGAGACTTCATTGTAGTGCAGATTTCCTTTGCAAGCTTGCTTGGTTGGCCAAAAAGGGCGTATGCGTTTTTTCCTGAATATATTCAGGAAAAAATGCATACGTCCTTTTTGGCCAAGTGCATCATTGTGGACGTTCTGCCTCTTTTCCTATGCTTTCAATGCAATTCCAGTCTACCTCCTGAAATCAGTTTCCTGCATTTCTGCCCCTCTTTCAAGTCCTCTTGGCAGCCTTACTTCAGTATATTTTTGGACGATATCTGTCATTTATAACTCTGCAGGTTTGTGCATTACAGTGCCCCTGAGCTCCTTTCTTCAACTCGCTTTCTTGTGACCTGGCCGCAACACCGCAGGATGGCTTCAGGCCCTAATCTGGTTCTGGCACGGCACGCTGAGCCTTTGGTTAATTCCTCTTCCTGGTGGGAAATGAGTTAAATTTGCCCGTCCAGACACCTCCAGCTAGTCTCTCATTGGTTCTCGCTATTCCTGTTCATCTTCCGCAGAAATTGCAAACTGGGCCAAACAGGAGGTTAAAGGGACTGACTCTCCAAGTCGGGAGAGTGTTAGTAAAGCGTCTGGAATGTTGCACCCGAGTACCAGGGTACGAAAACTGAGAAATATTTGAACACGTCTCCCGATCAAATGGTTGATCATACTCTAGGTTCCACATGCATGTTTTAGCTGAAGGAAGAATACCTTAAACCTGGAGAGTTGAGACCCGTGTAATGGGTACCATGCAATATGTCTTCAAAGGGTCTTCATTTGCTCACCGAACCTCTCCAATCCTATCACTGCTGCGTTTATGCCCCTGTACACACGCTTGATTCTCTTTTGTAGACATAGCAATCCATAGGTTTTAAGATACTTACTAGTCAGGTACATTCTTAGGCGTTTAATATGGGGTGTTGAGTCCATTTCGTTGAGCAAGGAGTAGCTCTTGTCTATTCCATATTTGGCTTAAGGAACTTTATCTGTGCTCATTTCAATCTCTGGTTTTATGCAGCACCCCAACTCACCTTTCCCCGTAAGCAAGCATAAGTTGGTTTTCTAAATTGGAGACCCGGTTCTGTTCTGTAATTCAGTTCCTGTGTAGCCAAGTTTACATTCCGTGTATTAGTGATATCTTATGATGTTTCTTTTTCTGTGTGACTTATTTCAGTTAGAATCATCGTACCTGAATCCACTCATTATGCTGCTATGGGCCTGATGACATAGATTTCATTGCTGAGTGATGCTGCATTGTACGTAAGTACCACAAGTTCTTTATCCATTTTTCACTTTCTGTGATATTGAACTTGTATGGTAAACGAGGTTCTTGTAAACAGAGGCGTCCCAAACTTTGGGGTGGCTGTGTCTTTTTGATTTTAATTTCCCTAAGCTATAGGACCATAAGTGGAAGTGCCCTAGGCTCTGTTGCTTTGTTTTTTAGATGTTTCAGGAAACACCATAGGCTTCTCCCGAGTGTCTGTTGGCAATTTACATCCCGCCCATCAGCATAACAAGGCTCCCAGTTCTCCATGGCCTGTCTTGCCTTTCTGCATTTTACACTTTTTTCAGATGGCCCTTTTGACCGGGGGGAAGTGAGACTTCATTGTAGTGCAGATTTCCTTTGCAAGCTTGCTTGGTTGGCCAAAAAGGGCGTATGCGTTTTTTCCTGAATATATTCAGGAAAAAACGCATACGCCCTTTTTGGCCAAGTGCATCATTGTGGACGTTCTGCCTCTTTTCCTATGCTTTCAATGCAATTCCAGTCTACCTCCTGAAATCGGTTTCCTGCAATTCTGCCCCGCTTTCAAGTCCTCTTGGCAGCCTTACTTCAGTATATTTTTGGACGATAGCTGTCATTTATAACTCTGCAGGTTTGTGAATTACAGTGCCCCTGAGCTTCTTTCTTCAACTCGCTTTCTTGTGACCTGGCCGCAACACTGCAGGATGGCTTCAGGCCCTAATCTGGTTCCGGCAAGGCACGCTGAGCCTTCGGTTAATTCCTCTTCCTGGTAGGAAATGAGAGTTAAATTTGCCCGTCCAGACACCTCCAGCTTGTCTCTCATTGGTTCTCGCTATTCCTGTTCATCTTCCGCAGAAATTGCAAACTGGGCCAAACAGGAGGTTAAAGGGACTGACTCTCCAAGTCGGGAGAGTGTTAGTAAAGCGTCTGGAATGTTGCACCCGAGTACCAGGGTACCAAAACTGAGACATATTTGAACACGTCTCCCGTTCACACGGTTGATCATACTCTAGGTTCCACATGCATGTTTTAGCTGAAGGAAGAATACCTTAAAACTGGGTAGTTGAAAACCGTGGAATGGGTACCATGCAATATGACTTCAAAGGGTCTTCATTTGCTCACCGAATCTCTCCAATCCTATCACTGCTGCGTTTATTCCCCTGTACACATGCTTGATTCTCTTTCGGAGACATAGCAATCCATAGGTTTTAAGATACTTACTAGTCAGGTACATTCTTAGGAGTTTAATATGGGGTGTTGAGTCCTTTTCGTTGAGCAAGCAGTAGTTCTTGTCTATTCCATATTTGGCTTAAGGAACTTCATCTGTGCTCATTTCAATCTCTGGTTTTATGCAGCACCCCAACTCACCTTTCCCCTTAAGCAAGCATAAGTTGGTTTTCTAAATTTGAGACACTGTTCTGTTCTGTAATTCAGTTCCTGTGTAGCCAAGTTTACATTCCGTGTATTAGTGATATCTTATGATGTTTCTTTTTCTGTGTGACTTATTTCCGTTAGAATCATCATACCTGAATCCACTCGTTGTGCTGCTAAGGGCCTGATGACATAGATTTCATTGCTGAGTGATATTGCTTTGTAACTAATTACCACAAGTTCTTTATCCATTTTTCAATTTCTGCGATGTTGAACTTGTACTGTAAACGAGGTTCTTGTAAACAGAGCCGTTCCAAACTTTGGGGTGGCTGTGTCTTTTTGATTTTAATTTCCCTAAGCTATAGGACCATAAGTGGAAGTGCCCTAGGCTCTGTTGCTTTGTTTTTTAGATGTTTCAGGAAACACCATACACTTCTCCCGAGTGTCTGTTGGCAATTTACATCCCGCCCATCAGCATAACAAGGCTCCCAGTTCTCCGTGGCCTGTCCTGTCTTTCTGGATTTTACACTTTTTTCTGATGGCCCTTTTGACCGGGGGGAAGTGAGACTTCATTGTAGAGCAGATTTCCTTTGCAAGCTTTCTTGGTTGCCCAAAATGGGCGTATGCCTTTTTTCCTGAATATATTCAGGAAAAAAGGCATACGTCCTTTTTGGCCAAGTGCATCATTGTGGACGTTCTGCCTCTTTTCCTATGCTTTCAATGCAATTCCAGTCTACCTCCTGAAATCGGTTTCCTGCAATTCTGCCCCGCTTTCCAGTCCTCTTGGCAGCCTTACTTCAGTATATTTTTGGACGATAGCTGTCATTTATAACTCTGCAGGTTTGTGAATTACAGTGCCCCTGAGCTCCTTTCTTCAACTCGCTTTCTTGTGAGCTGGCCGCAACACCGCAGGATGGCTTCAGGCCCTAATCTGGTTCCGGCACGGCACGCTGAGCCTTTGGTTAATTCCTGTTTCTGGTGGGAAATGAGAGTTACATTTGCCCGTCCAGACACCTCCAGCTAGTCTCTCATTGGTTCTCGCTATTCTTGTTCATCTTCCACAGAAATTGCAAACTGGGCCAAACAGGAGGTTAAAGGCGCTGACTCTCCAAGTGGGGAGAGTGTTAGTAAAGCGTCTGGAATGTTGCACCCAAGTACCAGGGGAGGAAAACTGAGACATATTTGAACACGTCTCCCGTTTACACAGTTGATCATACTCTAGGTTCCACATGCATGTTTTAGCTGAAGGAAGAATACCTTAAACCTGGGTAGCTGAAACCCGTGGAATGGGTACCATGCAATATGACTTCAAAGCGTCTTCATTTGCTCACCGAATCTCTCCAATCCTATCACTGGTGCGTTTATGCCCCTGTACACATGCTTGATTCTCTTTAGGAGACATAACAATCCATAGGTTTTAAGATACTTACTAGTCAGGTACATTCTTAGGCGTTTAATATGCGGTGTTGAGTCCTTTTCGTTGAGCAAGGAGTAGCTCTTGTCTATTCCATATTTGGCTTAAGGAACTTTATCTGTGCTCATTTCAATCTCTGGTTTTATGCAGCACCCCAACTCACCTTTCCCCTTAAGCAAGCATAAGTTGGTTTTCTAAATTTAAGACCCTGTTCTGTTCTGTAATTCACTTCCTGTGTAGCCAAGTTTACATTCCGTGTATTACTGATATCTTTTGATGTTTCTTTTTCTGTGTGACTTATTTCAGTTAGAATCATCATACCTGAATCCACTCATTGTGCTGCTAAGGGCCTGATGACATAGATTTCATTGCTGAGTGATAGTGCATTGTACGTAAGTACCACAAGTTCTTTATCCATTTTTCATTTTCTGCGATGTTGAACTTGTACTGTAAACGAGGTTCTTGTAAACAGAGCCGTTCCAAACTTTGGGGTGGCTGTGTCTTTTTGATTTTAATTTCCCTAATCTATAGGACCATAAGTGGAAGTGCCCTAGGCTCTGTTGCTTTGTTTTTTAGATGTTTCAGGAAACACCATACACTTCTCCCAAGTGTCTGTTGGCAATTTACATCCCGCCCATCAGCATAACAAGGCTCCCAGTTCTCCATGGCCTGGCCAGCCTTTCTGGATTTTACACTTTTTTCAGATGGCCCTTTTGACCGGGGGGAAGTGAGACTTCATTGTAGTGCAGATTTCCTTTGCAAGCTTGCTTGGTTGGCCAAAAAGGGCGTATGCGTTTTTTCCTGAATATATTCAGGAAAAAATGCATACGTCCTTTTTGGCCAAGTGCATCATTGTGGACGTTCTGCCTCTTTTCCTATGCTTTCAATGCAATTCCAGTCTACCTCCTGAAATCAGTTTCCTGCATTTCTGCCCCTCTTTCAAGTCCTCTTGGCAGCCTTACTTCAGTATATTTTTGGACGATATCTGTCATTTATAACTCTGCAGGTTTGTGCATTACAGTGCCCCTGAGCTCCTTTCTTCAACTCGCTTTCTTGTGACCTGGCCGCAACACCGCAGGATGGCTTCAGGCCCTAATCTGGTTCTGGCACGGCACGCTGAGCCTTTGGTTAATTCCTCTTCCTGGTGGGAAATGAGTTAAATTTGCCGGTCCAGACACCTCCAGCTAGTCTCTCATTGGTTCTCGCTATTCCTGTTCATCTTCCACAGAAATTGCAAACTGGGCCAAACAGGAGGTTAAAGGGACTGACTCTCCAAGTCGGGAGAGTGTTAGTAAAGCGTCTGGAATGTTGCACCCGAGTACCAGGGTACGAAAACTGAGAAATATTTGAACACGTCTCCCGATCAAATGGTTGATCATACTCTAGGTTCCACATGCATGTTTTAGCTGAAGGAAGAATACCTTAAACCAGGAGAGTTGAGACCCGTGTAATGGGTACCATGCAATATGTCTTCAAAGGGTCTTCATTTGCTCACCGAACCTCTCCAATCCTATCACTGCTGCATTTATGCCCCTGTACACACGCTTGATTCTCTTTTGTAGACATAGCAATCCATAGGTTTTAAGATACTTACTAGTCAGGTACATTCTTAGGCGTTTAATATGGGGTGTTGAGTCCATTTCGTTGAGCAAGGAGTAGCTCTTGTCTATTCCATATTTGGCTTAAGGAACTTTATCTGTGCTCATTTCAATCTCTGGTTTTATGCAGCACCCCAACTCACCTTTCCCCTTAAGCAAGCATAAGTTGGTTTTCTAAATTGGAGACCCGGTTCTGTTCTGTAATTCAGTTCCTGTGTAGCCAAGTTTACATTCCGTGTATTAGTGATATCTTATGATGTTTCTTTTTCTGTGTGACTTATTTCAGTTAGAATCATCGTACCTGAATCCACTCATTATGCTGCTACGGGCCTGATGACATAGATTTCATTGCTGAGTGATGCTGCATTGTACGTAAGTACCACAAGTTCTTTATCCATTTTTCACTTTCTGTGATATTGAACTTGTATGGTAAACGAGGTTCTTGTAAACAAAGGCGTCCCAAACTTTGGGGTGGCTGTGTCTTTTTGATTTTAATTTCCCTAAGCTATAGGACCATAAGTGGAAGTGCCCTAGGCTCTGTTGCTTTGTTTTTTAGATGTTTCAGGAAACACCATAGGCTTCTCCCGAGTGTCTGTTGGCAATTTACATCCCGCCCATCAGCATAACAAGGCTCCCAGTTCTCCATGGCCTGTCTTGCCTTTCTGCATTTTACACTTTTTTCAGATGGCCCTTTTGACCGGGGGGAAGTGAGACTTCATTGTAGTGCAGATTTCCTTTGCAAGCTTGCTTGGTTGGCCAAAAAGGGCGTATGCGTTTTTTCCTGAATATATTCAGGAAAAAACGCATACGCCCTTTTTGGCCAAGTGCATCATTGTGGACGTTCTGCCTCTTTTCCTATGCTTTCAATGCAATTCCAGTCTACCTCCTGAAATCGGTTTCCTGCAATTCTGCCCCGCTTTCAAGTCCTCTTGGCAGCCTTACTTCAGTATATTTTTGGACGATAGCTGTCATTTATAACTCTGCAGGTTTGTGAATTACAGTGCCCCTGAGCTTCTTTCTTCAACTCGCTTTCTTGTGACCTGGCCGCAACAGTGCAGGATGGCTTCAGGCCCTAATCTGGTTCCGGCAAGGCACGCTGAGCCTTCGGTTAATTCCTCTTCCTGGTAGGAAATGAGAGTTAAATTTGCCCGTCCAGACACCTCCAGCTTGTCTCTCATTGGTTCTCGCTATTCCTGTTCATCTTCCGCAGAAATTGCAAACTGGGCCAAACAGGAGGTTAAAGGGACTGACTCTCCAAGTCGGGAGAGTTTCAGTAAAGCGTCTGGAATGTTGCACCCGAGTACCAGGGTACCAAAACTGAGACATATTTGAACACGTCTCCCGTTCACACGGTTGATCATACTCTAGGTTCCACATGCATGTTTTAGCTGAAGGAAGAATACCTTAAAACTGGGTAGTTGAAACCCGTGGAATGGGTACCATGCAATATGACTTCAAAGGGTCTTCATTTGCTCACCGAATCTCTCCAATCCTATCACTGCTGCGTTTATTCCCCTGTACACATGCTTGATTCTCTTTCGGAGACATAGCAATCCATAGGTTTTAAGATACTTACTAGTCAGGTACATTCTTAGGAGTTTAATATGGGGTGTTGAGTCCTTTTCGTTGAGCAAGCAGTAGTTCTTGTCTATTCCATATTTGGCTTAAGGAACTTCATCTGTGCTCATTTCAATCTCTGGTTTTATGCAGCACCCCAACTCACCTTTCCCCTTAAGCAAGCATAAGTTGGTTTTCTAAATTTGAGACACTGTTCTGTTCTGTAATTCAGTTCCTGTGTAGCCAAGTTTACATTCCGTGTATTAGTGATATCTTATGATGTTTCTTTTTCTGTGTGACTTATTTCCGTTAGAATCATCATACCTGAATCCACTCATTGTGATGCTAAGGGCCTGATGACATAGATTTCATTGCTGAGTGATATTGCTTTGTAAGTAAATAGCACAACTTCTTATCCATTTTTCACTTTCTGTGATATTGAACTTGTACGGTAAACGAGGTTCTTGTAAACAGAGGCGTCCCAAACTTTGGGGTGGCTGTGTCTTTTTGATTTTAATTTCCCTAAGCTATAGGACCATAAGTGGAAGTGCCCTAGGCTCTGTTGCTTTGTTTCTTAGATGTTACAGGAAACACCATACACTTCTCCCGAGTGTCTGTTGGCAATTTACATCCCACCCATCAGCATAACAAGGCTCCCAGTTCTCCATGGCCTGTCCTGCCTTTCTGGATTTTACACTTTTTTCAGATGGCCCTTTTGACCGGGGGGAAGTGAGACTTCATTGTAGTGCAGGTTTCCTTTGCAAGCTTGCTTGGTTGGCCAAAAAGGGCGTATGCGTTTTTTCCTGAATATATTCAGGAAAAAACGCATACGCCCTTTTTGGCCAAGTGCATCATTGTGGACGTTCTGCCTCTTTTCCTAGGCTTTCAATGCAATTCCAGTCTACCTCCTGAAATCGGTTTCCTGCAATTCTGCCCCGCTTTCAAGTCCTCTTGGCAGCCTTACTTCAGTATATTTTTGGATGATAGCTGTCATTTATAACTCTGCAGGTTTGTGAATTACAGTGCCCCTGAGCTCCTTTCTTCAACTCGCTTTCTTGTGACCTGGCCGCAACACCGCAGGATGGCTTCAGGCCCTAATCTGGTTCCGGCACGGCACGCTGAGCCTTTGGTTAATTCCTCTTCCTGGTAGGAAATGAGAGTTAAATTTGCCCGTCCAGACTCCTCCAGCTAATCTCTCATTGGTTCTCGCTATTCCTGTTCATCTTCCGCAGAAATTGCAAACTGGGCAAAACAGGAGGTTAAAGGCGCTGACTCTCCAAGTGGGGAGAGTGTTAGTAAAGCGTCTGGAATGTTGCACCCGAGTACCAGGGTACGAAAACTGAGACATATTTGAACACGTCTCCCGATCACATGGTTGATCATACTCTAGGTTCCACATGCATGTTTTAGCTGAAGGAAGAATACCTTAAAACTGGGTAGTTGAAACCCGTGGAATGGGTACCATGCAATATGACTTCAAAGGGTCTTCATTTGCTCACCGAATCTCTCCAATCCTATCACTGCTGCGTTTATGCCCCTGTACACATGCTTGATTCTCTTTTGGAGACATAGCAATCCATAGGTTTTAAGATACTTACTAGTCAGGTACATTCTTAGGCGTTTAATATGGGGAGTTGAGTCCATTTCTTTGAGCAAGGAGTAGCTCTTGTCTATTCCATATTTGGCTGAAGGAACATTATCTGTGCTCATTTCAATCTCTGGTTTTATGCAGCACCCCAACTCACCTTTCCCCTTAAGCAAGCATAAGTTGGTTTTCTAAATTTGAGACCCTGTTCTGTTCTGTAATTCAGTTCCTGTGTAGCCAAGTCTACATTCCGTGTATTACTGATATCTTATGATGTTTCTTTTTCTGTGTGACTTATTTCAGTTAGAATCATCATACCTGAATCCACTCATTGTGCTGCTAAGGGCCTGATGACATAGATTTCATTGCTGAGTGATATTGCTTTGTAAGTAAATACCACAAGTTCTTTATCCATTTTTCACTTTCTGTGATATTGAACTTGTACGGTAAACGAGGTTCTTGTAAACAGAGACGTCCCAAACTTTGGGGTGGCTGTGTCTTTTTGATTTTAATTTCCCTAAGCTATAGGACCATAAGTGGAAGTGCCCTAGGCTCTGTTGCTTTGTTTTTTAGATGTTTCAGGAAACCCCATACACTTCTCCCGAGTGTCTGTTGGCAATTTACATCCCACCCATCAGCATAACAAGGCTCCCAGTTCTCCATGGCCTGTCCTGCCTTTCTGGATTCTACACTTTTTTCAGATGGCCCTTTTGACCGGGGAGAAGTGAGACTTCATTGTAGTGCAGATTTCCTTTGCAAGTTTGCTTGGTTGGCCAAAAAGGGCGTATGCGTTTTTTCCTGAATATATTCAGGAAAAAACGCATATGCCCTTTTTGGCCAAGTGCATCATTGTGGACGTTCTGCCTCTTTTCCTATGCTTTCAATGCAATTCCAGTCTACCTCCTGAAATCGGTTTCCTGCAATTCTGCCCCGCTTTCAAGTCCTCTTGGCAGCCTTACTTCAGTATATTTTTGGACGATAGCTGTCATTTATAACTCTGCAGGTTTGTGAATTACAGTGCCCCTGAGCTTCTTTCTTCAACTCGCTTTCTTGTGACCTGGCCGGAACACCGCATGATGGCTTCAGGCCCTAATCTGGTTCCGGCACGGCATGCTGAGCCTTTGGTTATTTCCTCTTCCTGGTGGGAAATGAGAGTTAAATTTGCCCGTCCAGACACCTCCAGCTAGTCTCTCATTGGTTCTCGCTATTCCTGTTCATCTTCCGCAGAAATTGCAAACTGCGCCAAACAGGAGGTTAAAGGCGCTGACTCTCCAAGTGGGGAGAGTGTTAGTGAAGCGTCTGGAATGTTGCACCCGAGTACCAGGGGAGGAAACCTGAGACATATTTGAACAGGTCTCCCGTTCACACGGTTGATCATACTCTGGGTTCCACATGCATGTTTTAGCTGAAGGAAGAATACCTTAAACCTGGAGACTTGAGACCCATGAAATGGGTACCATGCAGTATGATTTCAAAGGGTCTTCATTTGCTCACCGAACCTCTCCAATCCTATCACTGCTGCGTTTATGCCCCTGCACACACGCTTGATTCTCTTTCATAGACATAGCAATCCATAGGTTTTAAGATACTTACTAGTCAGGTACATTCTTAGGCGTTTAATATGGGGTGTTGAGTCCATTTCCTTGAGCAAGGAGTAGCTCTTGTCTATTCCATATTTGGCTTAAGGAACTTTATCTGTGCTCATTTCAATCTCTGGTTTTATGCAGCACCCCAACTCACCTTTCCCCTTAAGCAAGCATAAGTTGGTGTTCTAAATTTGAGACCCTTTTCTGTTCTGTAATTCAGTTCCTGTGTAGCCAAGTTTACATTCCGTGTATTACTGATATCTTATGATGTTTCTTTTTCTGTGTGACTTATTTCAGTTAGAATCATCATACCTGAATCCACTCATTGTGCTGCTAAGGGCCTGATGACATAGATTTCATTGCTGAGTGATATTGCTTTGTAAGTAAATACCACAAGTTCTTTATCCATTTTTCACTTTCTGCGATGTTGAACTTGTACTGTAAACGAGGTTCTTGTAAACAGAGGCGTCCCAAACTTTGGGGTGGCTGTGTCTTTTTGATTTTAATTTCCCTAAGCTATAGGACCATAAGTGGAAGTGCCCTAGGCTCTGTTGTTTCTTTTTTAGATGTTTCAGGAAACACCATACACTTCTCCCGAGTGTCTGTTGGCAATTTACATCCCGCGCATCAGCATAACAAGGCTCCCAGTTCTCCATGGCCTGTCCTGCCTTTCTGGATTTTACACATTTTTCAGATGGCCCTTTTGACCGGGGAGAAGTGAGACTTCATTGTAGTGCAGATTTCCTTTGCAAGCTTGCTTGGTTGGCCAAAAAGGGCGTATGCGTTTTTTCCTGAATATATTCAGGAAAAAACGCATACGCCCTTTTTGACCAAGTGCATCATTGTGGACGTTCTGCCTCTTTTCCTATGCTTTCAATGCAATTCCAGTCTACCTCCTGAAATCGGTTTTCTGCAATTCTGCCCCGCTTTCAAGTCCTCTTGGCAGCCTTACTTCAGTATATTTTTGGACAATAGCTGTCATTTATAACTCTGCAGGTTTGTGAATGACAGTGCCCCTGAGCTCCTTTCTTCAACTCGCTTTCTTGTGACCTGGCCGCAACACCGCAGGATGGCTTCAGGCCCTAATCTGGTTCCGGCACGGCACGCTGAGCCTTTGGTTAATTCCTCTTCCTGGTAGGAAATGAGAGTTAAATTTGCCCGTCCAGACACCTCCAGCTAGTCTCTCATTGGTTCTCGCTATTCCTGTTCATCTTCCGCAGAAATTGCAAACTGGGCCAAACAGGAGGTTAAAGGCGCTGACTCTCCAAGTGGGGAGAGTGTTAGTAAAGCGTCTGGAATGTTGCACCCGAGTACCAGGGGAGGAAAACTGAGACATATTTGAACACATCTCCCGTTCACACGGTTGATCATACTCTGGGTTCCAGATGCATGTTTTAGCTGAAGGAAGAATACCTTAAACCTGGAGAGTTGAGACCCGTGGAATGGGTACCATGCAATATGACTTCAAAGGGTCTTCATTTGCTTACCGAACCTTTCCAATCCTATCACTGCTGCGTTTATGCCCCTGTACACATGCTTGATTCTCTTTTGGAGACATAGCAATCCATAGGTTTTAAGATACTTACTAGTCAGGTACATTCTTAGGCGTTTAATATGGGGTGTTGAGTCCATTTCGTTGAGCAAGGAGTAGCTCTTGTCTATTCCATATTTGGCTTAAGGAACTTTATCTGTGCTCATTTCAATCTCTGGTTTTATGCAGCAGCCCAACTCACCTTTCCCCTTAAGCAAGCATAAGTTGGTTTTCTAAATTTGAGACCCTGTTCTGTTCTGTAATCAGTTCCTGTGTAGCCAAGTTTACATTCCGTGTATTAGTGATATCTTATGATGTTTCTTTTTCTGTGTGACTTATTTCAGTTAGAATCATCGTACCTGAATCCACTCATTATGCTGCTACGGGCCTGATGACATAGATTTCATTGCTGAGTGATACTGCATTGTACGTAAGTACCACAAGTTCTTTATCCATTTTTCACTTTCTGTGATATTGAATTGTACGGTAAACCAGGTTCTTGTAAACAGAGGCGTCCCAAACTTTGGGGTGGCTGTGTCTTTTTGATTTTAATTTCCCTAAGCTATAGGACCATAAGTGGAAGTGCCCTAGGCTCTGTTGCTTTGTTTTTTAGATGTTTCAGGAAACACCATACACTTCTCTGGAGTGTCTGTTGGCAATTTACATCCCGCCCATCAGCATAACAAGGCTCCCAGTTCTCCATGGCCTGTCCTGCCTTTCTGGATTTTACACTTTTTTCAGATGGCCCTTTTGACCGGGGGGAAGTGAGACTTCATTGTAGTGCAGATTTCCTTTGCAAGTTTGCTTGGTTGGCCAAAAAGGGCGTATGCGTTTTTTCCTGAATATATTCAGGAAAAAACGCTTACGCCCTTTTTGGCCAAGTGCATCATTGTGGACGTTCTGCCTCTTTTCCTATACTTTCAATGCAATTCCAATCTACCTCCTGAAATCGGTTTCCTGCAATTCTGCCCCGCTTTCAAGTCCTCTTGGCAGCCTTACTTCAGTATATTTTTGGACGATAGCTGTCATTTATAACTCTGCAGGTTTGTGAATTACAGTGCCCCTGAGCTTCTTTCTTCAACTCGCTTTCTTTTGAGCTGGCCGCAACACCGCAGGATGGCTTCAGGCCCTAATCTGGTTCCGGCACGGCACGCTGAGCCTTTGGTTATTTCCTCTTCCTGGTGGGAAATGAGAGTTAAATTTGCCCGTCCAGACACCTCCAGCTAGTCTCTCATTGGTTTTCGCTATTCCTGTTCATCTTCCGCAGAAATTGCAAAGTGGTCCAAACAGGAGGTTAAAGGCGCTGACTCTCCAAGTGGGGAGAGTGTTAGTAAAGCATCTGGAATGTTGCACCCGAGTACCAGGGGAGGAAAACTGAGACATATTTGAACACATCTCCCGTTCACACGGTTGATCATACTCTGGGTTCCAGATGCATGTTTTAGCTGAAGGAAGAATACCTTAAACCTGGAGAGTTGAGACCCATGGAATGGGTACCATGCAATATGACATCAAAGGGTCTTCATTTGCTTACCGAACCTTTCCAATCCTATCACTGCTGCGTTTATGCCCCTGTACACATGCTTGATTCTCTTTTGGAGACATAGCAATCCATAGGTTTTAAGATACTTACTAGTCAGGTACATTCTTAGGCGTTTAATATGCGGTGTTGAGTCCATTTCGTTGAGCAAGGAGTAGCTCTTGTCTATTCCGTATTTGGCTTAAGGAACTTTATCTGTGCTCATTTCAATCTCTGGTTTTATGCAGCACCCCAACTCACCTTTCCCCTTAAGCAAGCATAAGTTGGTTTTCTAAATTTGAGACCCTGTTCTGTTCTGTAATTCAGTTCCTGTGTAGCCAAGTTTACATTCCATGTATTACTGATATCTTATGATGTTTCTTTCTCTGTGTGACTTATTTCAGTTAGAATCATCATACCTGTATCCACTCATTGTTTTGCTAAGGGCCTGATGACATAGATTTCATTGCTGAGTGATATTGCTTTGTAAGTAAATACCACAACTTCTTTATCCATTTTTCACTTTCTGCGATGTTGAACTTGTACTGTAAACGAGGTTCTTGTAAACAGAGGCGTCCCAAACTTTGGGGTGGCTGTGTCTTTTTGATTTTAATTTCCCTAAGCTATAGGACCATATGTGGAAGTGCCCTAGGCTCTGTTGCTTTGTTTTTTAGATGTTTCAGGAAACACCATACACTTCTCCCGAGTGTCTGTTGGCAATTTACATCCCGCCCATCAGCATAACAAGGCTCCCAGTTCTCCATGGCCTGTCCTGCCTTTCTGGATTTTACACTTTTTTCAGATGGCCCTTTTGACCGGGGGGAAGTGAGACTTCATTGTAGTGCAGATTTCCTTTGCAAGTTTGCTTGGTTGGCCAAAAAGGGCGTATGCGTTTTTTCCTGAATATATTCAGGAAAAAACGCATACGCCCTTTTTGGCCAAGTGCATCATTGTGGACGTTCTGCCTCTTTTCCTATACTTTCAATGCAATTCCAATCTACCTCCTGAAATCGGTTTCCTGCAATTCTGCCCCGCTTTCAAGTCCTCTTGGCAGCCTTACTTCAGTATATTTTTGGACGATAGCTGTCATTTATAACTCTGCAGGTTTGTGAATTACAGTGCCCCTGAGCTACTTTCTTCAACTCGCTTTCTTTTGAGCTGGCCGCAACACCGCAGGATGGCTTCAGGCCCTAATCTGGTTCCGGCATGGCACGCTGAGCCTTTGGTTAATTCCTCTTCCTGGTGGGAATGAGAGTTAAATTTGCCCATCCAGACAACTCCAGCTAGTCTCTCATTGGTTCTCGCTATTCCTGTTCATCTTCCGCAGAAATTGCAAACTGGGCCAAACAGGAGGATAAAGGGACTGACTCTCCAAGTCGGGAGAGTGTTAGTAAAGCGTCTGGAATGATGCACTCGAGTACCAGGGTACGAAAACTGAGACATATTTGAACACGTCTCCTGTTCACACGGTTGATCATACTCTGGGTTCCACATGCATGTTTTAGCTGAAGGAAGAATACCTTAAACCTGGAGAGTTGAGACCCGTGGAATGGGTACCATGCAATATGACTTCAAAGGGTCTTCATTTGCTCACCGAACTAATCCTATCACTGCTGCGTTTATGCCCCTGTACACACGCTTGATTCTGTTTTGGAGACATAGCAATCCATAGGTTTTAAGATACTTACTAGTCAGGTACATTCTTAGGCATTTAATATGGGGTGTTGAGTCCATTTCGTTGAGCAAGGAGTAGCTCTTGTCTATTCCATATTTGGCTTAAGGAACTTTATCTGTGCTCATTTCAATCTCTGGTTTTATGCAGCACCCCAACTCACCTTTCCCTTAAGCAAGCAAAAGTTGGTTTTCTAAATTTGAGACCCTGTTCTGTTTTGGAATTCAGTTCCTGTGTAGCCAAGTTTACATTCTGTGTATTAGTGATATCTTATGATGTTTCTTTTTCTGTGTGACTTATTTCAGTTAGAATCATCGTACCTGAATCCACTCATTATGCTGTTACGGGCCTGATAACATAGATTTCATTGCTGAGTGATACTGCATTGTACGTAAGTACCACAAGGTCTTTATCCATTTTTCACTTTCTGTGATATTGAACTTGTACGGTAAACGAGGTTCTTGTAAACAGAGGCGTCCCTAACTTTGGGGTGGCTGTGTCTTTTTGATTTTAATTTCCCTAAGCTATAGGACCATAAGTGGAAGTGCCCTAGGCTCTGTTGCTTTGTTTTTTAGATGTTTCAGGAAACACCATACACTTCTCCCAAGTGTCTGTTGGCAATTTACATCCCACCCATCAGCATAACAAGGCTCCCAGTTCTCCATGGCCTGTCCTGCCTTTCTGGATTTTACACTTTTTTCAGATGGCCCTTTTGACCGGGGGGAAGTGAGACTTCATTGTAGTGCAGATTTCCTTTGCAAGCTTGCTTGGTTGGCCAAAAAGGGCGTATGCGTTTTTTCCTGAATATATTCAGGAAAAAACGCATACGCCCTTTTTGGCCAAGTGCATCATTGTGCACGTTCTGCCTCTTTTCCTATGCTTTCAATGCAATTCCAGTCTACCTCCTGAAATCGGTTTCCTGCAATTCTGCCCCGCTTTCAAGTCCTCTTGGCAGCCTTACTTCAGTATATTTTTGGACGATAGCTGTCATTTATAATTCTGCAGGTTTGTGAATTACAGTGCCCCTGAGCTCCTTTCTTCAACTCCCTTTCTTTTGAGCTGGCCGCAGCACCGCAGGATGGCTTCAGGCCCTAATCTGGTTCCGGCACGGCACGCTGAGCCTTTCGTTAATTCCTCTTCCTGGTGGGAAATGAGAGTTAAATTTGCCCATCCAGACACCTCCAGCTAGTCTCTCATTGGTTCTCGCTATTCCTGTTCATCTTCTGCAGAAATTGCAAACTGGGCCAAACAGGAGGTTAAAGGGACTGACTCTCCAAGTCGGGAGAGTGTTAGTAAAGCATCTGGAATGTTGCAACCGAGTACCAGGGGAGGAAAACTGAGACATATTTGAACACGTCTCCCGTTCACACGGTTGATGATACTCTGGGTTCCAGATGCATGTTTTAGCTGAAGGAAGAATACCTTAAACCTGGAGAGTTGAGACCCGTGGAATGGGGACCATGCAATATGACTTCAAAGGGTCTTCATTTGCTCACCGAACTTCTCCAATTCTATCACTGCTGCATTTATGCCCCTGTACACACGCTTGATTCTGTTTTGGAGACATAGCAATCCATAGGTTTTAAGATACTTACTAGTCAGGTACATTCTTAGGTGTTTAATATGCGGTGTTGAGTCCATTTCGTTGAGCAAGGAGTAGCTCTTGTCTATTCCATATTTGGCTTAAGGAACTTTATCTGTGCTCATTTCAATCTCTGGTTTTATGCAGCACCCCAACTCACCTTTCCCCTTAAGCAAGCATAAGTTGGGTTTCTAAATTTGAGACCCTTTTCTGTTTTGGAATTCAGTTCCTGTGTAGCCAAGTTTACATTCCGTGTATTAATGATATCCTATGATGTTTCCTTTTCTGTGTGACTTATTTCAGTTAGAATCATCGTACCTGAATCCACTCATTATGCTGCTACGGGCCTGATGACATAGATTTCATTGCTGAGTGATACTGCATTGTACGTAAGTACCACAGGTTCTTTATCCATTTTTCACTTTCTCTGATATTGAACTTGTACGGTAAACGAGGTTCTTGTAAACAGAGGCATCCCAGACTTTGGGGTGGCTGTGTCTTTTTGATTTTAATTTCCCTAAGCTATAGGACCATAAGTGGAAGTGCCCTAGGCTCTGTTGCTTTGTTTTTTAGATGTTTCAGGAAACACCATACACTTCTCCGGAGTGTCTGTTGGCAATTTACATCCCGCCCATCAGCATAACAAGGCTCCCAGTTCTCCATGGCCTGTCCTGTCTTTCTGGTTCTTACACTTTTTTCAGATGGCCCTTTTGACCAGGGGGAAGTGAGACTTCATTGTAGTGCAGATTTCCTTTGCAAGCTTGCTTGGTTGGCCAAAAAGGGCGTATGCGTTTTTTCCTGAATATATTCAGGAAAAAACGCATACACCCTTTTTGGCCAAGTGCACCATTGTGGACGTTCTGCCTCTTTTCCTAGGCTTTCAATGCAATTCCAGTCTACCTCCTGAAATCGGTTTCCTGCAATTCTGCCCCGCTTTCAAGTCCTCTTGGCCACCTTACTTTAGTATATTTTTGGACGATTGCTGTCATTTATAACTCTGCAGGTTTGTGAATTACAGTGCCCCTGAGCTCCTTTCTTCAACTCACTTTCTTATGACCTGGCCGCAACACCTCAGGATGGTTTCAGGCACTAATCTGGTTCTGGCACGGCACGCTGAGCCTTTTGTTAATTCCTCTTCCTGGTAGGAAATGAGAGTTAAATTTGCCCGTCCAGACACCTCCAGCTAGTCTCTCATTGGTTCTCGCTATTCCTGTTCATCTTCCGCAGAAATTGCAAACTGGGCCAAACAGGAGGTTAAAGGGACTGACTCTCCAAGTCGGGAGAGTGTTAGTAAAGCGTCTGGAATGTTGCACCCGAGTACCAGGGTACGAAAACTGAGACATATTTGAACACGTCTCCCGATCACATGGTTGATCATACTCTAGGTTCCACATGCATGTTTTAGCTGAAGGAAGAATACCTTAAACCTGGGTAGTTGAAAGCCGTGGAATGGGTACCATGCAATATGACTTCAAAGGGTCTTCATTTGCTCACCGAATCTCTCCAATCCTATCACTGCTGCGTTTATGCCCCTGTACACATGCTTGATTCTCTTTCGGAGACATAGCAATCCATAGGTTTTAAGATACTTACTAGTCAGGTACATTCTTAGGCGTTTAATATGGGGTGTTGAGTCCTTTTCGTTGAGCAAGGAGTAGCTCTTGTCTATTCCATATTTGGCTTAAGGAACTTTATCTGTGCTCATTTCAATCTCTGGTTTTATGCAGCACCCCAACTCACCTTTCCCCTTAAGCAAGCATAAGTTGGTTTTCTAAATTTGAGACCCTGTTCTGTTCTGTAATTCAGTTCCTGTGTAGCCAAGTTTACATTCCGTGTATTACTGATATCTTATGATGTTTCTTTTTCTGTGTGACTTATTTCAGTTAGAATCATCGTACCTGAATCCACTCATTGTGCTGCTAAGGGCCTGATGACATAGATTTCATTGCTGAGTGATATTGCTTTGTAAGTAAATACCACAACTTCTTTATCCATTTTTCACTTTCTGCGATGTTGAACTTGTACGGTAAACGAGGTTCTTGTAAACAGAGGCGTCCCTAACTTTGGGGTGGCTGTGTCTTTTTGATTTTAATTTCCCTAAGCTATAGGACCATAAGTGGAAGTGCCCTAGGCTCTGTTGCTTTGTTTTTTAGATGTTTCAGGAAACACCATACACTTCTCCGAAGTGTCTGTTGGCAATATACATCCCACCCATCAGCATAACAAGGCTCCCAGTTCTCCATGGCCTGTCCTGCCTTTCTGGATTTTACACTTTTTTCAGATGGCCCTTTTGACTGGGGGGAAGTGAGACTTCATTGTAGTGCAGATTTCCTTTGCAAATTTGCTTGGTTGGCCAAAAAGGGCATATGCGTTTTTTCCTGAATATATTCAGGAAAAAACGCATACGCCCTTTTTGGCCAAGTGCATCATTGTGCACGTTCTGCCTCTTTTCCTATGCTTTCAATGCAATTCCAGTCTACCTCCTGAAATCGGTTTCCTGCAATTCTGCCCCGCATTCAAGTCCTCTTGGCAGCCTTACTTCAGTATATTTTTGGACGATAGCTGTCATTTATAACTCTGCAGGTTTGTGAATTACAGTGCCCCTGAGCTCCTTTCTTCAACTCCCTTTCTTTTGAGCTGGCCGCAGCACCGCAGGATGGCTTCAGGCCCTAATCTGGTTCCGGCACGGCACGCTGAGCCTTTCGTTAATTCCTCTTCCTGGTGGGAAATGAGAGTTAAATTTGCCCATCCAGACACCTCCAGCTAGTCTCTCATTGGTTCTCGCTATTCCTGTTCATCTTCTGCAGAAATTGCAAACTGGGCCAAACAGGAGGTTAAAGGGACTGACTCTCCAAGTCGGGAGAGTGTTAGTAAAGCATCTGGAATGTTGCAACCGAGTACCAGGGGAGGAAAACTGAGACATATTTGAACACGTCTCCCGTTCACACGGTTGATCATACTCTGGGTTCCAGATGCATGTTTTAGCTGAAGGAAGAATAACTTAAACCTGGAGAGTTGAGACCCGTGGAATGGGGACCATGCAATATGACTTCAAAGGGTCTTCATTTGCTCACCGAACTTCTCCAATTCTATCACTGCTGCATTTATGCCCCTGTACACACGCTTGATTCTCTTTTGGAGACATAGCAATCCATAGGTTTTAAGATACTTTCTAGTCAGGTACATTCTTAGGTGTTTAATATGCGGTGTTGAGTCCATTTCGTTGAGCAAGGAGTAGCTCTTGTCTATTCCATATTTGGCTTAAGGAACTTTATCTGTGCTCATTTCAATCTCTGGTTTTATGCAGCACCCCAACTCACCTTTCCCCTTAAGCAAGCATAAGTTGGTTTTCTAAATTTGAGACCCTTTTCTGTTTTGGAATTCAGTTCCTGTGTAGCCAAGTTTACATTCCGTGTATTAATGATATCCTATGATGTTTCCTTTTCTGTGTGACTTATTTCAGTTAGAATCATCGTACCTGAATCCACTCATTATGCTGCTACGGGCCTGATGACATAGATTTCATTGCTGAGTGATACTGCATTGTACGTAAGTACCACAGGTTCTTTATCCATTTTTCACTTTCTGTGATATTGAACTTGTACGGTAAACGAGGTTCTTGTAAACAGAGGCATCCCAGACTTTGGGGTGGCTGTGTCTTTTTGATTTTAATTTCCCTAAGCTATAGGACCATAAGTGGAAGTGCCCTAGGCTCTGTTGCTTTGTTTTTTAGATGTTTCAGGAAACACCATACACTTCTCCGGAGTGTCTGTTGGCAATTTACATCCCGCCCATCAGCATAACAAGGCTCCAAGTTCTCCATGGCCTGTCCTGCCTTTCTGGTTCTTACACTTTTTTCAGATGGCCCTTTTGACCAGGGGGAAGTGAGACTTCATTGTAGTGCAGATTTCCTTTGCAAGCTTGCTTGGTTGGCCAAAAAGGGCGTATGCGTTTTTTCCTGAATATATTCAGGAAAAAACGCATACGCCCTTTTTGGCCAAGTGCATCATTTTGGACGTTCTGCCTCTTTTCCTATGCTTTCAGTGCAATTCCAGTCTACCTCCTGAAATCGGTTTCCTGCAATTCTGCCCCGCTTTCAAGTCCTCTTGGCAGCCTTACTTCAGTCTATTTTTGGACGATAGCTGTCATTTATAACTCTGCGGGTTTGTGAATTACAGTGCCCCTGAGCTCCTTTCTTCAACTCGCTTTCTTTTGAGCTGGCCGCAGCACCGCAGGACGGCTTCAGGCCCTAATCTAGTTCCAGCATGGCACGCTGAGCCTTTGGTTATTTCCTCTTCCTGGTAGGAAATGAGAGTTAAATTTGCCCGTCCAGACACCTCCAGCTAGTCTCTCATTGGTTCTCCCTATTCCTGTTCATCTTCCGCAGAAATTGCAAACTGGGCCAAACAGGAGGTTAAAGGCGCTGACTCTCCAAGTGGGGAGAGTGTTAGTAAAGCATCTAGAATGTTGCACCCGAGTACCAGGGGAGGAAAACTGAGACATATTTCAACAAGTCTCCCGTTCACACGGTTGATCATACTCTGGGTTCCACATGCATGTTTTAGCTGAAGGAAGAATCCCTTAAACCTGGAGAGTTGAGACCCATGGAATGGGTACCATGCAATATGACTTCAAAGGGTCTTCATTTGCTCACCGAACCTCTCCAATCCTATCACTGCTGCGTTTATGCCCCTGTACACACGCTTGATTCTCTTTTGGAGACATAGCAATCCATAGGATTTAAGATACTTACTAGTCAGTTACACTCTTAGGCGTTTAATATGGGGTGTTGAGTCCATTTCGTTGAGCAAGGAGTAGCTCTTGTCTATTCCATATTTGGCTTAAGGAAATTTATCTGTGCTCATTTCAATCTCTGGTTTTATGCAGCACCCCAACTCACCTTTCGGCTTAAGCATGCATAAGTTGGTTTTCTAAATTTGAGACCCTGTTCTGTTTTGGAATTCAGTTTCTGTGTAGCCAAGTTTACATTCTGTGTATTACTGATATCTTATGATGTTTCTTTTCTGTGTGACTTATTTCAGTTAGAATCATCGTACCTGAATCCACTCATTATGCTGCTACGGGCCTGATGACATAGATTTCATTGCTGAGTGATACTGCATTGTACGTAAGTACCACAAGTTCTTTATCCATTTTTCACTTTCTGTGATATTCAACTTGTACGGTAAACGAGGTTCTTGTAAACAGAGGCGTCCCAAACTTTGGGGTGGCTGTGTCTTTTTGATTTTAATTTCCCTAAACTATAGGACCATAAGTGGAAGTGCCCTAGGCTCTGTTGCTTTGTTTTTTAGATGTTTCAGGAAACACCATACACTTCTCCCAAGTGTCTGTTGGCAATTTACATCCCGCCCATCAGCATAACAAGGCTCCCAGTTCTCCATGGCCTGTCCTGCCTTTCTGGATTTTACACTTTTTTCAGATGGCCCTTTTGACCGGGGGGAAGTGTGACTTCATTGTAGTGCAGATTTCCTTTGCAAGCTTGCTTGGTTGGCCAAAAAGGGCGTATGCGTTTTTTCCTGAATATATTCAGGAAAGAACGCATACACCCTTTTTGGCCAAGTGCATCATTGTGGACGTTCTGCCTCTTTTCCTATGCTTTCAATGCAATTCCAGTCTACCTCCTGAAATCGGTTTCCTGCAATTCTGCCCCGCTTTCAAGTCCTCTTGGCAGCCTTACTTCAGTATATTTTTGGACGATAGCTGTCATTTATAACTCTGCAGGTTTGTGAATTACAGTGCCCCTGAGCTCCTTTCTTCAACTCGCTTTCTTTTGAGCTGGCCGCAACACCGCAGGATGGCTTCAGGCCCTAATCTGGTTCCGGCACGGTATGCTGAGCCTTTCGTTAATCCTCTTCCTGGTGGGAAATGAGAGTTAAATTTGCCCATCCAGACACCTCCAGCTAGTCTCTCATTGGTTCTCGCTATTCCTGTTCATCTTCCGCAGAAATTGCAAACTGGGCCAAACAGGAGGTTAAAGGGACTGACTCTCCAAGTCGGGAGAGTGTTAGTAAAGCGTCTGGAATGTTGCACCCGAGTACCAGGGGAGGAAAACTGAGACATATTTGAACACGTCTCCCGTTCACACGGCTGATCATACTCTGGGTTCAAGATGCATGTTTTAACTGAAGGAAGAATACCTTAAACCTGGAGAGTTGAGACCCGTGGAATGGGTACCATGCAATATGACTTCAAAGGGTCTTCATTTGCTCACCGAACCTCTCCAATTCTATCACTGCTGCGTTTATGCCCCTGTACACACGCTTGATTCTCTTTTGGAGACATAGCAATCCATAGGTTTTAAGATACTTACTAGTCAGGTACATTCTTAGGCGTTTAATATGCGGTGTTGAGTCCATTTCGTTGAGCAAGGAGTAGCTCTTGTCTATTCCATATTTGGCTTAAGGAACTTTATCTGTGCTCATTTCAATCTCTGGTTTTATGCAGCACCCCAACTCACCTTTCCCCTTAAGCAAGCATAAGTTGGTTTTCTAAATTTGAGACCCTTGTCTGTTTTGGAATTCAGTTTCTGTGTAGCCAAGTTTACATTCCGTGTATTAGTGATATCCTATGATGTTTCCTTTTCTGTGTGACTTATTTCAGTTAGAATCATCGTACCTGAATCCACTCATTATGCTGCTAAGGGCCTGATGACATAGATTTCATTGGTGAGTGATACTGCATTGTACGTAAGTACCACAAGTTCTTTATCCATTTTTCACTTTCTGTGATATTGAACTTGTACGGTAAACGAGGTTCTTGTAAACAGAGGCGTCCCAAACTTTGGGGTGGCTGTGTCTTTTTGATTTTAATTTCCCTAAGCTCTAGGACCATAAGTGGAAGTGCCCTAGGCTCTGTTGCTTTGTTTTTTAGATGTTTCAGGAAACACCATACACTTCTCCCGAGTGTCTGTTGGCAATTTACATCCCGCCCATCAGCATAACAAGGCTCCCAGTTCTCCATGCCCTGTCCTGCCTTTCTGGATTTTACACTTTTTTCAGATGGCCCTTTTGACCTGGGGGAAGTGAGACTTCATTGTAGTGCAGATTTCCTTTGCAAGTTTGCTTGGTTGGCCAAAAAGTGCGTATGCGTTTTTTCCTGAATATATTCAGGGAAAAACGCATACGCCCTTTTTGGCCAAGTGCATCATTGTGGACGTTCTGCCTCTTTTCCTATGCTTTCAATGCAATTCCAGTCTACCTCCTGAAATCGGTTTCCTGCAATTCTGCCCCGCTTTCAAGTCCTCTTGGCAGCCTTACTTCAGTATATTTTTGGACGATAGCTGTCATTTATAACTCTGCAGGTTTGTGAATTACAGTGCCCCTGAGCTCCTTTCTTCAACTCGCTTTCTTTTGAGCTGGCCGCAACACCGCAGGATGGCTTCAGGCCCTAATCTGGTTCCGGCACGGCACGCTGAGCCTTTGGTTATTTCCTCTTCCTGGTGGGAAATGAGAGTTAAATTCGCCCGTCCAGACACCTCCAGCTAGTCTCTCATTGGTTCTCGCTATTCCTGTTCATCTTCCGCAGAAATTGCAAACTGGGCCAAACAGGAGGTTAAAGGCACTGACTCTCCAAGTGGGGAGAGTGTTAGTAAAGCGTCTGGAATGTTGCACCCGAGTACCAGGGGAGGAATACTGAGACATATTTGAACACGTCTCCTGATCACATGGTTGATCATACTCTAGGTTCCACATGCATGTTTTAGCTGAAGGAAGAATACCTTAAACCTGGGTAGTTGAAACCCGTGGAATGGGTACCATGCAATATGACTTCAAAGGGTCTTCATTTGCTCACCGAACCTCTCCAATCCTATCACTGCTGCGTTTATGCCCCTGTGCACATGCTTGATTCTCTTTCGGAGACATAGCAATCCATAGGTTTTAAGATACTTACTAGTCAGTTACATTCTTAGGCGTTTAATATGCGGTGTTGTGTCCATTTCGTTGAGCAAGGAGTAGCTCTTGTCTATTCCATATTTGGCTTAAGGAACTTTATCTGTGCTCATTTCAATCTCTGGTTTTATGCAGCACCCCAACTCACCTTTCCCCTTAAGCAAGCATAAGTTGGTTTTCTAAATTTGAGACCCTGTTCTGTTCTGTAATTCAGTTCCTGTGTAGCCAAGTTTACATTCCGTGTATTACTGATATCTTATGATGTTTCTTTTTCTGTGTGACTTATTTCAGTTAGAATCATCGTACCTGAATCCACTCATTGTGCTGCTAAGGGCCTGATGACATAGATTTCATTGCTGAGTGATATTGCTTTGTAAGTAAATACCACAACTTCTTTATCCATTTTTCACTTTCTGCGATGTTGAACTTGTACTGTAAACGAGGTTCTTGTAAACAGAGCCGTTCCAAATTTTGGGGTGGCTGTGTCTTTTTGATTTTAATTTCCCTAAGCTATAGGACCATAAGTGGAAGTGCCCTAGGCTCTGTTGCTTTGTTTTTTAGATGTTTCATGAAACACCATACACTTCTCCCGAGTGTCTGTTGGCAATTTACATCCCGCCCATCAGCATAACAAGGCTCCCAGTTCTCCATGGCCTGTCCTGCCTTTCTGGATCTTACACTTTTTTCAGATGGCCCTTTTGACCAGGGGGAAGTGAGACTTCATTGTAGTGCAGATTTCCTTTGCAAGCTTGCTTGGTTGGCCAAAAAGGGCGTATGCGTTTTTTCCTGAATATATTCAGGAAAAAACGCATACGCCCTTTTTGGCCAAGTGCATCATTGTGGACGTTCTGCCTCTTTTCCTATGCTTTCAATGCAATTCCAGTCTACCTCCTGAAATCGGTTTCCTGCAATTCTGCCCCGCTTTCAAGTCCTCTTGGCAACCTTACTTCAGTATATTATTGGACGATTGCTGTCATTTATAACTCTGCAGGTTTGTGAATTACAGTGCCCCTGAGCTCCTTTCTTCAACTCACTTTCTTATGACCTGGCCGCAACACCTCAGGATGGTTTCAGGCACTAATCTGGTTCTGGCACGGCACGCTGAGCCTTTTGTTAATTCCTCTTCCTGGTAGGAAATGAGAGTTAAATTTGCCCGTCCAAACACCTCCAGCTAGTCTCTCATTGGTTCTCGCTATTCCTGTTCATCTTCCGCAGAAATTGCAAACTGGGCCAAAGAGGAGGTTAAAGGGACTGACTCTCCAAGTCGGGAGAGTGTTAGTAAAGCGTCTGGAATGTTGCACCCGAGTACCAGGGTACGAAAACTGAGACATATTTGAACACGTCTCCCGATCACATGGTTGATCATACTCTAGGTTCCACATGCATGTTTTAGCTGAAGGAAGAATACCTTAAACCTGGGTAGTTGAAAGCCGTGGAATGGGTACCATGCAATATGACTTCAAAGGGTCTTCATTTGCTCACCGAATCTCTCCAATCCTATCACTGCTGCGTTTATGCCCCTGTACACATGCTTGATTCTCTTTCGGAGACATAGCAATCCATAGGTTTTAAGATACTTACTAGTCAGGTACATTCTTAGGCGTTTAATATGGGGTGTTGAGTCCTTTTCGTTGAGCAAGGAGTAGCTCTTGTCTATTCCATATTTGGCTTAAGGAACTTTATCTGTGCTCATTTCAATCTCTGGTTTTATGCAGCACCCCAACTCACCTTTCCCCTTAAGCAAGCATAAGTTGGTTTTCTAAATTTGAGACCCTGTTCTGTTCTGTAATTCAGTTCCTGTGTAGCCAAGTTTACATTCCGTGTATTACTGATATCTTATGATGTTTCTTTTTCTGTGTGACTTATTTCAGTTAGAATCATCGTACCTGAATCCACTCATTGTGCTGCTAAGGGCCTGATGACATAGATTTCATTGCTGAGTGATATTGCTTTGTAAGTAAATACCACAACTTCTTTATCCATTTTTCACTTTCTGCGATGTTGAACTTGTACTGTAAACGAGGTTCTTGTAAACAGAGCCGTCCCAAACTTTGGGGTGGCTGTGTCTTTTTGATTTTAATTTCCCTAAGCTATAGGACCATAAGTGGAAGTGCCCTAGGCTCTGTTGCTTTGTTTTTTAGATGTTTCAGGAAACACCATACACTTCTCTGGAGTGTCTGTTGGCAATTTACATCCCGCCCATCAGCATAACAAGGCTCCAAGTTCTCCATGGCCTGTCCTGCCTTTCTGGATTTTACACTTTTTTCAGATGGCCCTTTTGACCTGGGGGAAGTGAGACTTCATTGTAGTGCAGATTTCCTTTGCAAGCTTGCTTGGTTGGCCAAAAAGGGCGTATGCGTTTTTTCCTGAATATATTCAGGAAAAAACGCATACGCCCTTTTTGGCCAAGTGCATCATTGTGCACGTTCTGCCTCTTTTCCTATGCTTTCAGTGCAATTCCAGTCTACGTCCTGAAATCGGTTTCCTGCAATTCTGCCCCGCTTTCAAGTCCTCTTGGCAGCCTTACTTCAGTCTATTTTTGGACGATAGCTGTCATTTATAACTCTGCGGGTTTGTGAATTACAGTGCCCCTGAGCTCCTTTCTTCAACTCGCTTTCTTTTGAGCTGGCCGCATCACCGCAAGACGGCTTCAGGCCCTAATCTGGTTCCAGCACGGCACGCTGAGCCTTTGGTTATTTCCTCTTCCTGGTGGGAAATGAGAGTTAAATTTGCCCGTCCAGACACCTCCAGCTAGTCTCTCATTGGTTCTCCCTATTCCTGTTCATCTTCCGCAGAAATTGCAAACTGGGCCAAACAGGAGGTTAAAGGCGCTGACTCTCCAAGTGGGGAGAGTGTTAGTAAAGCATCTGGAATGTTGCACCCGAGTACCAGGGGAGGAAAACTGAGACATATTTGAACAAGTCTCCCGTTCACACGGTTGATCATACTCTGGGTTCCACATGCATGTTTTAGCTGAAGGAAGAATCCCTTAAACCTGGAGAGTTGAGACCCATGGAATGGGTACCATGCAATATGACTTCAAAGGGTCTTCATTTGCTCACCGAACCTCTCCAATCCTATCACTGCTGCGTTTATGCCCCTGTACACACGCTTGATTCTCTTTTGGAGACATAGCAATCCATAGGATTTAAGATACTTACTAGTCAGTTACACTCTTAGGCGTTTAATATGGGGTGTTGAGTCCATTTCGTTGAGCAAGGAGTAGCTCTTGTCTATTCCATATTTGGCTTAAGGAACTTTATCTGTGCTCATTTCAATCTCTGGTTTTATGCAGCACCCCAACTCACCTTTCGGCTTAAGCATGCATAAGTTGGTTTTCTAAATTTGAGACCCTGTTCTGTTTTGGAATTCAGTTTCTGTGTAGCCAAGTTTACATTCCGTGTATTAGTGATATCTTATGATGTTTCTTTTCTGTGTGACTTATTTCAGTTAGAATCATCGTACCTGAATCCACTCATTATGCTGCTACGGGCCTGATGACATAGATTTCATTGCTGAGTGATACTGCATTGTACGTAAGTACCACAAGTTCTTTATCCATTTTTCACTTTCTGTGATATTCAACTTGTACGGTAAACGAGGTTCTTGTAAACAGAGGCGTCCCAAACTTTGGGGTGGCTGTGTCTTTTTGATTTTAATTTCCCTAAACTATAGGACCATAAGTGGAAGTGCCTTAGGCTCTGTTGCTTTGTTTTTTAGATGTTTCAGGAAACACCATACACTTCTCCCAAGTGTCTGTTGGCAATTTACATCCCGCCCATCAGCATAACAAGGCTCCCAGTTCTCCATGGCCTATCCTGCCTTTCTGGATTTTACACTTTTTTCAGATGGCCCTTTTGACCGGGGGGAAGTGTGACTTCATTGTAGTGCAGATTTCCTTTGCAAGCTTGCTTGGTTGGCCAAAAAGGACGTATGCGTTTTTTCCTGAATATATTCAGGAAAGAATGCATACGCCCTTTTTGGTCAAGTGCATCATTGTGGACGTTCTTCCTCTTTTCCTATGCTTTCAATGCAATTCCAGTCTACCTCCTGAAATCGGTTTCCTGCAATTCTGCCCCGCTTTCAAGTCCTCTTGGCAGCCTTACTTCAGTATATTTTTGGACGATAGCTGTCATTTATAACTCTGCAGGTTTGTGAATTACAGTGCCCCTGAGCTCCTTTCTTCAACTCGCTTTCTTGTGAGCTGGCTGCAACACCGCAGGATGGCTTCAGGCCCTAATCTGGTTCCGGCACGGCACGCTGAGCCTTTGGTTAATTCCTTTTCCTGGTGGGAAATGAGAGTTAAATTTGCCCGTCCAGACACCTCCAGCTAGTCTCTCATTGGTTCTCGCTATTCCTGTTCATCTTCCGCAGAAATTGCAAACTGGGCCAAACAGGAGGTTAAAGGGACTGACTCTCCAAGTCGGGACAGTGTTAGTAAAGCGTCTGGAATGTTGCACCCGAGTACCAGGGTATGAAAACTGAGACATATTTGAACACGTCTCCCGATCACATGGTTGATCATACTCTAGGTTCCACATGCATGTTTTAGCTGAAGGAAGAATACCTTAAACCTGGGTAGTTGAAACCCGTGGAATGGGTACCATGCAATATGACTTCAAAGGGTCTTCATTTGCTCACCGAACCTCTCCAATCCTATCACTGCTGCGTTTATGTCCCTGTGCACATGCTTGATTCTCTTTCGGAGTAATAGCAATCCATAGGTTTTAAGATACTTACTAGTCAGGTACATTCGTAGGCGTTTAATATGCGGTGTTGAGTCCATTTCGTTGAGGAAGGAGTACCTCTTGTCTATTCCATATTTGGCTTAAGGAACTTTATCTGTGCTCATTTCAATCTCTGGTTTTATGCAGCACCCCAACTCACCTTTCCCCTTAAGCAAGCATAAGTTGGTTTTCTAAATTTGAGACCCTGTTCTGTTCTGTAATTCAGTTCCTGTGTAGCCAAGTTTACATTCCGTGTATTACTGATATCTTATGATGTTTCTTTTTCTGTGTGACTTATTTCAGTTAGAATCATCATACCTGAATCCACTCATTGTGCTGCTAAGGGCCTGATGACATAGATTTCATTGCTGAGTGATATTGCTTTGTAAGTAAATACCACAACTTCTTTATCCATTTTTCACTTTCTGCGATGTTGAACTTGTACGGTAAACGAGGTTCTTGTAAACAGAGCCATTCCAAACTTTGGGGTGGCTCTGTCTTTTTGATTTTAATTTCCCTAAGCTATAGGACCATAAGTGGAAGTGCTTTAGGCTCTGTTGCTTTGTTTTTTAGATGTTTCAGGAAACACCATAGGCTTCTCCCGAGTGTCTGTTGGCAATTTACATCCCGCCCATCAGCATAACAAGGCTCCAAGTTCTCCATGGCCTGTCCTGCCTTTCTGGATTTTACACTTTTTTCAGATGGCCCTTTTGACCGGGGGGAAGTGAGACTTCATTGTAGTGCAGAGTTCCTTTGCAAGCTTGCTTGGTTGGCCAAAAAGGGCGTATGCGTTTTTTCCTGAATATATTCAGGAAAAAACGCATACGCCCGTTTTGGCCAAGTGCATCATTGTGGACGTTCTGCCTCTTTTCCTATGCTTTCAGTGCAATTCCAGTCTACGTCCTGAAATCGGTTTCCTGCAATTCTGCCCCGCTTTCAAGTCCTCTTGGCAGCCTTACTTCAGTATATTTTTGGACGATAGCTGTCATTTATAACTCTGCGGGTTTGTGAATTACAGTGCCCCTGAGCTCCTTTCTTCAACTCGCTTTCTTTTGAGCTGGCCGCAGCACCACAGGACGGCTTCAGGCCCTAATCTGGTTCCAGCACGGCACGCTGAGCCTTTGGTTATTTCCTCTTCCTGGTGGGAAATGAGAGTTAAATTTGCCCGTCCAGACACCTCCAGCTAGTCTCTCATTGGTTCTCCCTATTCCTGTTCATCTTCCGCAGAAATTGCAAACTGGGCCAAACAGGAGGTTAAAGGCGCTGACTCTGCAAGTGGGGAGAGTGTTAGTAAAGCATCTGGAATGTTGCACCCGAGTACCAGGGGAGGAAAACTGAGACATATTTGAACAAGTCTCCCGTTCACACGGTTGATCATACTCTGGGTTCCACATGCATGTTTTAGCTGAAGGAAGAATCCCTTAAACCTGGAGAGTTGAGACCCATGGAATGGGTACCATGCAATATGACTTCAAAGGGTCTTCATTTGCTCACCGAACCTCTCCAATCCTATCACTGCTGCGTTTATGCCCCTGTACACACGCTTGATTCTCTTTTGGAGACATAGCAATCCATAGGATTTAAGATACTTACTAGTCAGTTACACTCTTAGGCGTTTAATATGGGGTGTTGAGTCCATTTCGTTGAGCAAGGAGTAGCTCTTGTCTATTCCATATTTGGCTTAAGGAACTTTATCTGTGCTCATTTCAATCTCTGGTTTTATGCAGCACCCCAACTCACCTTTCGGCTTAAGCATGCATAAGTTGGTTTTCTAAATTTGAGACCCTGTTCTGTTTTGGAATTCAGTTTCTGTGTAGCCAAGTTTACATTCCGTGTATTACTGATATCTTATGATGTTTCTTTTCTGTGTGACTTATTTCAGTTAGAATCATCGTACCTGAATCCACTCACTATGCTGCTACGGACCTGATGACATAGATTTCATTGCTGAGTGATACTGCATTGTACGTAAGTACCACAAGTTCTTTATCCATTTTTCACTTTCTGTGATATTGAATTGTACGGTAAACGAGGTTCTTGTAAACAGAGGCGTCCCAAACTTTGGGGTGGCTGTGTCTTTTTGATTTTAATTTCCCTAAGCTATAGGACCATAAGTGGAAGTGCTTTAGGCTCTGTTGCTTTGTTTTTTAGATGTTTCAGGAAACACCATACACTTCTCCCGAGTGTCTGTTGGCAATTTACATCCCGCCCATCAGCATAACAAGGCTCCAAGTTCTCCATGGCCTGTCCTGCCTTTCTGGATTTTACACTTTTTTCAGATGGCCCTTTTGACCGGGGGGAAGTGAGACTTCATTGTAGTGCAGATTTCCTTTGCAAGCTTGCTTGGTTGGCCAAAAAGGGCGTATGCGTTTTTTCCTGAATATATTCAGGAAAAAACGCATACGCCCTTTTTGGCCAAGTGCATCATTGTGGACGTTCTGCCTCTTTTCCTATGCTTTCAATGCAATTCCAGTCTACCTCCTGAAATCGGTTTCCTGCAATTCTGCCCCGCTTTCAAGTCCTCTTGGCAGCCTTACTTCAGTCTATTTTTGGACGATAGCTGTCATTTATAACTCTGCGGGTTTGTGAATTACAGTGCCCCTGAGCTCCTTTCTTCAACTCGCTTTCTTTTGAGCTGGCCGCAGCACCGCAGGACGGCTTCAGGCCCTAATCTGGTTCCAGCACGGCACGCTGAGCCTTTGGTTATTTCCTCTTCCTGGTGGGAAATGAGAGTTAAATTTGCCCGTCCAGACACCTCCAGCTAGTCTCTCATTGGTTCTCCCTATTCCTGTTCATCTTCCGCAGAAATTGCAAACTGGGCCAAACAGGAGGTTAAAGGCGCTGACTCTCCAAGTGGGGAGAGTGTTAGTAAAGCATCTGGAATGTTGCACCCGAGTACCAGGGGAGGAAAACTGAGACATATTTGAACAAGTCTCCCGTTCACACGGTTGATCATACTCTGGGTTCCACATGCATGTTTTAGCTGAAGGAAGAATCCCTTAAACCTGGAGAGTTGAGACCCATGGAATGGGTGCCATGCAATATGACTTCAAAGGGTCTTCATTTGCTCACCGAACCTCTCCAATCCTATCACTGCTGCGTTTATGCCCCTGTACACACGCTTGATTCTCTTTTGGAGACATAGCAATCCATAGGATTTAAGATACTTACTAGTCAGTTACACTCTTAGGCGTTTAATATGGGGTGTTGAGTCCATTTCGTTGAGCAAGGAGTAGCTCTTGTCTATTCCATATTTGGCTTAAGGAACTTTATCTGTGCTCATTTCAATCTCTGGTTTTATGCAGCACCCCAACTCACCTTTCGGCTTAAGCATGCATAAGTTGGTTTTCTAAATTTGAGACCCTGTTCTGTTTTGGAATTCAGTTTCTGTGTAGCCAAGTTTACATTCCGTGTATTAGTGATATCTTATGATGTTTCTTTTCTGTGTGACTTATTTCAGTTAGAATCATCGTACCTGAATCCACTCATTATGCTGCTACGGGCCTGATGACATAGATTTCATTGCTGAGTGATACTGCATTGTACGTAAGTACCACAAGTTCTTTATCCATTTTTCACTTTCTGTGATATTCAACTTGTACGGTAAACGAGGTTCTTGTAAACAGAGGCGTCCCAAACTTTGGGGTGGCTGTGTCTTTTTGATTTTATTTTCCCTAAACTATAGGACCATAAGTGGAAGTGCCCTAGGCTCTGTTGCTTTGTTTTTTAGATGTTTCAGGAAACACCATACACTTCTCCCAAGTGTCTGTTGGCAATTTACATCCCGCCCATCAGCATAACAAGGCTCCCAGTTCTCCATGGCCTGTCCTGCCTTTCTGGATTTTACACTTTTTTCAGATGGCCCTTTTGACCGGGGGGAAGTGTGACTTCATTGTAGTGCAGATTTCCTTTGCAAGCTTGCTTGGTTGGCCAAAAAGGGCGTATGCGTTTTTTCCTGAATATATTCAGGAAAGAACGCATATGCCCTTTTTGGCCAAGTGCATCATTGTGGACGTTCTGCCTCTTTTCCTATGCTTTCAATGCAATTCCAGTCTACCTCCTGAAATCGGTTTCCTGCAATTCTGCCCCGCTTTCAAGTCCTCTTGGCAGCCTTACTTCAGTATATTTTTGGACGATAGCTGTCATTTATAACTCTGCAGGTTTGTGAATTACAGTGCCCCTGAGCTCCTTTCTTCAACTCGCTTTCTTGTGAGCTGGCTGCAACACCGCAGGATCGCTTCAGGCCCTAATCTGGTTCCGGCACGGCACGATGAGCCTTTGGTTAATTCCTTTTCCTGGTGGGAAATGAGAGTTAAATTTGCCCGTCCAGACACCTCCAGCTAGTCTCTCATTGGTTCTCGCTATTCCTTTTCATCTTCCGCAGAAATTGCAAACTGGGCCAAACAGGAGGTTAAAGGGACTGACTCTCCAAGTCGGGAGAGTGTTAGTAAAGCGTCTGGAATGTTGCACCCGAGTACCAGGGTATGAAAACTGAGACATATTTGAACACGTCTCCCGATCACATGGTTGATCATACTCTAGGTTCCACATGCATGTTTTAGCTGAAGGAAGAATACCTTAAACCTGGGTAGTTGAAACCCGTGGAATGGGTACCATGCAATATGACTTCAAAGGGTCTTCATTTGCTCACCGAACCTCTCCAATCCTATCACTGCTGCGTTTATGCCCCTGTGCACATGCTTGATTCTCTTTCGGAGTAATAGCAATCCATAGGTTTTAAGATACTTACTAGTCAGGTACATTCGTAGGCGTTTAATATGCGGTGTTGAGTCCATTTCGTTGAGCAAGGAGTAGCTCTTGTCTATTCCATATTTGGCTTAAGGAACTTTATCTGTGCTCATTTCAATCTCTGGTTTTATGCAGCACCCCAACTCACCTTTCCCCTTAAGCAAGCATAAGTTGGTTTTCTAAATTTGAGACCCTGTTCTGTTCTGTAATTCAGTTCCTGTGTAGCCAAGTTTACATTCCGTGTATTACTGATATCTTATGATGTTTCAATTTCTGTGTGACTTATTTCAGTTAGAATCATCGTACCTGAATCCACTCATTGTGCTGCTAAGGGCCTGATGACATAGATTTCATTGCTGAGTGATATTGCTTTGTAAGTAAATACCACAACTTCTATATCCATTTTTCACTTTCTGCGATGTTGAACCTGTACGGTAAACGAGGTTCTTGTAAACAGAGCCATTCCAAAATTTGGGGTGGCTGTGTCTTTTTGATTTTAATTTCCCTAAGCTATAGGACCATAAGTGGAAGTGCCCTAGGCTCTGTTGCTTTGTTTTTTAGATGTTTCAGGAAACACCATACACTTCTCCCGAGTGTCTGTTGGCAATTTACATCCCGCCCATCAGCATAACAAGGCTCCCAGTTCTCCATGGCCTGTCCTGCCTTTCTGGATTTTACACTTTTTTCAGATGGCCCTTTTGACCGGGGGGAAGTGAGACTTCATTGTAGTGCAGATTTCCTCTGCAAGTTTGCTTGGTTGGCCAAAAAGGGCGTATGCGTTTTTTCCTGAATATATTCAGGAAAAAACGCATACGCCCTTTTTGGCCAAGTGCATCATTGTGGACGTTCTGCCTCTTTTCCTATGCTTTCAATGCAATTCCAGTCTACCTCCTGAAATCGGTTTCCTGCAATTCTGCCCCGCTTTCAAGTCCTCTTGGCAGCCTTACTTCAGTATATTTTTGGACAATAGCTGTCATTTATAACTCTGCAGGTTTGTGAATTACAGTGCCCCTGAGCTCCTTTCTTCAACTCGCTTTCTTGTGACCTGGCCGCAACACCGCAGGATGGCTTCAGGCCCTATTCTGGTTCCGGCACGGCACTCTGAGCCTTTGGTTAATTCCTCTTCCTGGTGGGAAATGAGAGTTAAATTTGCCCGTCCAGACACCTCCAGCTAGTCTCTCATTGGTTCTCGCTATTCCTGTTCATCTTCCGCAGAAATTGCAAACTGGGCCAAACAGGAGGTTAAAGGGACTGACTCTACAAGTCCGGAGAGTGTTAGTACAGCGTCTGGAATGTTACACCCGAGTACCAGGGTATGAAAACTGAGACATATTTGAACACGTCTCCCGATCACATGGTTGATCATGCTCTAGGTTCCACATGCATGTTTTAGCTGAAGGAAGAATACCTTAAACCTGGGTAGTTGAAACCCGTGGAATGGGTACCATGCAATATGACTTCAAAGGGTCTTCATTTGCTCACCGAACCTCTCCAATCCTATCACTGCTGCGTTGATGCCCCTGTACACATGCTTGATTCTCTTTCAGAGACATAGCAATCCATAGGTTTTAAGATACTTACTAGTCAGGTACATTCTTAGGCGTTTAATATGCGGTGTTGAGTCCATTTCGTTGAGCAAGGAGTAGCTCTTGTCTATTCCATATTTGGCTTAAGGAACTTTATCTGTGCTCATTTCAATCTCTGGTTTTATGAAGGACCCCAACTCACCTTTCCCTTAAGCAAGCATAAGTTGGTTTTCTGAATTTAAGACCCTGTTCTGTTCTGTAATTCAGTTCCTGTGTAGCCAAGTTTACATTCCGGGTATTACTGATATCTTATGATGTTTCTTTTTCTGTGTGACTTATTTCAGTTAGAATCATCATTCCTGAATCCACTCATTGTGGTGCTAAGGGCCTGATGACATAGATTTCATTGCTGAGTGATATTGCTTTGTAAGTAAGTACCACAACTTCTTTTTCCATTTTTCACTTTCTGCGATGTTGAACTTGTACTGTAAACGAGGTTCTTGTAAACAGAGGCGTCCCAAACTTTGGGGTGGCTGTGTCTTTTTGATTTTAATTTCCCTAAGCTAAAGGACCATAAGTGGAAGTGCCCTAGGCTCTGTTGCTTTGTTTTTTAGATGTTTCAGGAAACACCATACAATTCTCCCAGGTGTCTGTTGGCAATTTACATCCCGCCCATCAGCATAACAATGCTCCCAGTTCTCCATGGCCTGTCCTGCCTTTCTGGATTTTACACATTTTTCAGATGGCCCTTTTGACCTGGGGGAAGTGAGACTTCATTGTAGTGCAGATTTCCTTTGCAAGCTTCCTTGGTTGGCCAAAAACGGCGTATGCGTGTTTTCCTGAATATATTCACTAAAACACGCATACGCCCTTTTTGGCCAAGTGCATCATTTTGGACGTTCTGCCTCTTTTCCTATGCTTTCAATGCAATTCCAGTCTACCTCCTGAAATCGGTTTCCTGCAATTCTGCCCCGCTTCAAGTCCTCTTGGCAGCCTTACTTCAGTATATTTTTGGATGATAGCTGTCATTTATAACTCTGCAGGTTTGTGAATTACAGTGCCCCTGAGCTCCTTTCTTCAACTCGCTTTCTTGTGACCTGGCCGCAACACCGCAGGATGGCTTCAGGCCCTAATCTGGTTCCGGCACGGCACTCTGAGCCTTTGGTTAATTCCTCTTCCTGGTGGGAAATGAGAGTTAAATTTGCCCGTCCAGACACCTCCAGCTAGTCTCTCATTGGTTCTCGCTATTCCTGTTCATCTTCCGCAGAAATTGCAAACTGGGCCAAACAGGAGGTTAAAGGGACTGACTCTACAAGTCGGGAGAGTGTTAGTAAGGCGTCTGGAATGTTACACCCGAGTACCAGGGTACGAAAACTGAGACATATTTGAACACGTCTCCCGATCACATGGTTGATCATGCTCTAGGTTCCACATGCATGTTTTAGCTGAAGGAAGAATACCTTAAACCTGGGTAGTTGAAACCTGTGGAATGGGTACCATGCAATATGACTTCAAAGGGTCTTCATTTGCTCACCGAACCTCTCCAATCCTATCACTGCTGCATTGATGCCCCTGTACACATGCTTGATTCTCTTTCAGAGACATAGCAATCCATAGGTTTTAAGATACTTACTAGTCAGGTACATTCTTAGGCGTTTAATATGCGGTGTTGAGTCCATTTCATTGAGCAAGGAGTAGCTCTTGTCTATTCCATATTTGGCTTAAGGAACTTTATCTGTGCTCATTTCAATCTCTGGTTTTATGAAGCACCCCAACTCACCTTTCCCCTTAAGCAAGCATAAGTTGGTTTTCTAAATTTAAGACCCTGTTCTGTTCTGTAATTCAGTTCCTGTGTAGCCAAGTTTACATTCCGGGGATTACTGATATCTTATGATGTTTCTTTTTCTGTGTGACTTATTTCAGTTAGAATCATCATACCTGAATCCACTCATTGTGGTGCTAAGGGCCTGATGACATAGATTTCATTGCTGAGTGATATTGCTTTGTAAGTAAGTACCACAACTTCTTTTTCCATTTTTCACTTTCTGCGATGTTGAACTTGTACTGTAAACGAGGTTCTTGTAAACAGAGGCGTCCCAAACTTTGGGGTGGCTGTGTCTTTTTGATTTTAATTTCCCTAAGCTAAAGGACCATAAGTGGAAGTGCCCTAGGCTCTGTTGCTTTGTTTTTTAGATGTTTCAGGAAACACCATACACTTCTCCCAGGTGTCTGTTGGCAATTTACATCCCGCCCATCAGCATAACAATGCTCCCAGTTCTCCATGGCCTGTCCTGCCTTTCTGGATTTTACACTTTTTTCAGATGGCCCTTTTGACCTGGGGGACGTGAGACTTCATTGTAGTGCAGATTTCCTTTGCAAGCTTCCTTGGTTGGCCAAAAACGGCGTATGCGTGTTTTCCTGAATATATTCACTAAAACACGCATACGCCCTTTTTGGCCAAGTGCATCATTGTGGACGTTCTGCCTCTTTTCCTATGCTTTCAATGCAATTCCAGTCTACCTCCTGAAATCGGTTTCCTGCAATTCTGCCCCGCTTTCAAGTCCTCTTGGCAGCCTTACTTCACTATATTTTTGGACGATAGCTGTCATTTATAACTCTGCAGGTTTGTGAATTACAGTACCCCTGAACTCCTTTCTTCAACTCGCTTTCTTTTGAGCTGGCCGCAACACCGCAGGATGGCTTCAGGCCCTAATCTGGTTCCGGCACGGCACGCTGAGCATTTGGTTATTTCCTCTTCCTGGTGGGAAATGAGAGTTAAATTTGCCCGTCCAGACACCTCCAGCTAGTCTGTCATTGGTTCTCCCTATTCCTGTTCATCTTCCGCAGAAATTGCAAACTGGGCCAAACAGGAGGTTAAAGGCGCTGACTCTCCAAGTGGGGAGAGTGTTAGTAAAGCGTCTGGAATGTTGCACCCGAGTACCAGGGGAGGAAAACTGAGACATATTTGAACATGTCTCCCGTTCACACGGTTGATCATACTCTGGGTTCCACATGCATGTTTTAGCTGAAGGATCAATACCTTAAACCTGGAGAGTTGAGACCCGTGAAATGGGTACCATGCAATATGACTTCAAAGGGTCTTCATTTGCTCACCGAACCTCTCCAATCCTATCACTGCTGCGTTTATGCCCCTGTACACACGGTTGATTCTCTTTTGGAGACATAGCAATCCATAGGTTTTAAGATACTTACTAGTAAGGTACATTCTTAGGCGTTTAATATGCGGTGTTGAGTCCATTTCGTTGAGCAAGGAGTAGCTCTTGTCTATTCCATATTTGGCTTAAGGAACTTTATCTGTGCTCATTTCAATCTCTGGTTTTATGCAGCACCCCAACTCACCTTTCCCCTTAAGCAAGCATAAGTTGGTTTTCTAAATTTAAGACCCTGTTCTGTTCTGTAATTCAGTTCCTGTGTAGCCAAGTTTACATTCCGTGTATTACTGATATCTTTTGATGTTTCTTTTTCTGTGTGACTTATTTCAGTTAGAATCATCATACCTGAATCCACTCATTGTGCTGCTAAGGGCCTGATGACATAGATTTCATTGCTGAGTGATATTGCTTTGTAAGTAAATATCACAACTTCTTTATCCATTTTTCACTTTCTGCGATGTTGAACTTGTACTGTAAACGAGTTTCTTGTAAACAGAGGCGTCCCAAACTTTGGGGTGGCTGTGTCTTTTTGATTTTAATTTCCCTAAGCTAAAGGACCATAAGTGGAAGTGCCCTAGGCTCTGTTGCTTTGTTTTTTAGATGTTTCAGGAAACACCATACACTTCTCCCCAGTGTCTGTTGGCAAATTACATCCCGCCCATCAGCATAACAAGGCTCCCAGTTCTCCATGGCCTGTCCTGCCTTTCTGGGTTTTACACTTTTTTCAGATGGCCCTTTTGACCGGGGGGAAGTGAGACTTCATTGTAGTGCAGATTTCCTTTGCAAGCTTGCTTGGTTGGCCAAAAAGTTCATATGCGTTTTTTCCTGAATATATTCAGGAAAAAATGCATATGCCCTTTTTGGCCAAGTGCATCATTGTGGACGTTCTGCCTCTTTTCCTATGCTTTCAATGCAATTCCAGTCTACCTCCTGAAATCGGTTTCCTGCAATTCTGCCCCGATTTCAAGTCCTCTTGGCAGCCTTACTTCAGTATATTTTTGGACGATAGCTGTCATTTATAACTCTGCAGGTTTGTGAATTACAGTGCCCCTGAGCTCCTTTCTTCAACTCGCTTTCTTGTGAGCTGGCCGCAACACCGCAGGATGGCTTCAGGCCCTAATCTGGTTCCGGCACGGCAGGCTGAGCCTTTGGTTAATTCCTCTTCCTGGTGGGAAATGAGTAAAATTTGCCCGTCCAGACACCTCCAGCTAGTCTCTCATTGGTTCTCGCTATTCCTGTTCATCTTCCGCAGAAATTGCAAACTGGGCCAAACAGGAGGTTAAAGGGACTGACTCTCCAAGTCGGGAGAGTGTTAGTAAAGCGTCTGGAATGTTGCACCCGAGTACCAGGGTACGAAAACTGAGACATATTTGAACACGTCTCCCGATCACATGGTTGATCATACTCTAGGTTCCACATGCATGTTTTAGCTGAAGGAAGAATACCTTAAACCTGGAGAGTTGAGACCCGTGCAATGGGTACCATGCAATATAACTTCAAAGGGTCTTCATTTGCTCACCGAACCTCTCCAATCCTATCACTGCTGCGTTTATGCCCCTGTACACATGCTTGATTCTCTTTTGGAGACATAGCAATCCATAGGTTTTAAGATACTTACTAGTCAGGTACATTCTTAGGCGTTTAATATGGGGTGTTGAGTCCATTTCGTTGAGCAAGGAGTAGCTCTTGTCTATTCCATATTTGGCTTAAGGAACTTTATCTGTGCTCATTTCAATCTCTGGTTTTATGCAGCACCCCAACTCACCTTTCCCCTTAAGCAAGCATAAGTTGGTTTTCTAAATTGGAGACCCGGTTCTGTTCTGTAATTCAGTTCCTGTGTAGCCAAGTTTACTTTCCGTGTATTACTGATATCTTATGATGTTTCTTGTTCTGTGTGACTTATTTCAGTTAGAATCATCATACCTGAATCCACTCATTGTGCTGCTAAGGGACTGATGACGTAGATTTCATTGCTGAGTGATAGTGCATTGTACGTAAGTACCACAAGTTCTTTATCCATTTTTCATTTTCTGCGATGTTGAACTTGTACTGTAAACGAGGTTCTTGTAAACAGAGCCGTTCCAAACTTTGGGGTGGCTGTGTCTTTTTGATTTTAATTTCCCTAAGCTATAGGACCATAAGTGGAAGTGCCCTAAGCTCTGTTGCTTTGTTTTTTAGATGTTTCAGGAAACACCATACACTTCTACCAAGTGTCTGTTGGCAATTTACATCCCGCCCATCAGCATAACAAGGCTCCCAGTTCTCCATGGCCTGTCCTGCCTTTCTGGATTTTACACTTTTTTCAGATGGCCCTTTTGACCGGGGGGAAGTGAGACTTCATTGTAGTGCAGATTTCCTCTGCAAGTTTCCTTGGTTGGCCAAAAAGTGCGTATGCGTTTTTTCCTGAATATATTCAGGAAAAAACGCATACGCCCTTTTTGGACAAGTGCATCATTGTGGACGTTCTGCCTCTTTTCCTATGCTTTCAATGCAATTCCAGTCTACCTCCTGAAATCGGTTTCCTGCAATTCTGCCCCGCTTTCAAGTCCTCTTGGCAGCCTTACTTCAGTATATTTTTGGACGATAGCTGTCATTTATAACTCTGCAGGTTTGTGAATTACAGTACCCCTCAGCTCCTTTCTTCAACTCGCTTTCTTGTGAGCTGGCCGCAACACCACAGGATGGCTTCAGGCCCTAATCTGGTTCCGGCACGGCACACTGAGCCTTTGGTTATTTCCTCTTTTTGGTGGGAAATGAGAGGTAAATTTGCCCGTCCAGACACCGCCAGCTAGTCTCTCATTGGTTCTCCCTATTCCTGTTCATCTTCCGCAGAAATTGCAAACTGGGCCAAACAGGAGGTTAAAGGCGCTGACTCTCCAAGTGGGGAGAGTGTTAGTAAAGCGTCTGGAATGTTGCACCCGAGTACCAGGGTACGAAAACTGAGACATATTTGAACACGTCTCCCGTTCACATGGTTGATCATACTCTGGGTTCCATATGCATGTTTTAGCTGAAGGAAGTATACCTTAAACCTGGAGAGTTGAGACCCGTGAAATGGGTACCATGCAATATGACTTCAAAGGGTCTTCATTTGCTCACCGAACATCTCCAATCCTATCACTGCTGCGTTTAGGCCCCTGTACACACGCTTGATTCTCTTTTGGAGACATAGCAATCCATAGGTTTTAAGATACTTACTAGTCGGGTACATTCTTAGGCGTTTAATATGGGGTGTTGAGTCCATTTCATTGAGCAAGGAGTAGCTCTTGTCTATTCCATATTTGGCTTAAGGAACTTTATCTGTGCTCATTTCAATCTCTGGTTTTATGCAGCACCCCAACTCACCTTTCCCCTTAAGCAAGCATAAGGTGGTTTTCTAAATTTGAGACCCTGTTCTGTTTTGGAATTCAGTTCCTGTGTAGCCAAGTTTACATTCCGTGTATTAGTGATATCTTATGATGTTTCTTTTTCTGTGTGACATATTTCAGTTAGAATCATCGTACCTGAATCCACTCATTGTGCTGCTAAGGGCCTGATGACATAGATTTCATTGCTGAGTGATAGTGCATTGTACGTAAGTACCACAAGTTCTTTATCCATTTTTCACTTTCTGTGATATTGAACTTGTACAGTAAACCAGGTTCTTGTAAACAGAGGCGTCCCAAACTTTGGGGTGGCTGTGTCTTTTTGATTTTAATTTCCCTAAGCTATAGGACCATAAGTGGAAATGCCCTAGGCTCTGTTGCTTTGTTTTTTAGATGTTTCAGGAAACACCATACACTTCTCCCGAGTGTCTGTTGGCAATTTACATCCTGCCCATCACCATAACAAGGCTCCCAGGTCTCCATGGCCAGTTCTGCCTTTCTGGGTTTTACACTTTTTTCAGATGGCCCTTTTGACCGCGGGTAAGTGAGACTTCATTGCAGTGCAGATTTCCTTTGCAAGCTTGCTTGGTTGGCCAAAAAGGGCGTATGCGTTTTTTCCTGAATATATTCAGGAAAAAACGCATACGCCCTTTTTGGCCAAGTGCATCATTGTGGACGTTCTGCCTCTTTTCCTATGCTTGAAATGCAATTCCAGTCTACCTCCTGAAATCGGTTTACTGCAATTCTACCCCGCTTTCAAGTCCTCTTGGCAGCCTTACTTCAGTATATTTTTGGATGATAGCTGTCATTTATAACTCTGCAGGTTTGTGAATTACAGTGCCCTGAGCTCCTTTCTTCAACTCGCTTTCTTTTGAGCTGGCCGCAACACCGCAGGATGGCTTCAGGCCCTAATCTGGTTCCGGCCCGGCATGCTGAGCCTTTGGTTAATTCCTCTTCCTGGTGGGAAATGAGAGTTAAATTTGCCCGTCCACACACCTCCAGCTAGTCTCTCATTTGTTCTCGCTATTCCTGTTCATCTTCCGCAGAAATTGCAAACTGGGCCAAACAGGAGGTTAAAGGGACTGACTCTCCAAGTGGGGAGAGTGTTAGTAAAGCGTCTGGAATGTTGCACCCGAGTACCAGGGTACGAAAACTGAGACATATTTGAACACGTCTCCCGATCACATGGTTGATCATACTCTAGGTTCCACATGCATGTTTTAGCTGAAGGAAGAATACCTTAAACCTGGGTAGTTGAAACCCGTGGAATGGGTACCATGCAATATGACTTCAAAGGGTCTTCATTTGCTCACCGAACCTCTCCAATCCTATCACTGCTGTGTTTATGCCCCTGTACACATGCTTGATTCTCTTTCGGAGACATAGCAATCCATAGGTTTTAAGATACTTACTAGTCAGGTACATTCTTAGGCGTTTAATATGCGGTGTTGAGTCCATTTCGTTGAGCAAGGAGTAGCTCTTGTCTATTCCATATTTGGCTTAAGGAACTTTATCTGTGCTCATTTCAATCTCTGGTTTTATGCAGCACCCCAACTCACCTTTCCCCTTAAGCAAGCATAAGTTGGTTTTCTAAATTTAAGACCCTGTTCTGTTCTGTAATTCAGTTCCTGTGTAGCCAAGTTTACATTCCGTGTATTACTGATATCTTATGATGTTTCTTTTTCTGTGTGACTTATTTCAGTTAGAATCATCATACCTGAATCCACTCATTGTGCTGCTAAGGGCCTGATGACATAGATTTCATTGCTGAGTGATATTGCTTTGTAAGTAAATACCACAACTTCTTTTTCCATTTTTCACTTTCTGCGATGTTGAACTTGTACTGTAAACGAGTTTCTTGTAAATAGAGGCGTCCCAAACTTTGGGGTGGCTGTGTCTTTTTGATTTTAATTTCCCTAAGCTAAAGGACCATAAGTGGAAGTGCCCTAGGCTCTGTTGCTTTGTTTTTTAGATGTTTCAGGAAACACCATACACTTGTCCCGAGTGTCTGTTGGCAATTTACATCCCGCCCATCAGCATAACAAGGCTCCCAGTTCTCCATGGCCTGTCCTGCCTTTCTGCATTTTACACTTTTTTCAGATGGCCCTTTTGACCGGGGGGAAGTGAGACTTCATTGTAGTGCAGATTTCCTTTGCAAGCTTGCTTGGTTGGCCAAAAAGGGCGTATGCGTTTTGTCCTGAATATATTCAGGAAAAAATGCATACGCCCGTTTTGCCCAAGTGCATCATTGGGGACGTTCTGCCTCTTTTCCTATGCTTTCAATGCAATTCCAGTCTACCTCCTGAAATCGGTTACCTGCAATTCTGCCCCGCTTTCAAGTCCTCTTGGCAGCCTTACTTCAGTATATTTTTGGACGATAGCTGTCATTTATAACTCTGCAGGTTTGTGAATTACAGTGCCCCTGAGCTCCTTTCTTCAACTCGCTTTCTTGTGACCTGGCCACAACACCGCAGGATGGTTTCAGGCCCTAATCTGGTTCCGGCACGGCATGATGAGCCTTTGCTTATTTCCTCTTCCTGGTGGGAAATGAGAATTAAATTTGCCCGTCCAGACACCTCCAGTTAGTCTCTCATTTGTTCTCGCTATTCCTGTTCATCTTCCGCAGAAATTGCAAACTGGGCCAAACAAGAGGTTAAAGGGACTGACTCTCCAAGTCGGGAGAGTGTTAGTATAACGTCTGGAATGTTGCACCCGAGTACTAGGGTACGAAAAGTGAGACATATTTGAACACGTCTCCCGATCAAATGGTTGATCATACTCTAGGTTCCACATGCATGTTTTAGCTGAAGGAAGAATACCTTAAAACTGGGTAGTTGAAACCCGTGGAATGGGTACCATGCAATATGACTTCAAAGGGTCTTCATTTGCTCACTGAGCCTCTCCAATCCTATCACTGCTGCGTTTATGCCCCTGTACTCACGCTTGATTCCCTTTTGGAGACATAGCAATCCATAGGTTTTAAGATACTTACTAGTCAGGTACATTCTTAGGCGTTTAATATGCGGTGTTGAGTCCATTTCGTTGAGCAAGGAGTAGCTCTTGTCTATTCCATATTTGGCTTAAGGAACTTTATCTGTGCTCATTTCAATCTCTGGTTTTATGCAGCACCCAAACTGACCTTTCCCCTTAGCAAGCATATGTTGGTTTTCTAAATTTGAGACCCTGTTCTGTTTTGGAATTCAGTTCCTGTGTAGCCAAGTTTACATTCCATGCATTAGTGATATCTTATGATGTTTCTTTTTCTGTGTGACTTATTTCAGTTAGAATCATCGTACCTGAATCCACTCATTATGCTGCTACGGGTCTGATGACATAGATTTCATTGCTGAGTGATACTGCATTGTACGTAAGTACCACAAGTTCTTTATCCATTTTTCACTTTCTGTGATACTGAACTTGTACGGTAAAAGAACTTTTTGTAAACAGAGGCGTCCCAAACTTTGGGGTGGCTGTGTCTTTTTGATTTTAATTTCCCTAAGCTATAGGACCATAAGTGGAAGTGCCCTAGGCCCTGTTGCTTTGTTTTTTAGATGTTTCAGGAAACACCATACACTTCTCCCGAGTGTCTGTTGGCAATTTACATCCCGCCCATCAGCATAACAAGGCTCCCAGTTCTCCATGGCTTGTCCTGCCTTTCTGGATTTTACACTTTTTTCAGATGGCCCTTTTGACCGGGGGAAAGTGAGACTTCATTGTAGTGCAGATTTCCTTTGCAAGTTTGCTTGGTTGGCCAAAAAGGGCGTATGCGTTTTTTCCTGAATATATTCAGGAAAGAACGCATACGCCCTTTTTGGCCAAGTGCATCATTGTGGACGTTCTGCCTCTTTTCCTATGCTTTCAATGCAATTCCAGTCTACCTCCTGAAATCGATTTCCTGCAATTCTGCCCTGATTTCAAGTCCTCTTGGCAGCCTTACTTCAGTATACTTTTGGACGATAGCTGTCATTTATAACTCTGCAGGTTTGTGAATTACAGTGCCCCTGAGCTCCTTTCTTCAACTCGCTTTCTTGTGACCTGGCCGCAACACCGCAGGATGGCTTCAGGCCCTAATCTGGTTCCGGCACGGCACGCTGAGCCTTTGGTTATTTCCTCTTCCTGGTGGGAAATGAGAGTTAAATTCGCCCGTCCAGACACCTCCAAGTAGTCTCTCATTGGTTCTCGCTATTCCTGTTCATCTTCCGCAGAAATTGCAAACTGGGCCAAACCGGAGGTTAAAGGGACTGACTCTCCAAGTCAGGAGAGTGTTAGTAAAGCGTCTGGAATGTTGCACCCGAGTACCAGGGTACGAAAACTGAGACATATTTGAACACGTCTCCTGATCACATGGTTGATCATACTCTGGGTTCCACATGCATGTTTTAGCTGAAGGAAGAATACCTTAAACATGGGTAGTTGAAACCCGTGGAATGGGTACCATGCAATATGACTTCAAAGGGTCTTCATTTGCTCACCGAACCTCTCCAATCCTATCACTGCTGCGTTTATGCCCCAGTACACATGCTTCATTCTCTTTCGGAGACATAGCAATCCATAGGTTTTAAGATACTTAGTAGTCAGGTACATTCTTAGGCGTTTAATATGCGGTGTTGAGTCCATTTCGTTGCGCAAGGAGTAGCTCTTGTCTATTCCATATTTGGCTTAAGGAACTTTATCTGTGCTCATTTCAATCTCTGGTTTTATGCAGCACCCCAACTCACCTTTACCCTTAAGCAAGCATAAGTTGGTTTTCTAAATTTGAGACCCTGTTCTGTTCTGTAATTCAGTTCCTGTGTAGCCAAGTTTACATTCCGTGTATTACTGATATCTTATGATGTTTCTTTTTCTGTGTGACTTATTTCAGTTAGAATCATCATACCTGAATCCACTCATTGTGCTGCTAAGGGCCTGATGACATAGATTTCATTGCTGAGTGATATTGCTTTGTAAGTAAATACCACAACTTCTTTATCCATTTTTCACTTTCCGCGATGTTGAACTTGTACTGTAAACGAGGTTCTTGTAATCAGAGGCATCGCAAACTTTGGGGTGGCTGTGTCTTTTTGATTTTAATTTCCCTAAGCTATAGGACCATAAGTGGAAGTGCCCTAGGCTCTGTTGCTTTGTTTTTTAGATGTTTCAGGAAACACCATACACTTCTCCCGAGTTTCTGTTGGCAATTTACATCCCGCCCATCCGCATAACAAGGCTCCCAGTTCTCCATGGCCTGTCCTGCCTTTCTGGATTTTACACTTTTTTCAGATGGCCCTTTTGACCGGGGGGAAGTGAGACTTCATTGTAGTGCAGATTTCCTTTGCAAGCTTGCTTGGTTGGCCAAATAGGGCGTATGCGTTTTTTCCTGAATATATTCAGGAAAAAACGCATACGCCCGTTTTGGCCAAGTGCATCATTGTGGACGTTCTGCCTCTTTTCCTATGCTTTCAATGCAATTCCAGTCTACCTCCTGAAATCGGTTTCCTGCAATTCTGCCCCGGTTTCAAGTCCTCTTGGCAGCCTTACTTCAGTATATTTTTGGACGATAGCTGTTATTTATAACTCTGCAGGTTTGTGAATTACAGTGCCCCTGAGCTCCTTTCTTCAACTCGCTTTCTTGTGAGCTGGCCGCAACACCGCAGGATGGCTTCAGGCCCTAATCTGGTTCCGGCACGGCATGCAGAGCCTTTGGTTAATTCCTCTTCCTGGTGGGAAATGAGAGTTAAATTTGCCCGTCCAGACACCTCCAGCTAGTCTCTCATTGGTTCTCGCTATTCCTGTTCATCTTCCGCAGAAATTGCAAACTGGGCCAAACAGGAGGTTAAAGGGACTGACTCTCCAAGTCGGGAGAGTGTTAGTAAAGTGTCTGGAATGTTGCACCCGAGTACCAGGGTACGAAAACTGAGACATATTTGAACACGTCTCCCGATCACATGGTTGATCATACTCTAGGTTCCACATGCATGTTTTAGCTGAAGGAAGAATACCTTAAACCTGGGTAGTTGAAACCCGTGGAATGGGTAGCATGCAATATGACTTCAAAGGGTCTTCATTTGCTCACCGAACCTCTCCAATCCTATCACTGCTGCGTTTATGCCCCTGTACACACGCTTGATTCTCTTTTGGAGACATAGCAATCCATAGGTTTTAAGATACTTACTAGTCAGGTACATTCTTAGGCGTTTAATATGCAGTGTTGAGTCCATTTCGTTGAGCAAGGAGTAGCTCTTGTCTATTCCATATTTGGCTTAAGGAACTTTATCTGTGCTCATTTCAATCTCTGGTTTTATGCAGCACCCAAACTGACCTTTCCCCTTAGCAAGCATATGTTGGTTTTCTAAATTTGAGACCCTGTTCTGTTTTGGAATTCAGTTCCTGTGTAGCCAAGTCTACATTCCGTGTATTACAGATATCTTATGATGTTTCTTTTTCTGTGTGACTTATTTCCGTTAGAATCATCATACCTGAATCCACTCATTGTGCTGCTAAGGGCCTGATGACATAGATTTCATTGCTGAGTGATATTGCTTTGTAAGTAAATAGCACAACTTCTTTATCCATTTTTCACTTTCTGCGATGTTGAACTTGTACGGTAAACGAGGTTCTTGTAAACAGAGGCGTACCAAACTTTGGGGTGGCTGTGTCTTTTTGATTTTAATTTCCCTAAGCTATAGGACCATAAGTGGAAGTGCCCTAGGCTCTGTTGCTTTGTTTCTTAGATGTTACAGGAAACACCATACACTTCTCCCGAGTGTCTGTTGGCAATTTACATCCCACCCATCAGCATAACAAGGCTCCCAGTTCTCCATGTCCTGTCCTGCCTTTCTGGATTCTACACATTTTTCAGATGGCCCTTTTGACCGGGGGGAAGTGAGACTTCATTGTAGTGCAGATTTCCTTTGCAAGTTTGCTTGGTTGGCCAAAAAGGGCGTATGCGTTTTTTCCTGAATATATTCAGGAAAAAACGCATACGCCCTTTTTGGCCAAGTGCATCATTGTGGACGTTCTGCCTCTTTTCCTATGCTTTCAATGCAATTCCAGTCTACCTCCTGAAATCGGTTTCCTGCAATTCTGCCCCGCTTTCAAGTCCTCTTGGCAGCCTTACTTCAGTATATTTTTGGACGATAGCTGTCATTTATAACTCTGCAGGTTTGTGAATTACAGTGCCCCTGAGCTTCTTTCTTCAACTCGCTTTCTTGTGACCTGACCGGGACACCGCATGATGGCTTCAGGCACTAATCTGGTTCCAGCACGGCATGCTGAGCCTTTGGTTATTTCCTCTTCCTGGTGGGAAATGAGAGTTAAATTTGCCCGTCCAGACACCTCCAGCTAGTCTCTCATTGGTTCTCCCTATTGCTGTTCATCTTCCGCAGAAATTGCAAACTGGGTCAAACAGGAGGTTAAAGGCGCTGACTCTCCAAGTGGGGAGAGTGTTAGTAAAGCGTCTGGAATGTTACACCCGAGTACCAGGGCAGGAAACCTGAGACATATTTGAACACATCTCCCGTTCACACGGTTGATCATACTCTGGGTTCCACATGCATGTTTTAGCTGAAGGAAGAATACCTTAAACCTGGAGACTTGAGACCCATGAAATGGGTACCATGCAATATGATTTCAAAGGGTCTTCATTTGCTCACCGAACCTCTCCAATCCTATCACTGCTGCGTTTATGCCCCTGTACACACGCTTGATTCTCTTTCGGAGACATAGCAATCCATAGGTTTTAAGATACTTACTAGTCAGGTACATTCTTAGGCGTTTAATATGCGGTGTTGAGTTCATTTCGTTGAGCAAGGAGTAGCACTTGTCTATTCCGTATTTGGCTTAAGGAACATTATCTGTGCTCATTTCAATCTCTGGTTTTATGCAGCACCCCAACTCACCTTTCCCCTTAAGCAAACATAAGTTTGTTTTCTAAATTTGAGACTCTGTTTTGTTCTGTAATTCAGTTCCTGTGTAGTCAAGTTTACATTCCGTGTATTACTGATATCTTATGATGTTTCTTTTTCTGTGTGACTTATTTCAGTTAGAATCATCATACCTGAATCCACTCATTGTGCTGCTAAGGGCCTGATGACATAGATTTCATTACTGAGTGATATTGCTTTGTAAGTAAATACCACAACTTCTTTATACAATTTTCACTTTCTGCGATGTTGCACTTGTACGGTAAACGAGGTTGTTGTAAACAGAGCCGTTCCATAGTTTGGGGTGGCTGTGTCTTTTTGATTTTAATTTCCCTAAGCTATAGGACCATAAGTGGAAGTGCCCTAGGCTCTGTTGCTTTGTTTTTTAGATGTTTCAGGAAACACCATACACTTCTCCCAAGTGTCTGTTGGCAATTTACATCCCGCCCATCAGCATAACAAGGCTCTCAGTTCTCCATGGCCTGTCCTGCCTTTCTGGATTCTACACTTTTTTCAGATGGCCTTTTTGACCGGGGGGAAGTGAGACTTCATTGTAGTGCAGATTTCCTTTGCAAGTGTTCTTGGTTGGCCAAAAAGGGCGTATGCGTTTTTTCCTGAATATATTCAGGAAAAAACGCATACGCCCTTTTTGGCCAAGTGCATCATTGTGGACGTTCTGCCTCTTTTCCTATGCGTTCAATGCAATTCCAGTCTACCTCCTGAAATCGGTTTCCTGCAATTCTGCCCCGCTTTCAAGTCCTCTTGGCAGCCTTACTTCAGTCTATTTTTGGACGATAGCTGTCATTTATAACTCTGCAGGTTTGTGAATTACAGTGCCCCTGAGCTCCTTTCTTCAACTCGCTTTCTTGTGAGCTGGCCGCAGCACCGCAGGATGGCTTCAGGCCCTAATCTGGTTCCAGCACGGCACGCTGAGCCTTTGGTTATTTCCTCTTCCTGGTGGGAAATGAGAGTTAAATTTGCCCGTCCAGACACCTCCAGCTAGTCTCTCATTGGTTCTCCCTATTGCTGTTCATCTTCCGCAGAAATTGCAAACTGGGTCAAACAGGAGGTTAAAGGCGCTGACTCTCCAAGAGGGGAGAGTGTTAGTAAAGCGTCTGGAATGTTGCACCCGAGTACCAGGGCAGGAAACCTGAGACATATTTGAACACGTCTCCCGTTCACACGGTTGATCATACTCTGGGTTCCACATGCATGTTTTAGCTGAAGGAAGAATACCTTAAACCTGGAGACTTGAGACCCATGAAATGGGTACCATGCAATATGATTTCAAAGGGTCTTCATTTGCTCACCGAACCTCTCCAATCCTATCACTGCTGCGTTTATGCCCCTGTACACACGCTTGATTCTCTTTCGGAGACATAGCAATCCATAGGTTTTAAGATACTTACTAGTCAGGTACATTCTTAGGCATTTAATATGGGGTGTTGAGTCCATTTCGTTGAGCAAGGAGTAGCTCTTGTCTATTCCATATTTGGCTTAAGGAACTTTATCTGTGCTGATTTCAATCTCTGGTTTTATGCAGCACCCCAACTCACCTTTCCCCTTAAGCAAGCATAAGTTGTTTTTTTAAATTTGAGACCCTGTTCTGTTCTGTAATTCAGTTCCTGTGTAGCCAAGTTTACATTCCGTGTATTACTGATATCTTATGATGTTTTTTTTCTGTGTGACTTATTTCAGTTAGAATCCTCATACCTGAATCCACTCATTATGCTGCTACGGGCCTGATGAAATAGATTTCATTGCTGAGTGATACTGCATTGTACGTAAGTACCACAAGTTCTTTATCCATTTTGCACTTTCTGTGATATTGAACTTGTACGGTAAACGAGGTTCTTGTAAACAGAGGCATCCCAAACTTTGGGGTGGCTGTGTCTTTTTGAATTTAATTTCCCTAAGCTATAGGACCATAAGTGGAAGTGCCCTAGGCTCTGTTGCTTTGTTTCTTAGATGTTACAGGAAACACCATACACTTCTCCCGAGTGTCTGTTGGCAATTTACATCCCGCCCATCAGCATAACAAGGCTCCCAGTTCTCCATGGCCTGTCCTGCCTTTCTGGATTTTACACTTTTTTCAGATGGCCCTTTTGACCGGGGGGAAGTGAGACTTCATTGTAGTGCAGATTTCCTTTGCAAGCTTGCTTGGTTGGCCAAAAAGGGCGTACGCGTTTTTTCCTGAATATATTCAGGAAAAAACGCATACGCCCTTTTTGGCCAAGTGCATCATTGTGGACGTTCTGCCTCTTTTCCTATGCTTTCAATGCAATTCCAGTCTACCTCCTGAAATCGGTTTCCTGCAATTCTGCCCCGCTTTCAAGTCCTCTTGGCAGCCTTACTTCAGTATACTTTTGGACGATAGCTGTCATTTATAACTCTGCAGTTTTGTGAATTACAGTGCCCCTGAGCTCCTTTCTTCAACTCGCTTTCTTGTGACCTGGCCGCAACACCGCAGGATGGCTTCAGGCCCTAATCTGGTTCCGGCACGGCACGCTGAGCCTTTGGTTAATTCTTCTTCCTGGTAGGAAATGAGAGTTAAATTTGCCCGTCCACACACCTCCAGCTAGTCTCTCATTGGTTCTCACTATTCCTGTTCATCTTCCGCAGAAATTGCAAACTGGGCCAAACAGGAGGTTAAAGGTGCTGACTCTCCAAGTGGGGAGAGTGTTAGTAAAGCGTCTGGAATGTTGCACCCGAGTACCAGGGGAGGAAAACTGAGACATATTTGAACACGTCTCCCGTTCACACGGTTGATCATACTCTGGGTTCCACATGCATGTTTTAGCTGAAGGAAGAATACCTTAAACCTGGAGAGTTGAGACCCGTGGAATGGGTACCATGCAATATGACTTCAAAGGGTCTTCATTTGCTCACCGAACCTCTCCAATCCTATCACTGCTGCGTTTATGCCCCTGTACACACGGTTGATTCTCTTTTGGAGACATAGCAATCCATAGGTTTTAAGATACTTACTAGTCAGGTACATTCTTAGGCATTTAATATGGGGTGTTGAGTCCATTTCGTTGAGCAAGGAGTAGCTCTTGTCTATTCCATATTTGGCTTAAGGAACTTTATCTGTGCTCATTTCAATCTCTGGTTTTATGCAGCACCCCAACTCACCTTTCCCCTTAAGCAAGCATAAGTTGGTTTTCTAAATTGGAGACCCGGTTCTGTTCTGTAATTCAGTTCCTGTGTAGCCAAGTTTACATTCCGTGTATTAGTGATATCTTATGATGTTTCTTTTTCTGTGTGACTTATTTCAGTTAGAATCATCGTACCTGAATCCACTAATTATGCTGCTACGGGCCTGATGGCATAGATTTCATTGCTGAGTGATGCTGCATTGTACGTAAGTACCACAAGTTCTTTATCCATTTTTCACTTTCTGTGATATTGAACTTGTACGGTAAACGAGGTTCTTGTAAACAGAGGCGTCCCAAACTTTGGGGTGGCTGTGTCTTTTTGATTTTAATTTCCCTAAGCTATAGGACCATAAGTGGAAGTGCCCTAGGCTCTGTTGCTTTGTTTTTTAGATGTTTCAGGAAACACCATACACTTCTCCCGAGTGTCTGTTGGCAATTTACATCCCGCCCATCAGCATAACAAGGCTCCCAGTTCTCCATGGCCTGTCCTGCCTTTCTGGATTTTACACTTTTTTCAGATGGCCCTTTTGACCGGGGGGAAGTGAGACTGCATTGTAGTGCAGATTTCCTTTGCAAGCTTGCTTGGTTGGCCAAAAAGCGCATATGCGTTTTTTCCTGAATATATTCAGGAAAAAACGCATACGCCCTTTTTGGCCAAGTGCATCATTGTGGAAGTTCTGCCTCTTTTCCTATGCTTTCAATGCAATTCCAGTCTACCTCCTGAAATCGGTTTCCTGCAATTGTGCCCTGCTTTCAAGTCCACTTGGCAGCCTTACTTCAGTATATTTTTGGACGATAGCTGTCATTTATAACTCTGCAGGTTTGTGAATTACAGTGCCCCTGAGCTCCTTTCTTCAACTCGCTTACTTTTGAGCTGGCCGCAACACCGCAGGATGGCTTCAGGCCCTAATCTGGTTCTGGCACGGCATGCTGAGCCTTTGGTTATTTCCTCTTCCTGGTGGGAAATGAGAGTTAAATTTTCATGTCCAGACGCCTCCAGCTAGTCTGTCATTGGTTCTCCCTATTCCTGTTCATCTTCCACAGAAATTGCAAACTGGGCCAAACAGGAGGTTAAAGGGGCTGACTCTCCAAGTCGGGAGAGTGTTAGTTAAGCGTCTGGAATGTTGCACCCGAGTACCAGGTACGAAAACTGAGACATATTTGAACATGTCTCCCGATCACACGGTTGATCATGCTCTAGGACCCACATGCATGTTTTAGCTGAAGGAAGAATACCTTAAACCTGGGTAGTTGAAACCCGTGGAATGGGTACCATGCAATAGGACTTCACAGGGTCTTTATTTGCTCACCGAACCTCTCCAATCCTATCACTGCTGCGTTTATGCCCCTGTACACACGCTTGATTCTCTTTCGGAGACACAGCAATCCATAGGTTTTAAGATACTTACTAGTCAGGTACATTCTGAGGCGTTTAATATGCGGTGTTGAGTCCATTTCGTTGAGCAAGGAGTAGCTCTTGTCTATTCCATATTTGGCTTAAGGAACTTTATCTGTGCTCATTTCAATCTCTGGTTTTATGCAGCACCCCAACTCACCTGTCCCCTTAAGCAAGCATAAGTTGGTTTTCTAAATTTCAGACCCTGTTCTGTTCTGTAATTCAGTACCTGTGTAGCCAAGTTTACATTCCGTGTATTACTGATATCTTATGATGTTTCTTTTTCTGTGTGACTTATTTCAGTTAGAATCATCGTACCTGAATCCACTCATTGTGCTCCTAAGGGCCTGATGACATAGATTTCATTGCTGAGTGATATTGCTTTGTAAGTAAATACCACAACTTCTTTATCCATTTATCACTTTCTGCGATGTTGAACTTGTACTGTAAATGAGGTTCTTGTAAACAGAGCCGTTCCAAACTTTTGGGTGGCTGTGTCTTTTTGATTTTAATTTCCCTAAGCTATAGGACCATAAGTGGAAGTGCCCTAGGCTCTGTTGCTTTGTTTTTTAGATGTTTCAGGAAACACCATACACTTCTCCCGAGTGTCTGTTGGCAATTTACATCCCGCCCATCAGCATAACAAGGCTCCCAGTTCTCCATGGCCTGTCCTGCCTTTCTGGATTTTACACTTTTTTCAGATGGCCCTTTTGACCGGGGGGAAGTGAGACTGCATTGTAGTGCAGATTTCCTTTGCAAGCTTGCTTGGTTGGCCAAAAAGCGCATATGCGTTTTTTCCTGAATATATTCAGGAAAAAACGCATACGCCCTTTTTGGCCAAGTGCATCATTGTGGAAGTTCTGCCTCTTTTCCTATGCTTTCAATGCAATTCCAGTCTACCTCCTGAAATCGGTTTCCTGCAATTGTGCCCTGCTTTCAAGTCCACTTGGCAGCCTTACTTCAGTATATTTTTGGACGATAGCTGTCATTTATAACTCTGCAGGTTTGTGAATTACAGTGCCCCTGAGCTCCTTTCTTCAACTCGCTTACTTTTGAGCTGGCCGCAACACCGCAGGATGGCTTCAGGCCCTAATCTGGTTCTGGCACGGCATGCTGAGCCTTTGGTTATTTCCTCTTCCTGGTGGGAAATGAGAGTTAAATTTTCATGTCCAGACGCCTCCAGCTAGTCTGTCATTGGTTCTCCCTATTCCTGTTCATCTTCCACAGAAATTGCAAACTGGGCCAAACAGGAGGTTAAAGGGGCTGACTCTCCAAGTCGGGAGAGTGTTAGTAAAGCGTCTGGAATGTTGCACCCGAGTACCAGGTACGAAAACTGAGACATATTTGAACATGTCTCCCGATCACACGGTTGATCATGCTCTAGGACCCACATGCATGTTTTAGCTGAAGGAAGAATACCTTAAACCTGGGTAGTTGAAACCCGTGGAATGGGTACCATGCAATAGGACTTCACAGGGTCTTCATTTGCTCACCGAACCTCTCTAATCCTATCACTGCTGCGTTTATGCCCCTGTACACACACTTGATTCTCTTTCGGAGACATAGCAATCCATAGGTTTTAAGATACTTACTAGTCAGGTACATTCTGAGGCGTTTAATATGCGGTGTTGAGTCCATTTCGTTGAGCAAGGAGTAGCTCTTGTCTATTCCATATTTGGCTTAAGGGACTTTATCTGTGCTCATTTCAATCTCTGGTTTTATGCAGCACCCCAACTCACCTGTCCCCTTAAGCAAGCATAAGTTGGTTTTCTAAATTTCAGACCCTGTTCTGTTCTGTAATTCAGTACCTGTGTAGCCAAGTTTACATTCCGTGTATTACTGATATCTTATGATGTTTCTTTTTCTGTGTGACTTATTTCAGTTAGAATCATCGTACCTGAATCCACTCATTATGCTGCTACGGGCCTGATGGCATAGATTTCATTGCTGAGTGATGCTGCATTGTACGTAAGTACCACAAGTTCTTTATCCATTTTTCACTTTCTGTGATATTGAACTTGTACGGTAAACGAGGTTCTTGTAAACAGAGGCGTCCCAAACTTTGGGGTGGCTGTGTCTTTTTGATTTTAATTTCCCTAAGCTATAGGACCATAAGTGGAAGTGCCCTAGGCTCTGTTGCTTTGTTTTTTAGATGTTTCAGGAAACACCATACACTTCTCCCGAGTGTCTGTTGGCGATTTACATCCCGCCCATCAGCATAACAAGGCTCCCAGTTCTCCATGGCCTGTCCTGCCTTTCTGGATTTTACACTTTTTTCAGATGGCCCTTTTGACCGGGGGGAAGTTAGACTTCATTATAGTGCAGATTTCCTTTGGAAGCTTGCTTGGTTGGCCAAACAGTGCATATGCGTTTTCTCCTGAATATATTCAGGAAAAAACGCATACGCCTTTTTTGGCCAAGTGCATCATTGTGGACGTTCTGCCTCTTTTCCTATGCTTTCAATGCAATTCCAGTCTACCTCCTGAAATCGGTTTCCTGCAATTCTGCCCCGCTTTCAAGTCCTCTTGGCAGCCTTACTTCAGTATATTTTTGCACGATAGCTGTCATTTATAACTCTGCAGGTTTGTGCATTACAGTGCCCCTGAGCTCCTTTCTTCAACTCGCTTTCTTGTGAGCTGGCCGCAACACCGCAGGATGGCTTCAGGCCCTAATCTGGTTCTGGCACGGCACGCTGAGCCTTTGGTTAATTCCTCTTCCTGGTGGGAAATGAGAGTTAAATTTGCCCGTCCAGACACCTCCAGCTAGTCTCTCATTGGTTCTCCCTATTCCTGTTCATCTTCCGCAGAAATTGCAAACTGGGCCAAACAGGAGGTTAAAGGGACTGACTCACCAAGTTGGGAGAGTGTTAGTAAAGCGTCTGGAATGTTGCACCCGAGTACCAGGGTTTGAAAACTGAGACATATTTGAACACATCTCCCGATAACATGGTTGATCATACTCTAGGTTCCACATGCATGTTTTAGCTGAAGGAAGAATACCTTAAACCTGGGTAGGTGAAACCCGTGGAATGGGTACCATGCAATATGACTTCAAAGGGTCTTCATTTGCTCACCGCACCTCTCCAATCCTATCACTGCTGCGTTTATGCCCCTATACACATGCTTGATTCTCTTTCGGAGACATAGCAATCCATAGGTTTTAAGATACTTACTAGTCAGGTACATTCTTAGGCGTTTAATATGCGGTGTTGAGTCCATTTCGTTGAGCAAGGAGTAGCTCTTGTCTATTCCATATTTGGCTTAAGGAACTTTATCTGTGCTCATTTCAATCTCTGTTTTTATGCAGCACCCCAACTCACCTTTCCCCGTAAGCAGGCATAAGTTGGTTTTCTAAATTTGAGACCCTCTTCTGTTCTGTAATTCAGTTCCAGTGTAGCCAAGTTTACATTCCGTGTATTACTGATATCTTATGATGTTTCTTTTTCTGTGTGACTTATTTCAGTTAGAATCATCATACCGGAATCCACTCATTGTGCTGCTAAGGGCCTGATGACATAGATTTCATTGCTGAGTGATATTGCTTTGTAAGTAAATACCACAACTTCTTTATCCATTTTTCACTTTCTGCGATGTTGAACTTGTACTGTAAACGAGGTTCTTGTAAACAGAGGCATCGCAAAATTTGGGGTGGCTGTGTCTTTTTGATTTTAATTTCCCTAAGCTATAGGACCATAAGTGGAAGTGCCCTAGGCTCTGTTGCTTTGTTTTTTAGATGTTTCAGGAAACACCATGCACTTCTCCTGAGTGTCTGTTGGCAGTTTACATCCCGCCCATCAGCATAACAAGGCTCCCAGTTCTCCATGGCCTGTCCTGCCTTTCTGGATTTTACACTTTTTTCAGATGGCCCTTTTGACCGGGGGGAAGTGAGACTTCATTGTAGTGCAGATTCCTTTGCAAGCTTGCTTGGTTGCCCAAAAAGGGCGTATGCGTTTTTTCCTGAATATATTCAGGAAAAAACGCATACGCCCGTTTTGGCCAAGTGCATCATTGTGGACGCTCTGCCTCTTTTCCTATGCTTTCAATGCAATTCCAGTCTACCTCCTGAAATCGGTTTCCTGCAATTCTGCCCCGCTTTCAAGTCCTCTTGGCAGCCTTACTTCAGTATATTTTTGGACGATAGCTGTCATTTATAACTCTACAGGTTTGTGAATTACAGTGCCCCTGAGCTCCTTTCTTCAACTCGCTTTCTTGTGAGCTGGCCGCAACACCGCAGGATGGCTTCAGGCCCTAATCTGGTTCCAGCACGGCATGCGGAGCCTTTGCTTAATTCCTCTTCCTGGTGGGAAATGAGAGTTAAATTTGCCCGTCCAGACACCTCCAGCTAGTCTCTCATTGGTTCTCGCTATTCCTGTTCATCTTCCGCAGAAATTGCAAACTGGGCCAAACAGGAGGTTAAAGGGACTGACTCTCCAAGTCGGGAGAGTGTTAGTAAAGTGTCTGGAATGTTGCACCCGAGTACCAGGGTACGAAAACTGAGACATATTTGAACACGTCTCCCGATCACATGGTTGATCATACTCTAGGTTGCACATGCATGTTTTAGCTGAAGGAAGAATACCTTAAACCTGGGTAGTTGAAACCCGTGGAATGGGTACCATGCAATATGACTTCAAAGCGTCTTCATTTGCTCACCGAACCTCTCCAATCCTATCACTGCTGCGTTTATGCCCATGTACACATGCTTGATTCTCTTTTGGAGACATAGCAATCCATAGGTTTTAAGATACTTACTAGTCAGGTACATTCTTAGGCGTTTAATATGGGGTGTTGAGTCCATTTCGTTGAGCAAGGAGTAGCTCTTGTCTATTCCATATCTGGCTTAAGGAACTTTATCTGTGCTCATTTCAATCTCTGGTTTTATGCAGCACCCCAACTCACCTTTCCCCTTAAGCAAGCATAAGTTGGTTTTCTAAATTTGAGACCCTGTTCTGTTTTGGAATTCAGTTCCTGTGTAGCCAAGTTTACATTCCGTGTATTAGTGATATCTTATGATGTTTATTTTTCTGTGTGACTTATTTCAGTTAGAATCATCGTACCTGAATCCACTCATTATGCTGCTACGTGCTTGATGACATAGATTTCATTGCTGAGTGATACTGCATTGTACGTAAGTACCACAAGTTCTTTATCCATTTTTCACTTTCTGTGATATTGAACTTGTACGGTAAATGAGGTTCTTGTAAACAGAGGTGTCCCAAACTTTGGGGTGGCTGTGTCTTTTTGATTTTAATTTCCCTAAGCTATAGGACCATAAGTGGAAGTGCCTTAGGCTCTGTTGCTTTGTTTTTTAGAAGTTTCAGGAAACACCATACACTTCTCCCGAGTGTCTGTTGGCAATTTACATCCCGCCCATCAGCATAACAAGGCTCCCAGTTCTCCATTGCCTGTCCTGCCTTTCTGGATTTTACACTTTTTTCAGATGGCCCTTTTGACCGGGGGGAAGTGAGACTTCATTGTAGTGCAGATTTCCTTTGCAAGTTTGCTTGGTTGGCCAAAAAGAGCGTATGCGTTTCTTCCTGAATATATTCAGGAAAGAACGCATACGCCCTTTTTGGCCAAGTGCATCATTGTGGACGTTCTGCCTCTTTTCTTATGCTTTCAATGCAATTCCAGTCTACCTCCTGAAATCGATTTCCTGCAATTCTGCCCCGCTTTCAAGTCCTCTTGGCAGCCTTACTTCAGTATATTTTTGGACGATAGCTGTCATTTATAACTCTGCAGGTTTGTGAATTACAGTGCCCCTGAGCTCCTTTCTTCAACTCGCTTTCTTGTGACCTGGCCACAACACCGCAGGATGGTTTCAGGCTCTAATCTGGTTCCGGCACGGCACGCTGAGCCTTTGCTTATTTCCTCTTCCTGGTGGGAAATGAGAATTAAATTTGCCCGTCCAGACACCTCCAGTTAGTCTCTCATTTGTTCTCGCTATTCCTGTTCATCTTCCGCAGAAATTGCAAACTGGGCCAAACAGGAGGTTAAAGGCGCTGACTCTCCAAGTGGGGAGAGTGTTAGTAAAACGTCTGGAATGTTGCACCCGAGTACCAGGGTATGAAAACTGAGACATATTTGAACACGTCTCCCGATCAAATGGTTGATCATACTCTAGGTTCCACATGCATGTTTTAGCTGAAGGAAGAATACCTTAAACATGGGTAGTTGAAACCCGTGGTATGGGTACCATGCAATATGACTTCAAAGGGTCTTCATTTGCTCACCGAACCTCTCCAATCCTATCACTGCTGCGTTTATGCCCCAGTACACATGCTTCATTCTCTTTCGGAGACATAGCAATCCATAGGTTTTAAGATACTTACTAGTCAGGTACATTCTTAGGCGTTTAATATGCGGTGTTGAGTCCATTTCGTTGCGCAAGGAGTAGCTCTTGTCTATTCCATATTTGGCTTAAGGTACTTTATCTGTGCTCATTTCAATCTCTGGTTTTATGCAGCACCCCAACTCACCTTTCCCCTTAAGCAAGCATAAGTTGGTTTTCTAAATTTGAGACCCTGTTCTGTTCTGTAATTCAGTTCCTGTGTAGCCAAGTTTACATTCCGTGTATTACTGATATCTTATGATGTTTCTTTTTCTGTGTGACTTATTTCAGTTAGAATCCTCATACCTGAATCCACTCATTGTGCTGCTAAGGGCCTGATGACATAGATTTCATTGCTGAGTGATATTGCTTTGTAAGTAAATACCACAACTTCTTTATCCATTTTTCACTTTCTGCGATGTTGAACTTGTACTGTAAACGAGGTTCTTGTAAACAGAGGCGTCCCAAACTTTGGGGTGGCTGTGTCTTTTTGATTTTAATTTCCCTAAGCTATAGGACCATAAGTGGAAGTGCCCTAGGCTCTGTTGCTTTGTTTTTTAGATGTTTCAGGAAACACCATACAGTTCTCCCGAGTGTCTGTTGGCAATTTACATCCCGCCCATCAGCATAACAAGGCTCCCAGTTCTCCATGGCCTGTCCTGCCTTTCTGGATTTTACACTTTTTTCAGATGGCCCTTTTGACCGGGGGGAAGTGAGACTTCATTGTAGTGCAGATTTCCTTTGCAAGCTTGCTTGGTTGGCCAAAAAGGGCGTATGCGTTTTTTCCTGAATATATTCAGGAAAAAACGCATACGCCCGTTTTGGCCAAGTGCATCATTGTGGACGTTCTGCCTCTTTTCCTATGCTTTCAATGCAATTCCAGTCTACCTCCTGAAATCGGTTTCCTGCAATTCTGCCCCGCTTTCAAGTCCTCTTGGCAGCCTTACTTCAGTATATTTTTGGACGATAGCTGTCATTTATAACTCTGCAGGTTTGTGAATTACACTGCCCCTGAGCTCCTTTCTTCAACTCGCTTTCTTGTGAGCTGGCCGCAACACCGCAGGATGGCTTCAGGCCCTAATCTGGTTCCGGCACGGCATGCGGAGCCTTTGGTTAATTCCTCTTCCTGGTGGGAAATGAGAGTTAAATTTGCCCGTCCAGACACCTCCAGCTAGTCTCTCATTGGTTCTCGCTATTCCTGTTCATCTTCCGCAGAAATTGCTAACTGGGCCAAACAGGAGGTTAAAGGGACTGACTCTCCAAGTCGGGAGAGTGTTTGTAAAGCGTCTGGAATGTTGCACCCGAGTACCAGGGTACGAAAACTGAGACATATTTGAACACGTCTCCCGATCACATGGTTGATCATACTCTAGGTTCCACATGCATGTTTTAGCTGAAGGAAGAATACCTTAAACCTGGGTAGTTGAAACCCGTGGAATGGGTACCATGCAATATGACTTCAAAGGGTCTTCATTTGCTCACCGAACCTCTCCAATCCTATCACTGCTGCGTTTATGCCCCTGTACACATTCTTGATTCTCTTTTGGAGACATAGCAATCCATAGGTTTTAAGATACTTACTAGTCAGGTACATTCTTAGGCGTTTAATATGCGGTGTTGAGTCCATTTCGTTGAGCAAGGAGCAGCTCTTGTCTATTCCATATTTGGCTTAAGGAACTTTATCTGTGCTCATTTCAATCTCTGGTTTTATGCAGCACCCCAACTCACCTTTCCCCTTAAGCAAGCATAAGTTGGTTTTCTAAATTTGAGACCCTGTTCTGTTCTGTAATTCAGTTCCTGTGTAGCCAAGTTTACATTCCGTGTATTACTGATATCTTATGATGTTTCTTTTTCTGTGTGACTTATTTCAGTTAGAATCATCGTACCTGAATCCACTCATTGTGCTGCTAAGGGCGTGATGACATAGATTTCATTGCTGAGTGATATTGCTTTGTAAGTAAATACCACAACTTCTTTATCCATTTTTCACTTTCTGCGATGTTGAACTTGTACTGTAAATGAGGTTCTTGTAAACAGAGCCGTTCCATACATTGGGGTGGCTGTGTCTTTTTGATTTTAATTTCCCTAAGCTATAGGACCATAAGTGGAAGTGCCCTAGGCTCTGTTGCTTTGTTTTTTAGATGTTTCAGGAAACACCATACACTTCTCCCCAGTGTCTGTTGGCAATTTAAATCCCGCCCATCAGCATAACAAGGCTGCCAGTTCTCCATGGCCTGTCCTCCCTTTCTAGATTTTACACTTTTTTCAGATGGCCCGTTTGACCGGGGGGAAGTGAGACTTCACTGTAGTGCAGATTTCCTTTGCAAGCTTGCTTGGTTGGCCAAAAAGGGCGTATGCGTTTTTTCCTGAATATATTCAGGAAAAAACGCATACGCCCTTTTTAGCCAAGTGCATCATTGTGGACGTTCTGCCTCTTTTCCTATGCTTTCAATGCAATTCCAGTCTACTTCCTGAAATCGGTTTCCTGCAATTCTGCCCTGCTTTCAAGTCCCCTTGGCAGCCTTACTTCAGTATATTTTTGGACGATAGCTGTCATTTATAACTCTGCAGGTTTGTGAATTACAGTGCCCCTGAGCTCCTTTCTTCAACTCGCTTTCTTGTGACCTGGCCGCAACACCGCATGATGGCTTCAGGCCCTAATCTGGTTCCGGAATGGCACGCTGAGCCTTTGGTTATTTCCTCTTCTTGGTGGGAAATGAGAGTTAAATTTGCCCGTCCAGACACCTCCAGCTAGTCTCTCATTGGTTCTCCCTATTCCTGTTCATCTTCCGCAGAAATTGCAAACTGGGCCAAACAGGAGGATAAAGGGACTGACTCTCCAAGTGGGGAGAGTGTTAGTAAAGCGTCTGGAATGTTGCACCCGAGTACCAGGGTACGAAAACTGAGACATGTTTGAACACGTCTCCCGATCACATGGTTGATCATACTCTGGGTTCCACATGCATGTTTTAGCTGAAGGAAGAATACCTGAAACCTGGGTAGTTGAAACCCGTGGAATGGGTACCATGCAATATGACTTCAAAGGGTCTTCATTTGCTCACCGAACCTCTCCAATCCTATCACTGCTGCATTTATGCCCCTGTACACATGCTTGATTCTCTTTCGGAGACATAGCAATCCATAGGTTTTAAGATACTTACTAGTCAGGTACATTCTTAGGCGTTTAATATGCGGTGTTGAGTCCATTTCGTTGAGCAAGGAGTAGCTCTTGTTTATTCCATATTTGGCTTAAGGAACTTTATCTGTGCTCATTTCAATCTCTGGTTTTATGCAGCACCCCAACTCACCTTTGCCCTTAAGCAAACATAAGATGGTTTTCTAAATTTGAGACCCTGTTCTGTTTTGGAATTCAGTTCCTGTGTAGCCAAGTTTACATTCCGTGTATTAGTGATATCTTATCATGTTTCTTTTTCTGTGTGACTTATTTCAGTTAGAATCATCATACCTGAATCCACTCATTATGCTGCTACAGGCCTGATGACATAGATTTCATTGCTGAGTGATACTGCATTGTACATAAGTACCACAAGTTCTTTATCCATTTTTCACTTTCTGTGATACTGAACTTGTATGGTAAACGAGGTTCGTGGAAACAGAGGCGTCCCAAACGTTGGGGTGGCTGTGTCTTTTTGATTTTAATTTCCCTAAGCTATAGGACCATAAGTGGAAGTGCCCTAGGCTCTGTTGCTTTGTTTTTCAGATGTTTCAGGAAACACCATACAGTTCTCCCAAGTGTCTGTTGGCAATTTACATCCCGCCCATCAGCATAACAAAGCTCCTAGTTCTCCATGGCCTGTCCTGCCTTTCTGGATTTTACACTTTTTTCAGATGGCCCTTTTGACCGGGGGGATGTGAGACTTCATTGTAGTGCAGATTTCCTTTGCAAGCTTGCTTGGTTGGCCAAAAAGTGCGTATGCGTTTTTTCCTGAATATATTCAGGAAAAAACGCATACGCCCTTTTTGGCCAAGTGCATCATTGTGGACGCTCTGCCTCTTTTCCTATGCTTTCAATGCAATTCCAGTCTACCTCCTGAAATCAGTTTCCTGCAATTCTGCCCCGCTTTCAAGTCCTCTTGGCAGCCTTACTTCAGTATATTTTTGGACGATAGCTGTCATTTATAACTCTGCAGGTTTGTGAATTACAGTGCCCCTGAGCTCCTTTCTTCAACTCGCTTTCTTTTGAGCTGGCCGCAACACCGCAGTATGGCTTCAGGCCCTAATCTGTTTCCGGCACGGCACGCTGAGCTTTTGGTTATTTCCTCCTCCTGGTGGGAAATGAGAGTTAAATTTGCCCGTCCAGACACCTCCAGCTAGTCTCTCATTGGTTCTCGCTATTCCTGTTCATCTTCCGCAGAAATTGCAAACTGGGCCAAACAGGAGGTTAAAGGCGCTGACTCTCCAAGTGGGGAGAGTGTTAGTAAAGCGTCTGGAATGTTGCACCCGAGTACCAGGGTATGAAAACTGAGACATATTTGAACACGTCTCCCGATCACATGGTTGATCATACTCTGGGTTCCACATGCATGTTTTAGCTGAAGGAAGAATACCTTAAACCTGGATAGTTGAAACCAGTGGAATGGGTACCATGCAATATGACTTCAAAGGGTCTTCATTTGCTCACCGAACCTCTCCAATCCTATCACTGCTGCGTTTATACCCCTCTACACATGCTTGATTCTCTTTCGGAGACATAGCAATCCATAGGTTTTAAGATACTTACTAATCAGGTACTTTCTTAGGCGTTTAATATGCGGTGTTGAGTCCATTTCGTTGAGCAAGGAGTAGCTCTTGTCTATTCCATATTTGGCTTAAGGAACTTTATCTGTGCTCATTTCAATCTCTGGTTTTATGCAGCACCCCAACTCACCTTTCCCCTTAAGCAAGCATAAGTTGGTTTTCTAAATTTGAGACCCTGTTCTGTTCTGTAATTCAGTTCCTGTGTAGCCAAGTTTACATTCCGTGTATTAGTGATATCTTATGATGTTTCTTTTTCTGTGTGACTTATTTCAGTTAGAATCATCGTACCTGAATCCACTCATTATGCTACTACGGGTCTGATGACATAGATTTCATTGCTGAGTGATACTGCATTGTACGTAAGTACCACAAGTTCTTTATCCATTTTTCACTTTCTGTGATATTGAACTTGTACGGTAAATGAGGTTCTTGTAAACAGAGGCGTCCCAAACTTTGGGGTGGCTGTGTCTTTTTGATTTTAATTTCCCTAAGCTATAGGACCATAAGTGAAAGTGCCCTAGGCTCTGTTGCTTTGTTTTTTAGATGTTTCAGGAAACACCATACACTTCACCCCAGTGTCTGTTGGCAATTTACATCCCGCCCATCAGCATAACAACGCTCCCAGTTCTCCATGGCCTGTCCTCCCTGTCTAGATTTTACACTTTTTTCAGATGGCCCATTTGACCGGGGGGAAGTGAGACTTCACTGTAGTGCAGATTTCGTTTGCAAGCTTGTTTGGTTGGCCAAAAAGGGCGTATGCGTTTTTTCCTGAATATATTCAGGAAAAAACGCATACGCCCTTTTTAGCCAAGTGCATCATTGTGGACGCTCTGCCTCTTTTCCTATGCTTTCAATGCAATTCCAGTCTACCTCCTGAAATCGGTTTCCTGCAATTCTGCCCTGCTTTCAAGTCCCCTTGGCAGCCTTACTTCAGTATATTTTTGGACGATAGCTGTCATTTATAATTCTGCAGGTTTGTGAATTACAGTGCCCCTGAGCTCCATTCTTCAACTCGCTTTCTTGTGACCTGGCCGCAACACCGCAGGATGGCTTCAGGCCCTAATCTGGTTCCGGAATGGCACGCTGAGCCTTTGGTTATTTCCTCTTCCTGGTGGGAAATGAGAGTTAAATTTGCACGTCCAGACACCTCCAGCTAGTCTCTCATTGGTTCTCCCTATTCCTGTTCATCTTCCGCAGAAATTGCAAACTGGGCCAAACAGGAGGTTAAAGGCGCTGACTCTCCAAGTGGGGAGAGTGTTAGTAAAGCGTCTGGAATGTTGCACCCGAGTACCAGGGTACGAAAACTGAGACATATTTGAACACGTCTCCTGATCACATGGTTGATCATACTCTGGGTTCCACATGCATGTTTTAGCTGAAGGAAGAATACCTGAAACCTGGGTAGTTGAAACCCATGGAATGGGTACCATGCAATATGACTTCAAAGGGTCTTCATTTGCTCACCGAACCTCTCCAATCCTATCACTGCTGCATTTATGCCCCTGTACACATGCTTGATTCTCTTTCGGAGACATAGCAATCCATAGGTTTTAAGATACTTACTAGTCAGGTACATTCTTAGGCGTTTAATATGCGGTGTTGAGTCCATTTCGTTGAGCAAGGAGTAGCTCTTGTTTATTCCATATTTGGCTTAAGGAACTTTATCTGTGCTCATTTCAATCTCTGGTTTTATGCAGCACCCCAACTCACCTTTACCCTTAAGCAAGCATAAGATGGTTTTCTAAATTTGAGACCCTGTTCTGTTTTGGAATTCAGTTCCTGTGTAGCCAAGTTTACATTCCGTGTATTAGTGATATCTTATCATGTTTCTTTTTCTGTGTGACTTATTTCAGTTAGAATCATCATACCTGAATCCACTCATTATGCTGCTACAGGCCTGATGACATAGATTTCATTGCTGAGTGATACTGCATTGTACGTAAGTACCACAATTTCTTTATCCATTTTTCACTTTCTGTGATACTGAACTTGTATGGTAAACGAGGTTCTTGGAAACAGAGGCGTCCCAAACTTTGGGGTGGCTGTGTCTTTTTGATTTTAATTTCCCTAAGCTATAGGACCATAAGTGGAAGTGCCCTAGGCTCTGTTGCTTTGTTTTTCAGATGTTTCAGGAAACACCATACAGTTCTCCCTAGTGTCTGTTGGCAATTTACATCCCGCCCATCAGCATAACAAGGCTCCCAGTTCTCCATGGCCTGTCCTGCCTGTCTGGATTTTACACTTTTTTCAGATGGCCCTTTTGACCGGTGGGAAGTGAGACTTCATTGTAGTGCAGATTTCCTTTAAAGCTTGCTTGGTTGGCCAAAAATGGCGTATGCGTTTTTTCCTGAATATATTCAGGAAAAAACGCATATGCCCTTTTTGGCCAAGTGCATCATTGTGGACGTTCTGCCTCTTTTCCTATGCTTTCAATGCAATTCCAGTCTACCTCCTGAAATCGGTTTCCTGCAATTCTGCCCCGCTTTCAAGTCCTCTTGGCAGCCTTACTTCAGTATATTTTTGGACGATAGCTGTCATTTATTACTCTGCGGGTTTGTGAATTACAGTGCCCCTGAGCTCCTTTCTTCAACTCGCTTTCTTGTGAGCTGGCCGCAACACCGCAGGATGGCTTCAGGCCCTAATCTGGTTCCAGCACGGCACACTGAGCCTTTGGTTAATTCCTCTTCCTGGTGGGAAATGAGAGTTAAATTTGCCCGTCCAGACACCTCCAGCTAGTCTCTCATTGGTTCTCGCTATTCCTGTTCATCTTCCGCAGAAATTGCAAACTGGGCCAAACAGGAGGTTAAAGGAACTGACTCTCCAAGTCGGGAGAGTGTTAGTAAAGCGTCTGGAATGTTGCACCCGAGTACCAGGGTACAAAAACTGAGACATATTAGAACACGTCTCCCGATCACATGGTTGATCATACTCTAGGTTCCACATGCATGTTTTAGCTGAAGGAAGAATACCTTAAACCTGCATAGTTGAAACCCGTGGAATGGGTACCATACAATATGACTTCAAAGGTCTTCATTTGCTCACCGAACCTCTCCAATCCTATCACTGCTGCGTATATGCCCCTGTAACACATGCTTGATTCTCTTTTGGAGACATAGCAATCCATAGGTTTTAAGATACTTACTAGTGAGGTACATTTTTAGGCGTTTAATATGGGGTGTTGAGTCCATTTCGTTGAGCAAGAAGTAGCTCTTGTCTATTCCATATTTGGCTTAAGGAACTTTATCTGTGCTCATTTCAATCTCTGGTTTTATGCAGCACCTCAACTCACCTTTACCCTTAAGCAAGCATAAGTTGGTTTTCTAAATTTGAGACCCTGTTCTGTTCTGTAATTCAGTTCAGGTGTAGCCAAGTTTACATTCCGTGTATTACTGATATCTTATGATGTTTCTTTTTCTGTGTGACTTATTTCAGTTGGAATCATCATACCTGAATCCACTCATTGTGCTGCTAAGGGACTGATGACATAGATTTCATTGCTGAGTGATATTGCTTTGTAAGTAAATACCACAACTTCTTTATCCATTTTGCACTTTCTGCGATGTTGAACTTGTACTGTAAATGAGGTTCTTGTAAACAGAGCTGTTCCATACTTTGGGGTGGCTGTTTCTTTTTGATTTTAATTTCCCTAAGCTATAGGACCATAAGTGGAAGTGCCCTAGGCTCTGTTGCTTTGTTTTTTAGATGTTTTAGGAAACACCATACACTTCTCCGGAGTGTCTGTTGGCAATTTACATCCCGCCCATCAGCATAACAAGGCTCCCAGTTCTCCATGGCCTGTCCTGCCTTTCTGGATTTTACACTTTTTTCAGATGGCCCTTTTGACCGGGGGGAAGTGAGACTTCATTGTAGTGCAGATTTCCTTTGCAAGCTTGCTTGGTTGGCCAAAAAGGGCGTATGTGTTTTTTCCTGAATATATTCAGGAAAAAACGCAAACGCCCCTTTTGGCCAAGTGCATCATTGTGGACGTTCTGCCTCTTTTCCTATGCTTTCAATGCAATTCCAGTCTACCTCCTGAAATCGGTTTCCTGCAATTCTGCCCCGCTTTCAAGTCCTCTTGGCAGCCTTACTTCAGTATATTTTTGGATGATAGCTGTCATTTATGACTCTGCAGGTTTGTGAATTACAGTGCCCCTGAGCTCCTTTCTTCAACTTGCTTTTTTGTGACCTGGCCGCAACACCGCAGGATGGCTTCAGGCCCTAATCTGGTTCCGGCACGGCACGCTGAGCCTTTGGTTAATTCCTCTTCCTGGTAGGAAATGAGAGTTAAATTTGCCCGTCCAGACACCTCCAGCTAGTCTCTCATTGGTTCTCCCTATTCCTGTTCATCTTCCACAGAAATTGCAAACTGGGCCAAACAGGAGGTTAAAGGCGCTGACTCTCCAAGTGGGGAGAGTGTTAGTAAAGCGTCTGGAATGTTGCACCCGAGTACCAGGGGAGGAAAACTGAGACATATTTGAACACGTCTCCCGTTCACACGGTTGATCATACTCTGGGTTCCACATGCATGTTTTAGCTGAAGGAAGAATACCTTAAACCTGGAGAGTTGAGACCCGTGGAATGGGTACCATGCAATATGACTTCAAAGGGTCTTCATTTGCTCACCGAACCTCTCCAATCCTATCACTGCTGCGTTTATGCCCCTGTACACACACTTGATTCTCTTTTGGAGACATAGCAGTCCATAGGTATTAAGATATTTACTAGTCAGGTACATTCTTAGGCGTTTAATATGGGGTGTTGAGTCCATTTCGTTGCGCAAGGAGTAGCTCTTGTCTATTCCATATTTGGCGTAAGGAACTTTATCTGTGCTCATTTCAATCTCTGGTTTTATGCAGCACCCCAACTCACCTTTACCCTTAAGCAAGCATAAGTTGGTTTTCTAAATTTGAGACCCTCTTCTGTTCTGTAATTCAGTTCCAGTGTAGCCAAGTTTACATTCCGTGTATTACTGATATCTTATGATGTTTCTTTTTCTGTGTGACTTATTTCAGTTAGAATCATCATACCGGAATCCACTCATTGTGCTGCTAAGGGCGTGATGACATAGATTTCATTGCTGAGTGATATTGCTTTGTAAGTAAATACCACAACTTCTTTATCCATTTTTCACTTTCTGCGATGTTGAACTTGTACTGTAAACGAGGTTCTTGTAAACAGAGGCATCGCAAACTTTGGGGTGGCTGTGTCTTTTTGATTTTAATTTCCCTAAGCTATAGGACCATAAGTGGAAGTGCCCTAGGCTCTGTTGCTTTGTTTTTTAGATGTTTCAGGAAACACCATGCACTTCTCCCGAGTGTCTGTTGGCAGTTTACATCCCGCCCATCAGCATAACAAGGCTCCCAGTTCTCCATGGCCTGTCCTGCCTTTCTGGATTTTACACTTTTTTCAGATGGCCCTTTTGACCGGGGGGAAGTGAGACTTCATTGTAGTGCAGATTCCTTTGCAAGCTTGCTTGGTTGCCCAAAAAGGGCGTATGCGTTTTTTCCTGAATATATTCAGGAAAAAACGCATACGCCCGTTTTGGCCAAGTGCATCATTGTGGACGTTCTGCCTCTTTTCCTATGCTTTCAATGCAATTCCAGTCTACCTCCTGAAATCGGTTTCCTGCAATTCTGCCCCGCTTTCAAGTCCTCTTGGCAGCCTTACTTCAGTATATTTTTGGACGATAGCTGTCATTTATAACTCTGCAGGTTTGTGAATTACAGTGCCCCTGAGCTCCTTTCTTCAACTCGCTTTCTTGTGAGCTGGCCGCAACACCGCAGGATGGCTTCAGGCCCTAATCTGGTTCCAGCACGGCATGCGGAGCCTTTGGTTAATTCCTCTTCCTGGTGGGAAATGAGAGTTAAATTTGCCCGTCCAGACACCTCCAGCTAGTCTCTCATTGGTTCTCGCTATTCCTGTTCATCTTCCGCAGAAATTGCAAACTGGGCCAAACAGGAGGTTAAAGGGACTGACTCTCCAAGTCGGGAGAGTGTTAGTCAAGTGTCTGGAATGTTGCACCCGAGTACCAGGGTACGAAAACTGAGACATATTTGAACACGTCTCCCGATCACATGGTTGATCATACTCTAGGTTGCACATGCATGTTTTAGCTGAAGGAAGAATACCTTAAACCTGGGTAGTTGAAACCCGTGGAATGGGTACCATGCAATATGACTTCAAAGGGTCTTCATTTGCTCACCGAACCTCTCCAATCCTATCACTGCTGCGTTTATGCCCCTGTACACACGCTTGATTCTCTTTTGGAGACATAGCAATCCATAGGTTTTAAGATACTTACTAGTCAGGTACATTCTTAGGCGTTTAATATGGGGTGTTGAGTCCATTTCGTTGAGCAAGGAGTAGCTCTTGTCTATTCCATATTTGGCTTAAGGAACTTTATCTGTGCTCATTTCAATCTCTGGTTTTATGCAGCACCCCAACTCACCTTTCCCCTTAAGCAAGCATAAGTTGGTTTTCTAAATTTGAGACCCTGTTCTGTTTTGGAATTCAGTTCCTGTGTAGCCAAGTTTACATTCCGTGTATTAGTGATATCTTATGATGTTTCTTTTTCTGTGTGACTTATTTCAGTTAGAATCATCGTACCTGAATCCACTCATTATGCTGCTACGTGCTTGATGACATAGATTTCATTGCTGAGTGATACTGCATTGTACGTAAGTACCACAAGTTCTTTATCCATTTTTCACTTTCTGTGATATTGAACTTGTACGGTAAATGAGGTTCTTGTAAACAGAGGTGTCCGAAACTTTGGGGTGGCTGAGTCTTTTTGATTTTAATTTCCCTAAGCTATAGGACCATAAGTGGAAGTGCCTTAGGCTCTGTTGCTTTGTTTTTTAGAAGTTTCAGGAAACACCATACACTTCTCCCCAGTGTCTGTTGGCAATTTACATCCCGCCCATCAGCATAACAAGGCTCCCAGTTCTCCATTGCCTGTCCTGCCTTTCTGGATTTTACACTTTTTTCAGATGGCCCTTTTGACCGGGGGAAATTGAGACTTCATTGTAGTGCAGATTTCCTTTGCAAGTTTGCTTGGTTGGCCAAAAAGGGCGTATGCGTTTTTTCCTGAATATATTCAGGAAAGAACGCATACGCCCTTTTTGGCCAAGTGCATCATTGTGGACGTTCTGCCTCTTTTCCTATGCTTTCAATGCAATTCCAGTCTACCTCCTGAAATCGATTTCCTGCAATTCTGCCCCGCTTTCAAGTCCTCTTGGCAGCCTTACTTCAGTATATTTTTGGACGATAGCTGTCATTTATAACTCTGCAGGTTTGTGAATTACAGTGCCCCTGAGCTCCTTTCTTCAACTCGCTTTCTTGTGACCTGGCCACAACACCGCAGGATGGTTTCAGGCTCTAATCTGGTTCCGGCACGGCACGGTGAGCCTTTGCTTATTTCCTCTTCCTGGTGGGAAATGAGAATTAAATTTGCCCGTCCAGACACCTCCAGTTAGTCTCTCATTTGTTCTCGCTATTCCTGTTCATCTTCCGCAGAAATTGCAAACTGGGCCAAACAGGAGGTTAAAGGCGCTGACTCTCCAAGTGGGGAGAGTGTTAGTAAAACGTCTGGAATGTTGCACCCGAGTACCAGGGTATGAAAACTGAGACATATTTGAACACGTCTCCCGATCAAATGGTTGATCATACTCTAGGTTCCACATGCATGTTTTAGCTGAAGGAAGAATACCTTAAACATGGGTAGTTGAAACCCGTGGTATGGGTACCATGCAATATGACTTCAAAGGGTCTTCATTTGCTCACCGAACCTCTCCAATCCTATAACTGCTGCGTTTAAGCCCCAGTACACATGCTTCATTCTCTTTCGGAGACATAGCAATCCATAGATTTTAAGATACTTACTAGTCAGGTACATTCTTAGGCGTTTAATATGCGGTGTTGAGTCCATTTCGTTGCGCAAGGAGTAGCTCTTGTCTATTCCATATTTGGCTTAAGGTACTTTATCTGTGCTCATTTCAATCTCTGGTTTTATGCAGCACCCCAACTCACCTTTCCCCTTAAGCAAGCATAAGTTGGGTTTCTAAATTTGAGACCCTGTTCTGTTCTGTAATTCAGTTCCTGTGTAGCCAAGTATACATTCCGTGTATTACTGATATCTTATGATGTTTCTTTTTCTGTGTGACTTATTTCAGTTAGAATCATCATACCTGAATCCACTCATTGTGCTGCTAAGGGCCTGATGACATAGATTTCATTGCTGAGTGATATTGCTTTGTAAGTAAATACCACAACTTCTTTATCCATTTTTCACTTTCTGCGATGTTGAACTTGTACTGTAAACGAGGTTCTTGTAAACAGAGGCGTCCCAAACTTTGGGGTGGCTGTGTCTTTTTGATTTTAATTTCCCTAAGCTATAGGACCATAAGTGGAAGTGCCCTAGGCTCTGTTGCTTTGTTTTTTAGATGTTTCAGGAAACACCATACAGTTCTCCCGAGTGTCTGTTGGCAATTTACATCCCGCCCATCAGCATAACAAGGCTCCCAGTTCTCCATGGCCTGTCCTGCCTTTCTGGATTTTACACTTTTTTCAGATGGCCCTTTTGACCGGGGGGAAGTGAGACTTCATTGTAGTGCAGATTTCCTTTGCAAGCTTGCTTGGTTGGCCAAAAAGGGCGTATGCGTTTTTTCCTGAATATATTCAGGAAAAAACGCATACGCCCGTTTTGGCCAAGTGCATCATTGTGGACGTTCTGCCTCTTTTCCTATGCTTTCAATGCAATTCCAGTCTACCTCCTGAAATCGGTTTCCTGCAATTCTGCCCCGCTTTCAAGTCCTCTTGGCAGCCTTACTTCAGTATATTTTTGGACGATAGCTGTCATTTATAACTCTGCAGGTTTGTGAATTACACTGCCCCTGAGCTCCTTTCTTCAACTCGCTTTCTTGTGAGCTGGCCGCAACACCGCAGGATGGCTTCAGGCCCTAATCTGGTTCCGGCACGGCATGCGGAGCCTTTGGTTAATTCCTCTTCCTGGTGGGAAATGAGAGTTAAATTTGCCCGTCCAGACACCTGCAGCTAGTCTCTCATTGGTTCTCGCTATTCCTGTTCATCTTCCGCAGAAATTGCTAACTGGGCCAAACAGGAGGTTAAAGGGACTGACTCTCCAAGTCGGGAGAGTGTTTGTAAAGCGTCTGGAATGTTGCACCCGAGTACCAGGGTACGAAAACTGAGACATATTTGAACACGTCTCCCGATCACATGGTTGATCATACTCTAGGTTCCACATGCATGTTTTAGCTGAAGGAAGAATACCTTAAACCTGGGTAGTTGAAACCCGTGGAATGGGTACCATGCAATATGACTTCAAAGGGTCTTCATTTGCTCACCGAACCTCTCCAATCCTATCACTGCTGCGTTTATGCCCCTGTACACATTCTTGATTCTCTTTTGGAGACATAGCAATCCATAGGTTTTAAGATACTTACTAGTCAGGTACATTCTTAGGCGTTTAATATGCGGTGTTGAGTCCATTTCGTTGAGCAAGGAGTAGCTCTTGTCTATTCCATATTTGGCTTAAGGAACTTTATCTGTGCTCATTTCAATCTCTGGTTTTATGCAGCACCCCAACTCACCTTTCCCCTTAAGCAAGCATAAGTTGGTTTTCTAAATTTGAGACACTGTTCTGTTCTGTAATTCAGTTCTTGTGTAGCCAAGTTTACATTCCGTGTATTACTGATATCTTATGATGTTTCTTTTTCTGTGTGACTTATTTCAGTTAGAATCATCGTACCTGAATCCACTCATTGTGCTGCTAAGGGCGTGATGACATAGATTTCATTGCTGAGTGATATTGCTTTGTAAGTAAATACCACAACTTCTTTATCCATTTTTCACTTTCTGCGATGTTGAACTTGTACTGTAAATGAGGTTCTTGTAAACAGAGCCGTTCCATACATTGGGGTGGCTGTGTCTTTTTGATTTTAATTTCCCTAAGCTATAGGACCATAAGTGGAATTGCCCTAGGCTCTGTTGCTTTGTTTTTTAGATGTTTCAGGAAACACCATACACTTCTCCCCAGTGTCTGTTGGCAATTTACATCCCGCCCATCAGCATAACAAGGCTCCCAGTTCTCCATGGCCTGTCCTGCCTTTCTGGATTTTACACTTTTTTCAGATGGCCCTTTTGACCGGGGGGATATGAGACTTCATTGTAGTGCAGATTTCCTTTGCAAGCTTGCTTGGTTGGCCAAAAAGTGCGTATGCGTTTTTTCCTGAATATATTCAGGAAAAAACGCATACGCCCGTTTTGGCCAAGTGCATCATTGTGGACGTTCTGCCTCTTTTCCTATGCTTTCAATGCAATTCCAGTCTACCTCCTGAAATCAGTTTCCTGCAATTCTGCCCCGCTTTCAAGTCCTCTTGGCAGCCTTACTTCAGTATATTTTTGGACGATAGCTGTCATTTATAACTCTGCAGGTTTGTGAATTACAGTGCCCCTGAGCTCCTTTCTTCAACTCGCTTTCTTTTGAGCTGGCCGCAACACCGCAGTATGGCTTCAGGCCCTAATCTGTTTCCAGCACGGCACGCTGAGCTTTTGGTTATTTCCTCCTCCTGGTGGGAAATGAGAGTTAAATTTGCCCGTCCAGACACCTCCAGCTAGTCTCTCATTGGTTCTCGCTATTCCTGTTCATCTTCCGCAGAAATTGCAAACTGGGCCAAACAGGAGGTTAAAGGCGCTGACTCTCCAAGTGGGGAGAGTGTTAGTAAAGCGTCTGGAATGTTGCACCCGAGTACCAGGGTATGAAAACTGAGACATATTTGAACACGTCTCCCGATCACATGGTTGATCATACTCTGGGTTCCACATGCATGTTTTAGCTGAAAGAAGAATACCTTAAACCTGGGTAGTTGAAACCAGTGGAATGGGTACCATGCAATATGACTTCAAAGGGTCTTCATTTGCTCACCGAACCTCTCCAATCCTATCACTGCTGCGTTTATACCCCTCTACACATGCTTGATTCTCTTTCGGAGACATAGCAATCCATAGGTTTTAAGATACTTACTAATCAGGTACTTTCTTAGGCGTTTAATATGCGGTGTTGAGTCCATTTCGTTGAGCAAGGAGTAGCTCTTGTCTATTCCATATTTGGCTTAAGGAACTTTATCTGTGCTCATTTCAGTCTCTGGTTTTATGCAGCACCCCAACTCACCTTTACCCTTAAGCAAGCATAAGTTGGTTTTCTAAATTTGAGACCCTGTTCTGTTTTGGAATTCAGTTCCTGTGTAGCCAAGTTTACATTCCGTGTATTAGTGATATCTTATGATGTTTCTTTTCCTGTGTGACTTATTTCAGTTAGAATCATCGTACCTGAATCCACTCATTATGCTACTACGGGCCTGATGACATAGATTTCATTGCTGAGTGATACTGCATTCTACGTAAGTACCACAAGTTCTTTATCCATTTTTCACTTTCTGTGATATTGAACTTGTACGGTAAATGAGGTTCTTGTAAACAGAGGCGTCCCAAACTTTGGGGTGGCTGTGTCTTTTTGATTTTAATTTCCCTAAGCTATAGGACCATAAGTGAAAGTGCCCTAGGCTCTGTTGCTTTGTTTTTTAGATGTTTCAGGAAACACCATACACTTCACCCCAGTGTCTGTTGGCAATTTACATCCCGCCCATCAGCATAACAACGCTCCCAGTTCTCCATGGCCTGTCCTCCCTTTCTAGATTTTACACTTTTTTCAGATGGCCCGTTTGACCGGGGGGAAGTGAGACTTCACTGTAGTGCAGATTTCGTTTGCAAGCTTGTTTGGTTGGCCAAAAAGGGCGTATGCGTTTTTTCCTGAATATATTCAGGAAAAAACGCATACGCCCTTTTTAGCCAAGTGCATCATTGTGGACGCTCTGCCTCTTTTCCTATGCTTTCAATGCAATTCCAGTCTACCTCCTGAAATCGGTTTCCTGCAATTCTGCCCTGCTTTCAAGCCCCTTGGCAGCCTTACTTCAGTATATTTTTGGACGATAGCTGTCATTTATAATTCTGCAGGTTTGTGAATTACAGTGCCCCTGAGCTCCATTCTTCAACTCGCTTTCTTGTGACCTGGCCGCAACACCGCAGGATGGCTTCAGGCCCTAATCTGGTTCCGGAATGGCACGCTGAGCCTTTGGTTATTTCCTCTTCCTGGTGGGAAATGAGAGTTAAATTTGCACGTCCAGACACCTCCAGCTAGTCTCTCATTGGTTCTCCCTATTCCTGTTCATCTTCCGCAGAAATTGCAAACTGGGCCAAACAGGAGGTTAAAGGCGCTGACTCTCCAAGTGGGGAGAGTGTTAGTAAAGCGTCTGGAATGTTGCACCCGAGTACCAGGGTACGAAAACTGAGACATATTTGAACACGTCTCCCGATCACATGGTTGATCATACTCTGGGTTCCACATGCATGTTTTAGCTGAAGGAAGAATACCTTAAACCTGGGTAGTTGAAACCCGTGGAATGGGTACCATGCAATATGACTTCAAAGGGTCTTCATTTGCTCACCGAACCTCTCCAATCCTATCACTGCTGCATTTATGCCCCTGTACACATGCTTGATTCTCTTTCGGAGACATAGCAATCCATAGGTTTTAAGATACTTACTAGTCAGGTACATTCTTAGGCGTTTAATATGCGGTGTTGAGTCCATTTCGTTGAGCAAGGAGTAGCTCTTGTTTATTCCATATTTGGCTTAAGGAACTTTATCTGTGCTCATTTCAATCTCTGGTTTTATGCAGCACCCCAACTCACCTTTACCCTTAAGCAAGCATAAGATGGTTTTCTAAATTTGAGACCCTGTTCTGTTTTGGAATTCTGTTCCTGTGTAGCCAAGTTTACATTCCGTGTATTAGTGATATCTTATCATGTTTCTTTTTCTGTGTGACTTATTTCAGTTAGAATCATCATACCTGAATCCACTCATTATGCTGCTACAGGCCTGATGACATAGATTTCATTGCTGAGTGATACTGCATTGTACATAAGTACCACAAGTTCTTTATCCATTTTTCACTTTCTGTGATACTGAACTTGTATGGTAAACGAGGTTCTTGGAAACAGAGGCGTCCCAAACTTTGGGGTGGCTGTGTCTTTTTGATTTTAATTTCCCTAAGCTATAGGACCATAAGTGGAAGTGCCCTAGGCTCTGTTGCTTTGTTTTTCAGATGTTTCAGGAAACACCATACAGTTCTCCCGAGTGTCTGTTGGCAATTTACATCCCGCCCATCAGCATAACAAGGCTCCCAGTTCTCCATGGCCTGTCCTGCCTGTCTGGATTTTACACTTTTTTCAGATGGCCCTTTTGACCGGTGGGAAGTGAGACTTCATTGTAGTGCAGATTTCCTTTAAAGCTTGCTTGGTTGGCCAAAAATGGCGTATGCGTTTTTTCCTGAATATATTCAGGAAAAAACGCATATGCCCTTTTTGGCCAAGTGCATCATTGTGGACGTTCTGCCTCTTTTCCTATGCTTTCAATGCAATTCCAGTCTACCTCCTGAAATCGGTTTCCTGCAATTCTGCCCCGCTTTCAAGTCCTCTTGGCAGCCTTACTTCAGTATATTTTTGGACGATAGCTGTCATTTATAACTCTGCGGGTTTGTGAATTACAGTGCCCCTGAGCTCCTTTCTTCAACTCGCTTTCTTGTGAGCTGGCCGCAACACCGCAGGATGGCTTCAGGCCCTAATCTGGTTCCAGCACGGCACACTGAGCCTTTGGTTAATTCCTCTTCCTGGTGGGAAATGAGAGTTAAATTTGCCCGTCCAGACACCTCCAGCTAGTCTCTCATTGGTTCTCGCTATTCCTGTTCATCTTCCGCAGAAATTGCAAACTGGGCCAAACAGGAGGTTAAAGGAACTGACTCTCCAAGTCGGGAGAGTGTTAGTAAAGCGTCTGGAATGTTGCACCAGAGTACCAGGGTACGAAAACTGAGACATGTTTGAACACGTCTCCCGATCACATGGTTGATCATACTCTAGGTTCCACATGCATGTTTTAGCTGAAGGAAGAATACCTTAAACCTGCATAGTTGAAACCCGTGGAATGGGTACCATGCAATATGACATCAAAGGTCTTCATTTGCTCACCGAACCTCTCCAATCCTATCACTGCTGCGTATATGCCCCTGTAACACATGCTTGATTCTCTTTTGGAGACATAGCAATCCATAGGTTTTAAGATACTTACTAGTGAGTTACATTCTTAGGCGTTTAATATGGGGTGTTGAGTCCATTTCGTTGAGAAAGAAGTAGCTCTTGTCTATTCCATATTTGGCTTAAGGAACTTTATCTGTGCTCATTTCAATCTCTGGTTTTATGCAGCACCCCAACTCACCTTTACCCTTAAGCAAGCATAAGTTGGTTTTCTAAATTTGAGACCCTGTTCTGTTCTGTAATTCAGTTCAGGTGTAGCCAAGTTTACATTCCGTGTATTACTGATATCTTATGATGTTTCTTTTTCTGTGTGACTTATTTCAGTTGGAATCATCATACCTGAATCCACTCATTGTGCTGCTAAGGGACTGATGACATAGATTTCATTGCTGAGTGATATTGCTTTGTAAGTAAATACCACAACTTCTTTATCCATTTTGCACTTTCTGCGATGTTGAACTTGTACTGTAAACGAGGTTCTTGTAAACAGAGCTGTTCCATACTTTGGGGTGGCTGTTTCTTTTTGATTTTAATTTACCTAAGCTATAGGACCATAAGTGGAAGTGCCCTAGGCTCTGTTGCTTTGGTTTTTAGATGTTTCAGGAAACACCATACACTTCTCCGGAGTGTCTGTTGGCAATTTACATCCCGCCCATCAGCATAACAAGGCTCCCAGTTCTCCATGGCCTGTCCTGCCTTTCTGGATTTTACACTTTTTTCAGATGGCCCTTTTGACCGGGGGGAAGTGAGACTTCATTGTAGTGCAGATTTCCTTTGCAAGCTTGCTTGGTTGGCCAAAAAGGGCGTATGCATTTTTTCCTGAATATATTCAGGAAAAAACGCATACGCCCTTTTTGGCCAAGTGCATCATTGTGGACATTCTGCCTCTTTTCCTATGCTTTCAATGCAATTCCAGTCTACCTCCTGAAATCGGTTTTCTGCAATTCTGCCCCGCTTTCAAGTCCTCTTGGCAGCCTTACTTCAGTATATTTTTGGACGATAGCTGTCATTTATAACTCTGCAGGTTTGTGAATTACAGTGCCCCTGAGCTCCTTTCTTCAACTCGTTTTCTTGTGAGCTGGCCGCAACACCGCAGGATGGCTTCAGGCCCTAATCTGGTTCCGGCACGGCACGCTGAGCCTTTGGTTATTTCCTCTTCCTGGTCGGAAATGAGAGTTAAATTTGCCCGTCCAGACACCTCCAGCTAGTCTCTCATTGGTTCTCCCTATTCCTGTTCATCTTCCGCAGAAATTGCAAACTGGGCCAAACAGGAGGTTAAAGGGACTGACTCTCCATGTCGGGAGAGAGTTAGTGAAGCGTCTGGAATGTTGCACCAGAGTACCAGGGTACAAAAACTGAGACATGTTTGAACACGTCTCCCGATCACATGGTTGATCATACTCTAGGTTCCACATGCATGTTTTAGCTGAAGGAAGAATACCTTAAACCTGGGTAGTTGAAAACCGTGGAATGGATACCATGCAATATGACTTCAAAGGGTCTTCATTTGCTCACCGAACCTCTCCAATCCTATCACTGCTGCATTTATGCCCCTGTACACATGCTTGATTCTCTTTCGGAGACATAGCAATCCATAGGTTTTAAGATACTTACTAGTCAGGTACATTCTTAGGCGTTTAATATGCGGTGTTGAGTCCATTTCGTTGAGCAAGGAGTAGCTCTTGTCTATTCCATATTTGGCTTAAGGAACTTTATCTGTGCTCATTTCAATCTCTGGTTTTATGCAGCACCCCAACTCACCTTTCCCCTTAAGCAAGCATAAGTTGGTTTTCTAAATTTGAGACCCTGTTCTGTTTTGGAATTCAGTTCCTGTGTAGCCAAGTTTACATTCCGTGTATTAGTGATATCTTATGATGTTTCTTTTTCTGTGTGACTTATTTCAGTTAGAATCATCGTACCTGAATCCACTCATTGTGCTGCTACGGGCCTGATGTCATAGATTTCATTGCTGAGTGATACTGCATTGTACGTATTTACCACAAGTTCTTTATCCATGTTTCACTTTCTGTGATATTGAACTTGTACGGTAAACGAGTTTCTTGTAAACAGAGGCGTCCCAAACTTTGGGGTGGCTGTGTCTTTTTGATTTTAATTTCCCTAAGCTATAGGACCATAAGTGGAAGTGCCCTAGGCTCTGTTGCTTTGTTTCTTAGATGTTTCAGGAAACACCGTACACTTCTCCCGAGTGTCTGTTGGCAATTTACATCCCGCCCATCAGCATAACAAGGCTCCCAGTTCTCCATGGCCTGTCCTGCCTTTCTGGATTTTACACTTTTTTCAGATGGCCCTTTTGACCGGGGGAAAGTGAGACTTCATTGTAGTGCAGATTTCCTTTGCAAGCTTGCTTGGTTGGCCAAAAAGGGCGTATGCGTTTTTTCCTGAATATATTCAGGAAAAAACGCATACGCCCTTTCTGGCCAAGTGCATCATTGTGGACGTTCTGCCTCTTTTCCTATGCTTTCAATGCAATTCCAGTCTACCTCCTGAAATCGGTTTCCTGCAATTCTGCCCCGCTTTCAAGTCCTCTTGGCAGCCTTACTTCAGTATATTTTTGGACGATAGCTGTCATTTATAACTCTGCAGGTTTGTGAATTACAGTGCCCCTGAGCTCCTTTCTTCAACTTGCTTTCTTGTGACCTGGCCGCAACACCGCAGGATGGCTTCAGGCCCTAATCTGGTTCTGGCACGGCACGCTGAGCCTTTCGTTAATTCCTCTTCCTGGTGGGAAATGAGAGTTAAATTTGCACGTCCAGACACCTCCAGCTAGTCTCTCATTGGTTCTCGCTATTCCTGTTCATCTACCGCAGAAATTGCAAACTGAGCCAAACAGGACGTAAAAGGCGCTGACTCTCCAATTGCGAAGAGTGTTAGTAAAGCGTCTGGAATGTTGCACCCGAGTACCAGGGGAGGAAAACTGAGACATATTTGAACACGTCTCCCGATCACATGGTTGATCATACTCTGGGTACCACATGCATGTTTTAGCTGAAGGAAGAATACCTTAAACCTGGAGAGTTGAGACCCGTGGAATGGGTACCATGCAATATGGCTTCAAAGGGTCTTCATTTGCTCACCGAACCTCTCCAATCCTATCACTGCTGCGTTTATGCCCCTGTACACATGCTTGATTCTCTTTCGGAGACATAGCAATCCATAGGTTTTAAGATACTTACTAGTCATGTACATTCTTAGGCGTTTAATATGGGGTGTTGAGTCCATTTCGTTGAGCAAGGAGTAGCTCTTGTCTATTCCATATTTGGCTTAAGGAACTTTATCTGTGCTCATTTCAATCTCTGGTTTTATGCAGCACCCCAACTCACCTTTCCCCTTAAGCAAGCATAAGTTGGTTTTCTAAATTTGAGACCCTGTTCTGTTTTGGAATTCAGTTCCTGTGTAGCCAAGTTTACATTCCGTGTATTAGTGATATCTTATGATGTTTCTTTTTCTGTGTGACTTATTTCAGTTAGAATCATCGTACCTGAATCCACTCATTGTGCTGCTACGGGCCTGACGATATAGATTTCATTGCTGAGTGATACTGCATTGTACGTAAGTACCACAAGTTCTTTATCCATTTTTCACTTTCTGTTATATTCAACTTGTACGGTAAACCAGGTTCTTGTAAACAGAGGCGTCCCAAACTTTGGGGTGGCTGTGTCTTTTCGATTTTAATTTCCCTAAGCTATAGGAGCAAAAGTGGAAGTGCCCTAGGCTCTGTTGCTTTGTTTTTTAGATGTTTCAGGAAGCACCATACACTTCTCCGGAGTGTCTGTTGGCAATTTACATCCCGCCCATCAGCATAACAAGGCTCCCAGTTCTCCATGGCCTGTCCTGCCTTTCTGGATTTTACACTTTTTTCAGATGGCCCTTTTGACCGGGGGGAAGTGAGACTTCATTGTAGTGCAGATTTCCTTTGCAAGCTTGCTTGGTTGGCCAAAAAGGGCGTATGCGTTTTTTCCTGAATATATTCAGGAAAAAACGCATACGCCCTTTTTGGCCAAGTGCATCATTGTGGACGTTCTGCCTCTTTTCCTATGCTTTCAATGCAATTCCAGTCTACCTCCTGAAATCGGTTTCCTGCAATTCTGCCCCGCTTTCAAGTCCTCTTGGCAGCTTTACTTCAGTATATTTTTGGATGATAGCTGTCATTTATAACTCTGCAGGTTTGTGAATTACAGTGCGCCTGAGCTTCTTTCTTCAACTCGCTTTCTTTTGAGCTGGCCGCAACACCGCAGGATGGCTTCAGGCCCTAATCTGGTTCCGGCATGGCACGCTGAGCCTTTGGTTATTTCCTCTTCCTGGTGGGAAATGAGAGTTAAATTTGCCCGTCCGGACACCTCCAGCTGGTCTCTCATTGGTTCTCCCTATTCCTGTTCATCTTCCGCAGAAATTGCAAACTGGGCCAAACAGGAGGTTAAAGGCGCTGACTCTCCAAGTGGGGAGAGTGTTAGTAAAGCGTCTGGAATGTTGCACCCGAGTACCAGGGGAGGAAAACTGAGACATATTTGAACACGTCTCCCGTTCACACGGTTGATCATACTCTGGGTTCCACATGCATGTTTTAGCTGAAGGAAGAATACCTTAAACCTGGAGAGTTGAGACCCGTGGAATGGGTACCATGCAATATGACTTCAAAGGGTCTTCATTTGCTCACCGAACCTCTCCAATCCTATCACTGCTGCGTTTATACCCCTGTACACATGCTTGATTCTCTTTCGGAGACATAGCAATCCATAGATTTTAAGATACTTACTAGTCAGGTACATTCTTAGGCGTTTAATATGCGGTGTTGAGTCCATTTCATTGAGCAAGGAGTAGCTCTTGTCTATTCCATATTTTTGCTGAAGGAACTTTATCTGTGCTCATTTCAATCTCTGGTTTTATGCAGCACCCCAACTCACCTTTCCCCTTAAGCAAGCATAAGTTGGTTTTCTAAATTTGAGACCCTGTTCTGTTTTGGAATTCAGTTCCTGTGTAGCCAAGTTTACATTCCGTGTATTAGTGATATCTTATGATGTTTCTTTTTCTGTGTGACTTATTTCAGTTAGAATCATCGTACCTGAATCCACTCATTGTTCTGCTACGGGCCTGATGAGATAGATTTCATTGCTGAGTGATACTGCATTGTACGTAATTACCACAAGTTCTTTATCCATTTTTCACTTTCTGTGATACTGAACTTGTACGATAAACGAGGTTCTTGTAAACAGAGGCGTCCCAAACTTTGGGGTGGCTGTGTCTTTTTGATTTTAATTTCCCTAAGCTATAGGACCATAAGTGGAAGTGCCCTAGGCTCTGTTGCTTTGTTTCTTAGATGTTTCAGGAAACACTGTACACTTCTCCAGAGTGTCTGTTGGCAATTTACATCCCGCCCATCAGCATAACAAGGCTCCCAGTTCTCCATGGCCTGTCCTGCCTTTCTGGATTTTACACTTTTTTCAGATGGCCCTTTTGACCAGGGGGAAGTGAGACTTCATTGTAGTGCAGTTTTCCTTTGCAAGTTTGCTTGGTTGGCCAAAAAGGGCATATGCGTTTTTTCCTGAATATATTCAGGAAAAAACGCATACGCCCTTTCTGGCCAAGTGCATCATTGTGGACGTTCTGCTTCTTTTCCTATGCTTTCAATGCAATTCCACTCTACCTCCTGAAATCGGTTTCCTGCAATTCTGCCCCGCTTTCAAGTCCTCTTGGCAGCCTTACTTCAGTCTATTTTTGGACGATAGCTGTCATTTATAACTCTGCAGGTTTGTGAATTACAGTGCCCCTGAGCTCCTTTCTTCAACTCGCTTTCTTGTGACCTGGCCGCAACACCGCAGGATGGCTTCAGGCCCTAATCTGGTTCCGGCACGCTGAGCCTTTCATTAATTCCTCTTCCTGGTGGGAAATGAGAGTTTAATTTGCACGTCCAGACACCTCCACCTAGTCTCTCATTGGTTCTCGCTATTCCTGTTCATCTTCCGCACATATTGCAAACTGGGCCAAACAGGAGGTTAAAGGCGCTGACTCTCCAAGTGGGAAGAGTATTAGTAAAGCGTCTGGAATGTTGCACCCGAGTACCAGGGGAGGAAAACTGAGACACGTTTGAACACGTCTCCCGTTCACACGGTCGATCATACTCTGGGTTCCACATGCATGTTTTAGCTGAAGGAAGAATACCTTAAACCTGGGTAGTTGAAACCCGTGGAATGGGTACCATGCAATATGACTTCAAAGGGTCTTCATTTGCTCACCGATCCTCTCCAATCCTATCACTGCTGCGTTTATGCCCCTGTACACACGCTTGATTCTCTTTCGGAGACATAGCAATCCATAGGTTTTAAGATACTTACTTGTCAGGTACATTCTTAGGTGTTTAATATGGGGTGTTGAGTCCATTTCGTTGAGCAAGGAGTAGCTCTTGTCTATTCCATATCTGGCTTAAGGAACTTTATCTGTGCTCATTTCAATCTCTGGTTTTATGCAGCACCCCAACTCACCTTTCCCATTAAGCAAGCATAAGTTGGTTTTCTAAATTTGAGACCCTGTTCTGTTCTGTAATTCAGTTCCTGTGTAGCCAAGTTTACATTCTGTGTATTAGTGATATCTTATGATGTTTCTTTTTCTGTGTGACTTATTTCAGTTAGAATCGTCGTACCTGAATCCACTCATTGTGCTGCTACGGGCCTGATGACATAGATTTCATTGCTGAGTGATACTGCATTGTACGTAAGTACCACATGTTCTTTATCCATTTTTCACTTTCTGTGATACTGAACTTGTACGGTAAACGAGGTTCTTGTAAACAGAGGCGTCCCAAACTTTGGGGTGGCTGTGTCTTTTTGATTTTACTTTCCCTAAGCTATAGGACCATAAGTGGAAGTGCCCTAGGCTCTGTTGCTTTGTTTTTTAGATGTTTCAGGAAACACCATACACTTCTCCAGAGTTTCTGTTGGCAATTTACATCCCGTCCATCAGCATAACAAGGCTCCCAGTTCTCCATGGCCTGTCCTGCCTTTCTGGATTTTACACTTTCTTCAGATGGCCCTTTTGACCGGGGGGAAGTGAGACTTCATTGTAGTGCAGATTTCCTTTGCAAGCTTGCTTGGTTGGCCAAAAAGGGCGTATGCGTTTTTTCCTGAAAATATTCAGGAAAAAACGCATACGCCCTTTTTGGCCAAGTGCATCATTGTGGACATTCTGCCTCTTTTCCTATGCTTTCAATGCAATTCCAGTCTACCTCCTGAAATCGGTTTCCTGCAATTCTGCCCCGCTTTCAAGTCCTCTTGGCAGCCTTACTTCAGTATATTTTTGGACGATAGCTGTCATTTATAACTCTGCAGGATTGTGAATTACAGTGCCCCTGAGCTCCTTTCTTCAACTCGCTTTCTTGTGAGCTGGCCGCAACACCGCAGGATGGCTTCAGGCCCTAATCTGGTTCCGGCACGGCACGCTGAGCCTTTGGTTATTTCCTCTTCCTGGTGGGAAATGAGAGTTAAATTTGCCCGTCCAGCCACCTCCAGCTAGTCTGTCATTGGTTCTCCCTATACCTGTTCATCTTTCGCAGAAATTGCAAACTAGGCCAAACAGGAGGTTAAAGGCGCTGACTCTCCAAGTCGGGAGAGTGTTAGTAAAGCGTCTGGAATGTTGCACCCGAGTATCAGTGGAGGAAAACTGAGACATATTTGAACACGTCTCCCGTTCACACGGTTGATCATAATCTGGGTTCCTCATGCATGTTTTAGCTGAAGAAAGAATCCCTTAAACCTGGAGAGTTGAGACCCGTGGAATGGGTACCATGCAATATGACTTCAAAGGGCCTTCATTTGCTCACCGAACCTCTCCAGAGCTATCACTGTTGCATGTGCCCCTGTACACAAGCTGGATTCACTTTCAGAGACATAGCAATCCATAGGTTTCCATATACTTACTAGTCAGGTACATTCTTAGGCGTTTAATATGGGGAGTTGAGTGCATTTCGTTGAGCAAGGAGTAGCTATTTTCTATTACATATTTGGCTAAGGAACGTTATCTGTGCTCATTTCAATCTCTGGTTTTATGCAGCACCCCAACTCTCCTTTCCCCTTAAGCAAGCATAAGTTGGTTTTCTACATATGAGACCCTGTTCTGTTTTTAATTCTGTTCCTGTGTAGCCAAGTTTACATTCCGTGTATTAGTGATATCTTATGATGTTTCTTTTTCTGTGTGATTTATTTCACTTAGAATCATCATACCTGAATCCCCTCATTATGCTGCTACGGGCCTGATGACATAGATTTCATTGCTGAGTGATATTGCATTGTACGTAAGTACCACAACTTCTTTATCCATTTTTTGCTTTGTGTGATATTGAACTTGTACAGTAAACGAGGTTCTTGTAAACAGAGACGTCCCAAATTTTGGGGTGGCTGTGTCCTTTCGATTTTAATTTCCCTAAGCTATAGGACCGTAAGTGGAACTGCCCTAAGCTCTGTTGCTTTGTTTTTTAGATGTTTCAGGAAACACCATACACTTCTCCAGAGTGGCTGTTGGCAATTTTCATCCCGCCCATCAGCATAATAAAGCTCCCAGTTCTCCATGGCCTGTCCTGCCTTTCTGGATTTTACACTTTTTTCAGATGGCCCTTTTGACTGGGGGGCAGTGAGACTTCATTGTAGTGCAGATTTCCTTTGCAAGCTTGCTTGGTTGGCCAGAAAGTGTGTATGCGTTTTTTCCTGAATACATTCAGGAAAAAACGCATACGCCCTTTTTGGCGAAGTGCATGATTGTTGATGTTCTGAGTCTTTTCATATGTTTTCGATGCAATTCCTGTCTACCTCCTGAATTCGGTTTCCTGCAATTCTGCCTTGCTGTCAGTGCCTCTTCATAGCCTTACCTCAATATACTTTTGGAAAATAGTTGTCGTTTATAACTCTGCAGGTTTTTGAATTGCAGTTGCCCTTAGTTCCATTTTTCAGGTCTTATTTTTGTGATCTTGCCTCATATCCACAGGATTTCTTCAGGCCCTATTCTTCTTCTGGGGCACCTTGCTGTGCTTTTGGTTAATTCTTCTTCCTATGTGAAATTAGAGTGACATGTGGCCATTGAAACCGCTACAGCTATTTTCTCACTGGTTCCCCCTATTCCCATTCATCCTCCACACTAACTGCAGACTGTGCGATACCGGAACTTAAAGGCGTTCACTCTCCATGTGGGGATGTTGTTAGTAAAGTGGCTGGAATGTTGATCCGGAGCCCCAGGAGAGGAAAATGAGGTGCGTTTTAGAAACCTTTCCCGATCATATGGTATACCATCTGCTGGATTTCCCATGCAAGGTTTAGCTGTAGGAAGATTCCCTTCAACCTGGAGTGTTGGGACCCTTGGAATGAGTAGCATGAAGTATTGCATTAAACTTTCGGCAGTTGCTCACCAAAGCTCACCAATCCTCTCAACCCCAAGTGTCCAGTCTTATGTCTTATCCAGCTGTGGGTTTATATGTGGTCATTCCAGGTTGCATCACAGCCCCTGAGCGAATTTTGTAAGAATTTTTCTCTCTTTCATTGTTTCTGCGTTTTGGTTTTAAAATTTATTTCTATAATGGGGTTTAGCTCATTTTCACTGCTGTGTTTGTGCCGTTTTGCACACACTTGATTCCCTTATGGAGATATATCAATACATGGGTTTTAAGATTCTTATTACTCAGATATATTTCTCTGCGGTGTATAGGGTGTGTTGAGGCCAGTTCATTGAGCAAGGTGTAGATCTTGTCTAATACCTATTTGGTTTATTGAACGGTATCTGTGCTAATTTCAAACTCTGGTTTTATGCATCACCCCACCTCTCCTTTCCCCTTAAGCTGACATAAGTGTGTTTTCTAAATGTGAGACACTGTTCTGTTTTGTAATTCATTTTTAGTGCAGCCATATTTATCCTCCCTCTATAAGTGATATCTTATGATATGTTTCTTTTTCTGTTTGACTTATTTCAAGTAGTATTATCGGACCTAAATCCACTCTTTATCCTTCTACTAGCCTTATTACATTGATTTCATGGTGAAGAGATATTCCATTGTACATAAGTACCACATCTTCTTTATCCATTGTTCTCTTTCCTGGGATATTTAAGGTGTACTGAAGTTGAGGTTCTTGTAAACAGAGTAGCCCTAAACTGTGGTGTGCTTGTGTCTTGTTGATTTTTAGACTTCCCTAGATATACTCCCGTGATTGGAAGTGCCCTATGCTCTGTAGCTCTGTTTTTTAGATGATTTAGGAACCACCATACACTTCTCCAGAGTGGCTCCCGGCAGTTCACACACTGTCCATCAGCGTATAAAGGCTCCCTGTTCTCCATGGCCTGTCCTGCATTTCTGGTTTTTACAATTTTTTCGGGTGGCCCTTTTGACCGGTGGGAAATGAGACTTCTTTGTTGTGCACATTTGCATTGCTTGCTTGCTTGGTTGCCCATAAAGTGCGTATGCGTTTTTTCCTGGATATATTCAGGAAAAAACGCATACTCCCTTTTGGGCCAACTGCATCATTGTCGAAATTCTGCCGCTTTTCATGTGCTTTAAAGACGAGTCCAATCTATCTCTTGAATCTGTTTCTGGCAATTCTGTCTTGCATTCAGATCCTCTTCTTTGCCTTACCTCAACATATTTTTGGACGTTAGTTTTCATTTATAACTCTGCAGGTTTGTGAATTGCAGTGACCCTGAGCTCCATTTTTTAAGTTGCTCTTTTGTGAGCTGGCCTCAAAGCCGCAGGATTGCTTCAGGCCCTATTTTGGCTCCGGTGAGGCAGGCTGAGCCTTTTTTTAATTCTTATTCTTAATGGGATATTAGAGTGACATGTGCCCGTCCAAACCCCTACAACTATTCTCTCATTGGTTCCCCCTCTTCCCGTTCATCCTCCTCACAATTTGCAAAATGTGTGAAACAGAAGTTTAAATGTGCTGATTCTCTAAGTGGGGAGATTCTAAGTAACGTGGCTGGAATGATGAACAGGAGCACCAGGAGAGGATAAATGAGCTGCATTTTAGACACATCTCCCGATCACATGGTGTACAGTCCTCTGGGTTTTCCATGCATGTTTTAGCTGTAGGAAGATTCCTTGAACCTGCAGATTTGGGACCCATTGAATGGGCACCAGGTAGTATTACTTTAAAGGGTGTGCATTTCCTCACCCAACCTCACATTTCTCTTAGCGTGAACAGTTTCCAGCCTTATGTCTCATCCTGCTGTGGGTCTAGATGTGTTCAATCCATGTTGCATCACCGTCCCTGAGGAAAAGTTGTAAGAGGTTTTCTCTGTCTCTCTGTCGTTTATTTTTTTCAATTTATTACTATATTGGTTACAGCTGATTTTCAAAGCTCTGTTTCTTGCTGCTGTACATCCACTTGATTCACGTACAGAGAGACATCAATAAATTCTTTTTCAGATTCTTACCAGTCATAGATATTCTTTTCCGGTGACTTGAGTGTGCTGAGTGCAGTTCTTTTAGCTACCGTGTAGGCCTTGTTGATTATCAGTTTGGTATTTGGAATGGTATCTTTGCTAATTTCAACCTCTTGGATGATGCCTCACCCCTCCCCACCTTTCCGTTTAGCAGCCTTATGCGTGTTTTCTACATATTTGACTATGTTTTTGTTTTGTAATTTATTTCATGTGTAGCCATTTTGGATTCCACCTTTAAGTGATATCTTATGATATGTGTCTTTTTCTTTTTGAATTATGTCACTTAGAAAGATCATACGTAACTCCTCCGGAGTTGTTACAACTGGCCATATTTCATTGATTTCCAGGCTGAGTAATATTCCACTCTACATAAGTACCACATCTCTATCCATTTTTTCCCTCCAGAGACATTTAAGTTATATCCTAGTTGAGGATCTTTTAAACAGAGAGGCATTAACATTGGGGTGCCTGTGTCCTCTCGATTTTTGTTTTTCCCAAGATATACGCCCATGAGTGCAAGTGCCCTATGCTCTGTAGCTCATTTTTTAGATGCTTTAGTAAACACAATACACTTCTCCAGAATGGCCGTTGGCAATATACATTTCCACTATAAGCCTCACAGGGCTCCCTCTTCTCCTTGCCCTGTCCTGCATTTCTGGTGTTTACACTTTATGAGGATGGCTCTTCTGACTGATGCGAAGTGATATCTTTTGTAGTATTGATTTCCAGTGCCCACCTGTTTGGTTGGCTAAAAAAGTGTATGCCCTTTTCTTGAATATATACAGAAAAAAACGCATACAGCCTTTTTGGCCAACTGCAATGTTGGCAATGTTCAGCCCCTTTTCTTGTGCTTAATGGCGAGTCCTTTCTACCTCCTCAAATCCCTTTCCTGCCATTCTCCCTTGCTTACCAATCCTTTTCTCTGACTTTCCTCAAGACATTTTTCAGTGATAGATATTTTCAACTCTGCAGTTTCGTGAATTTTACTGCCCCTGAGTTCCATTGTTCAACTTGTGTTTATGGGAACTGGCCACAAAGCAGTGGGATTTCCTCAAGCCCCATACTGTTTCCATGGGCAACCCTAGCCTTTGGTCAATTCATCTTCCTGATTGGAAATTAGAGTGACATGTGCCTGTCTGAACACCTAGGACTTGTCTCTCATTGTTCCTCATCCTTCCGCTTCATCCTCTGGACAGATTCCAAACTGTACGCAACAGGATGTTGACAGTGCTGACATCTCCAAGTGGGGAGACTGTTAGTAAAGACGCTGGAGGGGTGAACCCGAGCACCAGGAGATGAGGAGATGAGATGCCTTTTCCAAACTCTTCCCGATCAGACGGTATACCATCCTCTGGGTGTGACAGACATGTTTTAGCAGTAGGAAGAGTCCCATTCATGTAAGGAGAACACCAGGGCTTTTTCAAAATCAGTGTCTCCCCGAAACCCAAACTGGGGAATTTTTTAAGCTACGGCTACACATATGTTCATTAAGGGCCTTGGGAAGTAGGCAGAGTCCAAACTTTAGATGATTGAAGTCTTCAGGGTCAGAAGCACTCACCACCGGCTTCCCTTAGGTTACACTTTAACTGTCATTGATAGATGATGTCAATAAAAATATCTATTCTTTTTCCGATTATTTCCCCTTATAGGTTATTGCAAAATATTGAGTGTAGTTCCCTGTGCTATACAGTAGTTCCTTGTTGATGATCTATTTTATACATAGCAGTGTGTATGTGTTAATTCCAAACTGTTAATTTATCCCTCCTCCCACCTTTCCCCTTTGGTAATAATAAATTATAAGATTTTATACTTCTCAGAAATGGGGGAGCTGAAAGAGAGGTATCATTTTCAATGGAAAAGCATTTAAAACAAGATTGAAGCTTTAACCAAGATTATTAGATGTACATCCTTGGAAAGAAATCACTTCATTTCTCTAATATTGACCTGACAAATAAGACAAACCTTTTCACTGAACTTGCTTATAATAAAGTGATGGAAATATCAAATGGAAGTGTTAGAAACATCTTATTTTACCCGAGCCTTATACACTGTTCTATGTTAACTACAGTTTGGCTCACACATCTGTTCATTGAAGTTACAATAGTCTCAATTTCTGTTACTGATCCTCCAGAGTGGACCCCAACAAGTGTCCCCCTGCCCAGTGTCATTGGGGCCAACAGATCGAGACTGAGTTTGGTTCACAAGCAAAGGAAACTTTATATTTTGATCAGAGAATGGAGAGGTGAGAGCATGCACTACCCCGTGGGCTGTGGGCTGGGCTGCTTTGTAGAGATCCTGTGAGAGTCAGTGGGAGGGAGGGGGCGGAGCTCTCGAGGGCCGGGTTGGCTGCAGCTCAGGCTCTATATCTCGGAGTCTGCAGTGGGCCCCAGGAGCTGAGGTGTCGACCCAGCCATTCTGCACTAGGAAATCTGGTCTGAAGTGCCGGGTGTGGAACCTCTGCATGCGGCACCCTAGGAGCACGTGAAATTAGACAAAGCACAAAGGATAAAAAAGGTCAGACTTGACTTTATTGCCCAGATTCTATTTTTATCTCCCAGGGATTTTTAATGGGCTTTGCTGGGGACAAACCCCTCCTCTGCCTTTTGTCCCGTTCCTCATTCTTGGAGTGCTGAGGGTGCAGACCCTTCTTCTGTAACTGCTGAGTGCTGAGTTGGGAGCCCTCATACCAGGGGACGAGGGTCAGAACTTCTCCCCAGCAGCCTCCAGGTGACGTTGATTGGCCCCAGGACCCCTGCCTCCCTGCTCGTCCGCCTGAGCACCAGCATTGGAAGTGTTATAGATTCTAATGACCTTTAAGGGTCCAGGAAAGAGATGTGCAGAGACGCTGTGGGGGCCGATTTCACCCCGCCCCACATTTGTTCGGCCACCTTAGGCTGACCGTTTCTGCCAGCCTAGATGCTCTGGCCAGTAGTCTGCGCTTTCTTCAATTAGGCCCCTGAATTAACGTACAAACAGCACCAGGTGTCAGAGCCCTGCCTGCTCAACTCCCAGACAGTCCAGGGTCAGTGGTGATCAAGGATCATGATGGCCACTGAGTCAACAGCCTTTTGAAGTAAACAGGAGTCCAGCCGGTCTTATTGGCCACCATCATCACGGTGTCTGTAGGCTTTTCTATGGTGACAGTGTGATATACGGTTCCCCTGCCAAGATTATTAGCTCCCCTCCGGGTGCAGTAAGTCCTGCAAGCAGTAGTCTACTCCTTCGGGACACACTATTGTTGTTTTATGAGAGAAACTCCAGGTCAAGTGATGTTCACACGAGTCGTCATGGTGCCCTGTTGCCCCCGGTTATCTCTCTGGATGTTGGAGTTGGAGGGCCTCCTCAGTCGAGGTCGGTGTGCCCACGGAGCAAACCCTGCAACTTCAGGGCATGGTTAGTGATTAGGATCACCACGTGGGGTCCTTTTCCCTTAGGAGGGAGGTGGCCTTTTGGGCTGCTGATTTCCAGGTTTTTAGATACCGCCAGTATCTTGGCCAGATGTGGCAGTGGGCCAAGCCCCTTGGTGACTCTAGTTTATCCTACCTGGATGGCATTCTTGCGTTGTTCCATTTCAAGTGGTCCCAGTTTTTTCACTAATTCTCCAATGGCGATTCACCTTTCACCGGGAATGTAAAGGTCAAAGGGTTTAGCTCAATTAGAGAGTTCCAGGGCAAGGGTCTGAATTGACTGCTCTTTCCATTCTTGAAAGGCCACTTCTGGATTCTGTTCAAAAGGATCATCATCTTTTCCTTTCAGTGTTTCATATAGAGGCCCAGCTAGTAGACTGTAGTTAGGGATCCAGAAGCAGCAAACCCTGGCCTCCCCAGGAACCCCTAAGCTGTCTTCTAGTTTTAGAAAGGGGTAAGGCTGAAAATGGTTTCTTCCCTTTCCTGGGATGGGCTTCTCTGACCTTGTGTGAGAATGAAGCCCAGGCAGGTCACCGCAGTCTGTGATATTTGAGCTTTTTCTTGGACAACTTCTATCCTTTATTGGCTTGGTAGTTCAGAGGCCTCCTTAGTAGGGCTGGCGATCAGAATGTCATCTGCATATTGAAGGAGGGTTTCCTTTTCCAGAGGTAGAACTTTTCGGTCTTTAGCTAAGCTTTCCCCAAAGATGGTGTGGGAATTTTTGCACCCTTGGGGCAAGACGGCCCGGAAGTATTGTTTTAGTTGTATGTTGAGTCCTGCCACTCACAAGCCAAAATTTCTTGTGACTCTGGGACTAATGGAATACAAAAGAAGGCATCATTGAAGACTAATACAGAATACCATGTCCTGGTGGTTGGTAGAATGACCAGCAGGGTGTAGGAATCAGGAGCAACTGGAGGTATATCCTCGGTGGCTTCACTGACTGTCCTGACATCCTTTACCAGGTCCCCAGCAGCCCATGGGGCTCTCGTGGTCAGGCCAATCCCAGGATATGGAGCTCTCCTGGGCAGGTACCCCACCCCCAACCCAGCCCACGGGGCTCTCATGGTCAGGCCCCTCCCAGGATACAGAGCTACCCTTGCAGGTACCGTGGCAGGGCTGGGCACACAGGAACCGTGCACATAGCCCTCATTGAAGAGCACCCCCAGCTCACCTGTCGCTCAGAGCTGACACAGAGCACCTCAGAGCAGGACTTGAACTAACAAACAGCAGCTCCGACAGGTCTGTGACCCTGGGCATCACTCTGTGTGGCCTCCCTCCACCTGGTCTTCCAGAGACTTCCACTGCACCCAGGGCACCAGGCCTCTGTCTCCAACCACCACCCACCCCTCCTCTCCGTGACTCCTGGGTTCCTCTCATTAGGAGAGGGTTTTCTTGAAGTTGTCTCCCACTCATGGGCCAGATAAAATGATTAGAAAACAAGCCAAAGCTGCAGCCCCTTGTCTATCCTGACTCTCAGGAGCCCACACCTGTTCCTTGGACCTGGCCGGTTCAGCAAGTTCCATTTTCTGCAACTGTGAGCCCCTGAGGGGTGATGATTGGCTGACCTGGGCAGCCTTACCATGCCAGCCAGCCCTCCCCAGGTGTGCCTGGGTTGAGATCAATATAAATACCACTCCAGGCAGCAAGAGCCCCTGCAGCTGTGCCTGACGCCATTTTCTCTGCCCTGTCAGCAGTCTCGGGGCTGGGCTGGTGGGAGGGAGTGAGAGGCCACGGCTTTGTGGGTGGCCCAGTGTGAGTGGGGCTCTGCTGGACTTTCTGCAGCAGTTGCCAGGCTGCCACCTGCTAAAGAAGAGGATGTGTCACCCATACCTGCTGCTGGAATTTCTCCCTGGGCAGAGCTGAGGAAGGAAAAAAGCAGTGGGGGCAGGGACAGGACGGATATCTCAGGCAGGGAAATGGAAATCTTCCAGAAGAGCACCCAGGGCCAGGACCATCCTGGCTGGCCTGCAGGCACCAAGTCAGCTGGCATCCTGTCACTCGTGTGGCTCCATGGCCCTTCCTCTAGGCTTTCAAGTCCTTGTATATATTCAGGTGTTTTACCTGGGAAGGGTGGGAACAGTTCAGCAGCAACTGGCCTGGGGCTCAGCTCACGTTTACTCACAGATGCCTCGGCACGGTGCCCCAGCTTTGCAATGAGGACGCTTGTTGTGTGGGGGCTGCTGGCTGAATGGGAGACGATTCCCCACCACTGACCAACTTCAGAATTGTTTACAACTGGAGTAAGTGCCCTGATACGGTTTTCCTCTGAGTAACTGGTGGGTTCTGTTTTTTTTTTTCTCTTTTTCCTTTTTGGTTCAAGGTAGATTTTATTCCTCTTTTTTGTATTTACAGATATAAGCATGGAAATAATTTATTCATATAAATACATGTATGTGAAGGGAATAATTGTTTTTTCTGTTTTATTTTTTAAATTTTATTTCTTTTTAATTTTGAATTTTATTTTATATTTTTATACAGCAGGTTCTTATTGGTTATCTATTTTATACATATAAATGTTTACATGCCAATCCCAATCTCTCAAATCCTCCCACCACCACCCTCCCAAGAGCTTTCCCCCCTTGTTGTCCATACGATTGTTGTCTACATCTGTTGCTCTATTTATGCCTTGCAAAATGGTTAATCTGTACAGTTTTTCTAGGTTCCACATATATGCATGAATATACAATATTTGTTTTTCTCTTTCTGACTTACTTCACTCTGTATGACAGTCTCTAGATCCATCGACGTCTCTACAAATGACCCAATTTCATTCCTTTCATGGCTTAGTAATATTCCATTTTATATATGTACCACATCTTTATGCATTCGTCTGTCTGTGGGCATTTAGGTTGCTTCCATTACCTCGATATTGTAAATAGTGATGCAATGAACATTGCGGTGAATGTCTCTTTTTGATTTCTGGTTTTGTCTGGGTATATGTCCAGTACTGGGATTGCTGTATCATATGGTAATTCTATTATTAGTTTCTTAAGAAACTCCATATTGTTCTCCATAGTGACTGTATCAATTTATATTCCCAACAATAGTGGAAGAGGCTTCCTTTTCTCCACACCCTTTCCAGCATTTGTTGTTTGTAGATTTTCAGATGATGCCCATTCTAACAGGTGTGAGGTGATACCTCATTGTTGAGTCCATTTCGTTGAGCAAGGGGTAGGTCTTGTCTATTACATATTTGGCTTATGGAACGGTATCTGTGCTAATTTCAAACTCTGGTTTTATGCAGCACCCCAACTCACCTTTCCCCTTAAGCAAGCATAAGTTGGTTTTCTAAACTTGAGACCCTGTTCTGTTTTGTAATTCAGTCCATGTGTAGCCAAGTTTACATTCCGTGCATTAGTGATACCTTATGATGTTTCTTTTTCTGTGTGACTTATTTCACTTAGAATCATCGTGCCTCAATCCACTCATTATGCTGGTACAGGCATGGTGACACAGATTTCATTGCTGAGTGGTATTCTGTTGTACGTAAGTACCGCAACTTCTTTATCAATTATTTGTTCTCTGGGATATTTAACGTGTATTGTAGAAGAGGTTCCTGTAAACAGATCCGTCCCAAATTTTGGGGTGGCTGTGTTTTTGATTTTAATTTCTCTAAGCTATAGGACCATAAGTGGAAATACCCTAGACTCTGTTGCTTTGTTTTTCAGATGTATCAGGAAACACCATACACTTCTCCAGAGTGGCTGTTGGCAATTTACATCCTGCCCATCAGCATAACAAGGCTCCTTTTTCCCCATGGCCTGTCTTGCCTTTCTGGATTTTACACTTTTTTCAGATGGCCCTTTAGACCGGGGGGAAGTGACACTTCATAGTAGTTCGGATTTCCATTGCAAGCTTGCTTGGTTTGCCAAAACGGGCGTATGCGTTTTTTCCTGAATATATTCAGGAACAAACTCATACGTCCTTTTTTGCCAAGTGCATCATTGTCGATGTTCTGCCTCTTTTCCTATGCTTTAAATGCAAATCCAGTCTACCTCCTGAAATCGGTTTCCTGAAATTCTGCCCCGCTTTGAAGTCCTCTTCGCAGCCTTACTTCAATATATTTTTGGACGTTATCTGTCATTTATAACTCTGCAGGTTTGTGAATTACAGGGCCCCTGAGCTCCTTTCTTCAACTCGCTTTCTTGTGAGCTGGCCGCAAACCCGCAAGACTGCTTCAGGCCCTAATCTGCTTCTGGCAGGGCATGCTGAGCCTTTGGTTAATTCCTCTTCCTGGTGGGAAATGAGTGTTAAAAATGCCCGTCCAGACACCTACCTCACTCTCAACCCCTTGGTGATGTGGGTCCTCTGGTTTGTGGCCACCTTTGCTGGGTTCCTCACCTTTCGATGATGTGGCCCCACTAGTGTGAGGACACTCCTGCCTGGTTCCTATCCACGTGGTTATGTGGACCCCCTGGTGAGAGTCTGTTCCTGGCTGTGTTCCTCACCCTTCTGTGAGGGAGACCCTTTGCTGATAGGTCACTCCTGCATGGCTGGCACACATTGCCTTGGTGAAATCAGCCATGTGGTGGCAGTTGGAGCGTGCTGGGAATCTCCTCCCCCCGGTGATGAGGGCCCTCTTGCGTCAGGCCCTAACTGCTGGGCTCACCAACTTTTCTTAGTGAGCCCAGTGATGCTTTGGCACTCCTCTTAGGATCCCATCTCCATGGGGATGTGGGCCTTCTGCTCTGAGGTCCCAACGGCCGGGTTGTTCACATTTTCATGATGTGGGCTCTCTGGTGTTAGTTCACAGAGGCCTGGATCCCATAGCCTCTGTGCTCTTGGCCGCCTGCTGGGAGGTTCCAACTGCTGGATTCCTCACTTTTTTAATTTTTGGGGCCCTCTGTTGTGAGGATCCTCCTGTCTGCCTCACTCCCAGCCCCTTCGTGATGTGTGTCGTCTGGTTTGAGGCCACATGTGCTGGGTTCCTCACCTTTCGATGATGTGGGACCAATGGTCTTAGGAGACTCCTGCCTGGTTCACATCCCCTTGGTGATGTGGGCCCTCTGTTGAGAGTCTATTCCTGGCTGGGTTCCTCACCCATCTGTGAGGTGGGCCGTCTGCTGTGAGGTCACTCCTGCCTGGCTTGCTCACCTCGCCTTGTGGACATGAGCCCTCTGGTGGCACTTGGAGCCTGCTGGGAGCCTCCTTCCCTCGGTGATGAGGGCCCTCTGGCGTCAGGCCCTAACTGCTGGGCTCCCCACATTTTGTGATGTGTGCCCAGTGGTGCGAGGACACTCCAGCCAGGTTCACATCCCCATTGGGATGTGGGCCTTCTGCTCTGAGGTCCCAACGCCTGGGTTGCTCACAGTTTCATGATGTGGGTTCTCTGCTGTTAGTTCACTCCTGCCTGCATCCCATAGCTTCTGTGCTCTCGGCCGCCTGCTGGGAGGTTCCAACTGCTGGATTCCTCCCCTTTCTTATTCTTTGGGCCCTCTGTTTTTAGGCTACTCCTGCCTGCCTCACTCCCATTCCCTTTGTGATATGTGTCCTCTGATTTGAGGCCACATGTGCTGGGTTCCGCACCTTTCGATGATGTGGCCCCACTGGAGGGAAGACAGTCCTGACTGGTTCCCATCCCCTTGCTGATGTGGGCCCTCAGGTGAGAGTCTGATCCTGGCTGGGTTCCTCACCCTTCTGTGAGGTGGGCCCTCTGCTGTGAAGTCAATCATGCCTGTCTGGCACACGTCACCTTGGCGACGTGGGCCCTCTGGTGTCAGTTGGAGTGTGCTGGGATCCTCCTCCCCTCGGTGATGAGGGCCCTCTTGCCTTAGGCCATAACTGCTGGGCTCCCCACATTTTCTGATGTGCGCCAAGTGAGTGAGGACACTCTTGCCAGGTTCCCATCCCCATGGGGATATGGGCCTTCTGCTCTGAGGTCAAAACGGCTGGCTTGCTCACAGTACCATGATGTGGGCCCTCTGCTGTGAGTTCACTCCGGCAAGGATCCCTTATCATCGGTGCTCTGAGCCGCCTGCTGGGAGGTTCCAACTGCTGGATTCCTCAACTTCTTTATTCTATGTGCCCTCTGTTGTGAGGCTCCTCCTGCCTGCCTCACTGCCAGCCCCTTGGTGATGGCTGTCCTATGGCTTGAGGCCACATGTGCTGCATTCCTCACCTTTCGATGATGTGGCCCCACTCGTGTGAGGACACTCCTGCCTGGTTCCCATCCCCTTGGTGAGGTGGGCCCTCTGGCGAGAGTCTAATCCTGGCTGGGTTCCTCAACGTTCTGTGAGGTGGGCCCTCTGCTGTGAGGTCACTCCTGCCTGGCTGGCACACGTCACCTTGGAGACGTGAGCTCTCTGGTGGCAGTTGGAGCGTGCAGGGTGCCTCCTCCTCTCGGTGATGACGGCCCTCTGGCGTCAGGCCCTAAATGGTGGGCTCCCCACATTTTCTGATGTGCGCCCAGTGGTGCGAGGACACTCCAGCCAGGTTCCCATTCCCATGGGGATGTGGGCCTTCTGTGCTGAGGTCCCAACGCCTGGGTTGCTCACAGTTTTATGATGTGGGCCCTCTGCTGTGAGCTCACTGTGGCCTGGATCCCATAGCCTTGGTGTTCTGGGCCGCCTGCTGGAAGGTCTAAATGCTGGAATCCTCATGTTTTTTATATTATGTGTCCTGTGTTGTGAGGCTACTCCTGCCTGCCTCACTCCAAGGCCCTTGGTGATGTGGGTCCTCTGGTTTGAGGACACATGTGCTGGGTTCCTCACCTTAAGATGATGAGGCCCCACTTGTGTGAGGATAATCCTGACTGGTTCCCATCCCCTTCGTGATGTGGGCCCTCTGGTAAGAGTCTGATCCTGGCTGGGTTCCTCACCCATCTGTGAGGTGCGCCCTCTACTATCAGGTAACTCTTGCCTGGCTTGCTCACCTCGCCTTGTTGACATGAGCCCTCTGGTGGCACTTGGACCCTGCTGGGAGCCTCCTCACCTCTGTGATGAGGGCCCTCTGACGTCAGGCCCTAACTGCTGGGCTCCCCAACTTTTCTTATTGAGCCCAGTGATGCTCGGGCACTCCTCTTAGGTTCCCATCTCCATGGGGATGTGGGCCTTCTGCTCTGAGGTTCCAACGGCTGGGTTGATCACAATTTCATGATGTGGGCTCTCTGGTCTTAGTTCACTGTGGCCTGGATCCCATAGCCTCTGTGCTCTTGGCTGCCTGCTGGGAGGTTCTAACTGCTCGATTCCTCAACTTTTGTATTCTATGGGTCCTGTGTTGTGATGCTCCTCCTGCCTGCCTCACTCGCAACCCCTTCGTGATGTGGGTCTTCTGGTTTGAGGCCACATGTGCTGGGTTCTGCAACTTTCAATGATGTGGCCCCACTGGTGTGAGGACACTCCTGCCTGGTTCCCATCCCCTTGGTGATGTGGGCCTTCTGGTGACAGTCTTATCCTGGCTGGGTTCCTCACTCTTCTGTGAGGTAGGCCCTCTGCTGTGAGGTCAATCCTGCCTGACTTGCACACATCACCTTGGCGACGTGGGCCCTCTGTTGGCACACGGAACCTGCTGGGAGCCTCCTCCCCTCGGTGATGACGGCCCTCTAGCATCAGGCCCTAACTGCTGGGCTCCCCACGTTTTCTGGTGTGAGCCCAGTGTTGCCAGGACACTCCTGTCAGGTTCCCATCCCCATGGGGATGTGGGCTTTCTGCTCTGAGGTCCCAACGCCTGGGTTGCTCACAGTTTCATGATGTGGGCTTTCTGGTGTTAGTTCACTCCTGCCTGCATCCCATAGCTTCTGTGCTCTCGGCCGCCTGCTGGGAGGTTCCAAATGCTGGATCCCTCACCTTTTTTATTCTTTGGGCCCTCTGTTTTTAGGCTACTCCTACCTGCCTCACTCCCATCCCCTTTGTGATGTATGTCCTCTGATATGAGGCCACATGTGCTGGGTTCCTCACCTTTCGATGATGTGGCCCCACTGGTGGGAGGACAGTCCTGACTGGTTCCCATCCCCTTGGTGTTGTGGGCCCTCTGGTGAGAGTCTCATCCTGCCTCGGTTCCTCACCCTTCTGTGAGATAGACCCTCTGCTGTGAGGTCACTACTGCCTGGCTGGCGCATGCCACCTTGTAGACGTGGGCCCTCTGTTGGCAGTTGAAACCTGCTGGGAGTCTCCTCCCCTCAGTTATGAGGGCCCCCTGGCATCAGGCCCTAACTGCCGGGCTCCTAACATTTTCTGATATGTGCTAAGTGGTGCGAAGCCACTCCTGCCAGGTTCCCATCCCAATGGGGATGTGGGCCTTCTGTTCTGAGGTCCCAACGGCTGGGCTGCTCACATGTTCATGATGTGGGCCCTCTGCTGTGAGTTCACTGTGGCCTGGATCCCATAGCCTCGGTGCTCTGGGCCACTTGCTGGGAGGTTCCAACTGCTGGATTCCTCAACTTTTATATTCTATGGACCCTGTGTTGTGAGGCCGGTCCTGCCAGCCTCATTCTGAACCCCTTGGTGATGTGGTTCCTCTGGTTTGAGGCTACATGTGCTGGGATCCTCACCTTTCGATGATGTTGTCCCACTGGTGTGGGGACACTCCTGCCTGGTTCCCATCCCCTTGGTGATGTGGGCCCTCTGGTGAGAGTCTGATCCTGGCTGTGTTCCTCACCCTTCTGTGAGGTGGGCCCTCTGCTGTGAGGTCACTCCTGCCGGGCTGGCACACATCGCCTTGGCGACGTTGGCCCTCTGTTGGCAGCTGGAGCCTGCTGGGAGCCTCCTCCTCTCAGTGATGAGTGCCCTCTAGCGTCAGGCCCTAACTTCTGAGCACCCCACGTTTTCTGATGTGAGCCCAGTGATGCCAGGACACTCCTGTCATGTTCCCATCACCATGGGGATGTGGGCCTTCTGCTCTGAGGTCCCAATGTCTGGGTTGCTCACAGTTTCATGATATGGGCTGTCTGGTGTTAGTTCACTCCGGCCTGGATCCCATAGCCTCTGAGCTCTGGGCCGCCTGCTGGGAGGTTCCAAATGCTGGATTCCTCACCTTTCTTATTTTTGGGCCCTCTGTTATGAGGCTCCTCCTGCCTGCCTCACTCCCAGCCCCTTGGTGATGGGTGTCCTATGGTTTGAAGCCACATGTTCTGGGTTCCTCACCTTTAGATGATGTGGCCCTACTCATGTGAGGACACTCCTGCCTGGTTCCAATCCATTTGGTGATGTGGGCCCTCTGGTGCGAGTCTGATCCTGACTGGGTTCGTCACACTTCTCTGAGGTGGGCCCTCTGCTGTGAGGTCATTCGTGCCTGGTTGGCACACATCACCTTGGCGACGTCAGCCCTCTGGTGGCAGTTGGAGCCTGCTGGGAGCCTCCTTCCCTTGGTGATGAGGGTCCTCTGGCATCAGGCCCTAACTGCTGGTCTCCCAAAATTTTCTGATATGTTCTCAGTGGTGCGAGGACACTCCTACCAGATTTCCATCCCCATGGGGATGTGGGCCTCCTGCTCTGAGGTCCCAATGGCTGGGTTGCTCAGTTTCATGACATGGGCCCTCTTCTGTGAGTTCACTGTGGCCTGGATCCCATAGCCTCGGTGCTCTGGGCCGCCTGCTGGGAGGTTCCAACTGCTGGATTCCTCACTTTTTTATTCTATGGGCCCAGTGTTGTGAGGCTGCTCCTGCCTGCCTCACTCCGAGGCCCTTGGTGATGTGGGTCCTCTGGTTTGAGGACACATGTGCTGAGTACCTCACCTTTAGATGATGTGGCCCCACTGGTGTGAAGACACTCCTGCCTGGTTACCATCCCCTTGGTGATGTGGGCCCTCTGGTGAGAGTCTGATGTTGCCTGGGTTTCTCACCCTTCTGTAAGGTGGGACCTCTGCTGTGAGGTAACTCCTGCCTGGCTTGCTCACGTTGCCTTGGCAATGTGAGCCCTCAGGTGGCAGTTAAACCTGCTGGGAATCTCCTCCCCTCAGTTATGAGAGCTCTGGATAAAACACATATGCCCTTTTTTGCCAAGTCCATTATTTTCCAAGTTCTGTCTCTTTCCTATGCTTTAAGAGCGACTCCCGTGTACCTTCTGAAATCGGTTTCCAGCAATTCTGCCCCGCATTCAAGTCCTCTTCGCAGCCTTACTTCAGTATAATTTTGGATGATAGCTGTCATTTATAACTCCGCAGGTTTGTGAATTACAGTGTCCCTGAGCTCCTTTCTTCAACTCGATTTCTTGTGAGCTGGCCGCAAAACTGCAGGATCTCTTCAGGCCCTAATCTAGTTCCAGCACGGCATGCGGAGCCTTTGGTTCATTCGTCTTCCTGGTGGGAAATGAGAGTTAAATTTGCCCGTCCAGACACCTCCAGCTAGTCTCTCATTGGTTCTCCCTATTCCTGTTCAATTTCCGCAGAAATTGTACACTGGGCCAAACAGGAGGTTAAAGGCACTGACTCTCCAAGTGGGAAGAGTGTTAGTAAAGTGTCTGGAATGTTGCACCCGAGTACCAGGGGACAAAAACTGAGACGCATTTGAACACGTTTCCCGATCACATGTTGGATCATACTCTGGGTTCCACATGCATGGTTTAGCTGAAGGAAGAATCCCTTAAACCTGGAGAGTTGAGACCCATGGAATGGGTACCATGCAATATGAATTCAAAGGGTCTGCATTTGCTCACCGAACCTCACCAATCCTATCACTGCTGCGTTTATGCCACTGTACACACGCTTGATTCTCTTTTGGAGACATATAAATCGATAGGTTTTAAGATTCTTACTAGTCAGGTATATTCTTAGGTGTTTAATATGGGGTGTTGAGTTCACTTAGTTGAACAAGGATGAGCTTTTGTTATTACATATTTGGCTTATGAAACGGTATCTGTGCTCATTTCAATCTCTGGTTTTATGCAGCACCCCAACTCACCTTTCCCCTTAAGCAAGCATAAGTTGGTTTTCTACATTTGAGACCCTGTTCTGTTTTGTAATTCAGTTCCTGTGTAGCCAAGTTTACATTCCATGCATTAGTGATATCTTATGATGTTTCTTTTTCTGTGTGACTTATTTCAGTTAGAATCATCATAGCTGAATCCACTCATTATGCTGCAATGGGCCTGATGACATAGATTTCATTGCTGAGGGATATTGCATTGTACGTAAGTACCACAACTACTTTATCAATTTTACACTTTCTGCGATATTGAACTTGTACCGTAAACGAGGTTCTTGTAAACAGAGCCGTCCCAAACTTTGGGGTGGCTGTGTCTTTTTGATTTTCATTTCCCTAAGCTATAGGACCATAAGTGGAAGTGCCCTAGGCTCTGTTGCCATGTTTTTTAGATGTTTCAGGAAACACCATACACTTCTCCGGAGTGTCTGTTGGCAATTTACATACCGCGCATCAGCATAACAAGGCTCCCAGTTCTCCATGGCCTGTCCTGCCTTTCTGGATTTTACACTTTTTTCAGATGGCCCTTTTGACTGGGGGGAAGTGAGACTTCATTGTAGTGCAGATTTCCTTTGCAAGCTTGCTTGGTTGGCCAAAAAGGGCGTATGCGTTTTTTCCTGAATATATTCAGGAAAAAACGCATACGCCCTTTTTGGCCAAGTGCATCATTGTGGACGTTCTGCCTCTTTTCCTATGCTTTCAATGCAATTCCAGTTTACCTCCTGAAATCGGTTTCCTGCAATTCTGCCCCGCTTTCAAGTCCTCTTGGCAGCCTTACTTCAGTATATTTTTGGACGATAGCTGTCATTTATAAGTCTGCAGGTTTGTGAATTACAGTGCCCCTGAGCTCCTTTCTTCAACTCGCTTTCTTTTGAGCTGGCCACAACACCGCAGGATGGCTTCAAGCCCTAATCTGGTTCCGGCACGGCACGCTGAGCCTTTGGTTATTTCCTCTTCCTGGTGGGAAATGAGAGTTAAATTTGCCCGTCCAGACACCTCCAGCTAGTCTCTTTGGTTCTCCCTTTTCCTGTTCATCTTCCGCAGAAATTGCAAACTGGGCCAAACAGGAGGTTAAAGGGACTGACTCTCCAAGTCGGGAGAGTGTTAGTAAAGCGTCTGGAATGTTGCACCCGAGTACCAGGGGAGAAAAACTGAGACATATTTGAACACGTCTCCCATTCACACGGTTGATCATACTCTGGGTTCCACATGCATGTTTTAGCTGAAGGAAGAATACCTTAAACCTGGGTAGTTGAAACCCGTGGAATGGGTACCATGCAATATGACTTCAAAGGGTCTTCATTTGCTCACCGATCCTCTCCAATCCTATCACTGCTGCGTTTGTGCCCCTGTACACACGCTTGATTCTCTTTCGGAGACATAGCAATCCATAGGTTTTAAGATACTTACTAGTCAGGTACATTCTTAGGCGTTTAATATGCGGTGTTGAGTCCATTTCGTTGAGCAAGGAGTAGCTCTTGTCTATTCCATATTTGGCTTAAGGAACTTTATCTGTGCTCATTTCAATCTCTGGTTTTATGCAGCACCCCAACTCACCTTTCCCCTTAAGCAAGCATAAGTTGGTTTTCTAAATTTGAGACCCTGTTCTGTTCTGTAATTCAGTTCCTGTGTAGCCAAGTTTACATTCCGTGTATTACTGATATCTTATGATGTTTCTTTTTCTGTGTGAGTTATTTCAGTTAGAATCATCATACCTGAATCCACTCATTGTGCTGCTATGGGCCTGATGACATAGATTTCATTGCTGAGTGATATTGCTTTGTAAGTAAATACCACAAGTTCTTTATCCATTTTTCACTTTCTGCGATGTTGAACTTGTACTGTAAACCAGGTTCTTGTAAACAGAGCCGTTCCAAACTTTGGGGTGGCTGTGTCTTTTTGATTTTAATTTCCCTAAGCTATAGGACCATAAGTGGAAGTGCCCTAGGCTCTGTTGCTTTGTTTTTTAGATGTTTCAGGAAACACCATACACTTCTCCCAAGTGTCTGTTGGCAATTTACATCCCGCCCATCAGCATAACAAGGCTCCCAGTTCTCCATGGCCTGTCCTGCCTTTCTGGATTTTACACTTTTTTCAGATGGCCCTTTTGACCTGGGGGAAGTGAGACTTCATTGTAGTGCAGATTTCCTTTGCAAGCTTGCTTGGTTGGCCAAAAAGGGCGTATGCGTTTTTTCCTGAATATATTCAGGAAAAAACGCATACGCCCTTTTTGGCCAAGTGCATCATTGTGGACGTTCTGCCTCTTTTCCTATGCTTTCAATGCAATTCCAGTCTACCTCCTGAAATCGGTTTCCTGCAATTCTGCCCCGATTTCAAGTCCTCTTGGCAGCCTTACTTCAGTATATTTTTGGACGATAGCTGTGATTTATAACTCTGCAGGTTTGTGAATTACAGTGTCCCTGAGCTCCTTTCTTCAACTCGCTTTCTTGTGACCTGGGCGCAACACCACAGGATGGCTTCAGGCCCTAATCTGGTTCTGGCACGGCACACTGAGCCTTTGGTTAATTCTTCTTCCTGGTAGGAAATGAGAGTTAAATTTGCCCGTCCAGACACCTCCAGCTAGTCTCTCATTGGTTCTCGCTATTCCTGTTCATCTTCCGCAGAAATTGCAAACTGGGCCAAACAGGAGGTTAAAGGGACTGACTCTCTAAATCGGGAGAGTGTTAGAAAAGCGTCTGGAATGTTGCACCCGAGTACCAGGGTACAAAAACTGAGACATATTTGAACACGTCTCCCGATCACATGGTTGATCATACTCTAGGTTCCACATGCATGTTTTAGCTGAAGGAAGAATACCTTAAACCTGGAGAGTTGAGACCCGTGGAATGAGTACCATGCAATATGACTTCAAAGGGTCTTCATTTGCTCACCGAACCTCTCCAATCCTATCACGCTGCGTTTATGCCCCTGTACACATGCTTGATTCTCTTTTGGAGACATAGCAATCCATAGGTTTTAAGATACTTACTAGTCAGGTACATTCTTAGGCGTTTAATATGCGGTGTTGAGTCCATTTTGTTGAGCAAGGAGTAGCTCTTGTCTATTCCATATTTGGCTTAAGGAACTTTATCTGTGCTCATTTCAATCTCTGATTTTATGCAGCACCCCAACTCACCTTTCCGCTTAAGCAAGCATAAGTTGGTTTTCTAAATTTGAGACCCTGTTCTGTTTTGGAATTCAGTTCCTGTGTAGCCAAGTTTACATTCCGTGTATTAGTGATATCTTATGATGTTTCTTTTTCTGTGTGACTTATTTCAGTTAGATCATCGTAGCTGAATCCACTCATTATGCTGCTATGGGTCTGATGACATAGATTTCATTGCTGAGTGATACTGCATTGTACGTAAGTACCAGAAGTTCTTTATCCATTTTTCACTTTCTGTGATATTGAACTTGTACGGTAAACGAGGTTCTTGTAAACAGAGGCGTCCCAAACTTTGGGGTGGCTGTGTCTTTTTGATTTTAATTTCCCTAAGCTATAGGACCATAAGCGGATGTGCCCTAGGCTCTGTTGCTTTGTTTTTTAGATGTTTCAGGAAACACCATACACTTCTCCCAAGTGTCTGTTGGAAATTTACATCCCGCCCATCAGCATAACAAGGCTCCCAGTTCTCCATGGCCTGTCCTGCCTTTCTGGATTTTACACTTTTTTCAGATGGCCCTTTTGACCGGGGGGAAGTGAGACTTCATTGTAGTGCAGATTTCCTTTGCATGTTTGCTTGGTTGGCCAAAAAGGGCGTATGCGTTTTTTCCTGAATATATTCAGGAAAAAACGCATACGCCCTTTTTGGCCAAGTGCATCATTGTGGACGTTCTGCCTCTTTTCCTATGCTTTCAATGCAATTGCAGTCTACCTCCTGAAATCGGTTTCCTGCAATTCTGCCCCGCTTTCAAGTCCTCTTGGCAGCCTTACTTCAGTCTATTTTTGGACGATAGCTGTCATTTATAACTCTGCAGGTTTGTGCATTACAGTGCCCCTGAGCTCCTTTCTTCAACTCGCTTTCTTGTGACCTGGCCGCAACACCGCAGGATGGCTTCAGACCCTAATCTGGTTCTGGCACGGCACGCTGAGCCTGTGGGTAATTCCTCTACCTGGTGGGAAATGAGAGTTAAATTTTCCCGTCCAGACACCTCCAGCTAGTCTCTCATTGGTTCTCGCTATTCCTGTTCATCTTGCGCAGAAATTGCAAACTGGGCCAAACAGGAGGTTAAAGGGACTGACTCTCCAAGTTGGGAGAGTGTTAGTAAAGCGTCTGGAATGTTGCACCCGAGTACCAGGGTACGAAAACTGAGACATATTTGAACATGTCTCCCGATCACATGGTTGATCATACTCTGGGTTCCACATGCATGTTTTAGCTGAAGGAAGAATACCTTAAACCTGGGTAGTTGAAACCCGTGGAATGGGTACCATGCAATATGACTTCAAAGGGTCTTCATTTGCTCACCGAACCTCTCCAATCCTATCACTGCTGCGTTTATGCCCCTGTACACATGCTTGATTCTCTTTCGGAGACATAGCAATCCATAGGTTTTAAGATACTTACTAGTCAGGTACATTCTTAGGCGTTTAATATGCGGTGTTGAGTCCATTTCGTTGAGCAAGGAGTAGCTCTTGTCTATTCCGTATTTGGCTTAAGGAACTTTATCTGTGCTCATTTCACTCTCTGGTTTTATGCAGCACACCAACTCACCTTTCCCCTTAAGCAAGCATAAGTTGGTTTTCTAAATTTGAGACCCTGTTCTGTTTTGGAATTCAGGTCCTGTGTAGCCAAGTTTACATTCCGTGTATTACAGATATCTCATGATGTTTCTTTTTCTGTGTGACTTATTTCAGTTAGAATCATCATACCTGAATCCACTCATTGTGCTGCTAAGGGCCTGATGACATAGATTTCATTGCTGAGTGATATTGCTTTGTAAGTAAATACCACAACTTCTTTATCCATTTTTCACTTTCTGTGATGTTGAACTTGTACTGTAAACGAGGTTCTTGTAAACAGAGCCGTTCCAAACTTTGGGGTGGCTGTGTCTTTTTTATTTTAATTTCCCTAAGCTATAGGACCATAAGTGGAAGTGCCCTAGGCTCTGTTGCTTTGTTTTTTAGATGTTTCAGGAAACACCATACACTTCTCCCGAGTGTCTGTTGGCAATTTACATCCCGCCCATCAGCATAACAAGGCTCCCAGTTCTCCATGGCCTGTCCTGCCTTTCTGGATTTTACACTGTTTTCAGATGGCCCTTTTGACCGGGGGGAAGTGAGACTTCATTGTAGTGCAGATTTCCTTTGCAAGCTTGCTTGGTTGGCCAAAAAGGGCGTATGCGTTTTTTCCTGAATATATTCAGGAAAAAACGCATACGCCCTTTTTGGCCAAGTGCATCATTGTGGACGTTCTGCCTCTTTTCCTATGCTTTCAATGCAATTCCAGTCTACCTCCTGAAATCGGTTTCCTGCAATTCTGCCCCGCTTTCAAGTCCTCTTGGCAGCCTTACTTCAGTATATTTTTGGACGATAGCTGTCATTTATAGCTCTGCTGGTTTGTGAATTACAGTGCCCCTGAGCTCCTTTCTTCAACTTGCTTTCTTTTGAGCTGTCCGCAACACCGCAGGATGGCTTCAGGCCCTAATCTGGTTCCGGCACGGCACGCTGAGCCTTTGGTTAATTCCTCTTCCTGGTGGGAAATGAGAGTTAAATTTGCCCGTCCAGACACCTCCAGCTAGTCTCTCATTGGTTCTCGCTATTCCTGTTCATCTTCCGCAGAAATTGCAAACTGGGCCAAACAGGAGGTTAAAGGGACTGACTCTCCAAGTCGGGAGAGTGTTAGTAAAGCGTCTGGAATGTTGCACCCGAGTACCAGGGGAGGAAAACTGAGACATATTTGAACACGTCTCCCGTTCTCACGGTTGATCATACTCTGGGTTCCACATGCATGTTTTAGCTGAAGGAAGAATACCTTAAACCTGGAGAGTTGAGACCCGTGGAATGGGTACCATGCAATATGACTTCAAAGGGTCTTCATTTGCTCACTGAACCTCTCCAATCCTATCACTGCTGCGTTTATGCCCCTGTACACATGCTTGATTCTCTTTTGGAGACATAGCAATCCATAGGTTTTAAGATACTTACTAGTCAGGTACATTCTTAGGCGTTTAATATGCGGTGTTGAGTCCATTTCGTTGAGCAAGGAGTAGCTCTTGTCTATTCCATATTTGGCTTAAGGAACTTTATCTGTGCTCATTTCAATCTCTGGTTTTATGCAGCACCCCAACTCACCTTTCCCCTTAAGCAAGCATAAGTTGTTTTTCTGTGGGACGCCGCCAGGAACGAGCTGGATTCTTGGTCCAGAAGAAGGCAAAATTACATTGTTGCATCTTGCTTGCACTACCCAGGAGTGCCGCGTAAGGCGCCACGTGTGCATCCCGTGGATTGTAGGCGTAGCAATGAAGTGTCACATGTACTGACACACACCAATCCAGGGCTGTTGTGTGGACCTTCTGGCCAGTATAAAGCCTGCCATATTCTGCTGCGTAGGGTCTTCCTTCCATCTTTCTTCAACCAAGCTGTGCTCCAATAAAGTGTGATACGAGAAGAATCTTGCGTGTGGTGACTCGTCATTCTGCTGGTCAGAAGCGGCTCGCCGCAAGTGGTGCCGAAACCCGGGAACTTCGTTGCGCCCTGCATGGAGGACCGATTCAGAACTCGACACACGGAGTGAACCGGTAATTTTGCCGGTACGTAGCTTTTGTGCCTTGCACTATCTTGTTGTGTGTAATGGTGTAAATCTTTTAGTGAAAGTCAGTAAAAGTACATAATGGGGAATACTCATGTTAACCCCACGGCAAATTTTTATGAGCCGATAAAGGCACTTTTACGGGATCGGGGGTTGATGTTATCTCACAAGACTATTGGCCGTTTACTGAATGATATAGATCAAGCAGCGCCATGGTTTGGAGTTTCAGGTACTTTGACTATCCCTTCGTGGGAGAAATTAGGAAAGGATTTGCACCGTTTTCATGAGGAGGGTAAGCTGTGCTGTGGGACTTTCCCTTTGTGGAATTTAGTTCGATCTTGCCTGAAGGAGGGAAAGTGTACAGACATAGTGAAACAAGCGACGCAAGTTTTGCGGTCATATCAAGATAGTGCTTCCGAAGCAGGCAGTCATAAGGCTACAGATGATAGGCCTACAAAAGTAGAATTAGTAGATAATAAGGAGGAAGTATGTGTTAAGAAAAAGTTAAAATATAGACAACCAGACGCCCAAGAGACTGGGCGAGAACCATTGTATCCGCTATTGTCTGGCTTGCAAGCCATGTATTTATCAGATGATGAAGAGCTGGATCCCGGCGACGCTGCGGATTTGGCAGAAGCTGCTACAAAATATGAGGAGGAGCGTTATGGCCCTTTTGGGGCTTTGCCCCCTTCTCGACCTAGGCGTTCTGCGCCTTCCATTCCTTCCCCGAAATGTACTTTTATTCCCCGCGAGGCTTGGTTCCAAGTTCCTTCTTCTTTGTCCAATGCATTTCCAGTATTTGAAGACCCGGCTACACGCCAGCGATATTATGATATGATAGATCATAAATTAATTAGAGATCTTGCAGAAGCTTCCAAACGAGATGGCATTTCTGCTAATTATACTATTATGCTTTTGCAACGGCTTACAAGAAATGCCTTGACCCCTACTGATTGGCAAGATATTGCTCGTGCGTGTTTAACGATGGGGCAATATTTAGACTGGAAGTCTATTGTTTCTGATTTGGCTCACAGCCAAGCAAGGGAAAATGCTGCCAATGGGCAGCCTGCCTGGAATGTAGATATGTTATTAGGACAAGGTCAGTAGATAAATAATCAGACTATGTTCCCTGTACAAGTTTATAATCAAATAAATGAGATTAATATGCGTGCTTGGCGAGCCCTCCCAAATAAAGGGGAGGTGTCAGGGAATTTAACAAAAATAATACAGGGAGGCACAGAGCCATTTTCTGATTTTGTAGCCTGGATGATGGAAGCGGCGGGAAGAATTTTTGATAATGTGGATGAGGCGATGCCTCTAGTGAAATAACTTGTTTATGAACAATGTACAAAAGAATGCCGCCGAGCCATTACACCTTTTAAAGGAAAGGACATTGAAGTGTAGATGAAAGCTTGCAGGGAGATTGGAGGCCCTTTGTCTAATGCAGGGCTTGCCGCTGCGGTAATGGCAGCTGCTAAAGACATGCAAGATCCTGTGCGGTCTGGGAATTGTTTCCATTGTGGAAAACCAGGACATTTAAAGAAACAATGTAGAATGTTAGGAGCTAAACCTAAGACGTCCCAGTCGGCACGCCCTCCTGGGACATGTCCAAGATACAAGAAAGGGAAGCATTGGGCTAATGAATACAAATCTGTGAAGGATATTAATGGCCAGCCTTTACCGCCCCTAACTCAATCCAAGAGCTTTCAACCAACCTCTGGTGATGCCCAGTCAAAAAACGGGTTAATGGGCCCACAGTCTCAGGGCCCGAAAATTTTTGGGGCCCACGAGAATGTGAACTTACAGCCACCCAAGCCCCGCGGCGAGCCACGACAAGTTCCGCAGGGCTGGACCTCCGTGCCACCTCCCGAATGGTATTGACAACCAATATGGGCATTCAGCCTATAGATTCAGATATGCATGGACCATTACCCAAGGGCACGGTAAGATTAGTGTTGGGCCGTTCTTCCTGTACCTTAAAAGGTTTGATAGTTTCCCCAGGGGTAATTGATTCTGATTATACAGGTAATATAAAGGTGTTATGTCAATCACCTAGGGGAATAATAGTTATTGCCCCTGGTGATCGTATTGCACAACTTTTAATTTTACCCTCTTGCCATGATAAATATCCCTCTTTGCCCACTGAACGGGGTTCTCATAGATTTGGGTCATCAGGCATTGATTCAGCTTTTCTTTCCTTGTCTCTTGATGATCGGCCAATGATGACTTTATAGATTGAGGGCCGTAAATTTGTAGGCCTTGTAGATACTGGAGCTGATCGTAGTATTATTACCCAACAAGATTGGCCAAAAGCATGGCCCCTTCAACAGTCTTCACAAACTCTGCAAGGTTTGGGATATGCTAAAACACCTAATCTTAGTTTAAAATTGTTGACTTGGAAATTTGAGAAGCATAATGGTTGTTTTCAGCCTTTTGTAGTAGATAGATTGCCTTTTAATTTGTGGGGCCGAGATGTTCAATCTCAAATGAAGTTGGCATTGACCAATGATTATTCTAAAGCAGCCCAAAAAATAATGCTAAAGCAAGGTTATGTTCCCGACAAAGGCCTAGGCCGGCGGTTACAAGGTATACAATCCCCTTTAGAATTGATTCAAAAAAGAGATCGGGCAGGTTTGGGTTTTTCTTAGGGGCCACTGAGTCTATGATTCCTATTACTTGGATGACTTTTGACCCTGTTTGGGTTCCTCAGTGGCCTTTATCCCGAGAAAAGTTATTGGCAGCCACACAATTGGTTACAGAACAGATACATTTGGGACATTTAGAAGAGTCTACTTCCCCTTGGAATACCCCTATTTTTGTAATTAAGAAAAAATCTGGTAAATGGCGATTACTGCATGATTTGCGCGCCATCAATCAGCAGATGCAATTAATGGGACCTATTCAGCGTGGTTTACCGGTTTTGTCCACTCTTCCTAGGGATTGGCCAATTATAGTGGTAGATATTAAAGATTGTTTCTTTTCTATCCCTTTACATAAAAATGATAGGGAGCGTTTTGCTTTTACTTTGCCAACGGTGAATCATGAATACCCAGATAAGCGGTATCAGTGGATTGTGTTACCTCAAGGAATGGCAAATAGCCCTACTATGTGTCAGTTATATGTGGATACCGCTTTGCAGCCCCTTCGGAAATTGTGTCCATCTTTACGTATCATTCATTATATAGATGATATATTGCTAGCTGCTCCTATTATGGAAGATTTGGAACATGCTTTGACTGTGCTAATACAATGCTTGCAAGAGAAAAGATTATATCTTGCTCCTGAGAAAATTCAGAGGGGTGACGTAACACAGTTTTTGGGGGCGCAGATTTCTCATCATACAATTTTGCCACAGAAATTGATAATTAGGACTGAGCATTTACAAACTTTGAATGATTTTCAAAAATTATTAGGTGATATAAACTGGTTACGTCCTTATTTAAAGTTAACCCGTCATGATTTGATGCCTTTATTTCGCATTTTAGAAGGAGATTCCAATCTTCTTTCTCCCCGAAGTTTAACGCCAGAAGCTATTACGGCCTTATCCAAAGTGGAACAAGCAATGAGTGCTGCACAATTGATTAGATTTAATCCATCCCTTCCCCTTTGGTTATGTATTTTGCCAACTTTTGGATTTCCTACTGCTGTATTATGGCAGGATGGACCTTTATTATGGATCCATACTAAATCTCTTGGATTACGAACATTAACTTATTATCCTTCCATGGTTGCTGAAGTAGCTATTTTAGGCATTAAACAGTGCTTGAGTTGCTTTGCAGTGATGCCTGATAAATTGATTATACCTTATACTAAAGAGGAAATGGAAGTTTTGATAGCTACTGTGACTGAGTGGTCTATTCTTGCATGTATGTTTCCTAATGTTTTTGATAATCATTTGCCTAAAAGTGAATTATTGAAATTTGTAATAAATCATCCCATATTGTTTCCCAAGATAACTGCTTCAGCTCCTTTAAAAGATGCTTTGACCATTTATACTGATGGTTCTAAGTCAGGGAAGGGTGCTTATATGGTGGAGGGTAATGACCCCGTGATTTTAAATTTTTGTCTTAATACCCCTCAATTGGTTGAGTGTGAAGTAGTATTAACGGTATTTAATAGGTTTCCTCAGCCTTTTAATTTGGTTTCAGATTCATTATATGTGGTGAATGCTGTTAAGAATTTAGAATTAGTTTCTTTTATTAAACCCTCAAGCATTATAGCTCCTTTGTTAGTGAAGTTACGCGCTTGTATTTTACAGCGCGTAAATCCCTTTTATATTACTCATATACGTGCACATAGTTTATTGCCTGGACCAATGGCGTCCGCTAATGCACAAGTCGATTTGGCAACTCGTGCTTTTCCCATTTTAGATCCCCTTTTACAGGCCCAAGAATTTCATGCTTTATATCATGTTTCTTCTGTGGTACTTTGGAAAAAGTTTTTTATTTCCCGTGCCGCTACTCAAAAGATTGTGAAACAATGCCCTGTCTGCGTAACCTTTACACCTGTTTCTCCTGTTGGGGTTAATCCTCATGGATTGCTTCCGAATAGTTTGTGGCAAATGGATGTAACTCATTTTTCCTCTTTTAGAAAGTTACAGTATATTCATGTTTCTATTGACACTTGCTCTGGCGTGCTTCATGCCACTCCGTTAGCTGGAAAACGAGTACAGCATGTAATTACTCACTGTCTAGAGGCCTGGGCTGCATGGGACAAACCATTACAATTAAAAACAGATAATGGCCCTGCATATACCACAAAATCATTTACACAATTTTGTCAGCGTATGGGTATTTCCCATATTACGGGTATACCCTATAATCCTCAGGGACAAGGTATTATTGAACGTGCTCATAGAAATCTTAAAACTGTTTTACTTAAACAAAAAGGGGGAATTGCTGAAGGTTGTACTCCAAAACAAAGAATTTCGCTTGCCCTATATACAATAAATTTTTTACAAGAGGGTATTGAAGCTAGTACTGCGGCTGATCGCCATTTGGTGCGGGAGTTGCGGGATTATGAGAAAGTTATGTAGAAAGATGTTTTAACCAACACCTGGAGAGGCCCGGATGATGTTCTTACACGATCTAGGGGGTCCTTATGTGTTTCCCCGCAGGGTCAAGAACAAGTTTGGGTGCCGGTACATTGTACTAGAACGGTTGAAGACTGATGGCCTTTCTACGACAGTTATTTCTACTATGCTGCCTGTGGGGAGCAATGCAAACTATGGAAGACACCTTTTGAGAAATAAGTAGAACCTGGCCGGTACCTATGCCAGTCCATGCTAAGAGTCGAGTACTCCCAATTTTATATGCTAGTGATTGCTCTATGCATACTCCTTGTATAGATCCGCAAAATATGGATTAGATATCATATAATGGCAGTTCTGTTAGAATTAATAGAACCCTTTGTTTTAGTTGGGATTTGAATGTAAGCTGTATAGGCTTGTTATAGAAAAGACTTGTTGCCTGGGATAATCCATTGAAACATAATCAAATGCCGTTTAATATGCTGTCTGAAGCCCTATCCAAAATATCTTTAGGTGCTCAATCTGGCTCAGGTGATGGAGCAAATGGCTCAGAATTAATAAATGTGACTACTTTATTATTTTATCATGATGAAGTGATTCCTGTAAGAAATAAAAAAGTTAATCAGACCAGGGGAAATAACACGTTAAATTTTTTATCCTGTGTTCCAAATGTTAGGTACCCTCCGGTATTTACATCTTGTGCTGGTAAGGATTTTGCATCGTTGCAAGTTGCCCATGGTTTTCGATTATCATTTAATATAAAGTCTTTTGTGGGCAAGAAAGAATGTAATGCTTCTAATGTTACCTGGTATTCTAAAGGGTGGCCGTTTTATTCTTGGGTTGTGACTAATGATGCTGGCGCTAGCATAGATCTTTCTGCGTTGGCCATGATTTATTCTAGTAATGGCACCTTGTATAATGTAAGCGGGGAGGTTAAATTAGCTAATTTAAAGGTAGCTAATAAAAGTCAAATATATAAATTAAAATTACATAATATACTAAATTCTTTACATAATTATTCCAAGCCTGCAGCTGTAATATGTGTACAACCCCCTTTTATGTTTTTATTGTCTAATGATACAGAAGGATGTAATAAGGGCGTTTCTTGCTGGATTTCACAATGTTGGAATGGAACAATCGTGCAGACTGCTGTAGTACTACGTATACCTACATTTGTTCCCATTCCAGTTAAGGCAGATCCCGCTACTTTTCCATTAGTTAATTTGGTGAGGCAGCGGCGAGATTTTGGGATTACTGCTGCACTTATAATTGCCTTAACTGCTTCTGTGACGGCGGCCGCCACTGCTGCTGCAGCAATGGTAAATCAGGTACAATCAGCTGCTGTAATTAATGGTATAGTAAAGCAGACGTCGCTAGCATTAGAAAATCAGAATCGTTTTAATACACATTTACATGCTGGCATTTTGTCTTTGAATCAACGGATGGATTTGCTGGAGGATGCCTTTGAAGAATTGTATGATATGCTTCAGATTGGTTGTGTTGCTAAATTTAATCATCTTTGTGTTACTCCCTATAAAATTATAGAACGCTTGAACCAAAGTAAATTGATTGGAGAATATTTAAAAAGAAATTGGTCCGAAGAAGCAGAGAGACTGCTATTTGAACAACGATTACAGATTATTCATCTTAATACTACCGAGTTACACCCTGTTTCTTTTAGGAATTTTGCTTCATGGCTATCCTCTACTTTTCTTTTCTTTAAAGAATGGGTAGGCATGGGGGCTTTTGACATCCTTTGTGCAGTGGGGATCGCACTGTGCCTGTGGTTGGTGTGTCGTCTGAAACGTAAGTCACACATGCAAAAGATCATGTTGATGCAAGCCTTGGTGGCCATTGAAAACGGCCAGCCTGCCGGTGCCTGGATCTCCCTGCTAAACAAGTCCTAATGGTTGCCCCTACACAGGATGGCCATGAGCCATTGCACTCCTAGTGGGAGCCTCTGCTTGAAATCAGCCCTTGCACCCCGCGCTGTAAGCAGCATTGCACTATGGGAGGGTGATTTCTGCCGCCCATGATGATAGCCCTTGAACAGCCATGTCCCCTTGGGGGCAAGACTTGTACGGGCGATTGTCGTGTGGTCTAAGGACATAAAGAAAAAGGGGGAGATGTGGGACGCCGCCAGGAAGGAGCTGGATTCTTGGTCCAGAAGAAGGCAAAATTACATTGTTGCATCTTGCTTGCACTACCCAGGAGTGCCGCGTAAGGCGCCACGCGTGCATCCCGTGGAATGTAGGCGTAGCAATGAAGTGTCACATGTACTGACACACACCAATCCAGGGCTGTTGTGTGGACCTTCTGGCCAGTATAAAGCCTGCCATATTCTGCTGCGTAGGGTCTTCCTTCCATCTTTCTTCAACCAAGCTGTGCTCCAATAAAGTGTGATACGAAAAGAATCTTGCGTGTGGTGACTCGTCATTCTGCTGGTCAGAAGCGGCTCGCCGCAGTTTTCTAAATTTGAGACCCTGTTCTGTTTTGGAATTCAGTTCCTGTGTAGCCAAGTTTACATTCCGTGTATTAGTGATATCTTATGATGTTTCTTTTTCTGAGTGACTTATTTCAGTTAGAATCATCATACCTGAATCCACTCATTATGCTGCTATGGGCCTGATGACATAGATTTCATTGCTGAGTGATACTGCATTGTACGTAAGTACCACAAGTTCTTTATCCATTTTTCACTTTCTGTGATATTGAACTTGTATGGTAAAAGAGGTTCTTGTAAACAGAGGCGTCCCAAACTTTGGGGTGGCTGTGTCTTTTTGATTTTAATTTCCCTAAGCTATAGGACCATAAGTGGAAGTGCCCTAGGCTCTGTTACTTTGTTTTTTAGATGTTTCAGGAAACACCATACACTTCTCCCGAGTGTCTGTTGGCAATTTACATCCCGCCCATCAGCATAACAAGGCTCCCAGTTCTCCATGGCCTGTCCTGCCTTTCTGGATTTTACACTTTTTTCAGATGGCCCTTTTGACCGGGGGGAAGTGAGACTTCATTGTAGTGCAGATTTCCTTTGCAGGTTTGCTTGGTTGGCCAAAAAGGGCGTATGCGTTTTTTCCTGAATATATTCAGGAAAAAACGCATACGCCCTTTTTGGCCAAGTGCATCATTGTGGACGTTCTGCCTCTTTTCCTATGCTTTCAATGCAATTGCAGTCTACCTCCTGAAATCGGTTTCCTGCAATTCTGCCCCGCTTTCAAGTCCTCTTGGCAGCCTTACTTCAGTATATTTTTGGACGATAGCTGTCATTTATAACTCTGCAGGTTTGTGAATTACAGTGCCCCTGATCTCCTTTCTTCAACTCGCTTTCTTGTGACCTGGCCGCAACACCGCAGGATGGCTTCAGGCCCTAATCTGGTTTCGGCACGGCACGCTGAGCCTGTGGTTAATTCCTCTTCCTGGTGGGAAATGAGAGTTAAATTTGCCCGTCCAGACACCTCCAGCTAGTCTCTCATTGGTTCTCGCTATTCCTGTTCATCTTCCGCAGAAATTGCAAACTGGGCCAAACAGGAGGTTAAAGGGACTGACTCTCCAAGTCGGGAGAGTGTTAGTAAAGCGTCTGGAATGTTGCACCCGAGTACCAGGGTACGAAAACTGAGACATATTTGAACACGTTTCCCGATCACATGGTTGATCATAGTCTGGGTTCCACATGCATGTTTTAGCTGAAGGAAGAATACCTTAAACCTGGGTAGTTGAAACCCGTGGAATGGGAACCATGCAATATGACTTCAAAGGGTCTTCATTTGCTCACCGAACCTCTCCAATCCTATCACTGCTGCGTTTATGCCCCTGTACACATGCTTGATTCTCTTTCAGAGACATAGCAATCCATAGGTTTTAAGATACTTACTAGTCAGGTACATTCTTAGGCGTTTAATATGCGGTGTTGAGTCCATTTCGTTGAGCAAGGAGTAGCTCTTGTCTATTCCGTATTTGGCTTAAGGAACTTTATCTGTGCTCATTTCAATCTCTGGTTTTATGCAGCACACCAACTCACCTTTCCCCTTAAGCAAGCATAAGTTGGTTTTCTAAATTTGAGACCCTGTTCTGTTTTGGAATTCAGTTCCTGTGTAGCCAAGTTTACATTCCGTGTATTACTGATATCTCATGATGTTTCTTTTTCTGTGTGACTTATTTCAGTTAGAATCATCATACCTGAATCCACTCATTGTGCTGCTAAGGGCCTGATGACATAGATTTCATTGCTGAGTGATATTGCTTTGTAAGTAAATACCACAATTTCTTTATCCATTTTTCACTTTCTGCGATGTTGAACTTGTACTGTAAACGAGGTTCTTGTAAACAGAAGCATCCCAAACTTTGGGGTGGCTGTGTCTTTTTGATTTTAATTTCCCTAAGCTATAGGACCATAAGTGGAAGTGCCCTAGGCTCTGTTGCTTTGTTTTTTGGTTGTTTCAGGAAACACCATACACTTCTCCCGAGTGTCTGTTGGCAATTTACATCCCGCCCATCAGCATAACAAGACTCCCAGTTCTCCATGGCCTGTCCTGCCTTTCTGGATTTTACAATTTTTTCAGATGGCCCTTTTGACCAGGGGGAAGTGAGACTTCATTGTAGTGCTGATTTCCTTTGGAAGCTTGCTTGGTTGGCCAAAAAGGGCGTATGCGTTTTTTCCTGAATATATTCAGGAAAAAACACATACGCCCTTTTTGGCCAAGTGCATCATTGTGGACGTTCTGCCTCTTTTCCTATGCTTTCAATGCAATTCCAGTCTACCTCCTGAAATCGGTTTCCCTGCAATTCTGCCCTGCTTTCAAGTCCTCTTGGCAGCCTTACTTTAGTATATTTTTGGACGATAGCTGTCATTTATAACTCTGCAGGTTTGTGAATTACAGTGCCCCTGAGCTCCTTTCTTCAACTCGCTTTCTTGTGACCTGGCCGCAACACCGCAGGATGGCTTCAGGCCCTAATCTGGTTCCGGCACGGCACGCTGAGCCTTTGGTTATTTCCTCTTCCTGGTGGGAAATGAGAGTTAAATTTGCCCGTCCAGACACCTCCAGCTAGTCTCTCATTGGTTCTCGCTATTCCTGTTCATCTTCCGTAGAAATTGCAAACTGGGCCAAACAGGAAGTAAAAGGCCCTGACTCTCCAAGTGGGGAGAGTGTTAGTAAAGCGTCTGGAATGTTGCACCCGAGTACCAGGGGAGGAAAACTGAGAGATATTTGAACACGTCTCCCGTTCACACGGTTGATCATACTCTGGGTTCCACATGCATGTTTTAGCTGAAGGAAGAATACCTTAAACCTGGAGAGTTGAGACCCGTGTAATGGGTACCATGCAACATGACTTGAAAGGGTCTTCATTTGCTCACCGAACCTCTCCAATCCTATCACTGCTGCGTTTATGTCCCTGTACACACGATTGATTCTCTTTCGGAGACATAGCAATCCATAGGTTTTAAGATACTTACTAATCAGGTACATACTTAGGCGTTTAATATGGGGTGTTGTGTCCATTTCGTTGAGCAAGGACTAGCTCTTGTCTATTCCATATTTGGCTTAAGGAACTTTATCTGTGCTCATTTCAATCTCTGGTTTTATGCAGCACACCAACTCACCTTTCCCCTTAAGCAAGCATAAGTTGGTTTTCTAAATTTGAGACCCTGTTCTGTTCTGTAATTCAGTTCCTCTGTAGCCAAGTTTACATTCCGTGTATTACTGATATCTTATGATGTTTCTTTTTCTGTGTGACTTATTTCAGTAAGAATCATCGTACCTGAATCCACTCATTGTGCTGCTAAGGGCCTGATGACATAGATTTCATTGCTGAGTGATACTGCATTGTACGTAAGTACCACAAGTTCTTTATCCATTTTTCACTTTCTGTGATATTGAACTTGTACGGTAAACGAGGTTCTTGTAAACAGAGGCGTCCCAAACTTTGGGGTGGCTGTGTCTTTTTGATTTTAATTTCCCTAAGCTATAGGACCATAAGTGGAAGTGCCCAAGGCTCTGTTGCTTTGTTTTTTAGATGTTTCAGGAAACACCATACACTTCTCCCGAGTGTCTGTTGGCAATTTACATCCCGCCCATCAGCATAACAAGGCTCCCAGTTCTCCATGGCCTGTCCTGCCTTTCTGGATTTTACAATTTTTTCAGATGGCCCTTTTGACCAGGGGAAAGTGAGACTTCATTGTAGTGCAGATTTCCTTTGCAAGCTTGCTTTGTTGGCCAAAAAGGGCGTATGCGTTTTTTCCTGAATATATTCAGGAAAAAACGCATACGCCCTTTTTGGCCAAGTGCATCATTGTGGACGTTCTGCCTCTTTTCCTATGCTTTCAATGCAATTGCAGTCTACCTCCTGAAATCGGTTTCCTGCAATTCTGCCCCGCTTTCAAGTCCTCTTGGCAGCCTTACTTCAGTATATTTTTGGACGATAGCTGTCATTTATAACTCTGTAGGTTTGTGAATTACAGTGCCCCTGAGCTCCTTTCTTCAACTCGCTTTCTTGTGACCTGGCCGCAACACCGCAGGATGGCTTCAGGCCCTAATCTGGTTCTGGCACGGCACGCTGAGCCTGTGGTTAATTCCTCTACCTGGTGGGAAATGAGAGTTAAATTTGCCCGTCCAGACACCTCCAGCTAGTCTCTCATTGGTTCTCGCTATTCCTCTTCATCTTCCGCAGAAATTGCAAACTGGGCCAAACAGGAGGTTAAAGGGACTGACTCTCCAAGTCGGGAGAGTGTTAGTAAAGCATCTGGAATGTTGCACCCGAGTACCAGGGTACGAAAACTGAGACATATTTGAACACATCTCCCGTTCACACGGTTGATCATACTCTGGGTTCCACATGCATGTTTTAGCTGAAGGAAGAATACCTTAAACCTGGGTAGTTGAAACCCGTGGAATGGGTACCATGCAATATGACTTCAAAGGGTCTTCATTTGCTCACCGAACCTCTCCAATCCTATCACTGCTGCGTTTATGCCCCTGTACACATGCTTGATTCTCTTTCAGAGACATAGCAATCCATAGGTTTTAAGATACTTACTAGTCAGGTACATTCTTAGGCGTTTAATATGGGGTGTTGAGTCCATTTCGTTGAGCAAGGAGTAGCTCTTGTCTATTCCATATTTGGCTTAAGGAACTTTATCTGTGCTCATTTCAATCTCTGGTTTTATGCAGCACACCAACTCACCTTTCCCCTTAAGCAAGCATAAGTTGGTTTTCTACATTTGAGACCCTGTTCTGTTTTGGAATTCAGTTCCTGTGTAGCCAAGTTTACATTACGTGTATTACTGATATCTCATGATGTTTCTTTTTCTGTGTGACTTATTTCAGTTAGAATCATCATACCTGAATCCACTCATTGTGCTGCTAAGGGCCTGATGACATAGATTTCATTGCTGAGTGATATTGCTTTGTAAGTAAATACCACAATTTTTTTATCCATTTTTCACTTTCTGCGATGTTGAACTTGTACTGTAAACGAGGTTCTTGTAAACAGAAGCATCCCAAACTTTGGGGTGGCTGTGTCTTTTTGATTTTAATTTCCCTAAGCTATAGGACCATAAGTGGAAGTGCCCTAGGCTCTGTTGCTTTGTTTTTTGGTTGTTTCAGGAAACACCATACACTTCTCCCGAGTGTCTGTTGGCAGTTGACATCCCGCCCATCAGCATAACAAGGCTCCCAGTTCTCCATGGACTGTCCTGCCTTTCTGGATTTTACAATTTTTTCAGATGGCCCTTTTGACCAGGGGGAAGTGAGACTTCATTGTAGTGCAGATTTCCTTTGCAAGCTTGCTTGGTTGGCCAAAAAGGGCGTATGCGTTTTTTCCTGAATATATTCAGGAAAAAACGCATACGCCCTTTTTGGCCAAGTGCATCATTGTGGACGTTCTGCCTCTTTTCCTATGCTTTCAATGCAATTCCAGTCTACCTCCTGAAATCGGTTTCCCTGCAATTCTGCCCTGCTTTCAAGTCCTCTTGGCAGCCTTACTTTAGTATATTTTTGGACGATAGCTGTCATTTATAACTCTGCAGGTTTGTGAATTACAGTGCCCCTGAGCTCCTTTCTTCAACTCGCTTTCTTGTGAGCTGGCCGCAACACCGCAGGATGGCTTCAGGCCCTAATCTGGTTCCGGCACGGCACGCTGAGCCTTTGGTTATTTCCTCTTCCTGGTGGGAAATGAGAGTTAAATTTGCCCGTCCAGACACCTCCAGCTAGTCTCTCATTTGTTCTCGCTATTCCTGTTCATCTTCCGTAGAAATTGCAAACTGGGCCAAACAGGTAGTTAAAGGCCCTGACTCTCCAAGTGGGGAGAGTGTTAGTAAAGCGTCTGGAATGTTGCACCCGAGTACCAGGGGAGGAAAACTGAGAGATATTTGAACACGTCTCCCGTTCACACGGTTGATCATACTCTGGGTTCCACATGCATGTTTTAGCTGAAGGAAGAATACCTTAAACCTGGAGAGTTGAGACCCGTGTAATGGGTACCATGCAACATGACTTCAAAGGGTCTTCATTTGCTCACCGAACCTCTCCAATCCTATCACTGCTGCGTTTATGCCCCTGTACACACGCTTGATTCTCTTTCGGAGACATAGCAATCCATAGGTTTTAAGATACTTACTAATCAGGTACATACTTAGGCGTTTAATATGGGGTGTTGTGTCCATTTCGTTGAGCAAGGAGTAGCTCTTGTCTATTCCATATTTGGCTTAAGGAACTTTATCTGTGCTCATTTCAATCTCTGGTTTTATGCAGCACCCCAACTCACCTTTCCCCTTAAGCAAGCATAAGTTGGTTTTCTAAATTTGAGACCCTGTTCTGTTCTGTAATTCAGTTCCTGTGTAGCCAAGTTTACATTCCGTGTATTACTGATATCTTATGATGTTTCTTTTTCTGTGTGACTTATTTCAGTTAGAATCATCGTACCTGAATCCACTCATTGTGCTGCTAACGGCCTGATGACATAGATTTCATTGCTGAGTGATACTGCCTTGTACGTAAGTACCACAAGTTCTTTATCCATTTTTCACTTTCTGTGATATTGAACTTGTATGGTAAAAGAGGTTCTTGTAAACAGAGGCGTCCCAAACTTTGGGGTGGCTGTGTCTTTTTGATTTTAATTTCCCTAAGCTATAGGACCATAAGTGGAAGTGCCCTAGGCTCTGTTGCTTTGTTTTTTAGATGTTTCAGGAAACACCATACACTTCTCCCGAGTGTCTGTTGGCAATTTACATCCCGCCCATCAGCATAACAAGACTCCCAGTTCTCCATGGCCTGTCCTGCCTTTCTGGATTTTACAATTTTTTCAGATGGCCCTTTTGACCAGGGGGAAGTGAGACTTCATTGTAGTGCAGATTTCCTTTGCAAGCTTGCTTGGTTGGCCAAAAAGGGCGTATGCGTTTTTTCCTGAATATATTCAGGAAAAAACGCATATGCCCTTTTTGGCCAAGTGCATCATTGTGGACGTTCTGCCTCTTTTCCTATGCTTTCAATGCAATTCCAGTCTACCTCTTGAAATCGGTTTCCCTGCAATTCTGCCCTGCTTTCAAGTCCTCTTGGCAGCCTTACATTAGTATATTTTTGGACGATAGCTGTCATTTATAACTCTGCAGGTTTGTGAATTACAGTGCCCCTGAGCTCCTTTCTTCAACTCGCTTTCTTGTGACCTGGCCGCAACACCGCAGGATGGCTTCAGGCCCTAATCTGGTTCCGGCACGGCACGCTGAGCCTTTGGTTAGTTCCTCTTCATGGTGGGAAATGAGAGTTAAATTTGCCCGTCCAGACACCTCCAACTAGTCTCTCATTGGTTCTCGCTATTCCTGTTCATCTTCCGTAGAAATTGCAAACTGGGCAAAACAGGAAGTTAAAGGTCCTGACTCTCCAAGTGGGGAGAGTGTTAGTAAAGCGTCTGGAATGTGGCACCCGAGTACCAGGGGAGGAAAACTGAGAGATATTTGAACATGTCTCCCGTTCACACGGTTGATCATACTCTGGGTTCCACATGCATGTTTTAGCTGAAGGAAGAATACCTTAAACCTGGAGAGTTGAGACCCGTGTAATGGGTACCATGCAACATGACTTGAAAGGGTCTTCATTTGCTCACCGAACCTCTCCAATCCTATCACTGCTGCGTTTATGCCCCTGTACACACGCTTGATTCTCTTTTGGAGACATAGCAATCCATAGGTTTTAAGATACTTACTAATCAGGTACATACTTAGGCGTTTAATATGGGGTGTTGTGTCCATTTCGTTGAGCAAGGAGTAGCTCTTGTCTATTCCATATTTGGCTTAAGGAACATTATCTGTGCTCATTTCAATCAATGGTTTTATGCAGCACCCCAACTCACCTTTCCCCTTAAGCAAGCATAAGTTGGTTTTCTAAATTTGAGACCCTGTTCTGTTCTGTAATTCAGTTCCTGTGTAGCCAAGTTTACATTCCGTGTATTACTGATATCTTATGATGTTTCTTTTTCTGTGTGACTTATTTCAGTTAGAATCATCGTACCTGAATCCACTCATTGTGCTGCTAAGGGCCTGATGACATAGATTTCATTGCTGAGTGATACTGCATTGTACGTAAGTACCACAAGTTCTTTATCCATTTTTCACTTTCTGTGATATTGAACTTGTACGGTAAACGAGGTTCTTGTAAACAGAGCCGTTCCAAACTTTGGGCTCGCTGTGTCTTTTTGATTTTAATTTCCCTAAGCTATAGGACCATAAGTGGAAGTGCCCTAAGCTCCCTTGCTTTGTTTTTTAGATGTTTCAGGAAACACCATACACTTCTCCGGAGTGTCTGTTAGCAATTTACATCCCGTCCATCAGCATAACAAGGCTCCCAGTTCTCCGTGGGCTGCCCTGCCTTTCTGGATTTTACACTTTTTTCAGATGGCCCTTTTGACCGGGGGGAAGTGAGACTTCATTGTAGTGCAGATTTCCTTTGCAGGTTTGCTTGGTTGGCCAAAAAGGGCATATGCGTTTTTTCTTGAATATATTCAGGAAAAAACACATACGCCCTTTTTGGCCAAGTGCATCATTGTGGACGTTCTGCCTCTTTTCCTATGCTTTCAATGCAATTCCAGTCTACCTCCTGAAATCGGTTTCCTGCAATTCTTCCCCGCTTTCAAGTCCTCTTTGCAGCCTTACTTCAGTATATTTTTGGACGATAGCTGTCATTTATAACTCTGCAGGTTTGTGCATTACAGTGCCCCTGAGCTCCTTTCTTCAACTCGCTTTCTTTTGAGCTGGCCGCAACACCGCAGGATGGCTTCAGGCCCTAATCTGGTTCCGGAACGGCACGCTGAGCCTTTGGTTATTTCCTCTTCCTGGTGGGAAATGAGAGTTAAATTTGCCCGTCCAGACACCTCCAGCTAGTCTCTCATTGGTTCTCGCTATTCCTGTTCATCTTCCGCAGAAATTGCAAACTGGGCCAAACAGGAGGTTAAAGGGACTGACTCCCCAAGTCGGGAGAGTGTTAGTAAAGCGTCTGGAATGTTGCACCCGAGTACCAGGGTACGAAAACTGAGACATATTTGAACACGTCTCCCGATCACATGGTTGATCATACTCTAGGTTCCACATGCATGTTTTAGCTGAAGGAAGAATACCTTAAACCTGGGTAGTTGAAACCCGTGGAATGGGTACCATACAATATGACTTCAAAGGGTCTTTATTTGCTCACCGAACCTCTCCAATCCTATCACTGCTGCGTTTATGCCCCTGTACACATGCTTGATTCTCTTTCGGAGACATAGCAATCCATAGGTTGTAAGATACTTACTAGTCAGGTACATTCTTAGGCGTTTAATATGCGGTGTTGAGTCCATTTCGTTGAGCAAGGAGTAGCTCTTGTCTATTCCGTATTTGGCTTAAGGAACTTTATCTGTGCTCATTTCAATCTCTGGTTTTATGCAGCACCCCAACTCACCTTTCCCCTTAAGCAAGCATAAGTTGGTTTTCTGAATTTGAGAACCTGTTCTGTTTTGGAATTCAGTTCCTGTGTAGCCAACTTTACATTCCGTGTATTAGTGATATCTTATGATGTTTCTTTTTCTGTGTGACTTATTTCAGTTAGAATCATCATACCTGAATCCACTCATTGTGCTGCTAAGGGCCTGATGACATAGATTTCATTGCTGAGTGATATTGCTTTGTAAGTAAATACCACAACTTCTTTAACCATTTTTCACTTTCTGCGATGTTGAACTTGTACTGTAAACGAGGTTCTTGTACACAGAGGCGTCCCAAACTTTGGGGTGGCTGTGTCTTTTTGATTTTAATTTCCCTAAGCTATAGGACCATAAGTGGAAGTGCCCTAGGCTCTGTTGCTTTGTTTTTTAGATGTTTCAGGAAACACCATACACTTCTCCCGAGTGTCCCTTGGCAATTTACATCCCGCCCATCAGCATAACAAGGCTCCCAGTTCTCCATGGCCTGTCCTGCCTTTCTGGATTTTACACTTTTTTCAGATGGCCCTTTTGACCGGGGGGATGTGAGACTTCATTGTAGTGCAGATTTCCTTTGCAAGTTTGCTTGGTTGGCTAAAAAGTGCGTATGCGTTTTTTCCTGAATATATTCAGGAAAAAACACATACGCCCTTTTTGGCCAAGTGCATCATTGTGGACGTTCTGCCTCTTTTCCTATGCTTTCAATGCAATTCCAGTCTACCTCCTGAAATCGGTTTCCTGCAATTCTGCCCCGCTTTCAAGTCCTCTTGGCAGCCTTACTTCAGTATATTTTTGGACGATAGCTGTCATTTATAACTCTGCAGGTTTGTGAATTACAGTGCCCCTGAGCTCCTTTCTTCAACTCGCTTTCTTGTGAGCTGTTCGCCACACCGCAGGATGGCTTCAGGCCCTAATCTGGTTCCGGCATGGCACGCTGAGCCTTTGGTTAATTCCTCTTCCTGGTGGGAAATGAGAGTTAAATTTTCCCGTCCAGACACCTCCAGCTAGTCTCTCATTGGTTCTCGCTATTCCTGTTCATCTTCCGCAGATATTGCAAACTGGGCCAAACAGGAGGTTAAAGGGTCTGACTCTCCAAGTCGGGAGAGTGTTAGTAAAGCGTCTTGAATGTTGCACCCGAGTACCAGGGTACGAAAACTGAGACATATTTGAACACGTCTCCTGATCACATGGTTGATCATACTCTAGGGTCCACATGCATGTTTTAGCTGAAGGAAGAATACCTTAAACCTGGGTAGTTGAAACCCGTGGAATGGGTACCATGCAATATGACTTCAAAGGGTCTTCATTTGCTCACCGAACCTCTCCAATCCTATCACTGCTGCGTTTATGCCCCTGTACACATGCTTGATTCTCTTTTGGAGACATAGCAATCCATAGGTTTTAAGATACTTACTAGTCAGGTACATTCTTAGGCGTTTAATATGCGGTGTTGAGTCCATTTCGTTGAGCAAGGAGTAGCTCTTGTCTATTCCATATTTGGCTTAAGGAACTTTATCTGTGCTCATTTCAATCTCTGGTTTTATGCAGCACCCCAACTCACCTTTACCCTTAAGCAAGCATAAGTTGGTTTTCTAAATTTGAGACCCTGTTCTGTTCTGTAATTCAGTTCCTGTGTAGCCAAGTTTACATTCCGTGTATTAGTGATATCTTATGATGTTTCTTTTTCTGTGTGACTTATTTCAGTTAGAATCATCGTACCTGAATCCACTCATTATGCTGCTATGGGCCTGATGACATAGATTTCATTGCTGAGTGATACTGCATTGTACGTAAGTACCACAAGTTCTTTATCCATTTTTCACTTTCTGTGATATTGAACTTGTACGGTAAACGAGGTTCCTGTAAACAGAGGCGTCCCAAACTTTGGGGTGGCTGTGTCTTTTTGATTTTAATTTCCCTAAGCTATAGGACCATAAGTGGAAGTGCCCTAGGCTCTGTTGCTTTGTTTTTTAGATGTTTCAGGAAACACCATACACTTCTCCCAAGTGTCTGTTGGCAATTTACATCCCGCCCATCAGCATAACAAGGCTCCCAGTTCTCCATGGCCTGTCCTGCCTTTCTGGATTTTACACTTTTTTCAGATGGCCCTTTTGACCGGGGGGAAGTGAGACTTCATTGTAGTGCAGATTTCCTTTGCAAGCTTGCTTGGTTGGCCAAAAAGGGCGTATGCGTTTTTTCCTGAATATATTCAGGAAAAAACGCATACGCCCTTTTTGGCCAAGTGCATCATTGTGGACGTTCTGCCTCTTTTCCTATGCTTTCAATGCAATTCCAGTCTACCTCCTGAAATCGGTTTCCTGCAATTCTGCCCCACTTTCAAGTCCTCTTGGCAGCCTTACTTCAGTATATTTTTGGACGATAGCTGTCATTTATAACTCTGTAGGTTTGTGCATTACAGTGCCCATGAGCTCCTTTCTTCAACTCGCTTTCTTGTGAGCTGGCCGCAACACCGCAGGATGGCTTCAGGCCCTAATCTGGTTCCGACATGGCACGCTGAGCCTTTGGTTAATTCGTCTTCCTGGTTGGAAATGAGAGTTAAATTTGCCCGTCCAGACACCTCCAGCTAGTCTCTCATTGGTTCTCGCTATTCCTGTTCAACTTCCGCAGAAATTGCAAACTGGGCCAAACAGGAGGTTAAAGGGACTGACTCTCCAAGTCGGGAGAGTGTTAGTAAAGCGTCTTGAATGTTGCACCCGAGTACCAGGGTACGAAAACTGAGACATATTTGAACACGTCTCCCGATCACATGGTTGATCATACTCTAGGGTCCACATGCATGTTTTAGCTGAAGGAAGAATACCTTAAACCTGGGTAGTTGAAACCCGTGGAATGGGTACCATGCAATATGACTTCAAAGGGTCTTCATTTGCTCACCGAACCTCTCCAATCCTATCACTGCTGCTTTTATGCCCCTGTACACATGCTTGATTCTCTTTTGGAGACATAGCAATCCATAGGTTGTAAGATACTTACTAGTCAGGTACATTCTTAGGCGTTTAATATGCGGTGTTGAGTCCATTTCGTTGAGCAAGGAGTAGCTCTTGTCTATTCCATATTTGGCTTAAGGAACTTTATCTGTGCTCATTTCAATCTCTGGTTTTATGCAGCACCCCAACTCACCTTTCCCCTTAAGCAAGCATAAGTTGGTTTTCTAAATTTGAGACCCTGTTCTGTTCTGTAATTCAGTTCCTGTGTAGCCAAGTTTACATTCCGTGTATTACTGATATCTTATGATGTTTCTGTTTCTGTGTGACTTATTTCACTTAGAATCATCATACCTGAATCCACTCATTGTGCTGCTAAGGGCCTGATGACATAGATTTCATTGCTGAGTGATATTGCTTTGTAAGTAAATACCACAACTTCTTTATCCATTTTTCACTTTCTGCGATGTTGAACTTGTACTGTAAACGAGGTTCTTGTAAACAGAGGCGTCCCAAACTTTGGGGTGGCTGTGTCTTTTTGATTTTAATTTCCCTAAGCTATAGGACCATAAGTGGAAGTGCCCTAGGCTCTGTTGCTTTGTTTTTTAGATGTTTCAGGAAACACCATACACTTCTTCCAAGTGTCTGTTGGCAATTTACATCCCGCCCATCAGCATAACAAGGCTCCCAGTTCTCCATGGCCTGTCCTGCCTTTCTGGATTTTACACTTTTTTCAGATGGCCCTTTTGACCGGGGGGAAGTGAGACTTCATTGTAGTGCAGATTTCCTTTGCAAGCTTGCTTGGTTGGCCAAAAAGGGCGTATGCGTTTTTTCCTGAATATATTCAGGAAAAAACACATACGCCCTTTTTGGCCAAGTGCATCATTGTGGACGTTCTGCCTCTTTTCCTATGCTTTCAATGCAATTCCAGTCTGCCTCCTGAAATCGGTTTCCTGCAATTCTGCCCCGCTTTCAAGTCCTCTTGGAAGCCTTACTTCAGTATATTTTTGGACGATAGCTGTCATTTATAACTCTGCAGGTTTGTGAATTACACTGCCCCTGAGCTCTTTTCTTCAACTCGCTTTCTTGTGACCTGGCCGCAACACCGCAGGATGGCTTCAGGCCCTAATCTGGTTCCGGCACGGCACGCTGAGCCTTTGGTTAATTCCTCTTCCTGGTGGGAAATGAGAGTTAAATTTGCCCGTCCAGACACCTCCAGCTAGTCTCTCATTGGTTCTCCCTATTCCTGTTCATCTTCCGCAGAAATTGCAAACTGGGCCAAACAGGAGGTTAAAGGCGCTGACTCTCCAAGTCGGGAGAGTGTTAGTAAAGCGTCTTGAATGTTGCACCCGAGTACCAGGGTACGAAAACTGAGACATATTTGAACACGTCTCCCGTTCACACGGTTGATCATACTCTGGGTTCCACATGCATGTTTTAGCTGAAGGAAGAATACCTTAAACCTGGAGAGTTGAGACCCGTGGAATGGGTACCATGCAATATGACTTCAAAGGGTCTTCATTTGCTCACCGAACCTCTCCAATCCTATCACTGCTGCGTTTATGCCCCTGTACACACGCTTGATTCTCTTTTGGAGACATAGCAATCCATAGGTTTTAAGATACTTACTAGTCAGGTACATTCTTAGGCGTTTAATATGGGGAGTTGAGTCCATTTCGTTGAGCAAGGAGTAGCTCTTGTCTATTCCATATTTGGCCTAAGGAACTTTATCTGTGCTCATTTCAATCTCTGGTTTTATGCAGCACCCCAACTCACCTTTCCCCTTAAGCAAGCATAAGTTGGTTTTCTAAATTTGAAACCCTGTTCTGTTTTGGAATTCAGTTCCTGTGTAGCCAAGTCTACATTCCGTGTATTAGTGATATCTTATGATGTTTCTTTTTCTGTGTGACTTATTTCAGTTAGAATCATCGTACCTGAATCCCCTCATTATGCTGCTACATGCCTGATGACATAGATTTCATTGCTGAGTGATACTGCATTGTACGTAAGTACCACAAGTTCTTTATCCATTTTTCTCTTTCTGTGATATTGAACTTGTACGGTAAACGAGATTCTTGTATACAGAGGAGTCCCAAACATAGGGGTGGCTGTGTCTTTTTGATTTTAATTTCCCTAAGCTATAGGACCATAAGTGGAATTACCCTAGGCTCTGTTGTTTTGTTTTTTAGATGTTTCAGGAAACACCATACACTTCTCCCAAGTGTCTGTTGGCAATTTACATCCCGCCCATCAGCATAACAAGGCTCCCAGTTCTCCATGGCCTGTCCTGCCTTTCTGGATTTTACACTTTTTTCAGATGGCCCTTTTGACCGGGGGGAAGTGAGACTTCATTGTAGTGCAGATTTCCTTTGCAAGCTTGCTTGGTTGGCCAAAAAGGGCGTATGCGTTTTTTCCTGAATATATTCAGGAATATTTTCAGAAAAAAACGCATACGCCCTTTTTGACCAAGTGCATCATTGTGGACGTTCTGCCTCTTTTCCTATGCTTTCAATGCAATTCCAGTCTACCTCCTGAAATCGGTTTCCTGCAATTCTGCTCCGCTTTCAAGTCCTCTTGGCAGCCTTACTTCAGTATATTTTTGGACGATAGCTGTCATTTATAACTCTGCAGGTTTGTGAATTACAGTGCCCCTGAGCTCCTTTCTTCAACTCGCTTTCTTGTGACCTGGCCGCAACACCGCAGGATGGCTTCAGGCCCTAATCTGGTTCCGGCATGGCACGCTGAGCCTTTCGTTAATTCCTCTTCCTGGTGGGAAATGAGAGTTAAGTTTGCCCGTCCAGACACCTCCAGCTAGTCTCTCATTGGTTCTCGCTATTCCTGTTCATCTTCCGCAGAAATTGCAAACTGGGCCAAACAGGAGGTTAAAGGGACTGACTCTCCAAGTCGGGAGAGTGTTAGTAAAGCGTCTGGAATGTTGCACCCGAGTACCAGGGTACGAAAACTGAGACATATTTGAACACGTCTCCCGTTCACACGGTTGATCATACTCTGGGTTCCACATGCATGTTTTAGCTGAAGGAAGAATACCTTAAACCTGGAGAGTTGAGACCCGAGGAATGGGTACCATGCAATATGACTTCAAAGGGTCTTCATTTGCTCACCGAACCTCTCCAATCCTATCACTGCTGCGTTTATACCCCTGTACACACGCTTGATTCTCTTTTGGAGACATAGCAATCCATAGGTTTTAAGATACTTACTAGTCAGGTACATTCTTAGGCGTTTAATATGGGGAGTTGAGTCCATTTCGTTGAGCAAGGAGTAGCTCTTGTCTATTCCATATTTGGCTTAAGGAACTTTATCTGTGCTCATTTCAATCTCTGGTTTTATGCAGCACCCCAACTCACCTTTCCCCTTAAGCAAGCATAAGTTGGTTTTCTAAATTTGAGACCCTGTTCTGTTCTGTAATTCAGTTCCTGTGTAGCCAAGTTTACATTCCGTGTATTAGGGATATCTTATGATGTTTCTTTTTCTGTGTGACTTATTTCAGTTAGAATCATCTACCTGAATCCACTCATTGTGCTGCTAAGGGCCTGATGTCGTAGATTTCATTGCTGAGTGATATTGCTTTGTAAGTAAATACCACAACTTCTTTATCCATTTTTCACTTTCTGCGATGTTGAACTTGTACTGTAAACGAGGTTGTTGTAAACAGAGGCGTCCCAAACTTTGGGGTTGCTGTGTCTTTTTGATTTTAATTTCCCTAAGCTATAGGACCATAAGTGGAAGTGCCCTAGGCTCTGTTGCTTTGTTTTTTAGATGTTTCAGGAAACACCATACACTTCTCCAGAGTGTCTGTTGGCAATTTACATCCCGCCCATCAGCATAACAAGGCTCCCAGTTCTCCATGGCCTGTCCTGCCTTTCTGGATTTTACACTTTTTTCAGATGGCCCTTTTGACCGGGGGGAAGTGAGACTTCATTGTAGTGCAGATTTCCTTTGCAAGCTTGCTTGGTTGGCCAAAAAGGGCGTTGCGTTTTTTCCTGAATATACTCAGGAAAAAACGCATACGCCCTTTTTGGCCAAGTGCATCATTGTGGACGTTCTGCCTCTTTTCCTATGCTTTCAATGCAATTCCAGTCTACCTCCTGAAATTGGTTTCCTGCAATTCTGCCCCGCTTTCAAGTCCTCTTGGCAGCCTTACTTCAGTATATTTTTGGACGATAGCTGTCATTTATTATTCTGCAGGATAGTGAATTACAGTGCACCTGAGTTCCTTTCTTCAACTCGCTTTCTTGTGAGCTACCCGCAACACCGCAGGATGGCTTCAGGCCCTAATCTGGTTCCGGCACTGCACGCTGAGCCTTTGGTTATTTTCTCTTCCTGGTGGGAAATGAGAGTTAAATTTGCCCGTCCAGACACCTCCAGCTAGTCTCTCATTGGTTCTCGCTATTCCTGTTCATCTTCCGCAGAAATTGCAAACTGGGCCAAACAGGAGGTTTAAGGGACTGACTCTCCAAGTCGGGAGAGTGTTAGTAAAGCATCTGGAATGTTGCACCCGAGTACCAGGGTACGAAAAGTGAGACATATTTGAACACGTCTCCCGATCACATGGTTGATCATACTCTAGGTTCCACATGCATGTTTTAGCTGAAGGAAGAATACCTTAAACCTGGGTAGTTGAAACCCGTGGAATGGGTACCATGCAATATGACTTCAAAGGGTCTTCATTTGCTCACCGAACCTCTCCAATCCTATCACTGCTGCGTTTATGCCCATGTACACATGCTTGATTCTCTTTCGGAGACATAGCAATCCATAGGTTTTAAGATACTTACTAGTCAGGTACATTCTTAGGCATTTAATATGCGGTGTTGAGTCCATTTCGTTGAGCAAGGAGTAGCTCTTGTCTATTCCATATTTGGCTTAAGGAACTTTATCTGTGCTCATTTCAATCTCTGGTTTTATGCAGCACCCCAACTCACCTTTCCCCTTAAGCAAGCATAAGTTGGTTTTCTAAATTTGAGACCCTGTTCTGTTTTGGAATTCAGTTCCTGTGTAGCCAAGTTTACATTCCGTGTATTACTGATATCTTATGATGTTTCTTTTTCTGTGTGACTTATTTCAGTTAGAATCATCATACCTGAATCCACTCATTGTGCTGCTAAGGGCCTGATGACATAGATTTCATTGTTGAGTGATATTGCTTTGTAAGTAAATACCACAAGTTCTTTATCCATTTTTCACTTTCTGCGATGTTGAACTTGTACTGTAAACGAGGTTCTTGTAAACAGAGCCATCCCAAACTTTGGGGTGGCTGTGTCTTTTTGATTTTAATTTCCCTAATCTATAGGACCATAAGTGGAAGTGCCCTAGGCTCTGTTGCTTTGTTTTTTAGATGTTTCAGGAAACACCATACACTTCTCCCGAGTGTCTGTTGGCGATTTACATCCCGCCCATCAGCATAACAAGGCTCCCAGTTCTCCATGGCCTGTCCTGCCTTTCTGGATTTTACACTTTTTTCAGATGGCCCTTTTGACCCGGGGGAAGTGAGACTTTATTGTAGTGCAGATTTCCTTTGCAAGTTTGCTTGGTTGGCCAAAAAGGGCGTATATGTTTATTCCTGAATATATTCAGGAAAAAACGCATACGCCCTTTTTGGCCAAGTGCATCATTGTGGACGTTCTGCCTCTTTTCCTATGCTTTCAATGCAATTCCAGTCTACCTCCTGAAATCGGTTTCCTGCAATTCTGCCCTGCTTTCAAGTCCTCTTGGCAGCCTTACTTCAGTATATTTTTGGACGATAGCTGTGATTTATAACTATGCAGGTTTGTGCATTACAGTGCCCCTGAGCTCCTTTCATCAACTTGCTTTCTTGTGAGCTGGCCGCAACACCGCAGGATGGCTTCAGGCCCTAATCTGGTTCCGGCATGGCACGCTGAGCCTTTGGTTAATTCCTCTTCCTGGTAGGAAATGAGAGTTAAATTTGCCCGTCCAGACACCTCCAGCTAGTCTCTCATTGCTTCTCGCTATTCCTGTTCATCTTCCGCAGAAATTGCAAAGTGGGCCAAACAGGAGGTTAAAGGCGCTGACTCTCCAAGTGGGGAGAGTGTTAGTAAAGCGTCTGGAATGTTGCACCCGAGTACCAGGGTACAAAAACTGAGACATATTTGAACACGTCTCCCGATCACATGGTTCATCATACTCTAGGTTCCACATGCATGTTTTAGCTGAAGGAAGAATACCTTAAACCTGGGTAGTTGAAACCCGTGGAATGGGTCCCATGCAATATGACTTCAAATGGTCTTCATTTGCTCACCGAACCTCTCCAATCCTATCACTGCTGCGTTTATGCCCCTGTACACACGCTTGATTCTCTTTCGGAGACATAGCAATTCATAGGTTTTAAGATACTTACTAGTCAGGTACATTCTTAGGCGTTTAATATGGGGTGTTGAGTCCATTTCGTTGAGCAAGGAGTAGCTCTTGTCTATTCCATATTTGGCTTAAGGAACTTTATCTGTGCTCATTTCAATCTCTGGTTTTATGCAGCACCCCAACTCACCTTTCCCCTTAAGCAAGCATAAGTTGGTTTTCTAAATTTGAGACCCTGTTCTGTTCTGTAATTCAGTTCCTGTGTAGCCAAGTTTACATTCCGTGTATTAGGGATATCTTATGATGTTTCTTTTTCTGTGTGACTTATTTCAGTTAGAATCATCATACCTGAATCCACTCATTGTGCTGCTAGGGGCCTGATGACATAGATTTCATTGCTGAGTGATATTGCTTTGTAAGTAAATACCACAACTTCTTTATCCATTTTTCACTTTCTGCGATGTTGAACTTGTACTGTAAACGAGGTTCTTGTAAACAGAGCCATCCCAAACTTTGGGGTTGGTGTGTCTTTTTGATTTTAATTTCCCTAAGCTATAGGACCATAAGTGGAAGTGCCCTAGGCTCTGTTGCTTTGTTTTTTAGATGTTTCAGGAAACACCATACACTTCTCCCGAGTGTCTGTTGGCAATTTACATCCCGCCCATCAGCATAACAAGGCTCCCAGTTCTCCATGGCCTGTCATGCCTTTCTGGATTTTACACTTTTTTCAGATGGCCCTTTTGACCGGGGGGAAGTGAGACTTCATTGTAGTGCAGATTTCCTTTGCAAGCTTGCTTGGTTGGCCAAAAAGGGCGTATGCGTTTTTTCCTGAATATATTCAGGAAAAAACGCATACGCCCTTTTTGGCCAAGTGCATCATTGTGGACGTTCTGCCTCTTTTCCTATGCTTTCAATGCAATTCCAGTCTACCTCCTGAAATCGGTTTCCTGCAATTCTGCCCCGCTTTCAAGTCCTCTTGGCAGCCTTACTTCAGTATATTTTTGGACGATAGCTGTCATTTATAACTCTGCAGGTTTGTGCATTACAGTGCCCATGAGCTCCTTTCTTCAACTAGCTTTCTTGTGAGCTGGCCGCAACACCGCAGGATGGCTTCAGGCCCTAATCTGGTTCCGGTACGGCATGCTGAGCCTTTGGTTAATTCCTCTTCCTTGTGGGATATGAGAGTTAAATTTGCCCGTCCAGACACCTCCAGCTAGTCTCTCATTGGTTGTCCCTATTCCTGTACATCTTCCCCAGAAAGTGCAAACTGGCCAAACAGGAGGTTAAAGGGACTGACTCTCCAAGTCGGGAGAGTGTTAGTAAAGCGTCTGGAATGTTGCACCCGAGTACCAGGGGAGGAAAACTGACACATATCTGAACACGTCTCCCGATCACACGGTTCATCATAGTCTGGGTTCCACATACATGTTTTAGCTGAAGGAAAAATACCTTAAACCTGGAGAGTTGAGACCCGTGGAATGGGTACCATGCAATATGACTTCAAAGGGTCTTCATTTGCTCACCGAACCTCTCCAATCCTATCACTGCTGCGTTTATGCCCCTGTACACACGCTTGATTCTCTTTTGGAGACATAGCAATCCATCGGTTTTAAGATACTTACTAGTCAGGTACATTCTTAGGCGTTTAATATGGGGTGTTGAGTCCATTCTGTTGAGCAAGGAGTAGCTCTTGTCTATTCCATATTTGGCTTAAGGAACTTTATCTGTGCTCATTTCAATCTCTGGTTTTATGCAGCACCCCAACTCACCTTTCCCCTTAAGCAAGCATAAGTTGGTTTTCTAAATTTGAGACCGTGTTCTGTTTTGGAATTCACTTCTTCTGTAGCTAAGTTTTCATTCCACGTATTAGTGATATTTTTTGAAGTTTCTTTTTCTGTGTGACTTATTTCAGTTAGAATCACCATACCCGAATCCACTCATTGTGCTGCTAAGGGCCTGGTGACATAGATTTCATTGCTGAGTGATATTGCATTGTACGTGAGTACCACAACTTCTTTATCCATTTTTCACTTTCTGTGATATTGAACTTGTACGGTAAATGAGGTTCTTGTAAACAGAGGCGTCCCAAACATTGGGGTGGCTGTGTCTTTTTGATTTTAATTTCCCTAAGCTATAGGACCATAAGTGGAAGTGCCCTAGGCTCTGTTGCTTTGTTTTTTAGATGTTTCAGGAAACACCATACACTTCTCCCGAGTGTCTGTTGGCAATTTACATCCCGCCCATCAGCATAACAAGGCTCCCAGTTCTCCATGGCCTGTCCTGCCTTTCTGGATTTTACACTTTTTTCAGATGGCCCTTTTGACCGGGGGGAAGTGCGACTTCATTGTAGTGCAGATTTCCTTTGCAAGCTTGCTTGGTTGGCCAAAAAGGGCGTATGCGTTTTTTCCTGAATATACTCAGGAAAAAACGCATACGCCCTTTTTGGCCAAGTGCATCATTGTGGACGTTCTGCCTCTTTTCCTATGCTTTCAATGCAATTCCAGTCTACCTCCTGAAATTGGTTTCCTGCAATTCTGCCCCGCTTTCAAGTCCTCTTGGCAGCCTTACTTCAGTATATTTTTGGACGATAGCTGTCATTTATAACTCTGCAGGTTTGTGCATTACAGTGCCCCAGAGCTCCTTTCTTCAACTCGTTTTCTTGTGAGCTGGCCAAAACACCGCAGGATGGCTTCAGGCCCTAATCTGGTTCCGGCACGGCACGCTGATCCTTTGGTTATTTCCTCTTCCTGGTGGGAAATGAGAGTTAAATTTGCCCGTCCAGAAACCTCCAGCTAGTCTCTCATTGGTTCTCGCTATTCCTGTTCATCTTCCGCAGAAATTGCAAACTGGGCCAAACAGGAGGTTTAAGGGACTGACTCTCCAAGTCGGGAGAGTGTTAGTAAAGCGTCTGGAATGTTGCACCCGAGTACCAGGGTACGAAAAGTGAGACATATTTGAACACGTCTCCCGATCACATGGTTGATCATACTCTAGGTTCCACATGCATGTTTTAGCTGAAGGAAGAATACCTTAAACCTTGGTAGTTGAAACCCGTGGAATGGGTACCATGCAATATGACTTCAAAGGGTCTTCATTTGCTCACCGAACCTCTCCAGTCCTATCACTGCTGCGTTTATGCCCATGTACACATGCTTGATTCTCTTTCGGAGACATAGCAATCCATAGGTTTTAAGATACTTACTAGTCAGGTACATTCTTAGGCGTTTAATATGCGGTGTTGAGTCCATTTCGTTGAGCAAGGAGTAGCTCTTGTCTATTCCATATTTGGCTTAAGGAACTTTATCTGTGCTCATTTCAATCTCTGGTTTTATGCAGCACCCCAACTCACCTTTCCCCTTAAGCAAGCATAAGTTGGTTTTCTAAATTTGAGACCCTGTTCTGTTTTGGAATTCAGTTCCTGTGTAGCCAAGTTTACATTCCGTGTATTACTGATATCTTATGATGTTTCTTTTTCTGTGTGACTTATTTCAGTTAGAATCATCATACCTGAATCCACTCATTGTGCTGCTAAGGGCCTGATGACATAGATTTCATTGCTGAGTGATATTGCTTTGTAAGTAAATACCACAAGTTCTTTATCCATTTTTCACTTTCTGCGATGTTGAACTTGTACTGTAAACGAGGTTCTTGTAAACAGAGCCGTCCCAAACTTTGGGGTGGCTGTGTCTTTTTGATTTTAATTTCCCTAAGCTATAGGACCATAAGTGGAAGTGCCCTAGGCTCTGTTGCTTTGTTTTTTAGATGTTTCAGGAAACACCATACACATCTCCCGAGTGTCTGCTGGCAATTTACATCCCGCCCATCAGCATAACAAGGCTCCCAGTTCTCCATGGCCTGTCCTGCCTTTCTGGATTTTACACTTTTTTCAGATGGCCCTTTTGACCGGGGGGAAGTGAGACTTCATTGTAGTGCAGATTTCCTTTGCAAGCTTGCTTGGTTGGCCAAAAAGGGCGTTGCGTTTTTTCCTGAATATATTCAGGAAAAAACGCATACGCCCTTTTTGGCCAAGTGCATCATTGTGGACGTTCTGCCTCTTTTCCTATGCTTTCAATGCAATTCCAGTCTACCTCCTGAAATCGGTTTCCTGCAATTCTGCCCCGCTTTCAAGTCCTCTTGGCAGCCTTACTTCAGTATATTTTTGGACGATAGCTGTCATTTATAACTCTGCAGGTTTGTGCATTACAGTGCCCATGAGCTCCTTTCTTCAACTAGCTTTCTTGTGAGCTGGCCGCAACACCGCAGGATGGCTTCAGGCCCTAATCTGGTTCCGGCACGGCATGCTGAGCCTTTGGTTAATTCCTCTTCCTTGTGGGATATGAGAGTTAAATTTGCCCGTCCAGACACCTCCAGCTAGTCTCTCATTGCTTCTCGCTATTCCTGTTCATCTTCCGCAGAAATTGCAAAGTGGTCCAAACAGGAGGTTAAAGGCGCTGACTCCCCAGGTGGGGAGAGTGTTAGTAAAGCGTCTTGAATGTTGCACCCGAGTACCAGGGTACAAAAACTGAGACATATTTGAACACGTCTCTCAATCACATGGTTGATCATACTTTAGGTTCCACATGCATGTTTTAGCTGAAGGAAGAATACCCTAAACCTGGGTAGTTGAAACCCGTGGAATGGGTACCATGCAATATGACTTCAAAGGGTCTTCATTTGCTCACCGAACCTCTCCAATCCTATCATTGCTGCGTTTATGCCCCTGTACACACGCTTGATTCTCTTTCGGAGACATAGCAATTCATAGGTTTTAAGATACTTACTAGTCAGGTACATTCTTAGGCATTTAATATGGGGTGTTGAGTCCATTTCGTTGAGCAAGGAGTAGCTCTTGTCTATTCCATATTTGGCTTAAGGAACTTTATCTGTGCTCATTTCAATCTCTGGTTTTATGCAGCACCCCAACTCACCTTTCCCCTTAAGCAAGCATAAGTTGGTTTTCTAAATTTGAGACCCTGTTCTGTTCTGTAATTCAGTTCCTGTATAGCCAAGTTTACATTCCGTGTATTACTGATATCTTATGATGTTTCTTTTTCTGTGTGACTTATTTCAGTTAGAATCATCATACCTGAATCCACTCATTGTGCTGCTAAGGGCCTGATGACATAGATTTCATTGCTGAGTGATATTGCTTTGTAAGTAAATACCACAAGTTCTTTATCCATTTTTCACTTTCTGCGATGTTGAACTTGTATGGTAAACGAGGTTCTTGTAAACAGAGGCGTCCCAAACTTTGGGGTGGCTGTGTCTTTTTTATTTTAATTTCCCTAAGCTATAGGACCATAAGTGGAAGTGCCCTAGGCTCTGTTGCTTTGTTTTTTAGATGTTTCAGGAAACACCATACACTTCTCCCGAGTGTCTGTTGGCAATTTACATCCCGCCCATCAGCATAACAAGGCTCCCAGTTCTCCATGGCCTGTCCTGCCTTTCTGGATTTTACACTTTTTTCAGATGGCCCTTTTGACCGGGGGGAAGTGAGACTGCATTGTAGTGCAGATTTCCTTTGCAAGCTTGCTTGGTTGGCCAAAAAGGGCGTATGTGTTTTTTCCTGAATATATTCAGGAAAAAACGCATACGCCCTTTTTGGCCAAGTGCATCATTGTGGACGTTCTGCCTCTTTTCCTATGCTTTCAATGCAATTCCAGTCTACCTCCTGAAATCGGTTTCCTGCAATTCTGCCCCGCTTTCAAGTCCTCTTGGCAGCCTTACTTCAGTATATTTTTGGACGATAGCTGTCATTTATAACTCTGCAGGTTTGTGAATTACAGTGCCCCTGAGCTCCTTTCTTCAACTCGCTTTCTTGTGACCTGGCCACAACACCACAGGATGGCTTCAGGCCATAATCTGGTTCCGGCTCGGCACGCTGAGCCTTTGGTTATTTCCTCTTCCTGGTGGGAAATGAGAGTTAAATTTGCCCGTCCAGACACCTCCAGCTAGTCTCTCATTGGTTCTCGCTATTCCTGTTCATCTTCCGCAGAAATTGCAAACTGGGCCAAACAGGAGGTTAAAGGCACTGACTCTCCAAGTGGGGAGAGTGTTAGTAAAGCGTCTGGAATGTTGCACCCGAGTACCAGGGTACGAAAACTGAGACATATTTGAACACGTCTCCCGATCACATGGTTGATCATACTCTGGGTTCCACATGCATGTTTTAGCTGAAGGAAGAATACCTTAAACCTTGGTAGTTGAAACCCGTGGAATGGGTACCATGCAATATGACTTCAAAGGGTCTTCATTTGCTCACCGAACCTCTCCAATCCTATCACTGCTGCGTTTATGCCCCTGTACACATGCTTGGTTCTCTTTCGGAGACACAGCAATCCATAGGTTTTAAGATACTTACTAGTCAGGTACATTCTTAGGCGTTTAATATGCGGTGTTGAGTCCATTTCGTGGAGCAAGGAGTAGCTCTTGTCTATTCCATATTTGGCTTAAGGAACTTTATCTGTGCTCATTTCAATCTCTGGTTTTATGCAGCACAACAACTCACCTTTACCCTTAAGCAAGCATAAGTTGGTTTTCTAAATTTGAGACCCTGTTCTGTTTTGGAATTCAGTTCCTGTGTAGCCAAGTTTACATTCCGTGTATTACTGATATCTTATGATGTTTCTTTTTCTGTGTGACTTATTTCAGTTAGAATCATCATACTTGAATCCACTCATTGTGCTGCTAAGGGCCTGATGACATAGATTTCATTGCTGAGTGATATTGCTTTGTAAGTAAATACCACAAGTTCTTTATCCAATTTTCACTTTCTGCGATGTTGAACTTGTACTGTAAACGAGGTTGTTGTAAACAGAGGCGTCCCAAACTTTGGGGTGGCTGTGTCTTTTTGATTTTAATTTCCCTAAGCTATAGGACCATAAGTGGAAGTGCCCTAGGCTCTGTTGCTTTGTTTTTTAGATGTTTCAGGAAACGCCATACACCTCTCCCGAGTGTCTGTTGGCGATTTACATCCCGCCCATCAGCATAACAAGGCTCCCAGTTCTCCATGGCCTGTCCTGCCTTTCTGGATTTTACACTTTTTTCAGATGGCCCTTTTGACCGGGGGGAAGTGAGACTTCATTGTAGTGCAGATTTCCTTTGCAAGCTTGCTTGGTTGGCCAAAAAGGGCGTTGCGTTTTTTCCTGAATATATTCAGGAAAAAACGCATACGCCCTTTTTGGCCAAGTGCATCATTGTGGACGTTCTGCCTCTTTTCCTATGCTTTCAATGCAATTCCAGTCTACCTCCTGAAATCGGTTTCCTGCAATTCTGCCCCGCTTTCAAGTCCTCTTGGCAGCCTTACTTCAGTATATTTTTGGACGATAGCTGTCATTTATAACTCTGCAGGTTTGTGCATTACAGTGCCCATGAGCTCCTTTCTTCAACTAGCTTTCTTGTGAGCTGGCCGCAACACCGCAGGATGGCTTCAGGCCCTAATCTGGTTCCGGCACGGCATGCTGAGCCTTTGGTTAATTCCTCTTCCTTGTGGGATATGAGAGTTAAATTTGCCCGTCCAGACACCTCCAGCTAGTCTCTCATTGCTTCTCGCTATTCCTGTTCATCTTCCGCAGAAATTGCAAAGTGGTCCAAACAGGAGGTTAAAGGCGCTGACTCCCCAGGTGGGGAGAGTGTTAGTAAAGCGTCTTGAATGTTGCACCCGAGTACCAGGGTACAAAAACTGAGACATATTTGAACACGTCTCTCAATCACATGGTTGATCATACTTTAGGTTCCACATGCATGTTTTAGCTGAAGGAAGAATACCCTAAACCTGGGTAGTTGAAACCCGTGGAATGGGTACCATGCAATATGACTTCAAAGGGTCTTCATTTGCTCACCGAACCTCTCCAATCCTATCATTGCTGCGTTTATGCCCCTGTACACACGCTTGATTCTCTTTCGGAGACATAGCAATTCATAGGTTTTAAGATACTTACTAGTCAGGTACATTCTTAGGCATTTAATATGGGGTGTTGAGTCCATTTCGTTGAGCAAGGAGTAGCTCTTGTCTATTCCATATTTGGCTTAAGGAACTTTATCTGTGCTCATTTCAATCTCTGGTTTTATGCAGCACCCCAACTCACCTTTCCCCTTAAGCAAGCATAAGTTGGTTTTCTAAATTTGAGACCCTGTTCTGTTCTGTAATTCAGTTCCTGTATAGCCAAGTTTACATTCCGTGTATTACTGATATCTTATGATGTTTCTTTTTCTGTGTGACTTATTTCAGTTAGAATCATCATACCTGAATCCACTCATTGTGCTGCTAAGGGCCTGATGACATAGATTTCATTGCTGAGTGATATTGCTTTGTAAGTAAATACCACAAGTTCTTTATCCATTTTTCACTTTCTGCGATGTTGAACTTGTATGGTAAACGAGGTTCTTGTAAACAGAGGCGTCCCAAACTTTGGGGTGGCTGTGTCTTTTTTATTTTAATTTCCCTAAGCTATAGGACCATAAGTGGAAGTGCCCTAGGCTCTGTTGCTTTGTTTTTTAGATGTTTCAGGAAACACCATACACTTCTCCCGAGTGTCTGTTGGCGATTTACATCCCGCCCATCAGCATAACAAGGCTCCCAGTTCTCCATGGCCTGTCCTGCCTTTCTGGATTTTACACTTTTTTCAGATGGCCCTTTTGACCGGGGGGAAGTGAGACTGCATTGTAGTGCAGATTTCCTTTGCAAGCTTGCTTGGTTGGCCAAAAAGGGCGTATGTGTTTTTTCCTGAATATATTCAGGAAAAAACGCATACGCCCTTTTTGGCCAAGTGCATCATTGTGGACGTTCTGCCTCTTTTCCTATGCTTTCAATGCAATTCCAGTCTACCTCCTGAAATCGGTTTCCTGCAATTCTGCCCCGCTTTCAAGTCCTCTTGGCAGCCTTACTTCAGTATATTTTTGGACGATAGCTGTCATTTATAACTCTGCAGGTTTGTGAATTACAGTGCCCCTGAGCTCCTTTCTTCAACTCGCTTTCTTGTGACCTGGCCACAACACCACAGGATGGCTTCAGGCCATAATCTGGTTCCGGCTCGGCACGCTGAGCCTTTGGTTATTTCCTCTTCCTGGTGGGAAATGAGAGTTAAATTTGCCCGTCCAGACACCTCCAGCTAGTCTCTCATTGGTTCTCGCTATTCCTGTTCATCTTCCGCAGAAATTGCAAACTGGGCCAAACAGGAGGTTAAAGGCACTGACTCTCCAAGTGGGGAGAGTGTTAGTAAAGCGTCTGGAATGTTGCACCCGAGTACCAGGGTACGAAAACTGAGACATATTTGAACACGTCTCCCGATCACATGGTTGATCATACTCTGGGTTCCACATGCATGTTTTAGCTGAAGGAAGAATACCTTAAACCTTGGTAGTTGAAACCCGTGGAATGGGTACCATGCAATATGACTTCAAAGGGTCTTCATTTGCTCACCGAACCTCTCCAATCCTATCACTGCTGCGTTTATGCCCCTGTACACATGCTTGGTTCTCTTTCGGAGACACAGCAATCCATAGGTTTTAAGATACTTACTAGTCAGGTACATTCTTAGGCGTTTAATATGCGGTGTTGAGTCCATTTCGTGGAGCAAGGAGTAGCTCTTGTCTATTCCATATTTGGCTTAAGGAACTTTATCTGTGCTCATTTCAATCTCTGGTTTTATGCAGCACAACAACTCACCTTTACCCTTAAGCAAGCATAAGTTGGTTTTCTAAATTTGAGACCCTGTTCTGTTTTGGAATTCAGTTCCTGTGTAGCCAAGTTTACATTCCGTGTATTACTGATATCTTATGATGTTTCTTTTTCTGTGTGACTTATTTCAGTTAGAATCATCATACTTGAATCCACTCATTGTGCTGCTAAGGGCCTGATGACATAGATTTCATTGCTGAGTGATATTGCTTTGTAAGTAAATACCACAAGTTCTTTATCCAATTTTCACTTTCTGCGATGTTGAACTTGTACTGTAAACGAGGTTGTTGTAAACAGAGGCGTCCCAAACTTTGGGGTGGCTGTGTCTTTTTGATTTTAATTTCCCTAAGCTATAGGACCATAAGTGGAAGTGCCCTAGGCTCTGTTGCTTTGTTTTTTAGATGTTTCAGGAAACGCCATACACTTCTCCCGAGTGTCTGTTGGCGATTTACATCCCGCCCATCAGCATAACAAGGCTCCCAGTTCTCCATGGCCTGTCCTGCCTTTCTGGATTTTACACTTTTTTCAGATGACCCTTTTGACCCGGGGGAAGTGAGATTTCATTGTAGTGCAGATTTCCTTTGCAAGTTTGCTTGGTTGGCCAAAAAGGGCGTATGCGTTTTTTCCTGAATATATTCAGGAAAAAACGCATACGCCCTTTTTGGCCAAGTGCATCATTGTGGACGTTCTGCCTCATTTCCTATGCTTTCAATGCAATTCCAGTCTACCTCCTGAAATCGGTTTCCTGCAATTCTGCCCCGCTTTCAAGTCCTCTTGGCAGCCTTACTTCAGTATATTTTTGGACGATAGCTGTCATTTATAACTCTGCAGGTTTGTGAATTACAGTGCCCCTGAGCTCCTTTCTTCAACTCGCTTTCTTGTGACCTGGCCGCAACACCGCAGGATGGCTTCAGGCCCTAATCTGGTTCCGGAATGGCACGCTGAGCCTTTGGTTATTTCCTCTTCCTGGTGGGAAATGAGAGTTAAATTTGCCCGTCCAGACACCTCCAGCTAGTCTCTCATTGGTTCTCCCTATTCCTGTCCATCTTCCGCAGAAATTGCAAACTGGGCCAAACAGGAGGTTAAAGGCGCTGACTCTCCAAGTGGGGAGAGTGTTAGTAAAGCGTCTGGAATGTTGCACCCGAGTACCAGGGTACGAAAACTGAGACATATTTGAACACGTCTCCCGATCACATGGTTGATCATACTCTGGGTTCCACGTGCATGTTTTAGCTGAAGGAAGAATACCTGAAACCTGGGTAGTTGAAACCCGTGGAATGGGTACCATGCAATATGACTTCAAAGGGTCTTCATTTGCTCACCGAACCTCTCCAATCCTATCACTGCTGCATTTATGCCCCTGTACACATGCTTGATTCTCTTTCGGAGACATAGCAATCCATAGGTTTTAAGATACTTACTAGTCAGGTACATTCTTAGGCGTTTAATATGCGGTGTTGAGTCCATTTCGTTGAGCAAGGAGTAGCTCTTGTTTATTCCATATTTGGCTTAAGGAACTTTATCTGTGCTCATTTCAATCTCTGGTTTTATGCAGCACCCCAACTCACCTTTACCCTTAAGCAAGCATAAGATGGTTTTCTAAATTTGAGACCCTGTTCTGTTTTGGAATTCAGTTCCTGTGTAGCCAAGTTTACATTCCGTGTATTAGTGATATCTTATCATGTTTCTTTTTCTGTGTGACTTATTTCAGTTAGAATCATCATACCTGAATCCACTCATTATGCTGCTACGGGCCTGATGACATAGATTTCATTGCTGAGTGATACTGCATTGTACGTAAGTACCACAAGATCTTTATCCATTTTTCACTTTCTGTGATACTGAACTTGTATGGTAAACGAGGTTCTTGTAAACAGAGCCGTCCCAAACTTTGGGGTGGCTGTGTCTTTTTGATTTTAATTTCCCTAAGCTATAGGACCATAAGTGGAAGTGGCCTAGGCTCTGTTGCTTTGGTTTTTAGATGTTTCAGGAAACACCATACACTTCTCCGGAGTGTCTGTTGGCAATTTACATCCCGCCCATCAGCATAACAAGGCTCCCAGTTCTCCATGGCCTGTCCTGCCTTTCTGGATTTTACACTTTTTTCAGATGGCCCTTTTGACCGGGGGGAAGTGAGACTTCATTGTAGTGCAGATTTCCTTTGCAAGCTTGCTTGGTTGGCCAAAAAGGGCGTATGCATTTTTTCCTGAATATATTCAGGAAAAAACGCATACGCCCTTTTTGGCCAAGTGCATCATTGTGGACATTCTGCCTCTTTTCCTATGCTTTCAATGCAATTCCAGTCTACCTCCTGAAATCGGTTTTCTGCAATTCTGCCCCGCTTTCAAGTCCTCTTGGCAGCCTTACTTCAGTATATTTTTGGACGATAGCTGTCATTTATAACTCTGCAGGTTTGTGAATTACAGTGCCCCTGAGCTCCTTTCTTCAACTCGTTTTCTTGTGAGCTGGCCGCAACACCGCAGGATGGCTTCAGGCCCTAATCTGGTTCCGGCACGGCACGCTGAGCCTTTGGTTATTTCCTCTTCCTGGTCGGAAATGAGAGTTAAATTTGCCCGTCCAGACACCTCCAGCTAGTCTCTCATTGGTTCTCCCTATTCCTGTTCATCTTCCGCAGAAATTGCAAACTGGGCCAAACAGGAGGTTAAAGGGGCTGACTCTCCATGTCGGGAGAGAGTTAGTGAAGCGTCTGGAATGTTGCCCCCGAGTACCAGGGTACGAAAACTGAGACATGTTTGAACACGTCTCCCGATCACATGGTTGATCATACTCTGGGTTCCACATGCATGTTTTAGCTGAAGGAAGAATACCTTAAACCTGGGTAGTTGAAACCCGTGGAATGGATACCATGCAATATGACTTCAAAGGGTCTTCATTTGCTCACCGAACCTCTCCAATCCTATCACTGCTGCGTTTATGCCCCTGTACACATGCTTGATTCTCTTTCGGAGACACAGCAATCCATAGGTTTTAAGATACTTACTAGTCAGGTACATTCTTAGGCGTTTAATATGCGGTGTTGAGTCCATTTCGTGGAGCAAGGAGTAGCTCTTGTCTATTCCATATTTGGCTTAAGGAACTTTATCTGTGCTCATTTCAATCTCTGGTTTTATGCAGCACCCCAACTCACCTTTCCCCTTAAGCAAGCATAAGTTGGTTTTCGAAATTTGAGACCCTGTTCTGTTCTGTAATTCAGTTCAGGTGTAGCCAAGTTTACATTCCGTGTATTACTGATATCTTATGATGTTTCTTTTTCTGTGTGACTTATTTCAGTTGGAATCATCATACCTGAATCCACTCATTGTGCTGCTAAGGGACTGATGACATAGATTTCATTGCTGAGTGATATTGCTTTGTAAGTAAATACCACAACTTCTTTATCCATTTTGCACTTTCTGCGATGTTGAACTTGTACTGTAAACGAGGTTCTTGTAAACAGAGCTGTTCCATACTTTGGGGTGGCTGTTTCTTTTTGATTTTAATTTACCTAAGCTATAGGACTATAAGTGGAAGTGCCCTAGGCTCTGTTGCTTTGGTTTTTAGATGTTTTAGGAAACACCATACACTTCTCCGGAGTGTCTGTTGGCAATTTACATCCCGCCCATCAGCATAACAAGGCTCCCAGTTCTCCATGGCCTGTCCTGCCTTTCTGGATTTTACACTTTTTTCAGATGGCCCTTTTGACCGGGGGGAAGTGAGACTTCGTTGTAGTGCAGATTTCCTTTGCAAGCTTGCTTGGTTGGCCAAAAAGTGCGTATGCATTTTTTCCTGAATATATTCAGGAAAAAACGCATATGCCCTTTTTGGCCAAGTGCATCATTGTGGACATTCTGCCTCTTTTCCTATGCTTTCAATGCAATTCCAGTCTACCTCCTGAAATCGGTTTCCTGCAATTCTGCCCCGCTTTCAAGTCCTCTTGGCAGCCTTACTTCAGTATATTTTTGGACGATAGCTGTCATTTATAACTCTGCAGGTTTGTGAATTACAGTGCCCCTGAGCTCCTTTCTTCAACTCGCTTTCTTGTGAGCTGGCCGCAACACCGCAGGATGGCTTCAGGCCCTAATCTGGTTCCGGCACGGCACGCTGAGCCTTTGGTTATTTCCTCTTCCTGGTCGGAAATGAGAGTTAAATTTGCCCGTCCAGACACCTCCAGCTAGTCTCTCATTGGTTCTCTCTATTCCTGTTCATCTTCCGCAGAAATTGCAAACTGGGCCAAACAGGAGGTTACAGGGACTGACTCTCCATGTCGGGAGAGTGTTAGTAAAGCGTCTGGAATGTTGCACCAGAGTACCAGGGTACGAAAACTGAGACATGTTTGAACACGTCTCCCGATCACATGGTTGATCATACTCTAGGTTCCACATGCATGTTTTAGCTGAAGGAAGAATACCTTAAACCTGCATAGTTGAAACCCGTGGAATGGGTACCATGCAATATGACTTCAAAGGTCTTCATTTGCTCACCGAACCTCTCCAATCCTATCACTGCTGCGTATATGCCCCTGTAACACATGCTTGATTCTCTTTTGGAGACATAGCAATCCATAGGTTTTAAGATACTTACTAGTGAGTTACATTCTTAGGCGTTTAATATGGGGTGTTGAGTCCATTTCGTTGAGAAAGAAGTAGCTCTTGTCTATTCCATATTTGGCTTAAGGAACTTTATCTGTGCTCATTTCAATCTCTGGTTTTATGCAGCACCCCAACTCACCTTTACCCTTAAGCAAGCATAAGTTGGTTTTCGAAATTTGAGACCCTGTTCTGTTCTGTAATTCAGTTCAGGTGTAGCCAAGTTTACATTCCGTGTATTACTGATATCTTATGATGTTTCTTTTTCTGTGTGACTTATTTCAGTTGGAATCATCATACCTGAATCCACTCATTGTGCTGCTAAGGGCCTGATGACATAGATTTCATTGCTGAGTGATATTGCTTTGTAAGTAAATACCACAAGTTCTTTATTCATTTTGCACTTTCTGCGATGTTGAACTTGTACTGTAAACGAGGTTCTTGTAAACAGAGCTGTTCCATACTATGGGGTGGCTGTTTCTTTTTGAATTTAATTTACCTAAGCTATAGGACCATAAGTGGAAGTGCCCTAGGCTCTGTTGCTTTGGTTTTTAGATGTTTCAGGAAACACCATACACTTCTCCCGAGTGTCTGTTGGCAATTTACATCCCGCCCATCAGCATAACAAGGCTCCCAGTTCTCCATGGCCTGTCCTGCCTTTCTGGATTTTACACTTTTTTCAGATGGCCCTTTTGACCGGGGGGAAGTGAGACTTCATTGTAGTGCAGATTTCCTTTGCAAGCTTGCTTGGTTGGCCAAAAAGGGCGTATGCGTTTTTTCCTGAATATATTCAGGAAAAAACGCATACGCCCTTTTTGGCCAAGTGCATCATTGTGGACATTCTGCCTCTTTTCCTATGCTTTCAATGCAATTCCAGTCTACCTCCTGAAATCGGTTTTCTGCAATTCTGCCCCGCTTTCAAGTCCTCTTGGCAGCCTTACTTCAGTATATTTTTGGACGATAGCTGTCATTTATAACACTGCAGGTTTGTGAATTACAGTGCCCCTGAGCTCCTTTCTTCAACTCGTTTTCTTGTGAGCTGGCCGCAACACCGCAGGATGGCTTCAGGCCCTAATCTGGTTCCGGCACGGCACGCTGAGCCTTTGGTTATTTCCTCTTCCTGGTCGGAAATGAGAGTTAAATTTGCCCGTCCAGACACCTCCAGCTAGTCTCTCATTGGTTCTCCCTATTCCTGTTCATCTTCCGCAGAAATTGCAAACTGGGCCAAACAGGAGGTTAAAGGGGCTGACTCTCCATGTCGGGAGAGAGTTAGTGAAGCGTCTGGAATGTTGCACCCGAGTACCAGGGTACGAAAACTGAGACATGTTTGAACACGTCTCCCGATCACATGGTTGATCATACTCTGGGTTCCACATGCATGTTTTAGCTGAAGGAAGAATACCTTAAACCTGGGTAGTTGAAACCCGTGGAATGGATACCATGCAATATGACTTCAAAGGGTCTTCATTTGCTCACCGAACCTCTCCAATCCTATCACTGCTGCGTTTATGCCCCTGTACACATGCTTGATTCTCTTTCGGAGACACAGCAATCCATAGGTTTTAAGATACTTACTAGTCAGGTACATTCTTAGGCGTTTAATATGCGGTGTTGAGTCCATTTCGTGGAGCAAGGAGTAGCTCTTGTCTATTCCATATTTGGCTTAAGGAACTTTATCTGTGCTCATTTCAATCTCTGGTTTTATGCAGCACCCCAACTCACCTTTCCCCTTAAGCAAGCATAAGTTGGTTTTCTAAATTTGAGACCCTGTTCTGTTTTGGAATTCAGTTCCTGTGTAGCCAAGTTTACATTCCGTGTATTAGTGATATCTTATGATGTTTCTTTTTCTGTGTGACTTATTTCAGTTAGAATCATCGTACCTGAATCCACTCATTGTGCTGCTACGGGCCTGATGTCATAGATTTCATTGCTGAGTGATACTGCATTGTACGTATTTACCACAAGTTCTTTATCCATGTTTCACTTTCTGTGATATTGAACTTGTACGGTAAACGAGTTTCTTGTAAACAGAGGCGTCCCAAACATTGGGGTGGCTGTGTCTTTTTGATTTTAATTTCCCTAAGCTATAGGACCATAAGTGGAAGTGCCCTAGGCTCTGTTGCTTTGTTTTTTAGATGTTTCAGGAAACACCATACACTTCTCCCAAGTGTCTGTTGGCAATTTACATCCCGCCCATCAGCATAACAAGGCTCCCAGTTCTCCATGGCCTGTCCTGCCTTTCTGGATTTTACACTTTTTTCAGATGGCCCTTTTGACCGGGGGGAAGTGAGACTGCATTGTAGTGCAGATTTCCTTTGCAAGCTTGCTTGGTTGGCCAAAAAGGGCGTATGCGTTTTTTCCTGAATATATTCAGGAAAAAACGCATACGCCCTTTTTGGCCAAGTGCATCATTGTGGACGTTCTGCCTCTTTTCCTATGCTTTCAATGCAATTCCAGTCTACCTCCTGAAATCGGTTTCCTGCAATTCTGCCCCGCTTTCAAGTCCGCTTCGCAGCCTTACTTCAGTATATTTTTGGACGATAGCTGTCATTTATAACTGCAGGTTTGTGAATTACAGTGCCCCTGAGCTCCTTTCTTCATCTCGCTTTCTTTTGAGATGGCCGCAACACCGCAGGATGGCTTCAGGCCCTAATCTGGTTCCGGCACGGCACGCTGAGTCTTTGGTTATTTCTTCTTCCTGGTGGGAAATGAGAGTTAAATTTGCCCGTCCAGACACCTCCAGCTAGTCTGTCAATGGTTCTACCTATTCCTGTTCATCTTCCGCAGATATTGCAAACTGGGCCAAACAGGAGGTTAAAGGGACTGACTCTCCAAGTCGGGAGAGTATTAGTAAAGCGTCTGGAATCTTGCACCCGAGTACCAGGGGAGGAAAACTGAGACATATTGGAACACGTCTCCCGTTCACACGGTTGATCATACTCTGGGTAACACATGCATGTTTTAGCTGAAGGAAGAATACCTTAAACCTGGAGAGTTGAGACCCGTGGAATGGGTACCATGCAATATGACTTCAAAGGGTCTTCATTTGCTCACCGAACCTCTCCAATCCTATCACTGCTGCGTTTATGCCCCTGTACACCCGCTTGACTCTCTTTTGGAGACATAGCAATCCATAGGTTTTAAGATACTTACTAGTCAGGTACATTCTTAGGCGTTTAATATGGGGTGTTGAGTCCATTTCGATGAGCAAGGAGTAGCTCTTGTCTATTCCATATTTGGCTTAAGGAACTTTATCTGTGCTCATTTCAATCTCTGGTTTTATGCAGCACCCCAACTCACCTTTCCCCTTAAGCAAGCATAAGTTGGTTTTCTAAATTTGAGACCCTGTTCTGTTCTGTAATTCAGTTCCTGTGTAGCCAAGTTTACATTCCGTGTATTAGTGATATCTTATGATGTTTCTCTTTCTGTGTGACTTATTTCAGTTAGAATCATCGTACCTAAATCCACTCATTATGCTGCTACGGGTATGATGACATAGATTTCATTGCTGAGTGGTACTGCATTGTACGTGAGTACCACAAGTTTTTTATCCATTTTTCACTTTCTGTGATATTGAACTTGTAGAGTAAACGAGGTTCTTGTAAACAGAGGCATCCCAAACTTTGGGGTGGCTGTGTCTTTTTTATTTTAATTTCCCTAAGCTATATGACGATAAGTGGAAGTGCCCTAGGCTCTGTTCCTTTGTTTCTTAGATGTTTCAGGAAACACCGTACACTTCTCCCGAGTGTCTGTTGGCAATTTACATCCCGCCCATCAGCATAACAAGGCTCCCAGTTCTGCATGGCCTGTCCTGCCTTTCTGGATTTTACACTTTTTTCAGATGGCCCTTTTGACCGGGGGAAAGTGAGACTTCATTGTAGTGCAGATTTCCTTTGCAAGCTTGCTTGGTTGGCCAAAAAGGGTGTATGCGTTTTTTCCTGAATATATTCAGGAAAAAACGCATACGCCCTTTCTGGCCAAGTGCATCATTGTGGACGTTCTGCCTCTTTTCCTATGCTTTCAATGCAATTGCAGTCTACCTCCTGAAATCGGTTTCCTGCAATTCTGCCCCGCTTTCAAGTCCTCTTGGCAGCCTTACTTCAGTATATTTTTGGACGATAGCTGTCATTTATAACTCTGCAGGTTTGTGAATTACAGTGCCCCTGAGCTCCTTTCTTCAACTTGCTTTCTTGTGACCTGGCCGCAACACCGCAGGATGGCTTCAGGCCCTAATCTGGTTCCGGCACGGCACGCTGAGCTTTTCGTTAATTCCTCTTCCTGGTGGGAAATGAGAGTTAAATTTGCACGTCCAGACACCTCCAGCTAGTCTCTCATTGGTTCTCGCTATTCCTGTTCATCTACCGCAGAAATTGCAAACTGGGCCAAACAGGAGGTTAAAGGCGCTGACTCTCCAAGTGGGAAGAGTGTTAGTAAAGCATCTGGAATGTTGCACCCGAGTACCAGGGGAGGAAAACTGAGACATATTTGAACACGTCTCCTGTTCACACGGTTGATCATACTCTGGGTTCCACATGCATGTTTTAGCTGAAGGAAGAATACCTTAAACCTGGAGAGTTGAGACCCGTGGAATGGGTACCATGCAATATGACTTCAAAGGGTCTTCATTTGCTCACCGAACCTCTCCAATCCTATCACTGCTGCATTTATGCCCCTGTACACATGCTTGATTCTCTTTCGGAGACATAGCAATCAATAGGTTTTAAGATATTTACTAGTCAGGTACATTCTTAGGCGTTTAATATGCGGTGTTGAGTCCATTTCGTTGAGCAAGGAGTAGCTCTTGTCTATTCCATATTTGGCTTAAGGAACTTTATCTGTGCTCATTTCAATCTCTGGTTTTATGCAGCACCCCAACTCACCTTTCCCCTTAAGCAAGCATAAGTTGGTTTTCTAAATTTGAGACCCTGTTCTGTTTTGGAATTCAGTTCCTGTGTAGCCAAGTTTACATTCCGTGTATTAGTGATATCTTATGATGTTTCTTTTTCTGTGTGACTTATTTCAGTTAGAATCATCGTACCTGAATCCACTCATTGTGCTGCTACGGGCCTGATGACATAGATTTCATTGCTGAGTGATACTGCATTGTACGTAATTACCACAAGTTCTTTATCCATTTTTCACTTTCTGTGATATTGAACTTCTACGGTAAACGGGGTTCTTGTAAACAGAGGCGTCCCAAACTTTGGGGTGGCTGTGTCTTTTTGATTTTAATTTCCCTAAGCTATAGGACCATAAGTGGAAGTGCCCTAGGCTCTGTTGCTTTGTTTCTTAGATGTTTCAGGAAACACCATACACTTCTCCCGAGTGTCTGTTGGCAATTTACATCCCGCCCATCAGCATAACAAGGCTCCCAGTTCTTCATGTCCTTTTCTGCCTGTCAGGATTTTACACTTTTTTCAGATGGCCCTTTTGACTGGAGGGAAGTGAGACTTCATTGTAGTGCAGATTTCCTTTGCAAGCTTGCTTGGTTGTACAAAAAGTGCATATGCGTTTTTTCCTGAATATATTCAGGAAAAAACACATATGCCCTTTTTGGCCAAGTGCATCATTATCGACGTTCTGCCTCATTTCCTATGCTTTAAATGCAATTCCAGTCTACCTCCTGAAATCGGTTTCCTGCAATTCTGCCTTTCTTTCAATGCCTCTTCATAGCCTTTCCTCAATATGCTTTTTGAAAATTGTTGGCCTTTATAACTCTGCACGTTTTTGAATTGCAGTGACCCTGAGCTCCATTTTTCAGCTCTTATTTTTGTGATCTTGCCTCATAACCGCAGGATTCCTTCAGGCCCTATTCTTCTTGTGGGACACCTTGCTGTGCCTTTGGTTAATTCTTCTTACTGATGTGAAATTAGAGTGACATGTGCCCATTGAAACCACTACATTAGTTTCTCACTGGTTCCCCCTAACCCATTCATCCTCCGCACTATCTGCAGACTGTGCGATACTGGAACTTAAAGGCATTGACTCTCCATGTGAGGTTGTTGTTAGTAAAGTGGCTGGAATGTCGATCCGGAGCCCCAGGAGAGGAAAAATGAGGTGTGTTTTAGAAACCTTTCCCGATCATATGGTATACCAGTCGCTGGGTTTCCCAAGCATGGTTTAGCTGTAGGAAGATTCCCTTCAACCTGGAGTGTTGGGACCCTTGGAATGAGTAGCATGAAGTATTGCATTAAACTTTTGGCAGTTGCTCACCAAAGCTCACCAATCCTCTCAGCCCCAAGTGTCCAGCCTTATGTCTTATCCAGCTGTGGGTTTATATGTGGTCAATCCAGGTTGCATCACAGCCCCTGAGCGAATTTTGTAAGAATTTTTCTCTCTTTCATTGTTTCTGCGTTTTGTTTTTAAAATTTATTTCTATAATGGGGTTTAGCTCATCTTCACTGCTGTGTTTGTGCCGCTCTGCACACACTTGATTCCCTTATGGAGATATATCAATACATGGGTTTTAAGATTCTTATTACTCAGATATATTTCTCTGCGGTGTATAGGGTGTGTTGAGGCCAGTTCATTGAGCAAGGTGTAGATCTTGTCTAATACCTATTTGGTTTATTGAACGGTATCTGTGCTAATTTCAAACTCTGGTTTTATGCATCACCCCACCTCTCCTTTCCCCTTAAGCTGACATAAGTGTGTTTTCTAAATGTGAGACACTGTTCTGTTCTGTAATTCATTTCTTGTGCAGCCATATTTACCCTCCCTCTATAAGTGATATCTTATGATATGTTTCTTTTTCTGTTTGACTTATTTCAAGTAGTATTATCGGACCTAAATCCACTCTTTATCCTTCTACTAGCCTTATTACATTGATTTCATGGTGAAGAGATATTCCATTGTACATAAGTACCACATCTTCTTTATCCATTGTTCTCTTTCCTGGGATATTTAAGGTGTACTGAAGTTGAGGTTCTTGTAAACAGAGTAGCCCTAAACTGTGGTGTGCTTGTGTCTTGTTGATTTTTAGACTTCCCTAGATATACTCCCATGATTGGAAGTGTCCTATGCTCTGTAGCTCTGTTTTTTAGATGATTTAGGAACCACCATACACTCCTCCAGAGTGGCTCTCGGCAGTTCACACACTGCCCATCAGCGTATAAAGGCTCCCTGTTCTCCATGGCCTGTCCTGCATTTCTGGTTTTTACAATTTTTTAGGATGGCCCTTTTGACCGGTGGGAAGTGAGACTTCTTTGTTGTGCACATTTGCATTGCTTGCTTCTTTCCTTGCCCATAAGGTGCATATGCGTTTTTTCCTGGATATAATCAGGAAAAAACGCATACTCCCTTTTGGGCCAACTGCATCATTGTCGAAATTCTGCCGCTTTTCATGTGCTTTAAAGACGAGTCCAATCTATCTCTTGAAATCTGTTTCTTGCATTCTGTCTTGCATTCAGATCCTCTTCTTTGCCTTACCTCAACATAATTTTGGACGTTAGTTTTCATTTATAACTCTGCAGGTTTGTGAATTGCAGTGACCCTGAGCTCCATTTTTTAAGTTGCTCTTTTGTGAGCTGGCCTCAAACCCGCAGGATTGTTTCAGGCCCTATTTTGGCTCCAGCGAGGTGGGCTGAGCCTTTTTTTAATTCTTATTCTTAATGGGAAATTAGAGTGATATGTGCCCGTCCAAACCCCTACAACTATTCTCTCATTGGTTCCCCCTCTTCCCGTTCATCCTCCTCACAATTTGCAAAATGTGTGAAACAGAAGTTTAAATGTGCTGATTCTCCAAGTGGGGAGATTCTAAGTAACGTGGCTGGAATGGTGAACAGGAGCACCAGGAGAGGATAAATGAGGTGCATTTTAGACACATCTCCCGATCACATGGTTACAGTCCTCTGGGTTTTCCATGCATGTTTTAGCTGTAGGAAGATCCCTTGAACCTGCAGATTTGGGACCCATTGAATGGGCACCAGGTAGTATTACTTTAAAGGGTGTGCATTTCCTCACCCAACCTCACATTTCTCTTAGCGCGAACAGTTTCCAGCCTTATGTCTCATCCTGCTGTGGGTCTAGACGTGTTCAATCCATGTTGCATCACCGTCCCTGAGGAAAAGTTGTAAGAGGTTTTCTCTGTCTCTCTGTCGTTTATTTTTTTCAATTTATTACTATATTGGTTACAGCTGATTTTCAAAGCTCTGTTTCTTGCTGCTGTACATCCACTTGATTCACGTACAGAGAGACATCGGTAAATTCTTTTTCAGATTCTTACCAGTCGTATATATTCTTTTCCGGTGACTTGAGTGTGCTGAGTGTAGTTCTTTTAGCTACCGTGTAGGCCTTGTTGATTATCAGTTTGGTATTTGGAATGGTATCTTTGCTAATTTCAACCTCCTGGATGATGCCTCACCCCTCCCCACCTTTCCCGTTTAGCAGCCTTATACGTGTTTTCTACATATTTGACTATGTTTTTGTTTTGTAATTTATTTCATGTGTAGCTGTTTTGGATTCCACCTTTAAGTGATATCTTATGATATGTGTCTTTTTCTTTTTGAATTCTGTCACTTAGAATGATCATACGTAACTCCTCTGGAGTTGTTTCAACTGGCCATATTTCATTGATTTCCAGGCTGAGTAATATTCCACTCTACATAAGTACCACATCTCTATCCATTTTTTCCCTCCAGAGACATTTAAGTTATATCCTAGTCGAGGATCTTTTAAACAGAGAGGGGGTAAACATTGGGGTGCCTGTGTCCTCTCGATTTTTGTTTTTCCCAAGATATACGCCCATGAGTGCAAGTGCCCTATGCTCTGTAGCTCATTTTTTAGATGCTTTAGTAAACACAATATACTTCTCCAGAATGGCCGTTGGCAATATACATTTCCACTATAAGTCTCACAGGGCTCCCTCTTCTCGTTGCCCTGTCCTGCATTTCTGTTGTTTACGCTTTATGAGGATGGCTCTTGTGACTGATGCGAAGTGATATCTTTTGTAGTATTGATTTCCAGTGCCCACCTGTTTGGTTGGCTAAAAAAGTGTATGCCCTTTTCTTGAATATATACAGAAAAAAACGCATACACCCTTTTTGGCCAACTGCAATGTTGGCAATGTTCAGCTCCTTTTCTTGTGCTTAATGGCGAGTCCTTTCTACCTCCTCAAATCCCTTTCCTGCCATTCTCCCTTGCTTACAAGTCCTTTTCTCTGACTTTCCTCAAGACATTTTTCAGTGATGGATATTTTCAACTCTGCAGTTTCGTGAATTTTACTGCCCCTGAGTTCCATTGTTCAACTTGTGTTTATGGGAACTGGCCACAAAGCAGCAGGATTTCCTCAAGCCCTATACTGTTTCCATGGGCAACCCTAGCCTTTGGTCAATTCGTCTTCCTGATTGGAAATTAGAGTGACATGTGCCTGTCTGAACACCTAGGACTTGTCTCTCATTGTTCCTCATCCTTCCGCTTCATCCTCTGGACAAATTCCAAACTGTACGCAACAGGATGTTGACAGTGCTGACATCTCCAAGTGGGGAGACTGTTGGTAAAGATGCTGGAAGGGTGAACCTGAGCACCAGGAGATGAGGAGATGAGATGCCTTTTCCAAACTCTTCCCGATCAGACGGTATACTATCCTCTGGGTGTGACAGACATGTTTTAGCAGTAGGAAGAGTCCCATTCATGTAAGGAGAACACCAGGGCTTTTTCAAAATCAGTGTCTCCCTGAAACCCAAACTGGGGAATTTTTTAAGCTATGGCTACACATATGTTCATTAAGGGCCTTGGGAAGTAGGCAGAGTCCAAACTTTAGATGATTGAAGTCTTCAGGGTCAGAAGCACTCACCACCAGCTTCCCTTAGGTTACACTTTAACTGTCATTGATAGATGATGTCAATAAAAATATCTATTCTTTTTCAGATTATTTCCCCTTATAGGTTATTGCAAAATGTTGAGTGTAGTTCCCTGTGCTATACAGTAGTTCCTTGTTGATGATCTATTTTATACATAGCAGTGTGTATGTGTTAATCCCAAACTGTTAATTTATCCCTCCTCCCACCTTTCCCCTTTGGTAATAATAAATTATAAGATTTTATACTTCTCAGAAATGGGGGAGCTGAAAGAGAGGTATCATTTTCAATGGAAAAGCATTTAAAACAAGATTGAAGCTTTAACCAAGATTATTAGATGTACATCCTTGGAAAGAAATCACTTCGTTTCTCTAATATTGACCTGACAAATAAGACAAACCCTTTCACTGAACTTGCTTATAATAAAGTGATGGAAATATCAAATGGAAGTGTTAGAAACATCTTATTTTACCCGAGCCTTATACACTGTTCTATGTTAACTACAGTTTGGCTCACACATCTGTTCATTGAGGTTACAATAGTCTCAATTTCTGTTACTGATCCTCCAGAGTGGACCCCAACAAGTGTCCCCCTGCCCAGTGTCATTGGGGCCAACAGATCGAGACTGAGTTTGGTTCACAAGCAAAGGAAACTTTATATTTTGATCAGAGAATGGAGAGGTGAGAGCATGCACTACCCCGTGGGCTGTGGGCTGGGCTGTTGTGTAGAGATCCTGTCAGAGTCATTGGGAGGGAGGGAACAGAGCTTTCAAGGGCTGGGTTGGCTGCAGCTCAGGCTGTATATCGTGGAGTCTGCACTGGGCCCCAGGAGCTGAGGTGTCGACCCAGCCATTCTGCACTAGGAAATCTGGTCTGAAGTGCCGGGTGTGGAGCCTCTGCATGCGAGACCCTAGGAGTACGTGAAATTAGACAAAGCACAAAGGATAAAAAAGTTAGACTTGAATTTATTGCACAGATTCTATTTTTATCTCCCAGGGATTTTTAATGGGCTTTGCTGGGGACAAACCCCTCCTCTGCCTTTTGTCCCATTCCTCATTCTTGGAGTGCTGAGGGTGCAGACCCTTCTTCTGTAACTGCTGAGTGCTGAGTTGGGAGCCCTCATACCCAGGGGCGAGGGTCAGAACTTCTCCCCAGCAGCCTCCAGGTGACGTTGATTGTCCCCAGGCCCCCTGCCTCCTTGCTCGTCCACCTGAACACCAGCATTGGAAGTGTTATAGATTCTAATGACCTTTAAGGGTCCAGGAAAGAGATGTGCAGAGACGCTGTGGGGGCCGGTTTCACCCCGCCCCACATTTGTTCGGCCACCTTAGGCTGACCGTTTCTGCCAGCCTAGATGCTCTGACCAGTAGTCTGTGCTTTCTTCAATTAGGTCCCTGAATTAACGTACAAACAGCACCAGGTGTCAGAGCCCTGCCCACTCAACTCCCAGACAGTCCAGGGTCAGTGGTGATCAAGGACCATGATGGCCACTGAGTCAACAGCCTTTTGAAGTAAACAGGAGTCCAGCCGGTCTTATTGGCCACCATCATCACGGTGTCTGTAGGCTTTTCTATGGTGACAGTGTGATATACGGTTCCCCCGCCAAGATTATTAGCTCCCCTCTGGGTGCAGTAAGTCCTGCAAGCAGTAGTCTACTCTTTTGGGACACACTCTTGTTGTTTTATGAGAAAAACTCCAGGTCAAGTGATGTTCACACGAGTCGTCATGGTGCCCTGTTGCCCCCGGTTATCTCTCTGGATGTTGGAGTTGGAAGGCCTCCTCATTCGAGGTCGGTGTGCCAACGGAGCGAACCCTGCAACTTCAGGGCATGGTTGGTGGTTAGGATCACCACGTGGGGTCCTTTTCCCTTAGGAGGGAGGTGGTCTTTTGGGCTGCTGATTTCCAGGTTTTTAGATACCGCCAGTATCTTGGCCAGATGTGGCAGTGGGTCAAGCCCCTTGGTGACCGTAGTTTATCCTACCTGGATGGCATTCTTGCATTGTTCCATTTCAAGTGGTCCCAGTTTTTGCACTAATTCTCCAATGGCGATTCACCTTTCACCGGGAATGTAAAGGTCAAAGGGTTTAGTTAAATTAGGGAGTTCCAGGGCAAGGGTCTGAATTGACTGCTCTTTCCATTCTTGAAAGGCCACTTCTGGATTCTATTCAAAAGGATCATCATCTTTTCCTTTCAGTGTTTCATATAGAGGCCCAGCTAGTAGACTATAGTTAGGGATCCAGAAGCAGCAAACCCTGGCCTCCCCAGGAACCCCTAAGCTGTCTTCTAGTTTTAGAAAGGGGTAAGGCTGAAAATGGTTTCTTCCCTTTCCTGGGATGGGCTTCTCCGAGCTTCTGTGAGAATGAAGCCCAGGCAGGTCACCGCAGTCTGTGATATTTGAGCTTCTTTTTGGACGACTTCTATCCTTTATTGGCTTGGTAGTTCAGAGGCCTCCTTAGTAGGGCTGGCGATCAGAATGTCGTCTGCGTATTGAAGGAGAGTTTCCTTTTCCAGAGGTAGAACTTTTAGGTCTTTACCTAAGCTTTCCCCAAAGACGGTGTGGGAATTTTTGCACCCTTGGGGCAAGACGGCCCGGAAGTATTGTTTTAGTTGTATGTTGAGTCCTGCCACTCACAAGCCAAAATTTCTTGTGACTCTGGGACTAATGGAATACAAAAGAAGGCATCATTGAAGACTAATACAGAATACCATGTCCTGGTGGTTGGTAGAATGACCAGCAGGGTGTAGGAATTAGGAGCAGCTGGAGGTATATCCTCGGTGGCTTCACTGACTGTCCTGATATTCTTTACCAGGTCCCCAGCAGCCCATGGGGCTCTCGTGGTCAGACCAATCCCCGGATACAGAGCTACCCTTGCAGGTACCATGGCAGGGCTGGGCACACAGGAACCATGCACATAGCCCTCATTGCAGAGCACCCCCAGCTCACCTGTCACTCAGAGCTGACACAGAGCACCTCAGAGCAGGACTTGAACTAACAAACAGCAGCTGCGACAGGTCTGTGACCCTGGGCATCACTCTGTACGGCCTCCCTCCACCTGGTCTTCCAGAGACTTCCACTGCACCCGGGGCACCAGGCCTCTGTCTCCAACCACCACCCACCCCTCCTCTCCCTGACTCCTGGGTTCCTCTCATTAGGAGAGGGTTTTCTTGAAGTTGTCTCCCACTCATGGGCCAGATAAAATGATTAGAAAACAAGCCAAAGCTGCAGCCCCTTGTCTATCTTGACTCTCAGGAACCCACACCTGTTCCTTGGACCTGGCCGGTTCAGCAAGTTCCATTTTCTGCAACTGTGAGCCCCTGAGGGGTGATGATTGGCTGACCTGGGCAGCCTTACCGTGCCGGCCAGCCCTCCCCAGGTGTGCCTGGGTTGAGATCAATATAAATACCACTCCAGGCAGCAAGAGCCCCTGCAGCCGTGCCTGACGCCATTTTCTCTGCCCTGTCAGCAGTCTCGGGGCTGGGCTGGTGGGAGGGAGTGAGAGGCCACAGCTTTTTGGGTGGCCCAGTGTGAGTGGGGCTCTGCTGGACTTTCTGCAGCAGTTGCCAGGCTGCCACCTGCTAAAGAAGAGGATGTGTCACCCATACCTGCTGCTGGAATTTCTCCCTGGGCAGAGGTGAGGAAGGAAAAAAGCAGTGGGGGCAGGGACAGGACGGGTATCTCAGGCAGGGAAATGGAAATCTTCCAGAAGAGCACCCAGGGCCAGTACCATACTGGCTGGCCTGCAGGCACCAAGTCGGCTGGCATGCTGTCACTCGTGTGGCTCCATGGCCCTTCCTCTAGGCTTTCAAGTCCTTGTACATATTCAGGTGTTTTACCTGGGAAGGTTGGGAACAGTTCAGCAGCAGCTGGCCTGGGGCTCATCTCACGTTTACTCACAGATGCCTCGGCACGGTCCCCCAGGCTTGTAATGAGGACACTCCTTGCAGGGGGGCTGCTGGCTGCATGCGAGATGATTCCCCACCTCTGACCAACTTCAGAATTGTCTACCACTGAAGCAAGTGCCCTGATAGGGTTTTCATCTGTATAACTGGTGGGTTCTGTTTTGTTTTTTTCTTTTTTGTTTCAAGGTAGGTTTTATTCCTCTTTTTTGTACTTATGGATGTAAGCATGGAAATAATTCATTCATATAAATACATGTATGTGAAAGGAATAACTTTTTTCCGTTTTTTAAAAAATTTTATTTTTCATTTTATTTTATTTATTTTTATACAGCAGGTTCTTATTGGTTATCTATTTTATACATATAAATGTATACATGTCAATCCCAATCTCCCAACTCCTCCCACCACCACCCCCCCATGGCTTTCCCCTCTTTGTGTCCATACATTTGTTCTCTACATCTGTGTCTCTATTTCTGCCCTTCAAACCGGTTCATCTGTACCATTTTTCTAGGTTCCACATATATGCGTTAATATACAATATTTGTTTTTCTCTCTCTGACTTACTTCACTCTGTATGACAGTCTCTAGATCCATCGACGTCTCTACAAATGACCCAATTTCATTCCTTTTTATGGCTAATAGTCCATTTTATATATGTACCACATCTTTATCCATTCGTCTGTCTGTGGGCATTTAGGTTGCTTCCATTACCTGGCTATTGTAAATAGTGCTGCAATGAACATTGTGGTGAATGTGTCTTTTTGATTTATGGTTTTCTCTGGGTATATGCCCAGTAGTGGGTTGCTGGATCATATGGTAATTCTATTTTTAGTTTTTTAAGGAACCTCCATACTGTTCTCCATAGTGACTATCAATTTACATTCCCACCAATCGTGGAAGAGGGTTCCTTTTCTCCACACCCTCTCCAGCATTTGTTGTTTGTAGATTTTCTGATGATGCCCATTCTAACAGGTGTGAGGTGATACCTCATTGTAGTTTTGATTTGCATTTCTCTAATAATTAGTGATGTAGAGCAGCTTTTCATGTGCTCCTTGGCCATCTCTACATCTTTTTGGAAGAAATGTCTATTTAGATCTTCTGCCCATTTTTGTTTTGGGTTGTTTGTTTTTTTAATATTGAGCTGCATCAGCTGTTTATATATATTGGAGATTAATCCTTTGTCCATTGATTCAGTTGCAAATATATTCTCCCATTCTGAGGGTTGTCTTTTTGTGTTTGTAGTTTCCATTGCTTTGCAAAAGCTTTTACGTTTCATTAGGTCCCATTTGTTTAGTTTTCTTTTTTATGTCATTACTCTAGGAGGTGGATCAAAAAAGATCTTGCTGTGATTTATGTTAGAGTATTCTTCCTATGTTTTCCTCTAAGAGTTTTATACTGTCCGGTCTTACATTAAGGTCTCTAATCCATTTTGAATTTATTTTTGTGTATGGTGTTAGGGGGTGTTCTAATTTCATTCTTTTACATGTAGCTGTCCATTTTTCCCAGCACCACTGATTGAAGACACTGTCTTTTCTCCATTGTATAGTCTTGCCTACTTTGTCATAGATTAGTTGACCATAGGTGTGTAGGTTTATCTGGGCTTCTTTCTTTTTTATTTTCCTTTTACACCTTTATTGGAGTATAATTGCTTTACAATGGAGTGTTAGTTTCTGCTGTATAACAAAGTGAGTCAATTATACATATACATATATCACCATATCCCCTCCCTCTTACATCTCCCTCCCACCCTCCACATCCCACCCCTTTAGGTGGTCGCAAAGCACCGAGCTGATCTCCCTGTGCTATGTGGCTGCTTCCCAGTAGCTACCGATGTTACATTTGGTAATGTATATATGTCCATGGCACTCTCTCACTTCGTCCCAGCTTACCCTTCCCCCTCCCCGTGTCCTCAAGTCCTTTCTCTATGTCTGTGTCCTTAATCCTGTCCTGCCCCTAGGTTCTTCATAAACTTTTTTCTTTAGATTCCATATATCTCTGTTAGTACACGGTATTTATTTTTCTCTTTCTGACTTACTTCACTGTGTAGGACAGACTCTAAGTCCATCCCCCTCACTACAAATAACTCAGTTTTGTTTCTTTTTATGGTTGAGTAATATTCCATTTATATATGTGCCAGATATTCTTTATCCATTTATCTGTCGATGGACACTTAGGTTGCTTCCATGTCCTGGCTATTGTAAGTAGAACTGCAATGAACATTGTTGTATATAACTCTTTTTGAATTATGGTTTTCTCAGGGCAAATGCCCAGTAGTTGGATTGCTGGGTCGTATGGTACTTCTATTTTTAGTTTTTTCAGGAACCTCTATACTGTTATCCCTAGTGGGTATAGCAATTTACATTCCCAGCAACAGTGCAAGAACGTTCCCTTTTCTCCAGTAAATGCCTCTCCAGCATTTATTGTTTGTAGATTTTTTGATGATTGCCATTCTGACTGCTGGGAGTTGATACCTCACTGTAGTTTTGATTTGCATTTCTCTAATGATTAGTGATGTTCAGCATCCTTTCACGTGTTTATTGGCAATCTGTATATCTCCTTTGGAGAAATGTCTATTTAGGTCTTCTGCCCATTTTTGGATTGTGTTGTTTGTTTTTGTGATATTGAGCTACACGAGCTGCTTGTAAATTTTGGAGATTAATCTTTTGTCATTTGCTTCATTTGAAAACATTTTCTCCCATTCTGAGGGTTGTATTTTCGTCTTGTTTATGTTTTCCTTTGCTGTGCAAAAGCTTTGAAGTTTCATTAGGTCCCATTTGTTTATTTTTGTTTTTATTTCCACTTCTCTAGGAGGTGGGTCAAAAAGGATCTTGCTGTGATTTATGTCATAGAGTGTTCTGCCTATGTTTTCCTCTAATAATTTTATAGTGTCTGGTCTAACATTTAGATCTCTAATTCATTTTGAGTTTATTTTTGTGTATGGTGTTATGGAGTGTTCTAATTTCATTCTTTCACGTGTAGTTGTCCAGTTTTCCCAGCACCACTTACTGAAGAGACTGTCTTTTCTTCATTGTATATCTTTGCCTCCTTTGTCATAGATGAGTTAGCCATAGGTACGTAGGTTTATCTCTGGGCTTTCTATCTTGTTCAATTGATCTATATTTCTGTTTTTGTACCAGTACCATATAGTCTTGATTAATGTAGCTTTGTAGTATAGTCTGAAGTTAGGAAGTCTGATTCCTCCAGCTCTTTTAATTTCCCTCAAGACTGCTTTGGCTATTCGGGGTCTTTTGTGTCTCCATACAAATTTTAAGATTTTTTTGTTCTAGTTCTGTAGAAAATGCCAGTGGTATTTGATAGGGATTGCATTGAATCTGTAGCTTGCTTTGGGTACTATAGTCATTTTCACAATATTGATTCTTCTAATCCAAGAACATGGTTTATACCTCCATATGTTTATATCATCTTTGATTTCTTTCAGCAGTGTCTTATAGTTTTCTGAGTACAGGTCTTTTACCTCCTTATGTAGGGTCATTCCTCCGTATTTTATTCTTTTTGTTGCAATGGTGAATGAGATTGTTTCCTTAATTTCTCTTTCTGATCTTTCATTGTTAGTGTATAGGAATGCAAGAGATTTCTGTGCATTAATTTTGTATCCTGCAACTTTACCAAATTCATTGATTAGCTCTGGTAGTTTTCTGGTGGCATCTTTAGGATTCACTATGTGTAGTATCGTGTCATTTGCAAACAGTGACAATTTTACTTCTTCTTTTCCAATTTGTATTCCTTTTATTTCTTTTTCTTCTCTGATTACTGTGTCTAGGACTTCCAAAAACTATGTTGAGTAATAGTGGTGAGAGTGGACATCCTTGTCTTGTTCCTGATCTTAGAGGAAATGCTTTTAGTTTTTCACTATTGAGAATGATGTTTGCTGTGGGTTTGTCATATACTGCCTTTATTATGTTGAGGTAGATTCCCTCTATGCCCACTTTTTGGAGACTTTTAATCATAAATTGGTGTTGAATTTTGTCAAAAGCTTTTCCTGCATCTATTGGGATGATCATATTTTTATTCTACAATTTGTTAATATGGTGTATCACATTGATTGATTTGTGTATATTGAAGAATTCTTGCATCCCTGGGATAAACCCCACCTGATCATGGTGCATGATCCTTTTAATGTGTTGTTTAATTCTGTTTCCTAGTATTTTGTTGAGGATTTTTACATCTATATTAATCAGTGATATTGGTCTCTAATTTTCTTTTTCTGTAGTATCTTTGTCTGGTTTTGGTATCAGGGTGATTGTGGCCTCATATAATGAGTTTGGGAGTGTTCCTTCCCCTGAAAAGTTCTGAAGAGTTTGAGAAGATTGGGTGTTAGCTCTTGTCTAAATGTTTGATAGAATTCACTTCTGATGCCATCTCGTTCTGGACTTTTGTTTGTTGGAAGATTTTTAATCACACTTTCAATTTCATTACTTGTGATTGGTCTGTTCATATTTTCTATTTCTTCCCGGTTCAGTCTTGGAAGGTTATACCTTTCTAAGAATTTGTCCATTTCTTCCAGGTTGTCCATTTTATTGGCATAGAGTTGCTTGTAGAGGTCTCTTAGGATGCTTTGTATTTCTGTGGTGTCTGTTACAACTTCTCCTGTTTCATTTCTAATTTTATTGATTTGAGTCCTCTCCCTCTTTTACTTGAGTCTGGCTAAAGGTTTATCATTTTTGTTTATCTTCTCAAAGAACCAGCTTTTAGTTTTATTGATCTTTGCTATTGTTTTTATTTCATTTATTTCTGCTCTGATCTTTATGATTTCTTTCCTTCTATTAACTTTGGGTTTTGTTCTTCATTCTCTAGTTCCTTTAGATGTAGGGTTAGATTGTTTATTTGAGATTTTTCTGGTTTCTTGAGGTAGGCTTTTATTGCTATAAACTTCCCTCTTAGAACTGTTTTTGCTGCATCCCATAGGTTTTGGATCATCGTGTTTTTGTTGTCATTTGTCTCTAGGTATTTTTTGATTTCCTCTTTGATTTCCTCAGTGATCTCTTGGTTATTTAGAAATGTATTGTTTAGCCTCCATGTGTTTGTTTTTTATGTTACTTTCCCTGTAATTGATTTCTAATCTCATAGCATTGTGGTCGGAACAGCTGCTTGATATGATTTCAGTTTTCTTAAATTTACTGAGGCTTTATTTGTGACCCAAGATGTGATCTATCCCGGAGAATGTTCCGTGTGCCATTGAGAAGAACTTGTAGTCTGCTGTTTTTGGATGGAATGTCCTATAAATATCCATTAAATCTATCTGGTCTATTGTGTCATTTAAAGCTTGTGTTTCCTTATTAATTTTCTGTCTGGATGATCTCCATTGGTGTAAGTGAGGTGTTATAGTCCCTTGCTATTATTGTGTTACTGTTGATTTCCTCTTTTATAGCTGTTAGCAGTTGCCTTATGTATTGAGGTGTTCCTGTGTTGGGTACATATATATTTATAATTGTTATATCTTGGATTGATCCCTTGATCATTATGTAGTGTCCTTCCTTGTCTCTTGTAACATTCTTTATTTTAAAATCTATTTTATCTGATATGAGTATTGCTACTCCAGCTTTCTTTTGATTTTCATTTGCATGGAATATATTTTTCCATCCTCTCACTTTCAGTCTGTATGTGTCCCTAGGTCTGAAATGGGTCTCTTGTAGACAGCATATATATGGATCTTGTTTTTGTATCCATTCAGTGAGCCTGTGTCATTTGTTTGGAGCATTTAATCCATTCACGTTTAAGGTAATTATCAATATGTATGTTCCTATTATTATTTTCTTAATTGTTATGGGTTTGTCTTAGTGGGTCCTTTTCTTCTCTTGTGTTTCCCACTTAGAGAAGTTCCTTTAGCATTTGTTGTAGAGCTGGTTTCGTGGTGCTGAATTCTCTTAGCTTTTGCTTGTCTGTAAAGCTTTTGATTTCTCCATCAAATCTGAATGAGATACTTGCTGGGTGGAGTACTCTTGGTGGTAGGTTCTTCCCTTTCATCACGTTAAATTTATCATGCCACTCCCTTCTGGCTTGTAGATTTTCTGCTGAGAAATCAGCTGTTAACCTTATGGGAATTCCGTTGTATGTTGTCATTTTTCCCTTGTTGCTTTCAATAATTTTTCTTTGTCTTTAATTTTTTCAATTTGATTACTGTGTGTCTCGGCATTTTTCTCCTTTGGTTTATCCTGCCTGGGACTCTCTGCGCTTCGTGGACTTCGGTGGCTATTTCTTTTCCCATGCTAGGGAAGTTTTCAACTATAATCTCTTCAGATATTTTCTCGAGTCCTTTCTCTCTCTGTTCTCCATCTGGGACCCCTATAATGCGAATGTTGTTGCATTTAATGTTGTCCCAGAAGTCTCTTAGGTTGTCTTCATTTATTTTCATTCTTTTTCTTTATTTTGTTCCATGGCAGTGATTTCCACCTTTCTGTCTTCCAGGTCACTTATCCGTTCTTCTGTCACAGTTATTCTGCTACTGATTCCTTCTAGTGTATTTTTCATTTCAGTTATTGTATTGTTCATCTCTGTTTGTTTGTTCTTTAATTCTTCTAGGTGTTTGTTCCTTAATTCTTCTAGGTCTTTGTTAAGCATTTCTTGCATCTTCTCGATCTTTGCCTCCATTATTTTTCTAAGGTTTTGGATCATCTTCACTATCATTATTCTGAATTCTTTTACTGGAAGGTTACCTATCCCCACTTCATTTCATTGTTTTTCTGAGGATTTATCTTGTTCCTTGATCTGGTATAAAGTCCTCTGCCTTTTCATTTTCTCTATCTTTCTGTGAATGTGGTTTTCCTTCCACAGGCTGCAGAATTGTAGTTCTTCTTGCTTCTGCTGTCTGCTCTCCAGTGATTGAGTCTATCTGAGAGGCTTGTGCAAGCTTCCTTATGCAAGGGACTGGTGGTGGGTAGAGCTGGGTGTTGTTCTGGTGGGCAGAGCTTTAATCTGCTTGTCTGTGGATTAAATAAAAGTTTAATAAAAAGTTTAATCCACTTGTCTGCTGATGCATGGGGCTGGGTTCCCTCCCTGTTGGTTGTTTGGACTGAGGCGACCCAGCACTGGAGCCTACCTTGCTCTTGGTGGGGCTAATGGTGGACTCTGGGAGAGTTCACGCCAAGGAGTATTTCCCAGAACTTCTGCTGTCAGTGTCGTTGTCCCCATGGTGAGCTGCAGCCACACCCCACCTCTGCAGGAGACCCTCTAAAACTAGCAGCTAGGTATGATCATTCACCTACGGGGTGACTGCTCCTTCCCTTGGGTCCTGATGTGCACACTACTTTGTGTGTGTCCTCCAAGAGTGGAGTCTCTGTTGAGACTCTGAGTCTCTGAATGCAGTTGAGACTCTGAGTGGAGTCGCACAGACTCTGGGTCCTGTGAAGCTTCGATGTTTTGTGGTTCTAGAAATCCTATAGGAGACAGTCCACAGCAGGTGAAGCTAATGCTGTCATAGAGGTGGTGAAACCAAAGATCTGCAGTTCCGACTAGAGGTGCTGATGTACAAACAGGACAAAATCATCTCATGTGAATGTAGTTCAGGCACGTTTAAAATGAATGCAGTCATGTTAATGCCTAACATCTTCTATCTTGTGCCTCTCCTCAAGGACCCCCTCCTCAGTTCCTGAGGCTCCTGTAAGTCATGTCCAGGGGAATGGAGAGTGGGCTCTGTCCAGTCTGAGCCCTGAGTTACCCTGTGTGTATCTTAGGATACTTTGTATTTCTGTGGTGGCTCTTGTAACATCATCTCTTTCAGTTCTGATTTATTTGGCCCCTCTCTTTAAAAAAAATACTACTGTTGTCTTTTATTCTTTACAGAAGTTTAATAAGTGTTTGATCTACTACCCTTACTCTATGTATACTTTTTGCCGTGAGATTTTTACTTTTGTTTGTTTTCTTGTTACTGTCAATAATTAGTGAGAATTCTTTTAAGCTACCTTCAACATTGCTTATAAAGCTGCTTTATTAGTGATGACAGAGCTTTAATGGAAGTCGTGTTCTGGTTGTAAATTAGAATGCAATGTGCCAGCAAAAAGCCCCTTAAGTGTATGTCTCATTACTTCTCGTTCTTTTTTTCCCCTTTTTTTCTCTCTTTTTTTCTTGTTCTTTTTTTAATGTTTATTTTTTATCAGAGCAAATTTGATTAAAATGTTTTGTTTGTTCTAGGTGTGTAAGATGTGGTTCTTTTACACATATACATGTATCTATACTTCTTCAGATCGTTTTCTCATGTAGCTTGTGACACAATGTTGAGTAGTCTTCTCTTGGTATTCCATAGGTCTTTGGTGATTATATATTTCACATGTGTTTCTATATCTATGTTAACCCCAATATCCTAATGTATCCAGTCCTCACACCTTTCCATTTGGTGAACCATAACTTTGTTTAATGAATCTGTGATTGCCTTTCTCTGTGGAAATATCTTCATTGGTATCAATTTTTAGCTAACACCTATAAGTGATATTATAGGATATGTGTCTTTTGCTGTCTGACTTAGTACAATTTGCCTGATTACCTCTAGAATCATCTACGGTGCTGCAAATGGCATTGTTTCATTTTTTTCCCTAGATAATATTCCATCTGTACATGTACCAGTTCTTCTTTGTCCACTCACCTGTTGATGGACTTTTTGGTTGCCTCCATGTCTTGGCTATTGTAATACTGCTGCACTGCACATTTGCCTGCCTGTGTCTTTACAATTCTGTCTTCTTATGTTATAGGCCCAGGAGTGGGCATCCTGTATCATATGGTATCTCGGGGTTTACCGTTTAAATGCACCACGATTCTGTGCTCATTATTGGCTCTTTCCAGGTTACATCCCACTTAAAGTTGAGGGTATGCATCTCTCCACAACACCTTCAGCATTTATTTATTTATTTATTTTTAATATCTTTATTGAAGTATAATTGCTTTACAATGGTGTGCTAGCTTGTGCTTTACAACAAAATGAATCAGTTATACATATACATATGTTCCCATATCACTTCCCTCTTGCGTCTCCCTCCCTCCCACCCTCCCTCCCCTCCAGGCAGTCACAAAGCACCGAGCTGATCTCCCTGTGCCATGCTGCTGCTTCCCACTAGCTATCTACCTTACGTTTGGTAGTGTATATATGTCCATGCCTCTCTCTCCCTTTGTCACAGCTTACCCTTCCCCCTCCCCATATCCTCAAGTCCATTCTCTAGTAGATCTCTGTCTTTATTCCTGTTTTACCCCTAGGTTCTTCATGACATTTTTTCCCTTAAATTCCAGGTATATGTGTTAGCATACGGTATTTGTCTCTCTCTTTCTGACTTACTTCACTGTGTATGACAGACTCTAGGTCTATCCACCTCATTACAAATAGCTCAATTTCGTTTCTTTTTATGGCTTCAGCATTTATTGTTTGTAGTTTTCTTGCTGATGGATATTCTGACTGGTGTGAGCTGATACCTCTTTGTGGTTGAATTTGCATATGACTCATAATCCTTTGAAATTGAGCTTTAAGTCATGTCCTTTTTATTTTTCAAACTGTGATTACAGCTTAGCTCTTCAAAGTGTTTTCTAAAGTATGTGTTACATTTTGAAATTTATTGGCCATTACCTCCCTCAAAACATTTTGAGGGCAGGTTTCATTTACAGCCCTGCAGTACTTGTTCACATGAAGTGACCATTAGCACAGGCTTTAAAGCTGCTTTTGCAGGTAACGGCCAGATTGCGGCAGCCTTTCTTTGTTCCCCATGCTGGTACTAGGGAAACAGAGCTTCCGGCCGGTGGTCTTCCTCGGTTATATATTAGAGTGGAATGTGCCCGGATAAACCCCCAAAGGCTGATGTCTCCTTACTTTTGTTTGTTTTTTTAATTTAATTTATATTTTTATCGGAATAATATTCCATTTTGTATATGGACCACTTCTTGGTGCATTGCTCTGTTGAGGGACATTTTCGTTGCTTCCAAGTGTTGGCTATATTAAATATTGCTGGAGTGCAAGATTGCCAGCTTGTGACTTTTTGATTCTCATTTTCTCAGGTGATAGTCCCAGCAGTGGGTATGACTGATTGACTAGTAGCTCAATGTTTACCTTTTCAAAGCACCTCCATTGTGTTTTCATTAGTGGCTCTTACCATGTCTCCCTTAGAGCCGAGGGTACGAACTTCTCCACAATCCCTTCAGCATTTATAGTTTGCAGCATTTTTGCTAATGGCCAATCTGACTGTTGTGACCTGATAGGTTTTTGTAATTTGGGTTTGCATGACTTTAAAAATTCCTAAAATTCATCATTTTCCACGCCTTTTTCCTTTCTGTTAAAAATCAAGTGTGAGTACAATCTATCTCTTGAAGCTGTCTTCTTGGAAGGTTGCCCTCTTTTGAATTTTTGGTGGATATTCGACCCCAGGATTTTTTTGGAGGGCAGATGTCATTACAGAACTGCAAGTTTGGTGAATATTTAGTGACCATTAGCACTGGGTTTAAAGCTGCTGTTGTGGGAAACGGCCACAAGGAGGCAGCATTTGTCCTTTCCCAAATCTGGGTACTAGGGCAACAGAGCCTTTCTGGAAGTCGTGGTCCTAGGTTTTAAGTTAGAATGGAATGTGCCAGGAGGAACGCCCATAAGTTTATGTCTCATTACATCTTGGTTTTTAAAATTTATTTAATCGGGGTAATGATTAGATATTGTTTGTCCAGATGTACACAATCTGGTTCATTTGTACAATATATATGTCTATTCATGTTCAGATCCTCTTCCCATGTAAAATATTACAGTGTTCCATAGACCTCCCTTGCTATATGGTCCGTCTTTTTGATATATGTTTATTATATGTATTTGTATACGTATGGTAACGTTAATCTTAATTTATCCATTCTGCCCACCTTTCCTTTTAGATAAGCATACTTAATTTCTAAGTCTGTGAGTGTCTTTCTCTGTGGAAATATGTTCATTTGTGTTAGTTATTAGATAACGCCTATAAGTGATATCATAGGATATAGGTCTTTTGCTTTCTGACTTACCTCATATTCTGTGATTATCTCCAAGCTCATCTATGGCACCTCAAATAGCAGTGTTTCATTGTTTTCCATGGCTAATATTCTATTGTGAACGTAGACCACTTCTTCTTCATCCATACATCTGTTGATGGACATTTTGGTGGCTTCACTGTCTTGGCTATTGTGAATAAGGCTGCAGTGCAGCTTTTGCAGCCCGCGTCTTCTCGATTCTGGTCTTCTCAGGTGAGAGGCCCAGTGGTGTGACTGCTGCATCGAATGGTACCTCAACTTTTACTTTTAATCGTAGCTCCTTTCTGTTCTCATTATTGGCTCTTACCACGTTACATCTCACCAGCAGCTAGAGGGTACACAGTTCTCTAAAACCCCTTCAGAATTTATTGTTTGTAGACCTTTTGCTGATGGTCAGTCGACTGGTGTGAGTTGAAACCTTTTTGTACATTAGATTTGCATGAGTCTAATAATTCCTGAGGTTGAGCTTTCACCCATTTTCCTTTTTTTAAACAAGAGAGTGAGTCAAACTTACCTCTTCATACTATCGTCTTGAAAAATTTGCCAGTTTTGAATTTTATTGTCCATTCCCTACCTCAGCACAGTTGTTTAGGGCAGGTGTCCTTTGCAGCCCTGAGTCCTTGTGAATGTTAAGAGAACATTAGCTGTGGGCTTAACGCCGCTCTTGCAGAAAACGGCCACAAGGCAGCAGAATTTCTACATTTCCAACTCTGGGTTTTTGGACAGCAGAGCCTTCCTGGAAATCGTGTTAGTAGGCTGCAAATTAGAGTGGAATGTGCCAGAGCACATCCCCAAGAGCTTATATCTCCTTACTTCTTGTTTGTTTTATAAATTTAATTTTTATTAATTATCAGAGCAAACTTGATAAAAATATTTTGTTTCTCCTAGGTGTACAGAATCTCGTTCATTATATCAATGTATCTGTCATTTATCTTTGCATTCTTTACCATGTAGGTTATTACAGAGTGTTGCCTAGACCTCTCTTGGTATTCCATAGGTATTTTGTGATTATATATTTCATATGTATTAGTACATGTCTGTTAACCCTCATATCCTAATTCACACATTCCTTACACTTTTCCATTGGTTAAACATAATTTTTTTTTCTTAATCCATGCTTTTCCTTCTCTTGGAAATAAGTTCATGAGTATCAACTTTTAGGTAACACCTAGAAGTGATGTCATAGGATATCTGTCTTTCACTTTCTTTCTTTAATTTGAGTGATTATCTCTAGGTCCTTATATGGTGGTGCAAACGGCACTGTTTCATTGTTTTCCATGACTTATATTCCATTGTTTACATGGACCACTTCCTCTTTGTGCATTTTTCTGTTGATGGACATTTTGGTTTCTTCCAAGTCTTGGCTATGTTAAATATTCCTGCAGTGCAGGATTGCCAGTCTGTGTCTTTTCCATTCTGCTCTGCTCAGGTGATAGGCACATCAAAGGACCTACCAGATCACATGGTAGCTCAATTTTTACCCTTAAACGCACCTCCATTATGTTCTCACTACTGGCTGTTACCAGTTTACATCCCCCCCAGCAGCTGGAGGGTACACAGTTCTCTGAAACCCCTTCAGCATTTATTCTTTGTAGACTTTTTGCTGAAGAACATTCTGACGGCTGTGAGGTGAACATTTCTGTAATTGGATTTGCATGGCTTTATTCATTGCTGATGTTGCGCATTTTTCAATTCCCTTTTATTTTAAAGAGAAAAAAAAAGAAAAGACAAAATGTGCGTAAAATATGCCTCTTGACAATGTCTTCTTGAAATGTTGACGTCTTTTGAATTTTCTGGTCGATTACGACCCCAGGACATTTTGAGGCCCGGTGTCCTTTACAGTGCTGCACATATTTTGAATATTAAGTGACCATTACCTCTTGGTTTAAAGCTGCTGTTGTGTGAAACAGTCACAAGGCGGCAGCATTTCTCCTTTACCAAATCTGGTTACCAGGGCAACAGAGCCTTAATGGAAGTCCTGTTCTAGGTTGAAAATTAGAATGGGATGTGCCAGGAAAAATTCCTTTCAGTTTATGTCTCATTATTTCTTGTTCATATTTTTAATTTAATTTTTATTTTTTATCGCAGCAAATTTGATTACAATGTTTTTTTTTTTTTGTTCTAGGTGTGCAAGATGTGGTTCTTTCACACACATACATATATCTATTCTTCTTCGGAACCTTTTCCCAGGTAGGTTATGACACAATGTTGAGTAGTCTTCTCTTGGTATTCCGTAGGTCTTTGGTGATTATATATTTCACATGTGTTTCTATATCTATGTTAACCCCAATATCGTAATGTATCCAATCCTCACACCTTTTGATTTGGGGAACCATAAGTTTGTTCAATGAATCTGTGATTGCCTTTCTCTGTGGAAATATCTTCATTGTTATCAATTTTCAGGTAACACCTATAAGTGATATACGTTAGGTGTCTTTCGCTTTCTCACTTACTACAAGTTGCATGGTTACCTCTAGACTCATCTATGGGGCTGCAAATGGCATTGTTTCACTTTTTTCCCGAGCTAATATTCCATCTCTACATGTAACAGTTCCTCTTTGTCCACTCATCTGTTGATGGACTTTTGGTTGCTTCCATGTCTTGGCTATTGTAATACTGCTGCAGTGCAGATTTGCCTGCCTGTGTCTTTCCAATTCTGTCTTCTTATGTTATAGGCCCAGGAGTGGGCCTGCTGGATCATATAATAGCTCAATATTTACCTTTTAAAGGCACCTCCACCCTGTTCCCATTAGTGACTCTTACCAGGTTACGTCCCACTTCAAATTAAGGGTATGCATTTCTCCACAACCTCTTCAGCATTGATCGTTTGTAGTTTCTTTCCTGATGGTTATTCTGAATGGTGTGAGCTGATACCTCTGTGTGGTTGGATTTGCATGTGTCTCATAATCCTTTGAAACTGAGCTTTCAGGCATGTCCTTTTATTTTTCAAACGGTTATTACAGCTTAGTTCTTCAAATGGTTTTCTTGAAATATGTGCCACATTTTGAAATACTTTGGCCTTTACCTCCCGCAAGACATGATGAAGACAGGTTTCCTTTACAGCCCTGCAGGACTTGTTCATATGAAGTGACAATTAGCATAGGTTTTAAAGCTGTTTTTTCAGGTAATGGCCAGAGGGTGGAGCATTTCATAATTCTATGAAACGTAACTGAACACACAATATATATTTTTTCTTTTAAATTTCCATTGTTACTTTTTTAAAGTACAATTATAATTGAAGTTCTTTGTAACAAGTGAAATTTAAAAAATTAAAGGAAAAGATAATATTTTACCACTTGCCATCCTTTCCCATTTACTGAAACGACCAGCATAATGTGTAGATTTCTCATTTTATCCAGGTGTTCTATACATCTGGAATATCATGCTTCTCACTGTAGAAAAACAGATTTAGCTCTCACACTTTTTATAGGCTACATAACATTCCATAGAACAGAAGTACCAACTATTTCAGACTTAGCTTTTTGAGGGACACTCAGGTTACTTTCTGTTTTATTTTGTTGTTCTTTTTTTGGGGGGGGTAGGAGTTTATTATTTATTTATTTATTTTTGTTGTGTTGGGTCTGAGTTTCCGTGTGAGGGCTTTCTTTAGTTGTGGCAAGTGGGGGGCCACTCTTGATCTCGGTGCGCGGGCCTCTCACTATTGCGGCCTCTCTTGTTGCAGAGCACAGGCTCCAGATGCGAGGGCTCACTGGTTGTGGCTTATGGGCCTAGTTGCTCCATGGCATGTGGGATCCTCCCAGACCAGGGCTCGAACCTGTGTCCCCTGCATTAGCAGGCAGATTCTAACCACCGCACCACCAGCGAAGCCCTCTATTTTGTTGTTCTGCTAGTTTGTTTTAACCCAAGAAAATATTTTTTTAAATACAAAAAAACAAAATTAAGCTAGGGGTAAGGATTAGGGTTTAGGGTAAGATTTAGGGTTAGGGTACGGGTTAGGATTATTGTATGGCTTAGAGTATGGTTTAGGGTTATGGTTATGGTACGGGTTAGTGTTAAGGTACAGTTTAGGGTATGGCTATGGTTTAGTGTTAGGGTACGGGTTAAGGTATGGGTTAGTGTTAGGGTATGGGTTAGGATTCAGGTACGGTTTACGTTCAGGGTTATGGTTAGGTTTAGTGTATGGGTTAGTGTTAGGTACGGGTTAGGGTTAGGTTTAGTGTTAAGGAAGGGGTACAGTTTAGGGTACAGGATAGGGAACAACAAAGGGTTAGGGTTAGGGTACGTGTTAGGGTACAGTTTAGTGTTAGTGTATGGGTTAGGATTAGGGTACGGTTTAGGGTAAGGTTTAGGGTTAGGGTTAGGGGACGGGTATGGTTTGAGGTACAGTTTAGGGTATGACCACGGGTTAGGAGTAGGGTAAGTGTTAGGGTACGGTTTAGTGTTAGTGTACAGGTTAGGATTATGGTACAGGATAGTGTAAGGGTTAGGGTTAGGGAATGGGTACAGATTAGGTTGCAGGTTAGGGTATGACAACGGGTTAAGGTTAGGGTACGTGTTAGTGTATGGGTTAGGATTAGGGTACGGGTTAGGTTATGGGTTAGTGTTAGGGGATGGGTTAGGATTAGGATACGGGTTATGGTACGGTTTAGGGAAAGGGTTAGGATACGGGGTAGGGTTAGGATAAAGTTTAGTGTATGGCTATGTGTTACTGTTAGGGTACATGTTAGCGTACAGGTTAGTGTTCGTGTACAGCTTAGGGTAAGGGTTAGGGTTAGGGAACGGGTACGGTCTCAGGTACAGGTTAGGGTATGGTAGCGGGATAGGGTTAGGGTACGTGTTAGGATGAGACTTCTTTGTAGTGCAGATTTGAATTTCCCGCTTGCTTGGTGGGCCAAAAAGTGTGTATGCATTTTATCCTGAATATACTCAGGAAAAAACGTATACGCCCTTTTTGGCCAAGTGCATCGCTGCCAAACGATGTGCCAAACAGGAGGTTACAAGCACTGACTCTCCAAGTGGGGAGATTGTTAGTAAAGCGTCTGGAATGGCGAACCCGAGTACCAGAGGACGAATAATGAGATGCGTTTTAGAAACCTTGCCCGATCACACTGTGGACCATCCTCTGGGTTTCCCACGCATGTTTTAGCTGTAGGAAGAATCCCTTAAACCTGGAGGGTTGGGACCCATGGAATGGGTAGCACGCAGTACTACTTCAAAGGGTCTGCATTTGCTCACCGAACCTCACCAATCCTCACAGCCCCAAGTGTCCAGCCTTATGCCTCACTCAGCTGTGGGTGTAGATGTGGTAAATCCAGGTTTCATCACAAGCCTGAACGAGTTATTTAAGAATTTCTCTCTCTTTCACTGTCTTTGTGTTTTGATTTTGAAATTTATTTTTATAATGGGGTTTAGCTGATTTGCACTGCTGTGTTTATGCCACTCGATGCACACTTGATTCTCTTATGGAGACATATAAATACATAGGTTTTAAGATTCTTACTACTCAGATATATTCCTCTGCGGTGAATAGGGGGTGTTGAGTCCACTTCGTTGAACAAGGAGTATATCTTGTCTATTACTGGCTTATGGAACGGTATCTGTGCTCATTTCAATCTCTGGATTTATGCAGCACCCCAACTCACCTTTCCCCTTAAGCAAGCATAAGTTGGTTTTCTAAATGTGAGACTCTGTTCTGTTTTGTAATTCAGTTCATGTGTAGCCAAGTTTACATTCCCTCTATAAGTGTTATCTTATGACTAGTTTCTTTTTCTGTGTGACTTATTTCACTCAGAATCATCGAACCTAAATCCACTCATTATGCTGCTACGGGCCTGATGACATTGATTTCATTGCGGAGTGATATTCCATTGTATGTAAGTACCACAACTTCTTTATCCATTTTTCTCTTTCTGGGATATTTAAGTTGTTCCGTTGTCGAGGTTCTTGTAAACACAGCAGCCCTAAACTTTGGGGTGGCTGTGTCTTTTTGATTTTAATTTCCCTAAGCTATAGGACCATAAGTGGAAGTGCCCGAGTCTCTGTAGCTTTGTTTTTTAGATGTTTCAGGAAACACCATACACTTCTCCCGAGTGGCTGTTGGCCATTTACATCCCGCCCATCAGCCTAACAAGGCTCCCAGTTCTCCATGGCCTGTCCTGCCTTTCTGGATTTTACACTTTTTTCAGATGGCCCATTTGACCGGTGGGAAGTGAGACTTCATTGTAGTGCGGATTTCCATTGCACGCTTCCTTGGTTGGCAAAAATGGCCGTATGCGTTTTTTCCTGGATATATTCAGGAAAAAACGCATATGCATTTTTTGGCCAAGTGCATCATTGTCGAAGTTCTGCCGCTTTTCATATGCTTTAAATGCAATTCCAATCTACCTCCTGAAATCTGTTTCCTGCAATTGTGCCTTGCTTTCAAGTCCTCTTCGCAGCCTTACCTCAATATATTTTTGGACGATAGTTGTCCTTTATAACTCTGCAAGTTTGTGAATTGCAGTGACCCTAAGCTCCTTTTTCCAACTCGCTTTCTTGTGCGCTGGCCGCAGAACTGCAGGATTGCTTCAGGCCCTAATCTGGTTCCAGCGTGGCACGCTGAGCCTTTGGTTAATTCTTCTTCTTGGTGGGAAATTAGAGTGAAATGTGCCCGTCCAAACAACTACAGCTAGTCTCTCATTGGTTCTCCCTATTCCCGTTCATCCTCCGCAGAAATTGCAGAGTGTGCCAAACAGGAGGTTACAAGCACTGACTCTCCAAGTGGGGAGATTGTTACTAAAGTGTCTGGAATGGCGAACCCGAGTACCAGAGGACGAATAATGAGATGCGTTTTAGAAACCTTGCCCAATCACACTGTGGACCATCCTCTGGGTTTCCCACGCATGTTTTAGGTGTAGGAAGAATCCCTTAAACCTGGAGAGTTGGGACCCATGGAATGGGTAGCACGCAGTACTACTTCAAAGGGTCTGCATTTGCTCACCGAATCTCACCAATTCTCTCAGCCCCAAGTGTCCAGCCTTATGTCTCACCCAGCTGTTGGTGTAGATGTGGTAAATCCAGGTTTCATCTCAAGCCTGAACGAATTATTTAAGAATTTCTCTCTCTTTCACTGTCTTTCTGTTTTGTTTTTGAAGTTTATTTTTATAATGGGGTTGAGCTAATTTTCACTGCTGTGTTTATGCGTCTGTACACACACTTGATTCTCTTACGGAGACATATAAATACATAGATTTTAAGATTCTTACTAGTCAGATATATTCCTCTGCGGTGAATAGGGGGTGTTGAGTCCACTTCGCTGAGCAAGGAGTAGGTCTTGTCTATTACATATTTGGCTTATGGAACGGTATCTGTGCTCATTTCAATCTCTGGATTTATGCAGCACCCCAACTCACCTTTCCCCTTAAGCAAACATGTTTGTTTTCTAAATGTGAGACTCTGTTCTGTTTTGTAATTCAGTTCATGTGTAGCCAAGTTTACATTCCCTCTATAAGTGATATCTTATGATAAGTTTCTTTATCTGTGTGACTTATTTCCTTAGAATCATCGTACCTAAATCCACTCATTATGCTCCTATGGGCCTGATGATATCTATTTCATTGCTGAGTGATATTCCATTGTACATAAGTACCACAACTTCTTTATCCCTTTTCCTCTTTCTGGGATATTTAAATTGTACCGTAGTCGAGGTTCTTGTAAACACAGCAGCCTTAAACTTTGGGGTGGCTGTGTCTTGTTGATTTTAATTTTCCTAAGCTATAGGACCATAAGTGGAAACAACCTAGGCTCTGTAGCTTTGTTTTTTAGAGGTTTCAGGAAACACCATACACTTCTCCAGAGTGGCTGTTGGCAATTTACATCCCGCCCATCAGCATAACAAGGCTCCCAGTTCTCCATGGCCTGTCCTGCCTTTCTGGTTTTTACACTTTTTTCAGATGGCCCTTTTGACCGGTGGGAAGTGAGACTTCATTGTAGTGCAGATCTCCGTTGCAGGCTTGCTTATTTGGACAAAAAGAGCATATGCGTTTTTTCCTGCATGTATTCAGGAAAAAAACGCATACGCCCTTTTTGGCCAAGTGCATCATTGTCAAAGTTCTGCCGCTTTTCATATGCTTTAAATGCAGTTTCCATCTACCTCCTGAAATATATTTCCTGCAATTGTGCCATGCTTTCAAGTCCTCTTCGCAGCCTTACCTCAATATATTTTTGGACGATAGCTGTCATTTATAACTCTGCAGGTTTATGAATTACAGTGCACCTGAGGTCCTTTCTTCAACTCGCTTTCTTGTGCGCTGGCCGCAGAACTGCAGGATTGCTTCAGGCCCTAATCTTGTTTCATCACGGCACGCTGAGCCTTTTGTTAATTCCTCTTCCTGGTGGGAAATTAGAGTGAAATGTGACCGTCCAAACACCTACAGCTAGTCTCTCATTGTTTCTCCCTATTCCCGTTCAACCTCCGCAGAAATTGCTAACTGTGCCAAACAGGAGTTTTAAGGCACTGACTCTCCACGTGGGGAGATGTTTAGTAAAGCATCTGGAATGGCGAACCCGTGTACCAGGGGACAAAAAATGAGATGGGTTTTAGAAACGTTGCCCGATCACATGGTGTACAATCCTCTGGGTTTCCCATGCATGTTTTAGCTGTAGGAAGAATCCCTTAAACCAGGAGAGTTGGGACCCAGGGAATGGGTAGCATACAGTATTACTTCAAAGGGTCTGCGTTTGCTCACCGAACCTCACCAATCCTCTCAGCCCCAAATGTCCTGCCTTATGTCTCACCCAGCTGTGGGTGTAGATGTGGTAAATCCAAGTTTCATCACAAGCCCTGAACGAATTATTTAAGAACTTTCTCTCCTTCACTGTCTTTGTTTTTGAAATTTATTTTAATAATGGGGTTTAGTTGATTTTTCACGGCTGTGTATACTGCTCTACACACACTTGATTCTCTTACAGAGACATATAGATACATATGTTTTAATATTCTTATTGTCAGATATATTCCTCTGCGGTGAATAGGTGGTGTTGAGTCTAATTCGTTGAGCAAGGAGTATATCTTGTCTATTATATATTTGGCTTATGGAATAGTATCTGTGCTAATTTCAATCTCTGGTTTTACGCAGCACCCCAACTCACCATTCCCCTTAAGAAAGCATAAGTTTGTTTTCTAAATGTGAGACTCTGTTCTGTTTTGTAATTCAGTTCATGTGTAGCCAAGTTTACATTCCCTCTATAAGTGATATCTTATGATAAGTTTCTTTTTCTGTGTGACTTATTTCCTTTGAATCATCGTACCTAAATCCATTCATTATGCTTGTACGGGCCTGACGACATTGATTTCATTGTTGAGTGATACTCCATTGTACGTAAGTACGAAAACTTCTTTATCCATTTCTCTCTTTCAAGGATATTTAATTTGTACCGTAGTCGAGGCTCTTGTAAACAGAGCAGCCCTAAACTTTGCGGTGGTTGTTTCTTGTTATTTTAATTTTCCTGAGCTATAGTGCTATAAGTGGGTTTAGGGTTAGGGTTAAGGTTAGCATTAGGGAACGGGTATGGTTTAGGATGCGACAATGGTTTAGGATGAGCGAAAGTGTTAGGGTACAGGTCAGTGTTAGTGTACCATTTAGGATTAGGGTAAGTGTTAGGGTAATGCTTCGGGTTAGGGTTACGGTTAGGGAACGGGGACGGTTTAGGGTACAGGTGAGGGTACGGCAACGCTTTAGGGGGAGCGTGCGTGTGAGGGCGCGGGTTAGCGTTAGCGTACGGGTTAGGATTAGGGGACGTGTGAGGGTCAGGCTTCGGGGAAGGGTTAGGGTTAGGACTAGGGTTAGGGTTAGGGGACGGGGACGGTTTAGGGTCCAGGTGAGGGTACGGCAACGCTTTAGGGGGAGCGTGCGTGTGAGGGCGCGGGTTAGTGTTAGCGTACGGGTTAGGATTAGGGGACGGGTGAGGGTCAGGCTTCGGGGAAGGGTTAGGGTTAGGGTTCGGGCTAGGGTTAGGGTTAGGGGACGGGGACGGTTTAGGGTCCAGGTGAGGGTACGGCAACGCTTTAGGGGGAGAGTGCGTGTGAGGGCGCGGGTTAGTGTTAGCGTACGGGTTAGGATTAGGGGACGCGTGAGGGTCAGGCTTCGGGGAAGTGTTAGGGTTAGGGTTCGGGCTAGTGTTAGGGTTACGGGACAGGGACGGTTTAGGGTCCATGTGAGGGTATGGCAACGCTTTAGGGGGACCGTGTGTGTGAGGGCGCGGGTTAGTGTTAGCGTACGTGTTAGGAGTAGGGGACGGTGAGGGTCAGGCTTCGGGGAAGGGTTAGGGTTAGGGTTCGGGCTAGGGTTAGGGTTAGGGGACGGGGACGGTTTAGGGTCCAGGTGAGGGTACGGCAACGCTTTAGGGGGAGCGTGCGTGTGAGGGCGCGGGTTAGTGTTAGTGTACGGGTTAGGATTAGGGGACGGGTGAGGGTCAGGCTTCGGGGAAGGGTTAGGGTTAGGGTTCGGGCTAGGGTTAGGTTTAGGTGACGGGGACGGTTTAGGGTCCAGGTGAGGGTACGGCAACGCTTTCGGAGGAGCGTGCGTGTGAGGGCGTGGGTTAGTGTTAGCGTACGGGTTAGGATTAGGGGACGGGTGAGGGTCAGGCTTTGGGGAAGGGTTAGGGTTAGGGTTCGGGCTAGGGTTAGGGTTAGGGGACGGGGACGGTTTAGGGCCCAGGTGAGGGTACGGCAACGCTTTAGGGAGAGAGTGCGTGTGAGGGCGCGGGTTAGTGTTAGCGTACAGCTTAGGACTAGGGGACGGGTGCGGGTCAGGCTTCGGGGAAGGGTTAGGTTTAGTGTTCAGGCTAGGGTTAGGGGACGGGGACGGTTTAGGGTCCAGGTGAGGGTACGGCAACGCTTTAGGGGGAGCGTGCGTGTGAGGGCGCGCGTTAGTGTTAGTGTACGGGTTAGGATTCAGGGACGGGTGAGGGTCAGGCTTCGGGGAAGGGTTAGGGTTAGGGTTCGGGCTAGGGTTAGGGTTAGGGGACGGGGACGGTTTAGGGTCCAGGTGAGGGTACGGCAACGTTTTAGGGGGAGCGTGCGAGTGAGGGCGCGGGTTAGTGTTAGCGTACGGGTTAGGATTAGGGGACGGGTGAGGGTCAGGCTTCGGGGAGGGTTAGGGTTAGGGTTCGGGCTAGGGTTAGGGTTAGGGGACGGGGACGGTTTAGGGTCCAGGTGGGGGTACGGCAACGCTTTAGGGGGAGCATGCGTGTGAGGGCGTGGGTTAGTGTTAGCGTACGGGTTAGGATTAGGGGACGGGTGAGGGTCAGGCTTCGGGGAAGGCTTAGGGTTAGGGTTCGGGCTAGGGTTAGGGTTAGGGGACGGGGACGGTTTAGGGTCTAGGTGAGGTTACGGTAACGCTTTAGGGGGAGCGTGCGTGTGAGGGCGCGGGTTAGTGTTAGCGTACGGGTTAGGATTAGGGGACGGTGAGGGTCAGGCTTCGGGGAACGGTTAGGGTTAGGGTTCGGGGAACGGTTAGGGTTAGGGTTCGGGCTAGGGTTAGGGTTAGGGGACGAGGACAGTTTAGGGTCCAGGTGAGGGAACGGCAATGCTTTAGGGGGAGCGTGCGTGTGAGGGCGCGGGTTAGTGTTAGCGTACGGGTTAGGATTAGGGGACGGGTGAGGGTCAGGCTTCGGGGAAGGCTTAGGGTTAGGGTTCGGGCTAGGGTTAGGGTTAGGGGACGGGGACGGTTTAGGGTCTAGGTGAGGTTACGGTAACGCTTTAGGGGGAGCGTGCGTCTGAGGGCGCGGGTTAGTGTTAGCGTACGGGTTAGGATTAGGGGACGGTGAGGGTCAGGTTTCGGGGAAGGGTTAGGGTTAGGGTTCGGGCTAGGGTTAGGGTTAGGGGACGAGGACAGTTTAGGGTCCAGGTGAGGGTACGGCAACGCTTTAGGGGGAGCGTGCGTGTGAGGGCGCGGGTTAGTGTTAGCGTACGGGTTAGGATTAGGGGACGGGTGAGGGTCAGGCTTCGGGGAAGTGTTAGGGTTAGGGTTCGGGCTAGGGTTAGGGGACGGGGACGGTTTAGGGTCCAGGTGAGGGTACGGCAACGCTTTAGGGGGAGCGTGCGTGTGAGGGCGCGTGTTAGTGTTAGCGTACGGGTTAGGATTAGGGGACGGGTGAGGGTCAGGCTTCGGGGAAGGGTTAGGGTTAGGGTTCGGGCTAGGGTTAGGGTTATGGGACGGGGACGGTTTAGGGTCCAGGTGAGGGTACGGCAACGCTTTAGGGGGAGCGTGCGTGTGAGGGCGCAGGTTAGTGTTAGCGTACGGGTTATAATTAGGGGACGAGTGAGGGTCATTCTTCGGGGAAGGGTTAGGATTAGGGTTCGGGCTAGGGTTAGGGGACGGGGACGTTTTAGGGTCCAGGACGCTTTAGGGGGAGCGTGCGTGTGAGGACGCGGGTTAGTGTTAGCGTACGGGTTAGGATTAGGGGACGGGTGAGGGTCAGGCTTCGGGGAAGGGTTAGGGTTAGGGTTCGGGCTAGGGTTAGGGTTAGGGGACAGGGACGGTTTAGGGTCCAGGTGAGGGTACGGCAACGCTTTAGGGGGAGCGTGCGTGTGAGGGCGCGGGTTAGTGTTAGCGTACGGGTTAGGATTAGGGGATGGGTGAGGGTCAGGCTTCGGGGAAGGTTTACGGTTAGGGTTCGGGCTAGGGTCAGGGTTTGGGGACGGGGTCGGTTTAGGGTCCAGGTGAGGGTACGGCAACGCTTTAGGGGGAGCGTGCGTGTGAGGGCGCGGGTTAGTGTTAGCGTACGGGTTAGGATTAGGGGACGGGTGAGGGTCAGGTTTCGGGGAAGGGTTAGGGTTAGGGTTCGGGCTAGGGTTAGGGTTAGGGGACGGGGACGGTTTAGGGTCCAGGTGAGGGTACGGCAACGCTTTAGGGAGAGAGTGCATATGAGGGCGCGGGTTAGTGTTAGCGTACAGCTTAGGATTAGGGGACAGGTGCGGGTCAGGCTTCGGGGAAGGGTTAGGTTTAGGGTTCAGGCTAGGGTTAGGGGACGGGGACGGTTTAGGGTCCAGGTGAGGGTACGGCAACGCTTTAGGGGGAGCGTGCGTGTGAGGGCGTGCGTTAGTGTTAGTGTACGGGTTAGGATTCAGGGACGGGTGAGGGTCAGGCTTCGGGGAAGGGTTAGGGTTAGGGTTCGGGCTAGGGTTAGGGTTAGGGGACGGGGACGGTTTAGGGTCCAGGTGAGGGTATGGCAACGTTTTAGGGGGAGCGTGCGTGTGAGGGCGCGGGTTAGTGTTAGCGTACGGGTTAGGATTAGGGGACGGGTGAGGGTCAGGCTTCGGGGAGGGTTAGGGTTAGGGTTCGGGCTAGGGTTAGGGTTAGGGGACGGGGACGGTTTAGGGTCCAGGTGGGGGTACGGCAACGCTTTAGGGGGAGCATGCGTGTGAGGGCGCGGGTTAGTGTTAGCGTACGGGTTAGGATTAGGGGACGGGTGAGGGTCAGGCTTCGGGGAAGGCTTAGGGTTAGGGTTCGGGCTAGGGTTAGGGTTAGGGGACGGGGACGGTTTAGGGTCTAGGTGAGGTTACGGTAACGCTTTAGGGGGAGTGTGCGTGTGAGGGCGCGGGTTAGTGTTAGCGTACGGGTTAGGATTAGGGGACGGTGAGGGTCAGGCTTCGGGGAAGGGTTAGGGTTAGGGTTCAGGCTAGGGTTAGGGTTAGGGGACGAGGACAGTTTAGGGTCCAGGTGAGGGTACGGCAATGCTTTAGGGGGAGCGTGCGTGTGAGGGCGCGGGTTAGTGTTAGCGTACGGGTTAGGATTATGGGACGGGTGAGGGTCAGGCTTCGGGGAAGTGTTAGGGTTAGGGTTCGGACTAGGGTTAGGGTTAGGGGACGGGGACGGTTTAGGGTCCAGGTGAGGGTACGGCAACGCTTTAGGGGTAGCGTGCATGTGAGGGCGCGGGTTAGTGTTAGCGTACGGGTTAGGATTAGGGGACGGGTGAGGGTCAGGCTTCGGGGAAGGGTTAGAGTTAGGGTTCGGGCTAGGGTTAGGGTTAGGGGACGGGGACGGTTTAGGGTCCAGGTGAGGGTACGGCAACGCTTTAGGGGGAGCATGCGTGTGAGGGCGCGGGTTAGTGTTAGTGTACGGGTTAGGATTAGGGGACAGGTGAGGGTCAGGCTTCGGGGAAGGGTTATGGTTAGGGTTCGGGCTAGGGTTAGTGTTAGGGGACGGGGACGGTTTAGGGTCCAGGTGAGGGTACGGCAACGCTTTAGGGGGAGCGTGCGTGTGAGGGCGCGGGTTAGTGTTAGCGTACGGGTTAGGATTAGGGGACGGGTGAGGGTCAGGCTTCGGGGAAGGGTTAGGGTTAGGGTTCGGGCTAGGGTTAGGGTTAGGGGACGGGGACGGTTTAGGGTCCAGGTGAGGGTACGGCAACGCTTTAGGGGGAGCGTGCATGTGAGGGCGCGGGTTAGTGTTAGCGTACGGGGTAGGATTAGGGGATGGATGAGGGTCAGACTTCGGGGAAGGGTTAGGGTTAGGGTTCGGGCTAGGGTTAGGGTTAGGGGAAGGGGACGGTTTAGGGTCCAGGTGAGGGTACGGCAACACTTTAGGGGGAGCGTGCGTGTGAGGGCGCGGGTTAGTGTTAGCGTACGGGTTAGGATTAGGGGACGGGTGAGGGTTAGGCTTCGGGGAAGGGTTAGGGTTAGGGTTCGGGCTAGGGTTAGGGTTAGGGGACGGGGACGGTTTAGGGTCCAGGTGAGGGTACGGCAACGCTTTAGGGGGAGCATGCGTGTGAGGGCGCGGGTTAGTGTTAGTGTACGGGTTAGGATTAGGGGACGGGTGAGGGTCAGGCTTCGGGGAAGGGTTATGGTTAGGGTTCGGGCTAGGGTTAGTGTTAGGGGACGGGGACGGTTTAGGGTCCAGGTGAGGGTATGGCAACGCTTTAGGGGGAGCGTGCGTGTGAGGGCGCGGGTTAGTGTTAGCGTACGGGTTAGGATTAGGGGACGGGTGAGTGTCAGGCTTCGGGGAAGTGTTAGGGTTAGGGTTCGGGCTAGGGTTAGGGTTAGGGGACGGGGACGGTTTAGGGTCCAGGTGAGGGTACGGCAACGCTTTAGGGGGAGCGTGCGTGTGAGGGCGCGGGTTAGTGTTAGCGTACGGGTTAGGATTAGGGGACGGGTGAGGGTCAGGCTTCGGGGAAGGGTTAGGGTTAGGGTTCGGGCTAGGGTTAGGGTTAGGGGACGGGGACGGTTTAGGGTCCAGGTGAGGGTATGGCAACGCTTTAGGGGGAGTTTGCGTGTGACGGTGCGGGTTAGTTTTAGCGTACGGGTTAGGATTAGGGGACGGTTGAGGGTCATATTTGGGGAAGGGTTAGGGTAAGGATTCGGGCTAGGGTTAGGGTTAGGTGACGGGGACGGTTTAGGGTCCAGGTGAGGGTACGGCAACGCTTTAGGGGGAGCGTGCGTGTGAGGGCGCGGGTTAGTGTTAGCGTACGGGTTAGGATTGGGGGCGGGTGAGGGTCAGGCTTCGGGAAAGGGTTAGGGTTAGGGTTCGGGCTAGGGTTAGGGTTAGGGGACGGGGACGGTTTAGGGTCCAGGTGAGGGTACGGCAACGCTTTAGGGGGAGAGTGCGTGTGAGGGCGCGGGTTAGTGTTAGCGTACGGCTTAGGATTAGGGGACGGGTGCGGGTCAGGCTTCGGGGAAGGGTTAGGTTTAGGGTTCAGGCTAGGGTTAGGGGACGGGGACGGTTTAGGGTCCAGGTGAGGGTACGGCAATGCTTTAGGGGGAGCGTGCTTGTGAGGGCGCGGGTTAGTGTTAGTGTACGGGTTAGGATTAAGGGACGGGTGAGGGTCAGGCTTCGGGGAATGGTTAGGGTTAGGGTTCGGGCTAGGGTTAGGGTTAGGGGACGGGGACGGTTTAGGGTCCAGGTGAGGGTACGGCAACGTTTTAGGGGGAGCGTGCGTGTGAGGGCGCGGGTTAGTGTTAGCGTACGGGTTAGGATTATGGGACGGGTGAGGGTCAGGGTTCGGGGAAGGGTTAGGGTTAGGGTTCGGGCTAGGGTTAGATTTAGGGGACGGGGACGGTTTAGGGTCCAGGTGGGGGTACGGCAACGCTTTAGGGGGAGCATGCGTGTGAGGCCGCGGGTTAGTGTTAGCGTACGGGTTAGGATTAGGGGACGGGTGAGGGTCAGGCTTCGGGGAAGGGTTAGGGTTAGTGTTCGGGCTAGGGTTAGGGTTAGGGGACGGGGACGGTTTAGGGTCCAGGTGAGGGTACGGCAACGCTTTAGGGGGAGCGTGCGTGTGAGGGCGTGGGTTAGTGTTAGCATACGGGTTAGGATTAGGGGACGGTGAGGGTCAGGCTTCGGGGAAGGGTTAGGGTTAGGGTTCGGGTTAGGGTTAGGGTTAGGGGACGGGGACGGTTTAGGGTCCATGTGAGGGTACAGCAACGCTTTAGGGGGAGCGTGCGTGTGAGGGCGCGGGTTAGTGTTAGCGTACGGGTTAGGATTAGGGGACGGGTGAGGGTCAGGCTTCGGGGAAGGGTTAGGGTTAGGGTTCGGGCTAGGGTTAGGGTTAGGGGACGGGGACGGTTTAGGGTCCAGGTGAGGGTACGGCAACGCTTTAGGGGGAGCGTGTGTGTGAGGGCGTGGGTTAGTGTTAGCGTACGGGTTACGATTACGGGACGGGTGAGGGTTAGGCTTCGGGGAAGGGTTAGGGTTAGGGTTCGGGCTAGGGTTATGGTTAGGGGACGGGGACGATTTAGGGTCCACGTGAGGGTATGGCAACGCTTTAGGGGGAGCGTGCGTGTGAGGGCACGGGTTAGTGTTAGCGTACGGGTTAGGATTAGGGGACGTGTGAGGGTCATGCTTCGGGGAAGGGTTAGGGTTAGGGTTCGGGCTAGGGTTAGGGTTAGGTGACGGGGACGGTTTAGGGTCCAGGTGAGGGTACGGCAACGCTTTAGGGGGAGCGTGCGTGTGAGGGCGCGGGGTAGTGTTAGCGTACGGCTTAGGATTATGGGACGGGTGAGTGTCAGGCTTCGGGGAAGGTTTAGGGTTAGGGTTCGGACTAGAGTTAGGGTTAGGGGACGGGGACGGTTTAGGGTCCAGGTGAGGGTACGGCAACGCTTTAGGGGTAGCGTGCGTGTGAGGGCGCGGGTTAGTGTTAGTGTACGGGTTAGGATTAGGGGACGGGTGAGGGTCAGGCTTGGGGAAGGGTTATGGTTAGGGTTCGGGCTAGGGTTAGGGTTAGGGGACGGGGACGGTTTAGAGTCCAGGTGAGGGTACGGCAACGCTTTAGGGGGAGCGTGCGTGTGAGGGCGCAGGTTAGTGTTAGCGTACGGGTTAGGATTAGGGGACGGGTGAGGGTCAGGCTTCGGGGAAGGGTTAGGGTTAGGGTTCGGGCTAGGGTTACGGTTAGGGGACGGGGACGGTTTAGGGTCCAGGTGAGGGTACGGCAACGCTTTAGGGGGAGCGTGCGTGTGAGGGCGCGGGTTAGTGTTAGCGTAGGGGTTAGGATTAGGGGACGGGTGAGGGTCAGGCTTCGGGGAAGGGTTAGGGTTAGGGTTCAGGCTAGGGTTAGGGTTAGGGGACAGGGACGGTTTAGGGTCCAGGTGAGGGTACGGCAACGCTTTAGGGGGAGCGTGCGTGTGAGGGCGCGGGTTAGTGTTAGCGTACGGGTTAGGATTAGGGGACGGGTGAGGGTCAGGCTTCGGGGAAGGGTTAGGGTTAGGGTTCGGGCTAGGGTTAGGGTTAAGGGACTGGGACGGTTTAGGGTCCAGGTGAGGGTACGGCAACGCTTTAGGGGGAGCGTGCGTGTGAGGGCGCGGGTTAGTGTTAGCGTACGGGTTAGGATTAGGGGACGGGTGAGGGTCATGCATCCGGGAAGTGTTAGGGTTAGGGTTCGGGCTAGGGTTATGGTTAGGGGACGGGGACGGTTTAGGGTCCAGGTGAGGGTACGGCAATGCTTTAGGGGGAGCGTGCGTGTGAGGGCGCGGGTTAGTGTTAACGTACGCGTTAGGATTAGTGGATGGGTGAGGGTCAGGCTTCGGGGAAGGGTTAGGGTTAGGGTTCGGGCTAGGGTTAGCGTTAGGGGACGTGGACGGTTTAGGGTCCAGGAGAGGGTACGGCAACGCTTTAGGGGGAGCGTGCGTGTGAGGGCGCGGGTTAGTGTTAGCGTACAGGTTAGGATTAGGGGACGGGTGAGGGTCAGGCTTCGGGGAAGGGTTAGGGTTAGGGTTCGGTCTAGGGTTAGTTTTAGGTGACGGGGACGGTTTAGGGTCCAGGTGAGGGTACGGCAACGCTTTAGGGGGAGCGTGCGTGTGAGGGCGCGGGTTAGTGTTAGCGTACGGGTTAGGATTAGGGGACGGGTGAGGGTCAGGCTTCGGGGAAGGGTTAGGGTTAGGGTTCAGGCTAGGGTTAGGGGACGGGGACGGTTTAGGGTCCAGGTGAGGGTACGGCAACGCTTTAGGGGGAGCGTGCGTGTGAGGGCGCGGGTTAGTGTTAGCGTACGGGTTAGGATTAGGGGACGGGTGAGGGTCAGGCTTCGGGGAAGTGTTAGGTTTAGGGTTCAGGCTAGGGTTAGGGGACGGGGACGGTTTAGGGTCCAGGTGAGGGTACGGCAACGCTTTAGGGGGAGCGTGCGTGTGAGGGCGCGGGTTAGTGTTGGTGTACGGGTTAGGATTAAGGGACGGGTGAGGGTCAGGCTTCGGGGAAGTGTTAGGGTTAGGGTTCGGGCTAGGGTTAGGGTTAGGGGATGGGGACGGTTTAGGGTCCAGGTGAGGGTACGGCAACGCTTTAGGGGGAGCGAGCATTTGAGAGCGCGGGTTAGTGTTAGCGTACGGGTTACGATTAGGGGACGGGTGAGGGTCATGCTTCGGGGAAGGGTTAGGGTTAGGGTTCGGGCTAGGGTTATGGTTAGGGGACGGGGACGGTTTAGAGTCCAGGTGAGGGTACGGCAACGCTTTAGGGGGAGCGTGCGTGTGAGGGCGTGGGTTAGTGTTAGCATACGGGTTAGGATTAGGGGACGGGTGAGGGTCAGGCTTCGGGGAAGGTTTAGAGTTATGGTTCGGGCTAGGGTTAGGGTTAGGGGACGGGGATGGTTTAGGGTCCAGGTGAGGGTACGGCACGCTGTAGGGGGAGCGTGCGTGTGAGGGTGCGGGTTAGTGTTAGCGTACGGGTTAGGATTAGGGGACGGGTGAGCGTTCGGCTTCGGGGAAGGGTTAGGGTTAGGGTTCGGGCTAGGGTTACGGTTAGGGGACGGGGACGGTTTAGGGTCCAGGTGAGGGTACGGCAAAGCTTTAGGGGGAGCGTGCGTGTGAGGGCGCGGGTTAGTGTTAGCATACGGGTTAGGATTAGGGGACGGGTGAGGGTCATGCTTCGGGGAAGGGTTAGGGTTAGGGTTCGGGCTAGGGTTAGGGTTAGGGGACGGGGACGGTTTCGGGTCCAGGTGAGGGTACGGCAATGCTTTAGGGGGAGCGTGCGTGTGAGGGCGCGGGGTAGTGTTAGCGTACGGGTTAGGATTAGTGGATGGGTGAGGGTCAGGCTTCGGGGAAGGGTTAGGGTTAGGGTTCGGGCTAGGGTTAGCGTTTGGGGACGTGGACGGTTTAGGGTCCAGGAGAGGGTACGGCAACGCTTTAGGGGGAGCGTGCGTGTGAGGGCGCGTGTTAGTGTTAGCGTACGGGTTAGGATTAGGGGACGGGTGAGGGTCAGGCTTCGGGGAAGTGTTAGGTTTAGGGTTCAGGCTAGGGTTAGGGGACGGGGACGGTTTAGGGTCCAGGTGAGGGTACGGCAACGCTTTAGGGGGAGCGTGCGTGTGAGGGCGCGGGTTAGTGTTGGTGTACGGGTTAGGATTAAGGGACGGGTGAGGGTCAGGCTTCGGGGAATGGTTAGGGTTAGGGTTCGGGCTAGGGTTAGGGTTAGGGGACGGGGACGGTTTAGGGTCCAGGTGAGGGTACGGCAACGTTTTAGGGGGAGCGTGCGTGTGAGGGCGCGGGTTAGTGTTAGCGTACGGGTTAGGATTATGGGACGGGTGAGGGTCAGGCTTCGGGGAAGGGTTAGGGTTAGGGTTCGGGCTAGGGTTAGGGTTAGGGGACGGGGACGGTTTAGGTTCCAGGTGGGGGTACGGCAACGCTTTAGGGGGAGCATGCGTGTGAGGGCGCGGGTTAGTGTTAGCGTACGGGTTAGGATTAGGCTACGGGTGAGTGTCAGGCTTCGGGGAAGTGTTAGGGTTCGGGCTAGGGTTAGGGTTAGGGGACGGGGACGGTTTAGGGTCCAGGTGAGGGTACGGCAACGCTTTAGGGGGAGCGTGCGTGTGAGGGCGCGGGTTAGTGTTAGTGTACGGGTTAGGATTAGGGGACGGTGAGGGTCATGCTTCGGGGAAGGGTTAGGGTTAGGGTTCGGGCTAGGGTTAGGGTTAGGGGACGGGGACGGTTTCGGGTCCAGGTGAGGGTACGGCAATGCTTTAGGGGGAGCGTGCGTGTGAGGGCGCGGGGTAGTGTTAGCGTACGGTTTAGGATTAGTGGAGGGGTGAGGGTCAGGCTTCGGGGAAGGGTTAGGGCTAGGGTTCGGGCTAGGGTTAGGGTTAGGGGACTGGGACGGTTTAGGGTCCAGGTGAGGGTACGGCAACGCTTTAGGGGGAGCGTGCGTGTGAGGGCGCGGGTTTGTGTTAGCGTACGGGTTAGCATTAGGGGACGGGTGAGGGTCAGGCTTCAGGGAAGGGTTAGGGTTAGGGTTCGGGCTAGGGTTAGGGTTAAGGGACATGGACGGTTTAGGGTCCCGGTGAGGGTATGGCAACGCTTTAGGGGGAGCGTGCGTGTGAGGGCGTGGGTTAGTGTTAGCGTACGGGTTAGGATTAGTGGATGGGTGAGGGTCAGGCTTCGGGGAAGAGTTACGGTTAGGTTTCGGGCTAGGGTCAGGGTTAGGGGACGGGGACGGTTTAGGGTCCAGGTGAGGGTACGGCAACGCTTTAGGGGGAGCGTGCGTGTGAGGGCGCGGGTTAGTGTTAGTGTACGGGTTAGGATTAGGGGACGGTGAGGGTCAGGCTTCGGGGAAGGGTTAGGGTTAGGGTTCGGGCTGGGTTAGGGTTAGGGGACGGGGACGGTTTAGGGCCCAGGTGAGGGTACGGCAACGCTTTAGGGGGAGCGTGCGTGTGAGGGCGCGGGTTAGTGTTAACGTACGGGTTAGGATTAGGGGACGGGTGAAGGTCAGGCTTCGGGGAAGGTTTAGGGTTAGGGTTCGGGCTAGGGTTAGGGTTAGGGGACGGGGACGGTTTAGGGTCCAGGTGAGGGTACGGCAACGCTTTAGGGGGAGCGAGCATTTGAGAGCGCGGGTTAGTGTTAGCGTACGGGTTAGGATTAGGGGACGGGTGAGGGTCAGGCTTCGGGGAAGTGTTAGGGCTAGGGTTCGGGCTAGGGTTAGGGTTAGGGGACTGGGATGGTTTAGGGTCCAGGTGAGGGTACGGCAACGCATTAGGGGGAGCGTGCGTGTGAGGGCGCGGGTTAGTGTTAGCGTACGGGTTAGCATTAGGGGACGGGTGAGGGTCAGGCTTCAGAGAAGGGTTAGGGTTAGGGTTCGGGCTAGGGTTAGGGTTAAGGGACTTGGACGGTTTAGGTTCCCGGTGAGGGTATGGCAACGCTTTAGGGGGAGCGTGCGTGTGAGGGCGTGGGTTAGTGTTAGCGTACGGGTTAGGATTAGTGGATGGGTGAGGGTCAGGCTTCGGGGAAGAGTTACGGTTAGGGTTCGGGCTAGGGTCAGGGTTAGGGGACGGGGACGGTTTAGGGTCCAGGTGACGGTACGGCAACGCTTTAGGGGGAGCGTGCATGTGAGGGCGCGGGTTAGTGTTAGCGTACGGGTTAGGATTAGGGGACGGGTGAGGGTCAGGCTTCGGGGAAGGGTTAGGGTTAGGGTTCGGGCTAGGGTTAGGGTTAGGGGACGGGGACGGTTTAGGGTCCAGGTGAGGGTACGGCAACGCTTTAGGGGGAGCCTGCGTGTGAGGGCGCGGGTTAGTGTTAGCGTACGGGTTAGGATTAGGGGACGGGTGCGGGTCAGGCTTCGGGGAAGGGTTAGGGTTAGGGTTCGGGCTAGGGTTAGGGTTAGGGGACGGGGACGGTTTAGTGTCCAAGTGAGGGTACGGCAACGCTTTAGGGGGAGCGTGCGTGTGAGGGCGCGGGTTAGTGTTAGTGTACGGGTTAGGATTAAGGGACGGGTGAGGGTCAGGCTTCGGGGAAGGGTTAGGGTTAGGGTTCGGGCTAGGGTTAGGCTTAGGGGACGGGGACGGTTTAGGGTCCAGGTGAGGGTACGGCAACGCTTTAGGGGGAGAGTGCGTGTGAGGGGGCGGGTTAGTGTTAGCGTACGGGTTAGGATTAGGGGACGGGTGAGGGTCAGGCTTCGGGGAAGGGTTAGGGTTAGAGGTCGGGCTAGGGTTAGGGTTAGGGGACGGGGACGGTATAGGGTCCAGGTGAGGGTACGGCAACGCTTTAGGGGGAGCGTGCATGTGAGGGCGCGGGTTAGTGTTAGCGTACGGGTTAGGATTAGGGGACGGGTGAGGGTCAGGCTTCGGGGAATGGTTAGGGTTAGGGTTCGGGCTAGGGTTAGGGTTAGGGGACGGGGACGGTTTAGGGTCCAGGTGAGGGTACGGCAACGCTTTAGGGGGAGCGTGCGTGTGAGGGCGCGGGGTAGTGTTAGCGTACGGGTTAGGATTATGGGACAGGTGAGGGTCAGGCTTCGGGGAAGTGTTAGGGTTAGGGTTCGGGCTAGGATTAGGGTAAGGGGACGGGGACGGTTTAGGGTCCAGGTGAGGGTACGGCAACGTTTTAGGGGGAGCGTGCGTGTGAGGGCGCGGGTTAGTGTTAGCGTACGGGTTAGTATTAGGGGACGGGTGAGGGTCAGGTTTCGGGTAAGGGTTAGGGTTAGGGTTCGGTCTAGGGTTAGGGTTAGGGTACGGGGACGGTTTAGGGTCCAGGTGAGGGTACGGCAACGCTTTAGGGGGAGCGTGCGTGTGAGGGCGCGGGGTAGTGTTAGCGTACGGGTTAGGATTATGGGACGGGTGAGGGTCAGGCTTCGGGGAAGGGTTAGGGTTAGGGTTCGGGCTAGGGTTAGGGTTAGGGGACGGGGACGGTTTAGGGTCCAGGTGAGGGTACGGCAATGCTTTAGGGGGACCGTGCGTGTGAGGGCGCGGGTTACTGTTAGCGTACCCGTTAGGATTAGGGGACGGGTGAGGGTCAGGCTTCGGGGAAGGGTTAGGGTTAGGGTTCGGGCTAGGGTTAGGGTTAGGGGACGGGGACGGTTTAGGGTCCAGGTGAGGGTACGGCAACGCTTTAGGGGGAGCGAGCATTTGAGAGCGCAGGTTAGTGTTAGCGTACTGGTTACGATTAGGGGATGGGTGAGGGTCAGGCTTCGGGGAAGGGTTAGGGTTAGGGTTCGGGCTAGGGTTAGGGTTAGGGTACGGGGACGGTTTAGGGTCCAGGTGAGGTTATGGCAACGCTTTAGGGGGAGCGTGCGTGTGAGGGCGCGGGTTAGTGTTAGCGTACGGGTTAGGATTAGGGGACGGGTGAGGGTCAGGCTTCGGGGAAGGGTTAGGGTTAGGGTTCGGGCTAGGGTTAGGGTTAGGGGCCGGGGACGTTTTAGGGTCCAGGTGAGGGTACGACAACGCTTTAGGGGGAGCGTGCGTGTGAGGGCGTGGGTTAGTGTTAGCGTACGGGTTAGGATTAGGGGACGGGTGAGGGTCAGGCTTCGGGGAAGTGTTAGGGCTAGGGTTCGGGCTAGGGTTAGGGTTAGGGGACTGGGACGGTTTAGGGTCCAGGTGAGGGTACGGCAACGCTTTAGGGGGAGCGTGCGTGTGAGGGCGCGGGTTAGTGTTAGCGTACGGGTTAGGATTAGGGGACGGGTGAGGGTCAGGCTTCGGGGAAGGGTTAGTGTTAGGGGTCGGGCTAGGGTTAGGGTTACGGGACAGGGACGGTTTAGGGTCCAGGTGAGGGTACGACAACGCTTTAGGGGGAGCGTGTGTGTGAGGGCGTGGGTTAGTGTTAGCGTACGGGTTAGGAGTAGGGGACGGTTGAGGGTCAGGCTTCGGGGAAGTGTTTGGGTTAGGGTTCGGGCTAGGGTTAGGGTTAGGGGACGGGGACGGTTTAGGGTCCAGGTGAGGGTACGGCAACGCTTTAGGGGGAGTGTGCGTGTGAGGGCGAGGGTTAGTGTTAGCGTACGGGTTAGGATTAGGGGACGGGTGAGGGTCAGGCTTGGGGAAGGGTTAGGGTTAGGGTTCGGGCTAGGGTTAGGGTTAGGGGACGGGTACGGTTTAGGGTCCAGGTGAGGGTACGGCAACGTTTTAGGGGGAGCGTGCGTGTGAGGGCGTGGGTTAGTGTTAGCGTACGGGTTAGGATTATGGGACGGGTGAGGGTCAGGCTTCGGGGAAGGGTTAGGGTTAGGGTTCGGGTAGGGTTAGGGTTAGGGGACGGGGACGGTTTAGGGTCCAGGTGAGGTTACGACAACGCTTTAGGGGGACCGTGCATGTGAGGGCGCGGGTTAGTGTTAGCGTACGGGTTAGGATTAGGGGACGGGTGACGGTCAGGCTTCGGGGAAGGGTTAGGGTTAGGGTTCGGGCTAGAGTTAGGGTTAGGGGACGGGGACGGTTTAGGGTCCAGGTGAGGGTACGGCAACGCTTTAGGGGGAGCGTGCGTGTGAGGGCGCGGGTTAGTGTTAGCGTTCGGGTTAGGATTAGTGGACGGGTGAGGGTCAGTCTTTGGGGAAGGGTTAGGGTTAGGGTTCGGGCTAGGGTTAGGGTTAGGGGACGGGGACGGTTTAGGGTCCAGGTGAGGGTACGGCAACGCTTTAGGGGGAGCGTGCGTGTGAGGGCGCGGGTTAGTGTTAGCGTACGGTTTAGGAATAGGGGACGTGTGAGGGTCAGGCTTCGGGGAAGGGTTAGGGTTAGGGTTCGGGCTAGGGTTAGGGTTAGGGGACGGGGACGGTTTAGGGTACAGGTGAGGGTACGGCAACGCTTTAGGGGGAGCGTGCGTGTGAGGGCGCGGGTTAGTGTTAGCGTACGGGTTAGGATTAGGGGACGGGTGAGGGTCAGGCTTCGGGGAAGGGTTAGGGTTAGGGTTCGGGCTAGAGTTAGGGTTAGGGTACAGGGACGGTTTAGGGTCCAGGTGAGGGTACGGCAACGCTTTAGGCGGAGCGTGCGTGTGAGGGCGCGGGTTAGTGTTAGCGTACGGGTTAGGATTAGGGGACGGGTGAGGGTCAGGCTTCGGGGAAGTGTTAGGGTTAGGGTTCGGGCTAGGGTTAGGGTTAGGGGACGGGTACGGTTTAGGGTCCAGGTGAGGGTACGGTAACGCTTTAGGGGGAGCGTGCGTGTGAGGGCGCGGGTTAGTGTTAGCGTACGGGTTAGGATTAGGGGACGGGTGAGGGTCATGCTTCGGGGAAGGGTTAGGGTTAGGATTCGGGCTAGGGTTAGGGTAAGGCGACGGGGACGGTTTAGGGTCCAGGTGAGGGTACGTCAACGCTTTAGGGGGAGCGTGCGTGTGAGGGCGCGGGTTAGTGTTAGCATACGGTTTAGGATTATGGGACGGGTGAGGGTCAGGCTTCGGGGAAGGGTTAGGGTTAGGGTTCGGGCTAGAGTTAGGGTTAGGGGACGGGGACGGTTAGGGTCCAGGTGAGGGTACGGCAAAGCTTTAGGCGGAGCGAGCGTGTGATGGCGCGGGTTAGTGTAAGCGTACGGGTGAGGATTAGGGGACGTGTGAGGGTCAGGCTTCGGGGAAGGGTTAGGGTTAGGGTTCGGGCTAGGGTTAGGCTTAGGGGACGGGGACGGTTTAGGGTCCAGGTGAGGGTACGGCAACGCTATAGGGGGAGCGTGCGTGTGAGGGCGCGGGTTAGTGTTAGCGTACGGGTTAGGATTAGGGGACGGGCGAGGGTCAGGCTTCGGGGAAGGGTTAGGGTTAGGGTTCGGGCTAGGGGTAGGGTTAGGGGACGGGGACGGTTTAGGGTCCAGGTGAGGGTACGGCAACGCTTTAGGGGGAGCGTGCGTGAGAGGGCAAGGGTTAGTGTTAGCGTACGGGTTAGGATTAGGGGACGGGTGAGGGTCAGGCTTCGGGGAAGGGTTAGGGTTAGGGTTCGGGCTAGGGTTAGGGTTAGGGGACGGGGACGGTTTAGGGTCCAGGTGAGGGTACGGCAACGTTTTAGGGGGAGCGTGCGTGTGAGGGCGCGGGTTAGTGTTAGCGTACGGGTTAGGATTAGGGGACGGGTGAGGGTCAGGCTTCGGGGAAGGGTTAGGGTTAGGGTTAGGGGACGGGGACGGTTTAGGGTCCAGGTAGGGTACGGCAACGCTTTATGGGAAGCGTGCGTGTGAGGGTGCGGGTTAGTGTTAGCGTACGGGTTAGGATTAGGGGACGGGTGAGGGTCAGGCTTCGGGGAAGGGTTAGGGTTAGGGTTCGGGCTAGGGTTAGGGTTAGGGGACGGTGACGGTTTAGGGTCCAGGTGAGGGTACGGCAACGCTTTAGGGGGAGCGTGCGTGTGAGGGCGCGGGTTAGTGTTAGCATACGGGTTAGGATTAGGGGACGGGTGAGGGTCAGGCTTCGGGGAAGGGTTAGGGTTAGGGTTCGGGCTAGAGTTAGGGTTAGGGGACGGGGACGGTTAGGGTCCAGGTGAGGGTACGGCAAAGCTTTAGGCGGAGCGAGCGTGTGAGGACGCGGGTTAGTGTAAGCGTACGGGTGAGGATTAGGGGACGTGTGAGGGTCAGGCTTCGGGGAAGGGTTAGGGTTAGGGTTCGGGCTATGGTTAGGCTTAGGGGACGGGGACGGTTTAGGGTCCAGGTGAGGGTACGGCAACGCTATAGGGGGAGCGTGCGTGTGAGGGCGCGGGTTAGTGTTAGCATACGGGTTAGGATTAGGGGACGGGCGAGGGTCAGGCTTCGGGGAAGGGTTAGGGTTAGGGTTCGGGCTAGGGGTAGGGTTAGGGGACGGGGACGGTTTAGGGTCCAGCTGAGGGTATGGCAACGCTTTAGGTGGAGCGTGCGTGTGAGGGCGCGGGTTAGTGTTAGCGTACGGGTTAGGATTAGGGGACGGGTGAGGGTCAGGCTTCGGGGAAGGGTTAGGGTTAGGGATCAGGCTAGGGTTAGGGTTACGGGACAGGGACGGTTTAGGGTCCAGGTGAGGGTACGGCAACGCTTTAGGGGGAGCGTGTGTGTGAGGGCGTGGGTTAGTGTTAGCGTACGGGTTAGGAGTAGGGGACGGTTGAGGGTCAGGCTTCGGGGAAGGTTTAGGGTTAGGGTTCGGGCTAGGGTTAGGGTTAGGGGACGGGGACGGTTTAGGGTCCAGGTGAGGGTACGGCAACGCTTTAAGGGGAGCGTGCGTGTGAGGGCGAGGGTTAGTGTGAGCGTACGGGTTAGGATTAGGGGACGGGTGAGGGTCAGGCTTCGGGGAAGGGTTAGGGTTAGGGTTCGGGCTAGGGTTAGGGTTAGGGGACGGGGACAGTTTAGGGTCCAGGTGAGGGTACGGCAACGTTTTAGGGGGAGCGTGCGTGTGAGGGCGCGGGTTAGTGTTAGCGTACGGGTTAGGATTAGGAGACGGGTGAGGGTCAGGCTTCGGGGAAGGGTTAGGGTTAGGGTTAGGGGACGGGGACGGTTTAGGGTTCAGGTGAGGGTACGGCAACGCTTTAGGGGGAGCGTGCGTGTGAGGGCGCGGGGTAGTGTTAGCACACGGGTTAGGATTAGGGGACGGGTGAGGGTCAGGCTTCGGGGAAGGGTTAGGGTTAGGGTTCGGGCTAGGGTTAGGGTTAGGGGACGGGGACGGTTTAGGGTCCAGGTGAGGGTACGGCAACGCTTTAGGGGGAGCGTGCGTGTGAGGGCGCGGGTTAGTGTTAGCGTACGGGTTAGGATTAGGGGACGGGTGAGGGTCAGGCTTCGGGAAAGTGTTAGGGTTAGCGTTCGGGCTAGGGTTAGGGTTAGGGGACGGGGACGGTTTAGGGTCCAGGTGAGGGTACGGCAACGCTTTAGTGGGAGCGTTCGTGTGAGGGCGCGGATTAGTGTTAGCGTACGGGTTAGGATTAGGGGACGGGCGAGGGTCAGGCTTCGGGGAAGGGTTAGGGTTAGGGTTTGGGCTAGGGTTAGCGTTAGGGGACGGGGACGATTTAGTGTCCAGGTGAGGGAACGGCAACGCTTTCGGGGAACCGTGCGTGTGAGGGCGCGGGTTAGTGTTAGCGTACGGGTTAGGATTAGGGGACGGGTGAGGGTCAGGCTTCGGGGAAAGGTTAGGTTTAGGGGTCGGGCTAGGGTTAGGGTTACGGGACACGGACGGTTTAGGGTCCAGGTGAGGGTACGGCAACGCTTTAGGGGGAGCGTGTGTGTGAGGGCGTGGGTTAGTGTTAGCGTACGGGTTAGGAGTAGGGGACGGTTGAGGGTCAGGCTTCGGGGAAGGGTTAGGGTTAGGGTTCGGGCTAGGGTTAGGGTTAGGGGACGGGGACGGTTTAGGGTCCAGGTGAGGGTACGGCAACGCTTTAGGGGGAGCGTGCGTGAGAGGGCGAGGGTTAGTGTTAGCGTACGGGTTAGGATTAGGGGACGGGTGAGGGTCAGGCTTCGGGGAAGGGTTAGGGTTAGGGTTCGGGCTAGGGTTAGGGTTAGGGGACGGGGACGGTTTAGGGTCCAGGTGAGGGTACGGCAACGCTTTAGGGGGAGCGTGCGTGTGAGGGCGCGGGTTAGTGTTAGCGTACGGGTTAGGATTAGGGGACGGGTGAGGGTCAGGCTTTGGGGAAGGGTTAGGGCTAGGGTTAGGGGACGGGGACGGTTTAGGGTCCAGGTGAGGGTACGGCAACGCTTTAGGGGGAGCGTGCGTGTGAGGGCGCGGGTTAGTGTTAGCGTACGGGTTAGGATTAGGGGACGGGTGAGGGTCATGCTTTGGGGAAGGGTTAGGGTTAGGGTTAGGGGACGGGGACGGTTAGGGTCCAGGTGAGGGTACAGCAAAGCTTTAGGCGGAGCGAGCGTGTGAGGGCGCGGGTTAGTGTAAGCGTAGGGTTGAGGATTAGGGGACGTGTGAGGGTCAGGCTTCGGGGAAGGGTTAGGGTTAGGGTTCGGGCTAGGGTTAGGGTTAGGGGATGGGGACGGTTTAGGGTCCAGGTGAGGGTACGGCAACGCTTTAGGGGGAGCGAGCATTTGAGAGCGCGGGTTAGTGTTAGCGTACGGGTTACGATTAGGGGACGGGTGAGGGTCATGCTTCGGGGAAGGGTTAGGGTTAGGGTTCGGGCTAGGGTTATGGTTAGGGGACGGGGACGGTTTAGAGTCCAGGTGAGGTTACGGCAACGCTTTAGGGGGAGCGTGCGTGTGAGGGCGTGGGTTAGTGTTAGCATACGGGTTAGGATTAGGGGACGGGTGAGGGTCAGGCTTCGGGGAAGGTTTAGAGTTATGGTTCGGGCTAGGGTTAGGGTTAGGGGACGGGGATGGTTTAGGGTCCAGGTGAGGGTACGGCACGCTTTAGGGGGAGCGTGCGTGTGAGGGTGCGGGTTAGTGTTAGCGTACGGGTTAGGATTAGGGGACAGGTGAGCGTCCGGCTTCGGGGAAGGGTTAGGGTTAGGGTTCGGGGTAGGGTTACGGTTAGGGGACGGGGACGGTTTAGGGTCCAGGTGAGGGTACGGCAAAGCTTTAGGGGGAGCGTGCGTGTGAGGGCGCGGGTTAGTGTTAGCATAAGGGTTAGGATTAGGGGACGGGTGAGGGTCATGCTTCGGGGAAGGGTTAGGGTTAGGGTTCGGGCTAGGGTTAGGGTTAGGGGACGGGGACGGTTTCGGGTCAGGTGAGGGTACGGCAATGCTTTAGGGGGAGCGTGCGTGTGAGGGCGCGGGGTAGTGTTAGCGTACGGGTTAGGATTAGTGGATGGGTGAGGGTCAGGCTTCGGGGAAGGGTTAGGGTTAGGGTTCGGGCTAGGGTTAGCGTTTGGGGACGTGGACGGTTTAGGGTCCAGGAGAGGGTACGGCAACGCTTTAGGGGGAGCGTGCGTGTGAGGGCGCGGGTTAGTGTTAGCGTACGGGTTAGGATTTGGGGACGGGTGAGGGTCAGGCTTCGGGGAAGTGTTAGGTTTAGGGTTCAGGCTAGGGTTAGGGGACGGGGACGGTTTAGGGTCCAGGTGAGGGTACGGCAACGCTTTAGGGGGAGCGTGCGTGTGAGGGCGCGGGTTAGTGTTGGTGTACGGGTTAGGATTAAGGGACGGGTGAGGGTCAGGCTTCGGGGAATGGTTAGGGTTAGGGTTCGGGCTAGGGTTAGGGTTAGGGGACGGGGACGGTTTAGGGTCCAGGTGAGGGTACGGCAACGTTTTAGGGGGAGCGTGCGTGTGAGGGCGCGGGTTAGTGTTAGCGTACGGGTTAGGATTATGGGACAGGTGAGGGTCAGGCTTCGGGGAAGGGTTAGGGTTAGGGTTCGGGCTAGGGTTAGGGTTAGGGGACGGGGACGGTTTAGGTTCCAGGTGGGGGTACGGCAACGCTTTAGGGGGAGCATGCGTGTGAGGGCGCGGGTTAGTGTTAGCGTACGGGTTAGGATTAGGCTACGGGTGAGTGTCAGGCTTCGGGGAAGGGTTAGGGTTCGGGCTAGGGTTAGGGTTAGGGGACGGGGACGGTTTAGGGTCCAGGTGAGGGTACGGCAACGCTTTAGGGGGAGCGTGCGTGTGAGGGCGCGGGTTAGTGTTAGTGTACGGGTTAGGATTAGGGGACGGTGAGGGTCAGGCTTCGGGGAAGGGTTAGGGTTAGGGTTCGGGCTAGGGTTAGGGTTAGGGGACGGGGACGGTTTAGGGCCCAGGTGAGGGTACGGCACGCTTTAGGGGGAGCGTGCATGTGAGGGCGCGGGTTAGTGTTAGCGTACGGGTTAGGATTAGGGGACGGGTGAGCGTCAGGCTTCGGGGAAGGGTTAGGGTTAGGGTTCGGGCTAGGGTTACGGTTAGGGGACGGGGACGGTTTAGGGTCCAGGTGAGGGTACGGCAAAGCTTTAGGGGGAGCGTGCGTGTGAGGGCGCGCGTTAGTGTTAGCATACGGGTTAGGATTAGGGGACGGGTGAGGGTCATGCTTCGGGGAAGGGTTAGGGTTAGGGTTCGGGCTAGGGTTAGGGTTAGGGGACGGGGACGGTTTCGGGTCCAGGTGAGGGTACGGCAATGCTTTAGGGGGAGCGTGCGTGTGAGGGCGCGGGGTAGTGTTAGCGTACGGGTTAGGATTAGTGGAGGGGTGAGGGTCAGGCTTCGGGGAAGGGTTAGGGCTAGGGTTCGGGCTAGGGTTAGGGTTAGGGTACTGGGACGGTTTAGGGTCCCGGTGAGGGTATGGCAACGCTTTAGGGGGAGCGTGCGTGTGAGGGCGTGGGTTAGTGTTAGCGTACGGGTTAGGATTAGTGGATGGGTGAGGGTCAGGCTTCGGGGAAGAGTTACGGTTAGGTTTCGGGCTAGGGTCAGGGTTAGGGGACGGGGACGGTTTAGGGTCCAGGTGAGGGTACGGCAACGCTTTAGGGGGAGCGTGCGTGTGAGGGCGCAGGTTAGTGTTAGTGTACGGGTTAGGATTAGGGGACGGTGAGGGTCAGGCTTCGGGGAAGGGTTAGGGTTAGGGTTCGGGCTAGGGTTAGGGTTAGGGGACGGGGACGGTTTAGGGCCCAGGTGAGGGTACGGCAACGCTTTAGGGGGAGCGTGCGTGTGAGGGCGCGGGTTACTGTTAACGTACGGGTTAGGATTAGGGGACGGGTGAGGGTCAGGCTTCGGGGAAGGTTTAGGGTTAGGGTTCGGGCTAGGGTTAGGGTTAGGGGACGGGGACGGTTTAGGGTCCAGGTGAGGGTACGGCAACGCTTTAGGGGGAGCGAGCATTTGAGAGCGCGGGTTAGTGTTAGCGTACGGGTTAGGATTAGGGGACGGGTGAGGGTCAGGCTTCGGGGAAGGGTTAGGGCTAGGGTTCGGGCTAGGGTTAGGGTTAGGGGACTGGGATGGTTTAGGGTCCAGGTGAGGGTACGGCAACGCATTAGGGGGAGCGTGCGTGTGAGGGCGCGGGTTAGTGTTAGCGTACGGGTTAGCATTAGGGGACGGGTGAGGGTCAGGCTTCAGGGAAGGGTTAGGGTTAGGGTTCGGGCTAGGGTTAGGGTTAAGGGACTTGGACGGTTTAGGTTCCCGGTGAGGGTATGGCAACGCTTTAGGGGGAGCGTGCGTGTGAGGGCGTGGGTTAGTGTTAGCGTACGGGTTAGGATTAGTGGATGGGTGAGGGTCAGGCTTCGGGGAAGAGTTACGGTTAGGGTTCGGGCTAGGGTCAGGGTTAGGGGACGGGGACGGTTTAGGGTCCAGGTGACGGTACGGCAACGCTTTAGGGGGAGCGTGCATGTGAGGGCGCGGGTTAGTGTTAGCGTACGGGTTAGGATTAGGGGACGGGTGAGGGTCAGGCTTCGGGGAAGGGTTAGGGTTAGGGTTCGGGCTAGGGTTAGGGTTAGGGGACGGGGACGGTTTAGGGTCCAGGTGAGGGTACGGCAACGCTTTAGGGGGAGCCTGCGTGTGAGGGCGCGGGTTAGTGTTAGCGTACGGGTTAGGATTAGGGGACGGGTGCGGGTCAGGCTTCGGGGAAGGGTTAGGGTTAGGGTTCGGGCTAGGGTTAGGGTTAGGGGACGGGGACGGTTTAGTGTCCAAGTGAGGGTACGGCAACGCTTTAGGGGGAGCGTGCGTGTGAGGGCGCGGGTTAGTGTTAGTGTACGGGTTAGGATTAAGGGACGGGTGAGGGTCAGGCTTCGGGGAAGGGTTAGGGTTAGGGTTCGGGCTAGGGTTAGGCTTAGGGGACGGGGACGGTTTAGGGTCCAGGTGAGGGTACGGCAACGCTTTAGGGGGAGCGTGCGTGTGAGGGGGCGGGTTAGTGTTAGCGTACGGGTTAGGATTAGGGGACGGGCGAGGGTCAGGCTTCGGGGAAGGGTTAGGGTTAGAGGTCGGGCTAGGGTTAGGGTTAGGGGACGGGGACGGTATAGGGTCCAGGTGAGGGTACGGCAACGCTTTAGGGGGAGCGTGCATGTGAGGGCGCGGGTTAGTGTTAGCGTACGGGTTAGGATTAGGGGACGGGTGAGGGTCAGGCTTCGGGGAAGGGTTAGGGTTAGGGTTCGGGCTAGGGTTAGGCTTAGGGGACGGGGACGGTTTAGGGTCCAGGTGAGGGTACGGCAACGCTTTAGGGGGAGCGTGCGTGTGAGGGCGCGGGGTAGTGTTAGCGTACGGGTTAGGATTATGGGACAGGTGAGGGTCAGGCTTCGGGGAAGTGTTAGGGTTAGGGTTCGGGCTAGGATTAGGGTAAGGGGACGGGGACGGTTTAGGGTCCAGGTGAGGGTACGGCAACGTTTTAGGGGGAGCGTGCGTGTGAGGGCGCGGGTTAGTGTTAGCGTACGGGTTAGTATTAGGGGACGGGTGAGGGTCAGGTTTCGGGGAAGGGTTAGGGTTAGGGTTCGGTCTAGGGTTAGGGTTAGGGTACGGGGACGGTTTAGGGTCCAGGTGAGGGTACGGCAACGCTTTAGGGGGAGCGTGCGTGTGAGGGCGCGGGGTAGTGTTAGCGTACGGGTTAGGATTATGGGACGGGTGAGGGTCAGGCTTCGGGGAAGGGTTAGGGTTAGGGTTCGGGCTAGGGTTAGGGTTAGGGGACGGGGACGGTTTAGGGTCCAGGTGAGGGTACGGCAATGCTTTAGGGGGACCGTGCGTGTGAGGGCGCGGGTTACTGTTAGCGTACCCGTTAGGATTAGGGGACGGGTGAGGGTCAGGCTTCGGGGAAGGGTTAGGGTTAGGGTTCGGGCTAGGGTTAGGGTTAGGGGACGGGGACGGTTTAGGGTCCAGGTGAGGGTACGGCAACGCTTTAGGGGGAGCGAGCATTTGAGAGCGCAGGTTAGTGTTAGCGTACTGGTTACGATTAGGGGATGGGTGAGGGTCAGGCTTCGGGGAAGGGTTAGGGTTAGGGTTCGGGCTAGGGTTAGGGTTAGGGTACGGGGACGGTTTAGGGTCCAGGTGAGGTTATGGCAACGCTTTAGGGGGAGCGTGCGTGTGAGGGCGCGGGTTAGTGTTAGCGTACGGGTTAGGATTAGGGGACGGGTGAGGGTCAGGCTTCGGGGAAGGGTTAGGGTTAGGGTTCGGGCTAGGGTTAGGGTTAGGGGCCGGGGACGTTTTAGGGTCCAGGTGAGGGTACGACAACGCTTTAGGGGGAGCGTGCGTGTGAGGGCGTGGGTTAGTGTTAGCGTACGGGTTAGGATTAGGGGACGGGTGAGGGTCAGGCTTCGGGGAAGTGTTAGGGCTAGGGTTCGAGCTAGGGTTAGGGTTAGGGGACTGGGACGGTTTAGGGTCCAGGTGAGGGTACGGCAACGCTTTAGGGGGAGCGTGCGTGTGAGGGCGCGGGTTAGTGTTAGCGTACGGTTTAGGATTAGGGGACGGGTGAGGGTCAGGCTTCGGGGAAGGGTTAGTGTTAGGGGTCGGGCTAGGGTTAGGGTTACGGGACAGGGACGGTTTAGGGTCCAGGTGAGGGTACGACAACGCTTTAGGGGGAGCGTGTGTGTGAGGGCGTGGGTTAGTGTTAGCGTACGGGTTAGGAGTAGGGGACGGTTGAGGGTCAGGCTTCGGGGAAGTGTTTGGGTTAGGGTTCGGGCTAGGGTTAGGGTTAGGGGACGGGGACGGTTTAGGGTCCAGGTGATGGTACGGCAACGCTTTAGGGGGAGTGTGCGTGTGAGGGCGAGGGTTAGTGTTAGCGTACGGGTTAGGATTAGGGGACGGGTGAGGGTCAGGCTTCGGGGAAGGGTTAGGGTTAGGGTTCGGGCTAGGGTTAGGGTTAGGGGACGGGTACGGTTTAGGGTCCAGGTGAGGGTACGGCAACGTTTTAGGGGGAGCGTGCGTGTGAGGGCGTGGGTTAGTGTTAGCGTACGGGTTAGGATTATGGGACGGGTGAGGGTCAGGCTTCGGGGAAGGGTTAGGGTTAGGGTTCGGGTAGGGTTAGGGTTAGGGGACGGGGACGGTTTAGGGTCCAGGTGAGGTTACGACAACGCTTTCGGGGGACCGTGCATGTGAGGGCGCGGGTTAGTGTTAGCGTACGGGTTAGGATTAGGGGACGGGTGACGGTCAGGCTTCGGGGAAGGGTTAGGGTTAGGGTTCGGGCTAGAGTTAGGGTTAGGGGACGGGGACGGTTTAGGGTCCAGGTGAGGGTACGGCAACGCTTTAGGGGGAGCGTGCGTGTGAGGGCGCGGGTTAGTGTTAGCGTTCGGGTTAGGATTAGTGGACGGGTGAGGGTCAGGCTTCGGGGAAGGGTTAGGGTTAGGGTTCGGGCTAGGGTTAGGGTTAGGGGACGGGGACGGTTTAGGGTCCAGGTGAGGGTACGGCAACGCTTTAGGGGGAGCGTGCGTGTGAGGGCGCGGGTTAGTGTTAGCGTACGGTTTAGGAATAGGGGACGTGTGAGGGTCAGGCTTCGGGGAAGGGTTAGGGTTAGGGTTCGGGCTAGGGTTAGGGTTAGGGGACGGGGACGGTTTAGGGTACAGGTGAGGGTACGGCAACGCTTTAGGGGGAGCGTGCGTGTGAGGGCGCGGGTTAGTGTTAGCGTACGGGTTAGGATTAGGGGACGGGTGAGGGTCAGGCTTCGGGGAAGGGTTAGGGTTAGGGTTCGGGCTAGAGTTAGGGTTAGGGTACAGGGACGGTTTAGGGTCCAGGTGAGGGTACGGCAACGCTTTAGGCGGAGCGTGCGTGTGAGGGCGCGGGTTAGTGTTAGCGTACGGGTTAGGATTAGGGGACGGGTGAGGGTCAGGCTTCGGGGAAGGGTTAGGGTTAGGGTTCGGGCTAGGGTTAGGGTTAGGGGACGGGTACGGTTTAGGGTCCAGGTGAGGGTACGGTAACGCTTTAGGGGGAGCGTGCGTGTGAGGGCGCGGGTTAGTGTTAGCGTACGGGTTAGGATTAGGGGACGGGTGAGGGTCATTCTTCGGGGAAGGGTTAGGGTTAGGATTCGGGCTAGGGTTAGGGTAAGGGGACGGGGACGGTTTAGGGTCCAGGTGAGGGTACGTCAACGCTTTAGGGGGAGCGTGCGTGTGAGGGCGCGGGTTAGTGTTAGCATACGGTTTAGGATTATGGGACGGGTGAGGGTCAGGCTTCGGGGAAGGGTTAGGGTTAGGGTTCGGGCTAGAGTTAGGGTTAGGGGACGGGGATGGTTAGGGTCCAGGTGAGGGTACGGCAAAGCTTTAGGCGGAGCGAGCGTGTGATGGCGCGGGTTAGTGTAAGCGTACGGGTGAGGATTAGGGGACGTGTGAGGGTCAGGCTTCGGGGAAGGGTTAGGTTTAGGGTTCGGGCTAGGGTTAGGCTTAGGGGACGGGGACGGTTTAGGGTCCAGGTGAGGGTACGGCAACGCTATACGGGGAGCGTGCGTGTGAGGGCGCGGGTTAGTGTTAGCGTACGGGTTAGGATTAGGGGACGGGCGAGGGTCAGGCTTCGGGGAAGGGTTAGGGTTAGGGTTCGGGCTAGGGGTAGGGTTAGGGGACGGGGACGGTTTAGGGTCCAGGTGAGGGTACGGCAACGCTTTAGGGGGAGCGTGCGTGAGAGGGCAAGGTTTAGTGTTAGCGTACGGGTTAGGATTAGGGGACGGGTGAGGGTCAGGCTTCGGGGAAGGGTTAGGGTTAGGGTTCGGGCTAGGGTTAGGGTTAGGGGACGGGGACGGTTTAGGGTCCAGGTGAGGGTACGGCAACGTTTTAGGGGGAGCGTGCGTGTGAGGGCGTGGGTTAGTGTTAGTGTACGGGTTAGGATTAGGGGACGGGTGAGGGTCAGGCTTCGGGGAAGGGTTAGGGTTAGGGTTAGGGGACGGGGACGGTTTAGGGTCCAGGTGAGGGTACGGCAACGCTTTAGGGGAAGCGTGCGTGTGAGGGTGCGGGTTAGTGTTAGCGTACGGGTTAGGATTAGGGGACGGGTGAGGGTCAGGCTTCGGGGAAGGGTTAGGGTTAGGGTTCGGGCTAGGGTTAGGGTTAGGGGACGGTGACGGTTTAGGGTCCAGGTGAGGGTACGGCAACGCTTTAGGGGGAGCGTGCGTGTGAGGGCGCGGGTTAGTGTTAGCATACGGGTTAGGATTAGGGGACGGGTGAGGGTCAGGCTTCGGGGAAGGGTTAGGGTTAGGGTTCGGGCTAGAGTTAGGGTTAGGGGACGGGGACGGTTAGGGTCCAGGTGAGGGTACGGCAAAGCTTTAGGCGGAGCGAGCGTGTGAGGGCGCGGGTTAGTGTAAGCGTACGGGTGAGGATTAGGGGACGTGTGAGGGTCAGGCTTCGGGGAAGGGTTAGGGTTAGGGTTCGGGCTATGGTTAGGCTTAGGGGACGGGGACGGTTTAGGGTCCAGGTGAGGGTACGGCAACGCTATAGGGGGAGCGTGCGTGTGAGGGCGCGGGTTAGTGTTAGCATACGGGTTAGGATTAGGGGACGGGCGAGGGTCAGGCTTCGGGGAAGGGTTAGGGTTAGGGTTCGGGCTAGGGGTAGGGTTAGGGGACGGGGACGGTTTAGGGTCCAGGTGAGGGTATGGCAACGCTTTAGGTGGAGCGTGCGTGTGAGGGCGCGGGTTAGTGTTAGCGTACGGGTTAGGATTAGGGGACGGGTGAGGGTCAGGCTTCGGGGAAGGGTTAGGGTTAGGGATCAGGCTAGGGTTAGGGTTACGGGACAGGGACGGTTTAGGGTCCAGGTGAGGGTACGGCAACGCTTTAGGGGGAGCGTGTGTGTGAGGGCGTGGGTTAGTGTTCGCGTACGGGTTAGGAGTAGGGGACGGTTGAGGGTCAGGCTTCGGGGAAGGGTTAGGGTTAGGGTTCGGGCTAGGGTTAGGGTTAGGGGACGGGGACGGTTTAGGGTCCAGATGAGGGTACGGCAACGCTTTAGGGGGAGCGTGCGTGAGAGGGCGAGGGTTAGTGTTAGCGTACGGGTTAGGATTAGGGGACGGGTGAGGGTCAGGCTTCGGGGAAGGGTTAGGGTTAGGGTTCGGGCTAGGGTTAGGGTTAGGGGACGGGGACGGTTTAGGGTCCAGGTGAGGGTACGGCAACGCTTTAGGGGGAGCGTGCGTGTGAGGGCGCGGGTTAGTGTTAGCGTACGGGTCAGGATTAGGGGACGGGTGAGGGTCAGGCTTTGGGGAAGGGTTAGGGTTAGGGTTAGGGGACGGGGACGGTTTAGGGTCCAGGTGAGGGTACGGCAACGCTTTAGGGGGAGCGTGCGTGTGAGGGCGCGGGTTAGTGTTAGCGTACGGGTTAGGATTAGGGGACGGGTGAGGGTCAGGCTTCGGGGAAGGGTTAGGGTTAGGGTTAGGGGACGGGGACGGTTAGGGTCCAGGTGAGGGTACAGCAAAGCTTTAGGCGGAGCGAGCGTGTGAGGGCGCGGGTTAGTGTAAGCGTACGGTTGAGGATTAGGGGACGTGTGAGGGTCAGGCTTCGGGGAAGGGTTAGGGTTAGGGTTCGGGCTAGGGTTAGGCTTAGGGGACGGGGACGGTTTAGGGTCCAGGTGAGGGTACGGCAACGCTATAGGGTGAGCGTGCGTGTGAGGGCGTGGGTTAGTGTTAGCATACGGGTTAGGATTAGGGGACGGGCGAGGGTCAGGCTTCGGGGAAGTGTTAGGGTTAGGGTTCGGGCTAGGGGTAGGGTTAGGGGACGGGGACGGTTTAGGGTCCAGGTGAGGGTACGGCAACGCTTTAGGGGGAGCGTGCGTGTGAGGGCGCGGGTTAGTGTTAGCGTACGGGTTAGGATTAGGGGACGGGTGAGGGTCAGGCTTCGGGGAAGGGTTAGGGTTAGGGGTCGGGCTAGGGTTAGGGTTACGGGACAGGGACGGTTTAGGGTCCAGGTGAGGGTACGGCAACGCTTTAGGGGGAGCGTGTGTGTGAGGGCGTGGGTTAGTGTTAGCGTATGGGTTAGGAGTAGGGGACGGTTGAGGGTCAGGCTTCGGGGAAGGGTTAGGGTTAGGGTTCGGGCTAGGGTTAGGGTTAGGGGACGGGGACGGTTTCGTGTCCAGGTGAGGGTACGGCAATGCTTTAGGGGGAGCGTGCGTGTGAGGGCGAGGGTTAGTGCTAGCGTACGGGTTAGGATTAGGGGACGGGTGAGGGTCAGGCTTCGGGGAAGGGTTAGGGTTAGGGTTCGGGCTAGGGTTAGGGTTAGGGGACGGGGACGGTTTAGGGTCCAGGTGAGGGTACGGCAAAGTTTTAGGGGGAGCGTGCGTGTGAGGGCGCGGGTTAGTGTTAGCGTACGGGTTAGGATTAGGGGACGGGTGAGGGTCAGGCTTCGGGGAAGGGTTAGGGTTAGGGTTAGGGGACGGGGACGGTTTAGGGTCCAGGTGAGGGTACGGCAACGCTTTAGGGGGAGCGTGCGTGTGAGGGCGCGGGGTAGTGTTAGCGTACGGGTTAGGATTAGGGGACGGGTGAGGGTCAGGCTTCGGGGAAGGGTTAGGGTTAGGGTTCGGGCTAGGGTTAGGGTTAGGGGACGGGGACGGTTTAGGGTCCAGGTGAGGGTACAACAACGCTTTAGGGGGAGCGTGCGTGTGAGGGCGCGGGTTAGTGTTAGCGTACGGGTTAGGATTAGGGGACGGGTGAGGGTCAGGCTTCGGGGAAGTGTTAGGGTTAGCGTTCGGGCTAGGGTTAGGGTTAGGGGACGGGGACGGTTTAGGGTCCAGGTGAGGGTACGGCAACGCTTTAGTGGGAGCGTGCGTGTGAGGGCGCGGGTTAGTGTTAGCGTACGGGTTAGGATTAGGGGACGGGTGAGTGTCAGGCTTCGGGGAAGGGTTCGGGTTAGGGTTCGGGCTAGGGTTAGGGTTAGGGGACGGGGACGGTTTAGGGTCCAGGTGAGGGTACGGCAACGCTTTCGGGGGACCGTGCGTGTGAGGGCGCGGGTTAGTGTTAGCATACGGGTTAGGATTAGGGAACGGGTGAGGGTCAGGCTTCGGGGAAGGGTTAGGGTTAGGGTTTGGGCTAGGGTTAGGGTTAGGGGACGGGGACGGTTTAGGGTCCAGGTGAGGGTACGGCAACGCTTTAGGGGGAGCGTGCGTGTGAGGGCGCGGGTTAGTGTTAGCGTACGGGTTAGGATTAGGGGACGGGTGACGGTCAGGCTTCCTGGAATGGGTAGGGTTAGGGTTCGGGCTAGGGTTAGGGTTAGGGGACGGGGACGGTTTAGGGTCCAGGTGAGGGTATGGCAATGCTTTAGGGGGAGCGTGCGTGTGAGGGCGCGGGTTAGTGTTAGCGTACGGGTTAGGATTAGGGGACGGGTGAGGGTCAGGCTTCGGGGAAGGGTAAGGGTTAGGGTTCGGGCTAGGGTTAGGGTTAGGGGACGGGGACGGTTTAGGGTCCAGGTGAGGTTACGGCAACGCTTTAGGGGGAGCGTGCATGTGAGGGCGCGGGTTAGTGTTAGCGTACGGGTTAGGATTAGGGGACGGGTGAGGGTCAGGCTTCGGGGAAGGGTTAGGGTTAGGTTTCGGGCTAGGTTTAGGGTTAGGGGACGGGGACGGTTTAGCGTCCAGGTGAGGGTACGGCAACGCTTTAGGGGGAGCGTGCGTGTGAGGGCGCGGGTTAGTGTTAGCGTACGGGTTCGGATTAGGGAACGGTTGAGGGTCAGGCTTCGGGGAAGGGTTAGGGTTAGGGTTCGGGCTAGGGTTAGGGTTAGGGGACGGGGACGGTTTAGGGTCCAGGTGAAGGTACGGCAACGCTTTAGGGGGAGCGTGCGTGTGAGGGCGCGGGTTAGTGTTAGCGTACGGGTTAGGATTAGGGGACGGGTGAGGGTCAGGCTTCGGGGAAGGGTTAGGGTTAGGGTTCGGGCTAGGGTTAGGGTTACGGGACAGGGACGGTTTAGGGTCCAGGTGAGGGTACGGCAACGCTTTAGGGGGACCATGTGTGTGAGGGCACGGGTTAGTGTTAGCGTACGTGTTAGGAGTAGGGGACGGTTGAGGGTCAGGCTTCGGGGAAGGGTTAGGGTTAGGGTTCGGGCTAGGGTTAGGGTTAGGGGACGGGGACGGTTTAGGGTCCAGGTGAGGGTACGGCAACGCTTTAGGGTGAGCGTGCATGTGAGGGCACGGGTTAGTGTTAGCGTACGGGTTAGGATTAGGGGACAGGTGAGGGTCAGGCTTCGGGGAAGGGTTAGGGTTAGGGTTCGGGCTAGGGTTAGGCTTAGGGGACGGGGACGGTTTAGCATCCAGGTGAGGGTACGGCAACGCTTTAGGGGGAGCGTGCGTGTGAGGGCGCGGGTTAGTGTTAGCGTACGGGTTCGGATTAGGGAACGGGTGAGGGTCAGGCTTCGGGGAAGGGTTAGGGTTAGGGTTCGGGCTAGGGTTAGGGTTAGGGGACGGGGACGGTTTAGGGTCCAGGTGAGGGTACGGCAACGCTTTAGGGGGAGCGTGCGTGTGAGGGCGCGGGTTAGTGTTAGCGTACGGGTTAGGATTAGGGGACGGGTGAGGGTCAGGCTTCGGGGAAGGGTTAGGGTTAGGGTTCGGGCTAGGGTTAGGGTTAGGGGACGGGGACGGTTTAGGGTCCAGGTGAGGGTACGGCAACGCTTTAGGGTGAGCGTGCATGTGAGGGCACGGGTTAGTGTTAGCGTACGGGTTAGGATTAGGGGACAGGTGAGGGTCAGGCTTCGGGGAAGGGTTAGGGTTAGGGTTCGGGCTAGGGTTAGGCTTAGGGGACGGGGACGGTTTAGCATCCAGGTGAGGGTACGGCAACGCTTTAGGGGGAGCGTGCGTGTGAGGGCGCGGGTTAGTGTTAGCGTACGGGTTCGGATTAGGGAACGGGTGAGGGTCAGGCTTCGGGGAAGGGTTAGGGTTAGGGTTCGGGCTAGGGTTAGGGTTAGGGGACGGGGACGGTTTAGGGTCCAGGTGAGGGTACGGCAACGCTTTAGGGGGAGCGTGCGTGTGAGGGCGCGGGTTAGTGTTAGCGTACGGGTTAGGATTAGGGGACGGGTGAGGGTCAGGCTTCGGGGAAGGGTTAGTGTTAGGGTTCGGGCTAGGGTTAGGGTTACGGGACAGGGACGGTTTAGGGTCCAGGTGAGGGTACGGCAACGCTTTATGGGGACCATGTGTGTGAGGGCACGGGTTAGTGTTAGCGTACGTGTTAGGAGTAGGGGACGGTTGAGGGTCAGGCTTCGGGGAAGGGTTAGGGTTAGGGTTCGGGCTAGGGTTAGGGTTAGGGGACGGGGACGGTTTAGGGTCCAGGTGAGGGTACGGCAACGCTTTAGGGGGAGCGTGCGTGTGAGGGCGAGGGTTAGTGTTAGCGTACGGGTTAGGATTAGGGGACGGGTGAGGGTCAGGCTTCGGGGAAGGGTTAGAGTTAGGGTTCGGGCTAGGGTTAGTGTTAGGGGACGGGGACGGTTTAGGGTCCAGGTGAGGGTACGGCAACGTTTTAGTGGGAGCGTGCGTGTGAGGGCGTGGCTTAGTGTTAGCGTACGGTTTAGGATTAGGAGACGGTTGAGGGTCAGGCTTCGGGGAAGGGTTAGGGTTAGGGTTCGGGCTAGGGTTAGGGTTAGGGGACGGGGACGGGTTAGGGTCCAGGTGAGGGTACGGCAACGCTTTAGGGGCAGCGTGCGTGTGAGGGCGCGGGTTAGTGTTAGCGTACGGGTTAGGATTAGGGGATGGGTGAGGGTCAGGCTTCGGAGAAGGGTTAGGGTTAGGGTTTGGGCTAGGGTTAGGGTTAGGGGACGGGGACGGTTTAGGGTCCAGGTGAGGGTACGGCAACGCTTTAGGGGGAGCGTGCATGTGAGGGCGCGGGTTAGTGTTAGCGTTCGTGTTAGGATTAGTGGACGGGTGAGGGTCAGGCTTCGGGGAAGGGTTAGGGTTAGGGTTCGGGCTAGGGTTAGGGTTAGGGGACGGGGACGGTTTCGGGTCCAGGTGAGGGTACGGCAACGCTTTAGGGGGAGAGTGCGTGTTAGGGCGCGGGTTAGTGTTAGCGTACGGTTTAGGATTAGGGGACGTGTGAGGGTCAGGCTTCGGAGAAGGGTTAAGGTTAGGGTTGGGGCTAGGGTTAGGGTTAGGGGACGGGGACGGTTTAGGGTCCAGGTGAGGGTACGGCAACGCTTTAGGGGCAGCGTGCGTGTGAGGGCGCGGGTTAGTGTTAGCGTACGGGTTAGGATTAGGGGACGGGTGAGGGTCAGGCTTCGGGGAAGGGTTAGGGTTAGGGTTCGGGCTAGAGTTAGGGTTAGGGGACGGTGACGGTTTAGGGTCCAGGTGAGGGTACGGCAACGCTTTAGGGGGAGCGTGCGTGTGAGGGCGCGGGTTAGTGTTAGCGTACGGGTTAGGATTAGGGGACGGGTGAGGGTCATGCTTCGGGGAAGGGTTAGGGTTAGGGTTCGGGCTAGGGTTAGGGTAAGGGGACGGGGACGGTTTAGGGTCCAGGTGAGGGTACGGCAATGCTTTAGGGGGAGCGTGCGTGTGAGGGCGCGGGTTAGTGTTAGCATACGGGTTAGGATTAGGTGACGGGTGAGGGTCAGGCTTCGGGGAAGGGTTAGGGTTAGGGTTCGGGCTAGAGTTAGGGTTAGGTGACGGGGACGGTTAGGGTCCAGGTGAGGGTACGGCAAAGCTTTAGGCGGAGCGAGCGTGTGAGGGCGCGAGTTAGTGTAAGCGTACGGGTGAGGATTAGGGGACGTGTGAGGGTCAGGCTTCGGGGAAGGGTTAGGGTTAGGGTTCGGGCTAGGGTTAGGCTTAGGGGACGGGAACGGTTTAGGGCACAGGTGAGGGTACGGCAACGCTTTAGGGGGAGCGTGCATGTGAGGGCGCGGGTTAGTGTTAGCGTACGGGTTAGGATTAGGGGACGGGTGAGGGTCAGGCTTCGGGGAAGGGTTAGGGTTAGGGTTCGGGCTAGGGTTAGGGTTAGGGGACGGGGACGGTTTAGGGTTCAGGTGAGCGTACGGCAACGCCTTAGGGGGAGCGTGCGTGTGAGGGCGTGGGTTAGTGTTAGCGTACGGGTTAGGATTGGGGACGGGTGAGGGTCAGGCTTCGGGGAAGGGTTAGGGTTAGGGTTTGGGCTAGGGCTAAGGTTAGGGGACGGGGACGGTTTAGGGTCCAGGTGAGGGTACGGCAACGCTTTAGGGGGACCGTGCGTGTGAGGGCGCGGGTTAGTGTTAGCGTACGGGTTAGGATTAGGGGACGGGTGAGGGTCAGGCTTCGGGGAAGGGTTAGGGTTAGGGTTCGGGCTAGGGTTAGGGTTAAGGGACGGGCACTGTTTAGGGTCCAGGTGAGGGTACGGCAACGCTTTAGGGGGAGCGTGCGTGTGAGGGCGCGGGTTAGCGTTAGCGTACCGTTTAGGATTAGTGGATGGGTGACGGTCAGGCTTCGGGGAAGGTTTAGGGTTAGCGTTCGGGCTAGGGTTAGGGTTAGGGGATGGGGACGGTTTAGGGTCCAGGTGAGGGTACGGCAACGCTTTAGGGGGAGCGTGAGTGTGAGGGCGCGGGTTAGCGTTAGCGTACGGGTTAGGATTAGGGGACGGGTGAGGGTCAGGCTTCGGGGAAGGGTTAGGGTTAGGGTTCGGGCTAGGGTTAGGGTTAGGGGACGGGGACGGTTTAGGGTCCAGGTGAGGGTACGGCAACGTTTAGGGGGAGCGTGCGTGTGAGGGCACGGGTTAGCGTTAGCGTACGGGTTAGGATTAGGGGACGGGTGAGGGTCAGGCTTCGGGGAAGGGTTAGGGTTAGGGTTCGGGCTAGGGTTAGGGTTAGGACCGGGGACGGTTTTGGGTCCAGGTGAGGGTACGGCAACGCTTTAGGGGGAGCGTGCGTGTGAGGGCGCGGGTTAGTGTTAGCGTACGGGTTAGGATTAGGGGACGGGTGAGGGTCAGGCTTCGGGGAAGGGTTAGGGTTAGGGTTCGGGCTAGGGTTAGGATTAGGGGATGGGGACGGTTTAGGGTCCAGGTGAGGGTACGGCAACGCTTTAGGGGGAGCGTGCGTGTGAGGGCGCCTTGTAGTGTTAGCGTACGGGTTAGGATTATGGGACGGGTGAGGGTCAGGCTTCGGGGAAGGGTTAGGTTTAGGGTTCGGGCTAGGGTTAGGGTTAGGGGACGGGGACGGTTTAGGGTCCAGGAGAGGGTACGGCAACGCTTTAGGGGGAGCGTGCGTGTGAGGGCACGGGTTAGCGTTAGCGTACGGGTTAGGATTAGGGGACGTGTGAGGGTCAGGCTTCGGGGAAGGGTTAGGGTTAGCGTTCGGGCTAGGGTTAGGGTTAGGGGATGGGGACGGTTTAGGGTCCAGGTGAGGGTACAGCAACGCTTTAGGGGGAGCGTGAGTGTGAGGGCGCGGGTTAGCGTTAGCGTACGGGTTAGGATTAGGGGACGGGTGAGGGTCAGGCTTCGGGGAAGTGTCAGGGTTAGGGTTCGGGCTAGGGTTAGGGTTAGGGGACGGGGACGGTTTAGGGTCCAGGTGAGTGTACGGCAACGCTTTAGGGGGAGCGTGCGTGTGAGGGCGCGGGTTAGCGTTAGCGTACGGGTTAGGATTAGGGGACGGGTGAGGGTCAGGCTTCGGGGAAGGGTTAGGGTTAGGGTTCGGGCTAGGGTTAGGGTTAGGACCGGGGACGGTTTTGGGTCCAGGTGAGGGGACGGCAACGCTTTAGGGGGAGCATGCGTGTGAGGGCGCGGGTTAGTGTTAGCGTACGGGTTAGGATTAGGGGATGGGTGAGGGTCAGGCTTCGGGGAAGGGTTAGGGTTAGGGTTCGGGCTAGGGTTAGGATTAGGGGACGGGGACGGTTTAGGGTCCAGGTGAGGGTACGGCAACGCTTTAGGGGGAGCGTGTGTGTGAGGGCGTGGGTAGTGTTAGCGTACGGGTTAGGAGTAGGGGACGGTTGAGGGTCAGGCTTCGGGGAAGGGTTAGGGTTAGGGTTCAGGCTAGGATTAGGGTTAGGGGACGGGGACGGTTTAGGGTCCAGGTGAGGGTACGGCAACGATTTAGGGGGAGCGTGCTTGTGAGGGCGAGGGTTAGTGTTAGCGTACAGGTTAGGATTAGGGGACGGGTGAGTGTCAGGCTTCGGGGAAGGGTTAGGGTTAGGGTTCGGGCTAGGGTTAGGCTTAGGGGACGGGGACGGTTTAGGGTCCAGGTGAGGGTACGGCAATCTTTTAGGGGGAGCGTGCGTGTGAGGGCCCGGGTTAGTGTTAGCGTACGGGTTAGGATTAGGGGACGGGTGAGGGTCAGGCTTCGGGGAAGGGTTAGGGTTAGGGTTAGGGGACGGGGACGGTTTAGGGTCCAGGTGAGGGTACCCCAACGCTTTAGGGGAAGCGTGCTTGTGAGGGCGCGGGGTAGTGTTAGCGTACGGGTCAGGATTAGGGGACGGGTGAGGGTCAGGCTTCGGGGAAGGGTTAGGGTTAGGGTTCGGGCTAGGGTTAGGGTTAGGGGACGGGGACGGTTTAGGGTCCAGGTGAGGGTACGGCAACGCTTTAGGGGGAGCGTGCGTGTGAGGGCGCGGGTTAGTGTTAGCGTACGGGTTAGGATTAGGGGACGTGTGAGGGTCAGGCTTCGGGGAAGGGTTAGGGTTAGGGTTCGGGCTAGAGTTAGGGTTAGGGGACGGGGACGGTTTAGGGTCCAGGTGAGGGTACGGCAACGCTTTAGGCGGAGCGAGCGTGTGAGGGCGCGGGTTAGTGATAGCGTACGGGTGAGGATTAGGGGACGTGTGAGGGTCAGGCTTCGGGGAAGGGTTAGGGTTAGGGTTCGGGCTAGGGTTAGGGTTAGGGGACGGGGACGGATTAGGTTCCAGGTGAGGGTACGGCAACGCTTTAGGGGAAGCGTGCGTGTGAGGGCACGGGTTAGCGTTAGCGTACGGGTTAGGATTAGGGGACGGGTGAGGGTCAGGCTTCGGGGAAGGTTTAGGTTTAGGGTTCGGGCTAGGGTTAGGGTTAGGACCGGGGACGGTTTAGGGTCCAGGTGAGGGTACGGCAACGCTTTAGGGGGAGCGTGCGTGTGAGGGCGCGGGTTAGTGTTAGCGTACGGGTTATGATTAGGGGACGGGTGAGGGTCAGGCTTCGGGGAAGGGTTAGGGTTAGGGTTCGGGCTAGGGTTAGGGTTAGGGGACGGGGACGGTTTAGGGTCCAGGTGAGGGTACGGCAACGCTTTAGTGGGAGGTTGCGAGTGAGGGCGCGGGGTAGTGTTAGCGTACGGGTTAGGATTATGGGACGGGTGAGGGTCGGGCTTCGGGGAAGGGTTAGGGTTAGGGTTCGGGCTAGGGTTAGGGTTAGGGGACGGGGACGGTTTAGGGTCCAGGTGAGGGTACGGCAACGCTTTAGGGGGAGCGTGCGTGTGAGGGCGCGGGTTAGTGTTAGCGTACGGGTTAGGATTAGGGGACGGGTGAGGGTCAGGCTTCGGGGAAGGGTTAGGGTTAGGGTTCGGGCTAGGGTTAGGGTTAGGGGACGGGGACGGTTTAGGGTCCAGGTGAGGGTACGGCAACGCTTTAGGGGGAGCGTGCGTGTGAGGGCGCGGGTTAGTGTTAGCGTACGGTTTAGGATTAGGGGACGTGTGAGGGTCAGGCTTCGGGGAAGGGTTAGGGTTAGGGTTCGGGCTAGGGTTAGGGTTAGGGGACGGGGACGGTTTAGGGTCCAGGTAAGGGTACGGCAACGCTTTAGGGGGAGCGTGCGTGTGAGGGCGCGGGTTAGTGTTAGCGTACGGGTTAGGATTAGGGGACGGGTGAGGATCAGGCTTCGGGAAAGGTTAGGGTTAGGGTTCGGGCTAGAGTTAGGGTTAGGTGACGGGGACGGTTTAGCGTCCTGGTGAGGGTACGGCAACGCTTTAGGGGGAGCGTGCGTGTGAGGGCGCCGGTTAGTATTAGCGTACGGGTTAGGATTAGGGGACGGGTGAGGGTCAGGCTTCGGGGAAGGGTTAGGGTTAGGGTTCGGGCTAGGGTTAGGGTTAGGGGACGGGGACGGTTTAGGGTCCAGGTGAGGGTACGGCAACGCTTTAGGGGGAGCGTGCGTGTGAGGGCGCGGGTTAGTGTTAGCGTACGGGTTAGGATTAGCGGACGGGTGAGGGTCATGTTTCGGGGAAGGTTTAGGGTTAGGGTTCGGGCTAGGGTTAGCGTAAGGGGACGGGGACGGTTTAGGGTCCAGGTGAGGGTACGGCAACGCTTTAGGGGGAGCGTGCGTGTGAGGGCGCAGGTTAGTGTTAGCGTACGGGTTAGGATTAGGGGACGTGTGAGGGTCAGGCTTCGGGGAAGGGTTAGGGTTAGGGATCGGGCTAGGGTTAGGGTTAGGGGACGGGGACGGTTTAGGGTCCAGGTTAGGGTACGGCAACGCTTTAGGGGGAGCGTGCGTGTGAGGGCGCGGGTTAGTGTTAGCGTACGGGTTAGGAATAGGGGACGGGTGAGGGTCAGGCTTCGGGGAAGTGTTAGGGTTAGGGTTCGGGCTAGAGTTAGGGTTAGGGGACGGGGACGGTTTAGGGTCCAGGTGAGGGTACGGCAACGCTTTAGGGGGACCGTGCATGTGAGGGCGCGGGTTAGTGTTAGCGTACGGGTTAGGATTAGGGGACGGGTGAGGGTCAGGCTTCGGGGAAGGGTTAGGGTTAGGTTTCGGGCTAGGGTTAGGGTTAGGGGACGGGGACGGTTTAGGGTCCAGGTGAAGGTACGGCAACGCTTTAGGGGGAGCGTGCGTGTGAGGGTGCGGGTTAGTGTTAGCGTATGGGTTAGGATTAGGGGACGGGTGAGGGTCAGGCTTCGGGGAAGGGTTAGGGTTAGGGTTCGGGCTAGGGTTAGTGTTAGGGGACGGGGACGGTTTAGGGTCCAGGTGAGGGTACGGCAACGCTTTAGGGGGAGCGTGCATGTGAGGGCGCGGGTTAGTGTTAGCGTACGGGTTAGGATTAGGGGACGGGTGAGGGTCAGGCTTCGGGGAAGGGTTAGGGTTAGGGTTCGGGCTAGGGTTAGGGTTAGGGGACGGGGATGGTTTAGGGTCCAGGTGAGGTGACGGCAACGCTTTAGGGGGAGCGTGCATGTGAGGGCACGGGTTAGTGTTAGCGTACGGGTTAGGATTAGGGGACGGGTGAGGGTCAGGCTTCGGGGAAGGGTTAGGGTTAGGGGACGGGGACGGTTTAGGTTCCAGGTGAGGGTACGGCAACGCTTTAGGGGGAGCGTGCGTGTGAGGGCGCGGGTTAGTGTTAGCGTACGGGTTAGGATTAGGGGGCGGGTGAGGGTCAGGCTTCGGGGAAGGGTTAGGGTTAGGGTTCGGGCTAGGGTTAGGGTTAGGGGACGGGGACGGTTTAGGGTTCAGGTGAGCGTACGGCAACGCCTTAGGGGGAGCGTGCGTGTGAGGGCGTGGGTTAGTGTTAGCGTACGGGTTAGGATTGGGGACGGGTGAGGGTCAGGCTTCGGGGAAGGGTTAGGGTTAGGGTTTGGGCTAGGGCTAAGGTTAGGGGACGGGGACGGTTTAGGGTCCAGGTGAGGGTACGGCAACGCTTTAGGGGGACCGTGAGTGTGAGGGCGCGGGTTAGTGTTAGCGTACGGGTTAGGATTAGGGGACGGGTGAGGGTCAGGCTTCGGGGAAGGGTTAGGGTTAGGGTTCGGGCTAGGGTTAGGGTTAAGGGACGGGCACTGTTTAGGGTCCAGGTGAGGGTACGGCAACGCTTTAGGGGGAGCGTGCGTGTGAGGGCGCGGGTTAGCGTTAGCGTACGGTTTAGGATTAGTGGATGGGTGAGGGTCAGGCTTCGGGGAAGGTTTAGGGTTAGCGTTCGGGCTAGGGTTAGGGTTAGGGGATGGGGACGGTTTAGGGTCCAGGTGAGGGTACGGCAACGCTTTAGGGGGAGCGTGAGTGTGAGGGCGCGGGTTAGCGTTAGCGTACGGGTTAGAATTAGGGGACGGTTGAGGGTCAGGCTTCGGGGAAGGGTTAGGGTTAGGGTTCGGGCTAGGGTTAGGGTTAGGGGACGGGGACGGTTTAGGGTCCAGGTGAGGGTACGGCAACGTTTAGGGGGAGCGTGCGTGTGAGGGCGCGGGTTAGCGTTAGCGTACGGGTTAGGATTAGGGGACGGGTGAGGGTCAGGCTTCGGGGAAGGGTTAGGGTTAGGGTTCGGGCTAGGGTTAGGGTTAGGACCGGGGACGGTTTTGGGTCCAGGTGAGGGTACGGCAACGCTTTAGGGGGAGCGTGCGTGTGAGGGCGCGGGTTAGTGTTAGCGTACGGGTTAGGATTAGGGGACGGGTGAGGGTCAGGCTTCGGGGAAGGGTTAGGGTTAGGGTTCGGGCTAGGGTTAGCATTAGGGGATGGGGACGGTTTAGGGTCCAGGTGAGGGTACGGCAACGCTTTAGGGGGAGCGTGCGTGTGAGGGCGCCGGGTAGTGTTAGCGTACGGGTTAGGATTATGGGACGGGTGAGGGTCAGGCTTCGGGGAAGGGTTAGGGTTAGGGTTCGGGCTAGGGTTAGGGTTAGGGGACGGGGACGGTTTAGGGTCCAGGAGAGGGTACGGCAACGCTTTAGGGGGAGCGTGAGTGTGAGGGCGCGGGTTAGCGTTAGCGTACGGGTTAGGATTAGGGGACGGGTGAGGGTCAGGCTTCGGGGAAGTGTCAGGGTTAGGGTTCGGGCTAGGGTTAGGGTTAGGGGATGGGGACGGTTTAGGGTCCAGGTGAGGGTACGGCAACGCTTTAGGGGGAGCGTGCGTGTGAGGGCGCGGGTTAGCGTTAGCGTACGGGTTAGGATTAGGGGACGGGTGAGGGTCAGGCTTCGGGGAAGGGTTAGGGTTAGGGTTCGGGCTAGGGTTAGGGTTAGGACCGGGGACGGTTTTGGGTCCAGGTGAGGGGACGGCAACGCTTTAGGGGGAGCATGCGTGTGAGGGCGCGGGTTAGTGTTAGCGTACGGGTTAGGATTAGGGGATGGGTGAGGGTCAGGCTTCGGGGAAGGGTTAGGGTTATGGTTCGGGCTAGGGTTAGGATTAGGGGACGGGGACGGTTTAGGTCCAGGTGAGGGTACGGCAACGCTTTAGGGGGAGCGTGTGTGTGAGGGCGTGGGTAGTGTTAGCGTACGGGTTAGGAGTAGGGGACGGTTGAGGGTCAGGCTTCGGGGAAGGTTTAGGGTTAGGGTTCAGGCTAGGGTTAGGGTTAGGGGACGGGGACGGTTTAGGGTCCAGGTGAGGGTACGGCAACGATTTAGGGGGAGCGTGCGTGTGAGGGCGAGGGTTAGTGTTAGCGTACAGGTTAGGATTAGGGGACGGGTGAGTGTCAGGCTTCGGGGAAGGGTTAGGGTTAGGGTTCGGGCTAGGGTTAGGCTTAGGGGACGGGGACGGTTTAGGGTCCAGGTGAGGGTACGGCAATGTTTTAGGGGGAGCGTGCGTGTGAGGGCCCGGGTTAGTGTTAGCGTACGGGTTAGGATTAGGGGACGGGTGAGGGTCAGGCTTCGGGGAAGGGTTAGGGTTAGGGTTAGGGGACGGGGACGGTTTAGGGTCCAGGTGAGGGTACCCCAACGCTTTAGGGGAAGCGTGCTTGTGAGGGCGCGGGGTAGTGTTAGCGTACGGGTTAGGATTAGGGGACGGGTGAGGGTCAGGCTTCGGGGAAGGGTTAGGGTTAGGGTTCGGGCTAGGGTTAGGGTTAGGGGACGGGGACGGTTTAGAGTCCAGGTGAGGGTACGGCAACGCTTTAGTGGGAGGTTGCGTGTGAGGGCGCGGGGTAGTGTTAGCGTACGGGTTAGGATTATGGGACGGGTGAGGGTCGGGCTTCGGGGAAGGGTTAGGGTTAGGGTTCGGGCTAGGGTTAGGGTTAGGGGACGGGGACGCTTTAGGGTCCAGGTGAGGGTACGGCAACGTTTTGTGGGAGCGTGCGTGTGAGGGCGCGGGTTAGTGTTAGCGTACGGGTTAGGATTAGGGGACGGGTGAGTGTCAGGCTTCGGGGAAGGGTAAGGGTTAGTGTTCGGGCTAGGGTTAGGGTTAGGGGACGGGGACGGTTTAGGGTCCAGGTGAGGGTACGGCAACGCTTTAGGGGGAGCGTGCGTGTGAGGGCGTGGGTTAGTGTTAGCGTACGGGTTAGGATTAGGGGACGGGTGAGGGTCAGGCTTCGGGGAAGGGTTAGGGTTAGGGTTTGGGCTAGGGTTAGGGTTAGGGGACGGGGACGGTTTAGGGTCCAGGTGAGGGTACGGCAACGCTTTAGGGGGAGCGTGCGTGTGAGGGCGCGGGTTAGTGTTAGCGTACGGGTTAGGATTAGGGGACGGGTGAGGGTCAGGCTTCGGGGAAGGGTTAGGGTTAGGGTTCGGGCTAGGGTTAGGGTTAGGGGACGGGGACGGTTTAGGGTCCAGGTGAGGGTACGGCAACGCTTTAGGGGGAGCGTGCGTGTGAGGGCGCAGGTTAGTGTTAGCGTATGGGTTAGGATTAGGGGACGGGTGAGGGTCAGGCTTCGGGGAAGGGTTAGGGTTAGGGTTCGGGCTAGGGTTAGGGTTAGGGGACGGGGACGGTTTAGGGTCCAGGTGAGGGTACGGCAACGCTTTAGGGGGAGCGTGCGTGTGAGGGCGCGGGTTAGTGTTAGCGTACGGGTTAGGATTAGGGGACGGGTGAGGGTCAGGCTTCGGGGAAGGGTTAGGGTAAGGGTTCGGGCTAGGGTTAGGGTTAGGGGACGGGGACGGTTTAGGGTCCAGATGAGGGTACGGCAACGTTTTAGGGTGAGCGTGCGTGTGAGGGCGCGGGTTAGTGTTAGCGTACGGGTTAGGATTAGGGGACGGGTGAGGGTCAGGCTTCGGGGAAGTGTTAGGGTTAGGGTTCGGGCTAGGGTTAGGGTTAGGGGACGGGGACGGTTTAGGGTCCAGGTGAGGGTACGGCAACGCTTTAGGGGGAGCGTCCGTGTGAGGGTGCAGGTTAGGGTTAGCGTACGTGTTAGGATTAGGGAACGGGTGAGGGTCAGGCTTCGGGGAAGGTTTAGGGTTAGCGTTCGGGCTAGGGTTAGGGTTAGGGGACGGGGACGGTTTAGGGTCCAGGTGAGGGTACGGCAACGCTTTAGGGGTAGCGTGCGTGTGAGGGCGCGGGTTAGTGTTAGCATACGGGTTAGGATTAGGGGACGGGTGAGGGTCAGGCTTCGGGGAAGGGTTAGGGTTAGGGTTCTGTCTAGGGTTAGGGATAGGGGACGGGGACGGTTTAGGGTCCAGGTGAGGGTACGGCAACGCTTTAGGGGGAGCGTGCGTGTGAGGGCGCGGGTTAGTGTTAGCGTACGGTTAGGATTAGGGGACGTGTGAGGGTCAGGCTTCGGGGAAGGGTTAGGGTTAGGGTTCGGGCTAGGGTTAGGGTTAGGGGATGGGGACGGTTTAGGGTCAAGGTGAGGGTACGGCAACGCTTTAGGGGGAGCGTGCGTGTGAGGGCGCGGGTTAGTGTTAGCGTACGGGTTAGGATTAGGGGACGGTTGAGGGTCAGGCTTCGGGGAAGGGTTAGGGTTAGGGTTCGGGCTAGGGTTAGGGTTAGGGGACGGGGACGGTTTAGGGTCCAGGTGAGGGTACGGCAACGCTTTAGGGGAAGCGTGCGTGTGAGGGCGCGGGTTAGTGTTAGCGTACGGGTTAGGATTAGGGGACGGGTGAGGGTCAGGCTTCGGGGAAGGGTTAGGGTTAGGGTTCGGGCTAGGGTTAGGGTTAGGGGACGGGGACGGTTTAGGGTCCAGGTGAGGGTACGGCAACGCTTTAGGGGGAGCGTGCGTGTGAGGGCGCGGGTTAGTGTTAGTGTACGGGTTAGGATTAGGGGACGGGTGAGGGTCAGGCTTCGGGGAAGGGTTAGGGTTAGGGTTCGGGCTAGGGTTAGGGTTAGGGGGCGGGGACGGTTTAGGGTCCAGGTGAAGGTACGGCAACGCTTTAGGGGGAGCTGCGTGTGAGGGCGCGGCTTAGTGTTAGCGTACGGGTTAGGATTAGGGGACGGGTGAGGGTCAGGCTTCGGGGAAGGATTAGGGTTAGGGTTCGGGCTAGGGTTAGGGTTAGGGAACGGGGACGGTTTCGGGTCCAGGTGAGGGTACGGCAACGCTTTAGGGGGAGCCTGCGTGTGAGGGCGTGGGTTAGTGTTAGCGTACGGGTTAGGATTAGGGGACGGGTGAGGGTCAGACTTCGGGGAAGGGTTAGGGTTAGGGTTCGGGCTAGGGTTAGGGTTAGGGGACGGGGACGGCTTAGGGTCCAGGTGAGGGTACGGCAACGCTTTAGGGGGAGCGTGCGTGTGAGGGCGCCGGTTAGTGTTAGCGTACGGGTTAGGATTAGGTGACGGGTGAGGGTGAGGCTTCGGGGAAGGGTTAGGGTTAGGGTTCGGGCTAGGGTTAGGTTTAGGGGACGAGGCGGTTTAGGGTCCAGGTGAGGGTACGGCAACGCTTTAGGGGGAGCGTGCGTGTGAGGGCACGGGTTAGAGTTAGCGTACGGGTTAGGATTAGGGGACGGGTGAGGGTCAGGCTTCGGGGAAGGGTTAGGGTTAGGGTTCGGGCTAGGGTTAGGGTTAGGGGACGGGGATGGTTTCGGGTCCAGGTGAGGGTACGGCAACGCTTTAGGGGGAGGGTGCGTGTGAGGGCTCGGGTTAGTTTTAGCGTACGGGTTAGGATTAGGGGACGGGTGAGGGTCAGGCTTCGGGGAAGGGTTAGGGTTAGGGTTCGGGCTAGGATTAGGGTTAGGGGAAGGGGACGGTTTAGGGTCCAGGTGAGAGTACGGCAACGCTTTAGGGGGAGCGTGCGTGTGAAGGCGCGGGTTAGTGTTAGCGTACGGGTTAGGATTAGGGGACGGGTGAGGGTCAGGCTTCAGGGAAGGGTTAGGGTTAGGGTTCGGGCTAGGGGTAGGGTTAGGGGACGGGGACGGTTTAGGGTCCAGGTGAGGGTACGGCAACGCTTTAGGGGGAGCGTGTGTGTGAGGGCGCGGGTTAGTGTTAGCGTACGGGTTAGGATTAGGGGACGGGTGAGGGTCAGGCTTCGGGGAAGTGTTAGGGTTAGGTTTCGGGCTAGGGTTAGGGTTAGGGGACGGGGACGGTTTAGGGTCCAGGTGAGGGTACGGCAACACTTTAGGGGGAGCGTGCGTGTGAGGGCGCGGGTTAGTGTTAGTGTACGGGTTAGGATTAGGGGACGGGTGAGGGTCAGGCTTCGGGGAAGGGTTAGGGTTAGGGTTCGGGCTAGGGTTAGGGTTAGGGGACGGGGATAGTTTAGGGTCCAGGTGAGGGTACGGCAACGCTTTAGGGGGAGCGTGTGTGTGAGGGCGCGGGTTAGTGTTAGCGTACGGGTTAGGATTAGGGGACGTGTGAGGGTCAGGCTTCGGGGAAGGGTTAGGGTTAGGGTTCGGGCTAGGGTTAGGGTTGGGGACGGGGACGGTTTAGGGTCCAGGTGAGGGTACGGCAACGCTTTAGGGGGAGCGTGCTTGTGAGGGAACGGGTTAGTGTTAGCGTACGGGTTAGGATTAAGGGACGGGTGAGGGTCAGGCTTCGGGGAAGTGTTAGGGTTAGGGTTCGGGCTAGTGTTAGGGGACGGGGACGGTTTAGGTTCCAGGTGAGGGTATGGCAACGCTTTAGGGGGAGCGTGCGTGTGAGGGCGCGGGTTAGTGTTAGCGTACGGGTTAGGATTAGGGGACGGGTGAGGGTCAGGCTTTGGGGAAGGGTTAGAGTTAGGGTTCGGGCTAGGGTTAGGTTTAGGGGACGGGGACGGTTTTGGCTCTAGGTGAGAGTACGGCAACGCTTTAGGGGGAGCGTGCGTGTGAGGGCGCGCGTTAGTGTTAGCGTACGTGTTAGGATTAGGGGACGGGTGAGGGTCAGGCTTCGGGGAAGGGTTAGGGTTAGGGTTCGGGCTAGGGTTAGGGTTAGGGGACGGGGACGGTTTAGGGTCCAGGTGAGGGTACAGCAACGCTTTAGGGGGAGCGTGCGTGTGAGGGCGCGGGTTAGTGTTAGCGTACGGGTTAGGATTAGGGGACGGGTGAGGGTCAGGCTTCGGGGAAGTTTTAGGGTTAGGGTTCGGGCTAGTGTTAGGGGACGGGGACGGTTTAGGTTCCAGGTGAGGGTATGGCAACGCTTTAGGGGGAGCGTGCGTGTGAGGGCGCGGGTTAGTGTTAGCGTACGGGTTAGGATTAGGGGACGGGTGAGGGTCAGGCTTTGGGGAAGGGTTAGAGTTAGGGTTCGGGCTAGGGTTAGGTTTAGGGGACGGGGACGGTTTTGGCTCTAGGTGAGAGTACGGCAACGCTTTAGGGGGAGCGTGCGTGTGAGGGCGCGTGTTAGTGTTAGCGTACGTTTTAGGATTAGGGGACGGGTGAGGGTCAGGCTTCGGGGAAGGGTTAGGGTTAGGGTTCGGGCTAGGGTTAGGGTTAGGGGACGGGGACGGTTTAGGGTCCAGGTGAGGGTACGGCAACGCTTTAGGGGGAGCGTGCGTGTAGGGGCGCGGGTTAGTGTTAGCGTACGGGTTAGGATTAGGGGACGGGTGAGGGTCAGGCTTCGGGGAAGGGTTAGGGTTAGGGTTCGGGCTAGGGTTAGGGGACGGGGACGGTTTAGGTTCCAGGTGAGGGTACGGCAACGCTTTAGGTGGAGCGTGCATGTGAGGGCGCGGGTTTGTGTTAGCGTACGGGTTAGGATTAGGGGACGGGTGAGGGTCAGGCTTCGGGGAAGGGTTAGGGTTAGTGTTCGGGCTAGGGTTAGGGTTAGGGGACAGGGACGGTTTAGGGTCCAGGTGAGGGTACGGCAACGCTTTAGGGGGAGCGTGCGTGTGAGGGCGCGAGTTAGTGTTAGCGTACGGGTTAGGATTAGGGGACGGGTGAGGGTCAGGCTTCGGGGAAGGGTTAGGGTTAGGGTTCGGGCTAGGGTTAGGGTTAGGGGACGGGGACGGTTTAGGGTCCAGGTGAGGGTACGGAAGCGCTTTAGGGGGAGCTGCGTGTGAGGGCGCGGGTTAGTGTTAGCGTACGGCTTAGGATTAGGGGACGGGTGAGGGTCAGGCTTCCGGGAAGTGTTAGGGTTAGGGTTCGGGCTAGGGTTAGGGTTAGGGGACGGGGACGGTTTAGGGTCCAGGTGAGGGTACGGCAACGCTTTAGGGGGAGCGTGCCTGTGAGGGCGCGGGTTAGTGTTAGCGTACGGGTTAGGATTAGGTGACGGGTGAGGGTGAGGCTTCGGGGAAGGGTTAGGGTTAGGGTTCGGGCTAGGGTTAGGGTGAGGGAACGGGGACGGTTTCGGGTCCAGGTGAGGGTACGGCAACGCTTTAGGGGGAGCGTGCATGTGAGGGCGTGGGTTAGTGTTAGCGTACGGGTTAGGATTAGGGGACGGGTGAGGGTCAGGCTTCGGGGAAGGGTTAGGGTTAGGGTTCGGGCTAGGGTTAGGGTTAGGGGACGGGGACGGTTTCGGGTCCAGGTGAGGGTACGGCAACGCTTTAGGGGGAGCGTGCGTGTGAGGGCTCGGGTTATTGTTAGCGTACGGGTTAGGATTAGGGGATGGGTGAGGGTCAGGCTTCGGGGAAGGGTTAGGGTTAGGGTTCGGGCTAGGATTAGGGTTAGGGGATGGGGACGGTTTAGGGTCCAGGTGAGAGTACGGCAACGCTTTAGGGGGAGCGTGCGTGTGAGGGCGCAGGTTAGTGTTAGCGTACGGGTTAGGATTAGGGGACGGGTGAGGGTCAGGCTTCGAGGAAGGGTTAGGGTTAGGGTTCGGGCTAGGGTTAGGGTTAGGGGACGGGGACGGTTTAGGGTCCAGGTGAGGGTACGGCAACGCTTTAGGGGGAGCGTGCGTGTGAGGGCGCGGGTTAGTGTTAGCGTACGGGTTAGGATTAGGGGACGGGTGAGGGTCAGGCTTCGGGGAAGTGTTAGGGTTAGGTTTCGGGCTAGGGTTAGGGTTCGGGGACGGGGACGGTTTAGGGTCCAGGTGAGGGTACGGCAACGCTTTAGGGGGAGCGTGCGTGTGAGGGCACGGGTTAGTGTTAGCGTACGGGTTAGGATTAGGGGACGGGTGAGGGTCAGGCTTCGGGGAAGTGTTAGGCTTAGGGTTCGGGCTAGGGTTAGGGTTAGGGGATGGGGACGGTTTCGGGTCCAGATGAGGGTACGGCAACGCTTTAGGGGGAGCGTGCGTGTGAGGGCGCGGGTTAGTGTTAGCGTACGGGTTAGGATTAGGGGACGTGTGAGGGTCAGGCTTCGGGGAAGGGTTAGGGTTAGGGTTCGGTCTAGGGATAGGGTTAGGGGACGGGGACGGTTTAGGGTCCAGGTGAGGGTACGGCAACGCTTTAGGGGGAGCGTGCTTGTGAGGGCGCGGGTTAGTGTTAGCGTACGGGTTAGGATTAAGTGACGGGTGAGGGTCAGGCTTCGGGGAAGTGTTAGGGTTAGGGTTCGGGCTAGGGTTAGGGTTAGGGGACGGGGACGGTTTAGGGTCCAGGTGAGGGTACGGCAACGCTTTAGGGGGAGCGTGCGTGTGAGGGCGCGCGTTAGTGTTAGCGTACGGGTTAGGATTAGGGGACGGGTGAGGGTCAGGCTTCGGGGAAGGGTTAGGGTTAGGGTTCGGGCTAGGGTTAGGGTTAGCGGACGGGGACGGTTTACGTTCCAGGTGAGGGTACAGCAACGCTTTAGGGGGAGCGTGCGTGTGAGGGCGCGGGTTAGTGTTAGCGTACGGGTTAGGATTAGGGGACGGGTGAGGGTCAGGCTTCGGGGAAGTGTTAGGGTTAGGGTTCGGGCTAGGGTTAGGGGACGGGGACGGTTTCGGGTCCAGGTGAGGGTACGGCAACGCTTTAGGGGGAGCGTGCGTGTGAGGGCGAGGGTTAGTGTTAGCGTACGGGTTAGGATTAGGGGACGGGTGAGGGTCAGGCTTAGGGGATGGGTTAGGGTTAGGGTTCGGGCTAGGGTTAGGGTTAGGGAACGGGGACGGTTTCGGCTCCAGGTGAGGGTACGGCAACGCTTTAGGGGGAGCGTGCGTGTGAGGGCGTGGGTTAGTGTTAGCGTACGGGTTAGGATTAGGGGATGGGTGAGGGTCAGGCTTCGGGGAAGGATTAGGGTTAGGGTTCGGGCTAGGGTTAGGGTTAGGGGACGGGGACGGTTTCGGGTCCAGGTGAGGGTACGGCAACGATTTAGGGGGAGCGTGCGTGTGAGGGCTCGGGTTAGTGTTAGCGTACGGGTTAGGATTAGGGGACGGGTGAGGGTCAGGCTTCGGGGAAGGGTTAGGGTTAGGGTTCGGGCTAGGATTAGGGTTACGGGATGGGGACGGTTTAGGGTCCAGGTGAGAGTACGGCAACGCTTTAGGGGGAGCGTGCGTGTGAGGGCGCGGGTTAGTGTTAGCGTACGGGTTAGGATTAGGGGACGGGTGAGGGTCAGGCTTCGGGGAAGGGTTAGGGTTAGGGTTCGGGCTAGGGTTAGGGTTAGGGGACGGGGACGGTTTAGGGTCCAGGTGAGGGTACGGCAACGCTTTAGGGGGAGCGTGCGTGTGAGGGCGAGGGTTAGTGTTAGCGTACGGGTTAGGATTAGGGGACGGGTGAGGGTCAGGCTTCGGGGAAGTGTTAGGGTTAGGTTTCGGGCTAGGGTTAGGGTTCGGGGACGGGGACGGTTTAGGGTCCAGGTGAGGGTACGGCAACGCTTTAGGGGGAGCGTGCGTGTGAGGGCACGCGTTAGTGTTAGCGTACGGGTTAGGATTAGGGGACGGGTGAGGGTCAGGCTTCGGGGAAGGGTTAGGCTTAGGGTTCGGGCTAGGGTTAGGGTTAGGGGACGGGGACGGTTTCGGGTCCAGATGAGGGTACGGCAACGCTTTAGGGGGAGCGTGCGTGTGAGGGCGCGGGTTAGTGTTAGCGCACGGGATAGGATTAGGGGACGTGTGAGGGTCAGGCTTCGGGGAAGGGTTAGGGTTAGGGTTCGGTCTAGGGTTAGGGTTAGGGGATGGGGACGGTTTAGAGTCCAGGTGAGGGTACGGCAACGCTTTAGGGGGAGCGTGCTTGTGAGGGCGCGGGTTAGTGTTAGCGTACGGGTTAGGATTAAGGGACGGGTGAGGGTCAGGCTTCGGGGAAGTGTTAGGGTTAGGGTTCGGGCTAGGGTTAGGGTTAGGGGACGGGGACGGTTTAGGGTCCAGGTGAGGGTACGGCAACGCTTTAGGGGGAGCGTGCGTGTGAGGGCGCGGGTTAGTGTTAGCGTACGGGTTAGGATTAGGGGACGGGTGAGGGTCAGGCTTCGGGGAAGGGTTAGGGTTAGGGTTCGGGCTAGGGTTAGGGTTAGGGGATGGGGACGGTTTAGGGTCCAGGTGAGGGTACGGCAACGCTTAGGGGGAGCGTGCGTGTGAGGGCGCGGGTTAGTGTTAGCGTACGGGTTAGGATTAGGGGATGGGTGAGGGTCAGGCTTCGGGGAAGGGTTAGGGTTAGGGTTCGGGCTAGGGTTAGGGTTAGGGCACGGGGACGGTTTAGGGTCCAGGTGAGGGTACGGCAACGCTTTAGGGGGAGCGTGCGTGTGAGGACGCGTGTTAGTGTTAGCGTACGGGTTAGGATTAGGGGACGGGTGAGGGTCAGGCTTCGGGGAAGGGTTAGGGTTAGGGTTTGGGCTAGGGTTAGGGTTAGGGGACGGGGACGGCTTAGGGTCCAGGTGAGGGTACGGCAACGCTTTAGGGGGAGCGTGCGTGTGAGGGCGCCGGTTAGTGTTAGCGTACGGGTTAGGATTAGGTGACGGGTGAGGGTGAGGCTTCGGGGAAGGGTTAGGGTTAGGGTTCGGGCTAGGGTTAGGTTTAGGGGACAGGGCGCTTTAGGGTCCAGGTGAGGGTACGGCAACGCTTTAGGGGGAGCGTGCGTGTGAGGGCACCGGTTAGTGTTAGCGTACGGGTTAGGATTAGGGGACGGGTGAGGGTCAGGCTTCGGGGAAGGGTTAGGGTTAGGGTTCGGGCTAGGGTTAGGGTTAGGGGACGGGGATGGTTTAGGGTCCAGGTGAGGGTACGGCAACGCTTTAGGGGGAGGGTGCGTGTGAGGGCTCGGGTTAGTTTTAGCGTACGGGTTAGGATTAGGGGACGGGTGAGGGTCAGGCTTCGGGGAAGTGTTAGGGTTAGGGTTCGGGCTAGGATTAGGGTTAGGGGATGGGGACGGTTTAGGGTCCAGGTGAGAGTACGGCAACGCTTTAGGGGGAGCGTGCGTGTGAAGGCGCGGGTTAGTGTTAGCGTACGGGTTAGGATTAGGGGACGGGTGAGGGTCAGGCTTCGGGGAAGGGTTAGGGTTAGGGTTCGGGCTAGGGTTAGGGTTAGGGGACGGGGACGGTTTAGGGTCCAGGTGAGGGTACGGCAATGCTTTAGGGGGAGCGTGTGTGTGAGGGCGCGGGTTAGTGTTAGCGTACGGGTTAGGATTAGGGGACGGGTGAGGGTCAGGCTTCGGGGAAGGGTTAGGGTTAGGTTTCGGGCTAGGGTTAGGGTTAGGGGACGGGGATGGTTTAGGGTCCAGGTGAGGGTACGGCAACACTTTAGGGGGAGCGTGCGTGTGAGGGCGCGGGTTAGTGTTAGCGTACGGGTTAGGATTAGGGGACGGGTGAGGGTCAGGCTTTGGGGAAGGGTTAGGGTTAGGGTTCGGGCTAGGGTTAGGGTTAGGGGACGGGGACGGTTTCGGGTCCAGGTGAGGGTACGGCAACGCTTTAGGGGGAGCGTGTGTGTGAGGGCGCGGGTTAGTGTTAGCGTACGGGTTAGGATTAGGGGACGGGTGAGGGTCAGGCTTCGGGGAAGGGTTAGGTTTAGGGTTCGGTCTAGGGTTAGGGTTAGGGGACGGGGACGGTTTAGGGTCCAGGTGAGGGTACGGCAACGCTTTAGGGGGAGCGTGCTTGTGAGGGAACGGGTTAGTGTTAGCGTACGTGTTAGGATTAAGGGACGGGTGAGGGTCAGGCTTCGGGGAAGTGTTAGGGTTAGGGTTCGGGCTAGGGTTAGGGTTAGGGGACGGGGACGGTTAAGGGTCCAGGTGAGGGTACGGCAACGCTTTAGGGGGAGCATGCGTGTGAGGGCGCGCGTTAGTGTTAGCGTACGTGTTAGGATTAGGGGACGGGTGAGGGTCAGGTTTCGGGGAAGGGTTAGGGTTAGGGTTCGGGCTAGGGTTAGGGTTAGGGGACGGGGACGGTTTAGGGTCCAGGTGAGGGTACAGCAACGCTTTAGGGGGAGCGTGCGTGTGAGGGCGCGGGTTAGTGTTAGCGTACGGGTTAGGATTAGGGGACGGGTGAGGGTCAGGCTTCGGGGAAGTGTTAGGGTTAGGGTTCGGGCTAGTGTTAGGGGACGGGGACGGTATAGGTTCCAGGTTAGGGTATGGCAACGCTTTAGGGGGAGCGTGCGTGTGAGGGCGCGGGTTAGTGTTAGCGTACGGGTTAGGATTAGGGGACGGGTGAGGGTCAGGCTTTGGGGAAGTGTTAGGGTTAGGGTTCGGGCTAGGGTTAGGTTTAGGGGACGGGGACGGTTTTGGCTCTAGGTGAGAGTACGGCAACGCTTTAGGGGGAGCGTGCGTGTGAGGGCGCGCGTTAGTGTTAGCGTACGTCTTAGGATTAGGGGACGGGTGAGGGTCAGGCTTCGGGGAAGGGTTAGGGTTAGGGTTCGGGCTAGGGTTAGGGTTAGGGGACGGGGACGGTTTAAGGTCCAGGTGAGGGTACGGCAACGCTTTAGGGGGAGCGTGCGTGTAGGGGCGCGGGTTAGTGTTAGCGTACGGGTTAGGATTAGGGGACGGGTGAGGGTCAGGCTTCGGGGAAGGGTTAGGGTTAGGGTTCGGGCTAGGGTTAGGGGACGGGGACGGTTTAGGTTCCAGGTGAGGGTACGGCAACGCTTTAGGTGGAGCGTGCATGTGAGGGCGCAGGTTTGTGTTAGCGTACGGGTTAGGATTAGGGGACGGGTGAGGGTCAGGCTTCGGGGAAGGGTTAGGGTTAGGGTTCGGGCTAGTGTTAGGGTTAGGGGACAGGGAAGGTTTAGGGTCCAGGTGAGGGTACGGCAACGCTTTAGGGGGAGCGTGCGTGTGAGGGCGCGAGTTAGTGTTAGCGTACGGGTTAGGATTAGGGGACGGGTGAGGGTCAGGCTTCGGGGAAGGGTTAGGGTTAGAGTTCGGGCTAGGGTTAGGTTTAGGGGACGGGGACGGTTTAGGGTACAGGTGAGGGTACGGAAGCGCTTTAGCGGGAGCTGGGTGTGAGGGCGCGGGTTAGTGTTAGCGTACGGCTTAGGATTAGGGGACGGGTGAGGGTCAGGCTTCCGGGAAGGGTTAGGGTTAGGGTTCGGGCAAGGTTAGGGTTAGGGGACGGGGACGGTTTAGGGTCCAGGTGAGGGTACGGCAACGCTTTAGGGGGAGCGTGCGTGTGAGGGCGCGGGTTAGTGTTAGCGTACGGGTTAGGATTAGGTGACGGGTGAGGGTGAGGCTTCGGGGAAGGGTTAGGGTTAGGGTTCGGGCTAGGGTTAGGGTTAGGGAACGGGGACGGTTTCGGGTCCAGGTGAGGGTACGGCAACGCTTTAGGGGGAGCGTGCGTGTGAGGGCGTGGGTTAGTGTTAGCGTACGGGTTAGGATTAGGGGACGGGTGAGGGTCAGGCTTCGGGGAAGGGTTAGGGTTAGGGTTCGGGCTAGGGTTAGGGTTAGGGGACGGGGACGGTTTCGGGTCCAGGTGAGGGTACGGCAACGCTTTAGGGGGAGCGTGCGTGTGAGGGCTCGGTTTAGTGTTAGCGTACGGGTTAGGATTAGGGGACGGGTGAGGGTCAGGCTTCGGGGAAGGGTTAGGGTTAGGGTTCGGGCTAGGATTAGGGTTAGGGGATGGGGACGGTTTAGGGTCCAGGTGAGAGTACGGCAACGCTTTAGGGGGAGCGTGCGTGTGAGGGCGCGGGTTAGTGTTAGCGTACGGATAAGGATTAGGGGACGGGTGAGGGTCAGGCTTCGGGGAAGGGTTAGGGTTAGGGTTCGGTCTAGGGTTAGGGTTAGGGGACGGGGACGGTTTAGGGTCCAGGTGAGGGTACGGCAACACTTTAGGGGGAGCGTGCTTGTGAGGGCGCGGGTTAGTGTTAGCGTACGGGTTAGGATTAAGGGACGGGTGAGGGTCAGGCTTCGGGGAAGTGTTAGGGTTAGGGTTCGGGCTAGGGTTAGGGTTAGGGGACGGGGACGGTTTAGGGTCCAGGTGAGGGTACGGCAACGCTTTAGGGGGAGCGTGCGTGTGAGGGCGCGCGTTAGTGTTAGCGTACGGGTTAGGATTAGGGGACGGGTGAGGGTCAGGCTTCGGGGAAGGGTTAGGGTTAGGGTTCGGGCTAGGGTTAGGGTTAGGGGACGGGGACGGTTTAGGGTCCAGGTGAGGGTACAGCAATGCTTTAGGGGGAGCGTGCGTGTGAGGGCGCGGGTTAGTGTTAGCGTACGGGTTAGGATTAGGGGACGGGTGAGGGTCAGGCTTCGGGGAAGTGTTAGGGTTAGGGTTCGGGCTAGGTTTAGGGGACGGGGACGATTTAGGGTCCAGGTGAGGGTACGGCAACGCTTTAGGGGGAGCGTGCGTGTGAGGGTGCGGGTTAGTGTTAGTGTACGGGTTAGGATTTGGGGACGGGTGAGGGTGAGGCTTCGGGGAAGGATTAGGGTTAGGGTTCGTGCTAGGGTTAGGTTTAGGGGACGGGGCGGTTTAGGGTCCAGGTGAGCGTACGGCAACGCTTTAGGGGGAGCGTGCGTGTGAGGGCGCGGGTTAGTGTTAGCGTACAGGTTAGGATTAGGGGACGGGTGAGGGTCAGGATCGGGGAAGGGTTAGGGTTAGGGTTCGGGATAGGGTTAGGGTTAGGGGACGGGGACGGTTTAGGGTCCAGGTGAGGGTACGGCAACGCTTTAGGGGGAGCGTGCGTGTGAGGGCGCGGGTTAGTGTTAGCGTACGGGTTAGGATTAGGGGACGGGTGAGGGTCAGGCTTCGGGGATGGGTTAGGTTTAGGGTTCGGGCTAGGGTTAGGGTTAGGGGACGGGGACGGTTTCGGGTCCAGGTGAGGGTACGGCAACGCTTTAGGGGGAGCGTGCGTGTGAGGGCTCAGGTTAGTGTTAGCCTACGGGTTAGGATTAGGGGACGGGTGAGGGTCAGGCTTCGGGGAAGGGTTAGGGTTAGGGTTCGGGCTAGTGTTAGGGTTAGGGGATGGGGACGGTTTAGGGTCCAGGTGAGGTTACGGCAATGCTTTAGGGGGAGCTGCGTGTGAGGGCGCGGGTTAGTGTTAGCGTACGGGTTAGGATTAGGGGACGGGTGAGGGTCAGGCTTCGGGGAAGGGTTAGGGTTAGGGTTCGGGCTAGGGTTAGGGTTAGGGGACGGGGACGGTTTAGGGTCCAGGTGAGGGTACGGCAACGCTTTAGGGGGAGCGTGCGTGTGAGGGCGCGGGTTAGTGTTAGCGTACGGGTTAGGATTAGGGGACGGGTGAGGGTCAGGCTTCGGGGAAGGGTTAGGGTTAGGGTTCGGGCTAGGGTTAGGGTTAGGGGACGGGGACGGTTTAGGGTCCAGGTGAGGGTACGGCAACGCTTTAGGGGGAGCGTGCGTGTGAGGGCGCGGGTTAGTGTTAGCGTACGGGTTAGGATTAGGTGACGGGTGAGGGTGAGGCTTCGGGGAAGGGTTAGGGTTAGGGTTCGGGCTAGGGTTAGGGTTAGGGAACGGGGACGGTTTCGGGTCCAGGTGAGGGTACGGCAACGCTTTAGGGGGAGCGTACGTGTGAGGGCGTGGGTTAGTGTTAGCGTACGGGTTAGGATTAGGGGACGGGTGAGGGTCAGGCTTCGGGGAAGGGTTAGGGTTAGGGTTCGGGCTAGGATTAGGGTTACGGGACGGGGACGGTTTAGGGTCCAGGTGAGAGTACGGCAACGCTTTAGGGGGAGCGTGTGTGTGAGGGCGCGGGTTAGTGTTAGCGTACGGGTTAGGATTAGGGGACGGGTGAGGGTCAGGCTTCGGGGAAGGGTTAGGGTTAGGGTTCGGGCTAGGGTTAGGGTTAGGGGACGGGGACGGTTTCGGGTCCAGGTGAGGGTACGGCAACGCTTTAGGGGGAGCGTGCGTGTGAGGGCGCGGGTTAGTGTTAGCGTACGGGTTAGGATTAGGGGACAGGTGAGGGTCAGGCTTCGGGGAAGTGTTAGGGTTAGGTTTCGGGCTAGGGTTAGGGTTCGGGGACGGGGACGGTTTAGGGTCCAGGTGAGGGTACGGCAATGCTTTAGGGGGAGGGTGCGTGTGAGGGCACGGGTTAGTGTTAGCGTACGGGTTAGGATTAGGGGACGGGTGAGGGTCAGGCTTCGGGGAAGGGTTAGGCTTAGGGTTCGGGCTAGGGTTAGGGTTAGGGGACGGGGACGGTTTCGGGTCCAGATGAGGGTACGGCAACGCTTTAGGGGGAGCGTGCGTGTGAGGGCGCGGGTTAGTGTTAGCGTACGGGTTAGGATTAGGGGACGGGTGAGGGTCAGGCTTCGGGGAAGGGTTAGGGTTAGGGTTCGGTCTAGGGTTAGGGTTAGGGGACGGGGACGGTTTAGAGTCCAGGTGAGGGTACGGCAACGCTTTAGGGGGAGCGTGCTTGTGAGGGCGCGGGTTAGTGTTAGCGTACGGGTTAGGATTAAGGGACGGGTGAGGGTCAGGCTTCGGGGAAGTGTTAGGGTTAGCGTTCGGGCTAGGGTTAGGGTTAGGGGACGGGGACGGTTTAGGGTCCAGGTGAGGGTACGGCAACGCTTTAGGGGGAGCGTGCGTGTGAGGGCGCGCGTTAGTGTTAGCGTACGGGTTAGGATTAGGGGACGGGTGAGGGTCAGGCTTCGGGGAAGGGTTAGGGTTAGGGTTCGGGCTAGGGTTAGGGTTCGGGGACGGGGACGGTTTAGGGTCCAGGTGAGGGTACGGCAACGCTTTAGGTGGAGCGTGCATGTGAGGGCGCGGGTTAGTGTTAGCGTACGGGTTAGGATTAGGGGACGGGTGAGGGTCAGGCTTCGGGGAAGGGTTAGGGTTAGAGTTCGGGCTAGGGTTAGGGTTAGGGGACAGGGACGGTTTAGGGTCCAGGTGAGGGTACGGCAACGCTTTAGGTGGAGCGTGCGTGTGAGGGCGCGAGTTAGTGTTAGCGTACGGGTTAGGATTAGGGGACGGGTGAGGGTCAGGCTTCGGGGAAGGGTTAGGGTTAGGGTTCGGGCTAGGGTTAGGTTTAGGGGACGGGGACGGTTTAGGGTACAGGTGAGGGTACGGAAGCGCTTTAGGGGGAGCTGGGTGTGAGGGCGCGGGTTAGTGTTAGCGTACGGCTTAGGATTAGGGGACGGGTGAGGGTCAGGCTTCCGGGAAGGGTTAGGGTTAGGGTTCGGGCTAGGGTTAGGGTTAGGGGACGGGGACGGTTTAGGGTCCAGGTGAGGGTACGGCAACGCTTTAGGGGGAGCGTGCGTGTGAGGGCGCGGGTTAGTGTTAGCGTACGGGTTAGGATTAGGTGACGGGTGAGGGTGAGGCTTCGGGGAAGGGTTAGGGTTAGGGTTCGGGCTAGGGTTAGGGTTAGGGAACGGGGACGGTTTCGGGTCCAGGTGAGGGTACGGCAACGCTTTAGGGGGAGCGTGCGTGTGAGGGCGTGGGTTAGTGTTAGCGTACGGGTTAGGATTAGGGGACGGGTGAGGGTCAGGCTTCGGGGAAGGGTTAGGGTTAGGGTTCGGGCTAGGGTTAGGGTTAGGGGACGGGGACGGTTTCGGGTCCAGGTGAGGGTACGGCAACGCTTTAGGGGGAGCGTGCGTGTGAGTGCTCGGGTTAGTGTTAGCGTACGGGTTAGGATTAGGGGACAGGTGAGGGTCAGGCTTCGGGGAAGGGTTAGGGTTAGGGTTCGGGCTAGGATTAGGGTTACGGGATGGGGACGGTTTAGGGTCCAGGTGAGAGTACGGCAACGCTTTAGGGGGAGCGTGTGTGTGAGGGCGCGGGTTAGTGTTAGCGTACGGGTTAGGATTAGGGGACGGGTGAGGGTCAGGCTTCGGGGAAGGGTTAGGGTTAGGGTTCGGGCTAGGGTTAGGGTTAGGGGACGGGGACGGTTTCGGGTCCAGGTGAGGGTACGGCAACGCTTTAGGGGGAGCGTGCGTGTGAGGGCGCGGGTTAGTGTTAGCGTACGGGTTAGGATTAGGGGACGGGTGAGGGTCAGGCTTCGGGGAAGTGTTAGGGTTAGGTTTCGGGCTAGGGTTAGGGTTCGGGGACGGGGAGGGTTTAGGGTCCAGGTGAGGGTACGGCAACGCTTTAGGGGGAGCGTGCGTGTGAGGGCACGGGTTAGTGTTAGCGTACGGGTTAGGATTAGGGGACGGGTGAGGGTCAGGCTTCGGGGAAGGGTTAGGCTTAGGGTTCGGGCTAGGGTTAGGGTTAGGGGACGGGGACGGTTTCGGGTCCAGATGAGGGTACGGCAACGCTTTAGGGGGAGCGTGCGTGTGAGGGCGCGGGTTAGTGTTAGCGTACGGGTTAGGATTAGGGGACGTGTGAGGGTCAGGCTTCGGGGAAGGGTTAGGGTTAGGGTTCGGTCTAGGGTTAGGGTTAGGGGACGGGGACGGTTTAGAGTCCAGGTGAGGGTACGGCAACGCTTTAGGGGGAGCGTGCTTGTGAGGGCGCGGGTTAGTGTTAGCGTACGGGTTAGGATTAAGGGACGGGTGAGGGTCAGGCTTCGGGGAAGTGTTAGGGTTAGGGTTCGGGCTAGGGTTAGGGTTAGGGGACGGGGACGGTTTAGGGTCCAGGTGAGGGTACGGCAACGCTTTAGGGGGAGCGTGTGTGTGAGGGCGCGCGTTAGTGTTAGCGTACAGGTTAGGATTAGGGGACGGGTGAGGGTCAGGCTTCGGGGAAGGGTTAGGGTTAGGGTTCGGGCTAGGGTTAGGGTTAGGGGACGGGGACGGTTTAGGGTCCAGGTGAGGGTACAGCAACGCTTTAGGGGGAGCGTGCGTGTGAGGGCGCGGGTTAGTGTTAGCGTACGGGTTAGGATTAGGGGACGGGTGAGGGTCAGGCTTCGGGGAAGGGTTAGGGTTAGGGTTCGGTCTAGGGTTAGGGTTAGGGGACGGGGACGGTTTAGAGTCCAGGTGAGGGTACAGCAACGCTTTAGGGGGAGCGTGCGTGTGAGGGCGCGGGTTAGTGTTAGCGTACGGGTTAGGATTAGGGGACGGGTGAGGGTCATGCTTCGGGGAAGGGTTAGGGTTAGGGTTCGGGCTAGGGTTAGGGTTAGGGGACGGGGACGGTTTAGGGTCCAGGTGAGGGTACAGCAAAGCTTTAGGGGGAGCGTGCGTGTGAGGGCGCGGGTTAGTGTTAGCGTACGGGTTAGGATTAAGTGACGTGTGAGTGTGAGGCTTCGGGGAAGTGTTAGGGTTTGGGTTCGGGCTAGGGTTAGGGGACGGTGACGGTTTAGGTCCAGGTGAGGGTATGGCAACGCTTTAGGGGGAGCGTGCGTGTGAGGGCGCGGGTTAGTGTTAGCGTACGGGTTAGGATTAGGGGACGGGTGAGGGTCAGGCTTTGGGGAAGGGTTAGGGTTAGGGTTTGGGCTAGGGTTAGGTTTAGGGGACGGGGACGGTTTTTGCTCTAGATGAGAGTACGGCAACGCTTTAGGGGGAGCGTGCGTGTGAGGGAGCGCGTTAGTGTTAGCGTACGGCTTAGGATTAGGGGACGGGTGAGGGTCAGGCTTCGGGGAAGGTTTAGGGTTAGGGTTCGGGCTAGGGTTAGGGTTAGGGGACAGGGACGGTTTCGGCTCCAGGTGAGGGTACGGCAACGCTTTAGGGGGAGCGTGCGTGTGAGGGCGTGGGTTAGTGTTAGCGTACGGGTTAGGATTACGGGACGGGTGAGGGTCAGGCTTTGGGGAAGTGTTAGGGTTAGGGTTCGGGCTAGGGTTAGGGTTAGGGGACGGGGACGGTTTCGGGTCCAGGTGAGGGTACGGCAACTCTTTAGGGGGGGCGTGCGTGTGAGGGAGCGGGTAAGTGTTAGCGTACGGGTTAGGATTAGGGGACGGGTGAGGGTCAGGCTTTGGGGAAGTGTTAGGGTTAGGGTTCGGGCTAGGGTTAGGGTTAGGGGACGGGGACGGTTTAGGGTCCAGGTGAGGGTACGGCAACGCTTTAGGGGGAGCGTGCGTGTGAGGGCGTGCGTTAGTGTTAGCGTACGTCTTAGGATTAGGGGACGGGTGAGGGTCAGGCTTCGGGGAAGGGTTAGGGTTAGGGTTCGGGCTAGGGTTAGGGTTAGGGGACGGGGACGGTTTAGGGTCCAGGTGAGGGTACGGCAACGCTTTAGGGGGAGCGTGCGTGTGAGGGCGTGGGTTAGTGTTAGCGTACGGGTTAGGATTAGGGGACGGGTGAGGGTCAGGCTTCGGGGAAGGGTTAGGGTTAGGGTTCGGGCTAGGGTTAGGGGACGGGGACGGTTTAGGGTCCAGGTGAGGGTACGGCAACGCTTTAGGGGGAGCGTGCGTGTGAGGGCGCGGGTTAGTGTTAGCGTACGGGTTAGGATTAGGGGACGGGTGAGGGTCAGGCTTCGGGGAAGGGTTAGGGTTAGGGTTCGGGCTAGGATTAGGGTTAGGGGATGGGGACGGTTTAGGGTCCAGATGAGAGTACGGCAACGCTTTAGGGGGAGCGTGCGTGTGAGGGCGCGGGTTAGTGTTAGCGTACGGGTTAGGATTATGGGACGGGTGAGGGTCAGGCTTCGGGGAAGGGTTAGGGTTAGGGTTCGGGCTAGGGTTAGGGTTAGGGGACGGGGACGGTTTAGGGTCCAGGTGAGGGTACGGCAACGCTTTAGGGGGAGCGTGCGTGTGAGGGCGCGGGTTAGTGTTAGCGTACGGGTTAGGATTAGGGGACGGGTGAGGGTCAGGCTTCGGGGAAGTGTTAGGGTTAGGTTTCGGGCTAGGGTTAGGGTTCGGGGACGGGGACGGTTTAGGGTCCAGGTGAGGGTACGGCAACGCTTTAGGGGGAGCGTGCGTGTGAGGGCGCGGGTTAGTATTAGTGTACGGGTTAGGATTAGGGGACGGGTGAGGGTCAGGCTTCGGGGAAGGGTTAGGGTTAGGGTTCGGGCTAGGGTTAGGGTTAGGGGACGGGGACGGTTTAGGGTCCAGGTGAGGGTACGGCAACGCTTTAGGGGGAGCGTGCGTGTGAGGGCACGGGTTAGTGTTAGCGTACGGGTTAGGATTAGGGGACGGGTGAGGGTCAGGCTTCGGGGAAGTGTTAGGCTTAGGGTTCGGGCTAGGGTTAGGGTTAGGGGATGGGGACGGTTTCGGGTCCAGATGAGGGTACGGCAACGCTTTAGGGGGAGCGTGCGTGTGAGGGCGCGGGTTAGTGTTAGCGTACGGGTTAGGATTAGGGGACGTGTGAGGGTCAGGCTTCGGGGAAGGGTTAGGGTTAGGGTTTGGTCTAGGGTTAGGGTTAGGGGACGGGGACGGTTTAGGGTCCAGGTGAGGGTACGGCAACGCTTTAGGGGGAGCGTGCTTGTGAGGGCGCGGGTTAGTGTTAGCGTACGGGTTAGGATTAAGTGACGGGTGAGGGTCAGGCTTCGGGGAAGTGTTAGGGTTAGGGTTCGGGCTAGGGTTAGGGTTAGGGGACGGGGACGGTTTAGGGTCCAGGTGAGGGTACGGCAACGCTTTAGGGGGAGCGTGCGTGTGAGGGCGCGCGTTAGTGTTAGCGTACGGGTTAGGATTAGGGGACGGGTGAGGGTCAGGCTTCGGGGAAGGGTTAGGGTTAGGGTTCGGGCTAGGGTTAGGGTTAGCGGACGGGGACGGTTTACGGTCCAGGTGAGGGTACAGCAACGCTTTAGGGGGAGCGTGCGTGTGAGGGCGCGGGTTAGTGTTAGCGTACGGGTTAGGATTAGGGGACGGGTGAGGGTCAGGCTTCGGGGAAGTGTTAGGGTTAGGGTTCGGGCTAGGGTTAGGGGACGGGGACGGTTTCGGGTCCAGGTGAGGGTACGGCAACGCTTTAGGGGGAGCGTGCGTGTGAGGGCGCGGGTTAGTGTTAGCGTACGGGTTAGGATTAGGGGACGGGTGAGGGTCAGGCTTCGGGGAAGGGTTAGGGTTAGGGTTCGGGCTAGGGTTAGGGTTAGGGGACGGGGACGGTTTAGGGTCCAGGTGAGGGTACGGCAACGCTTTAGGGGGAGCGTGCGTGTGAGGGCGCGGGTTAGTGTTAGCGTACGGGTTAGGATTAGGGGACGGGTGAGGGTCAGGCTTCGGGGAAGTGTTAGGGTTAGGTTTCGGGCTAGGGTTAGGGTTCGGGGACGGGGACGGTTTAGGGTCCAGGTGAGGGTACGGCAACGCTTTAGGGGGAGCGTGCGTGTGAGGGCACGCGTTAGTGTTAGCGTACGGGTTAGGATTAGGGGACGGGTGAGGGTCAGGCTTCGGGGAAGGGTTAGGCTTAGGGTTCGGGCTAGGGTTAGGGTTAGGGGACGGGGACGGTTTCGGGTCCAGATGAGGGTACGGCAACGCTTTAGGGGGAGCGTGCGTGTGAGGGCGCGGGTTAGTGTTAGCGCACGGGATAGGATTAGGGGACGTGTGAGGGTCAGGCTTCGGGGAAGGGTTAGGGTTAGGGTTCGGTCTAGGGTTAGGGTTAGGGGACGGGGACGGTTTAGAGTCCAGGTGAGGGTACGGCAACGCTTTAGGGGGAGCGTGCTTGTGAGGGCGCGGGTTAGTGTTAGCGTATGGGTTAGGATTAAGGGACGGGTGAGGGTCAGGCTTCGGGGAAGTGTTAAGGTTAGGGTTCGGGCTAGGGTTAGGGTTAGGGGACGGGGACGGTTTAGGGTCCAGGTGAGGGTACGGCAACGCTTTAGGGGGAGCGTGCGTGTGAGGGCGCGGGTTAGTGTTAGCGTACGGGTTAGGATTAGGGGACGGGTGAGGGTCAGGCTTCGGGGAAGGGTTAGGGTTAGGGTTCGGGCTAGGGTTAGGGTTAGGGGATGGGGACGGTTTAGGGTCCAGGTGAGGGTACGGCAACGCTTAGGGGGAGCGTGCGTGTGAGGGCGCGGGTTAGTGTTAGCGTACGGGTTAGGATTAGGGGATGGGTGAGGGTCAGGCTTCGGGGAAGGGTTAGGGTTAGGGTTCGGGCTAGGGTTAGGGTTAGGGCACGGGGACGGTTTAGGGTCCAGGTGAGGGTACGGCAACGCTTTAGGGGGAGCGTGCGTGTGAGGACGCGTGTTAGTGTTAGCGTACGGGTTAGGATTAGGGGACGGGTGAGGGTCAGGCTTCGGGGAAGGGTTAGGGTTAGGGTTTGGGCTAGGGTTAGGGTTAGGGGACGGGGACGGCTTAGGGTCCAGGTGAGGGTACGGCAACGCTTTAGGGGGAGCGTGCGTGTGAGGGCGCCGGTTAGTGTTAGCGTACGGGTTAGAATTAGGTGACGGGTGAGGGTGAGGCTTCGGGGAAGGGTTAGGGTTAGGGTTCGGGCTAGGGTTAGGTTTAGGGGACAGGGCGGTTTAGGGTCCAGGTGAGGGTACGGCAACGCTTTAGGGGGAGCGTGCGTGTGAGGGCACCGGTTAGTGTTAGCGTACGGGTTAGGATTAGGGGACGGGTGAGGGTCAGGCTTCGGGGAAGGGTTAGGGTTAGGGTTCGGGCTAGGGTTAGGGTTAGGGGACGGGGATGGTTTCGGGTCCAGGTGAGGGTACGGCAACGCTTTAGGGGGAGGGTGCGTGTGAGGGCTCGGGTTAGTTTTAGCGTACGGGTTAGGATTAGGGGACGGGTGAGGGTCAGGCTTCGGGGAAGTGTTAGGGTTAGGGTTCGGGCTAGGATTAGGGTTAGGGGATGGGGACGGTTTAGGGTCCAGGTGAGAGTACGGCAACGCTTTAGGGGGAGGGTGCGTGTGAAGGCGCGGGTTAGTGTTAGCGTACGGGTTAGGATTAGGGGACGGGTGAGGGTCAGGCTTCGGGGAAGGGTTAGGGTTAGGGTTCGGGCTAGGGTTAGGGTTAGGGGACGGGGACGGTTTAGGGTCCAGGTGAGGGTACGGCAATGCTTTAGGGGGAGCGTGTGTGTGAGGGCGCGGGTTAGTGTTAGCGTACGGGTTAGGATTAGGGGACGGGTGAGGGTCAGGCTTCGGGGAAGGGTTAGGGTTAGGTTTCGGGCTAGGGTTAGGGTTAGGGGACGGGGATGGTTTAGGGTCCAGGTGAGGGTACGGCAACACTTTAGGGGGAGCGTGCGTGTGAGGGCGCGGGGTAGTGTTAGCGTACGGGTTAGGATTAGGGGACGGGTGAGGGTCAGGCTTTGGGGAAGGGTTAGGGTTAGGGTTCGGGCTAGGGTTAGGGTTAGGGGACGGGGACGGTTTCGGGTCCAGGTGAGGGTACGGCAACGCTTTAGGGGGAGCGTGTGTGTGAGGGCGCGGGTTAGTGTTAGCGTACGGGTTAGGATTAGGGGACGGGTGAGGGTCAGGCTTCGGGGAAGGGTTAGGTTTAGGGTTCGGTCTAGGGTTAGGGTTAGGGGACGGGGACGGTTTAGGGTCCAGGTGAGGGTACGGCAACGCTTTAGGGGGAGCGTGCTTGTGAGGGAACGGGTTAGTGTTAGCGTACGGGTTAGGATTAAGGGACGGGTGAGGGTCAGGCTTCGGGGAAGTGTTAGGGTTAGGGTTCTGGCTAGGGTGAGGGTTAGGGGACGGGGACGGTTAAGGGTCCAGGTGAGGGTACGGCAACGCTTTAGGGGGAGCATGCGTGTGAGGGCGCGCGTTAGTGTTAGCGTACGTGTTAGGATTAGGGGACGGGTGAGGGTCAGGCTTCGGGGAAGGGTTAGGGTTAGGGTTCGGGCTAGGGTTAGGGTTAGGGGACGGGGACGGTTTAGGGTCCAGGTGAGGGTACAGCAACGCTTTAGGGGGAGCGTGCGTGTGAGGGCGCGGGTTAGTGTTAGCGTACGGGTTAGGATTAGGGGACGGGTGAGGGTCAGGCTTCGGGGAAGTGTTAGGGTTAGGGTTCGGGCTAGTGTTAGGGGACGGGGACGGTTTAGGTTCCAGGTGAGGGTATGGCAACGCTTTAGGGGGAGCGTGCGTGTGAGGGCGCGGGTTAGTGTTAGCGTACGTCTTAGGATTAGGGCACGGGTGAGGGTCAGGCTTCGGGGAAGGGTTAGGGTTAGGGTTCGGGCTAGGGTTAGGGTTAGGGGACGGGGACGGTTTAAGGTCCAGGTGAGGGTACGGCAACGCTTTAGGGGGAGCGTGCGTGTAGGGGCGCGGGTTAGTGTTAGCGTACGGGTTAGGATTAGGGGACGGGTGAGGGTCAGGCTTCGGGGAAGGGTTAGGGTTAGGGTTCGGGCTAGGGTTAGGGGACGGGGACGGTTTCGGGTCCAGGTGAGGGTACGGCAACGCTTTAGGGGGAGCGTGCGTGTGAGGACGCGGGTTAGTGTTAGCGTACGGGTTAGGATTAGGGGACGGGTGAGGGTCAGGCTTCGGGGAAGGGTTAGGGTTAGGGTTCGGGCTAGGGTTAGGGTTAGGGGACGGGGACGGTTTAGGGTCCAGGTGAGGGTACGGCAACGCTTTAGGGGGAGCGTGCGTGTGAGGGCGCGGGTTAGTGTTAGCGTACGGGTTAGGATTAGGGGACGGGTGAGGGTCAGGCTTCGGGGAAGTGTTAGGGTTAGGTTTCGGGCTAGGGTTAGGGTTCGGGGACGGGGACGGTTTAGGGTCCAGGTGAGGGTACGGCAACGCTTTAGGGGGAGCGTGCGTGTGAGGGCACGCGTTAGTGTTAGCGTACGGGTTAGGATTAGGGGACGGGTGAGGGTCAGGCTTCGGGGAAGGGTTAGGCTTAGGGTTCGGGCTAGGGTTAGGGTTAGGGGACGGGGACGGTTTCGGGTCCAGATGAGGGTACGGCAACGCTTTAGGGGGAGCGTGCGTGTGAGGGCGCGGGTTAGTGTTAGCGCACGGGATAGGATTAGGGGACGTGTGAGGGTCAGGCTTCGGGGAAGGGTTAGGGTTAGGGTTCGGTCTAGGGTTAGGGTTAGGGGACGGGGACGGTTTAGAGTCCAGGTGAGGGTACGGCAACGCTTTAGGGGGAGCGTGCTTGTGAGGGCGCGGGTTAGTGTTAGCGTATGGGTTAGGATTAAGGGACGGGTGAGGGTCAGGCTTCGGGGAAGTGTTAGGGTTAGGGTTCGGGCTAGGGTTAGGGTTAGGGGACGGGGACGGTTTAGGGTCCAGGTGAGGGTACGGCAACGCTTTAGGGGGAGCGTGCGTGTGAGGGCGCGGGTTAGTGTTAGCGTACGGGTTAGGATTAGGGGACGGGTGAGGGTCAGGCTTCGGGGAAGGGTTAGGGTTAGGGTTCGGGCTAGGGTTAGGGTTAGGGGATGGGGACGGTTTAGGGTCCAGGTGAGGGTACGGCAACGCTTAGGGGGAGCGTGCGTGTGAGGGCGCGGGTTAGTGTTAGCGTACGGGTTAGGATTAGGGGATGGGTGAGGGTCAGGCTTCGGGGAAGGGTTAGGGTTAGGGTTCGGGCTAGGGTTAGGGTTAGGGCACGGGGACGGTTTAGGGTCCAGGTGAGGGTACGGCAACGCTTTAGGGGGAGCGTGCGTGTGAGGACGCGTGTTAGTGTTAGCGTACGGGTTAGGATTAGGGGACGGGTGAGGGTCAGGCTTCGGGGAAGGGTTAGGGTTAGGGTTTGGGCTAGGGTTAGGGTTAGGGGACGGGGACGGCTTAGGGTCCAGGTGAGGGTACGGCAACGCTTTAGGGGGAGCGTGCGTGTGAGGGCGCCGGTTAGTGTTAGCGTACGGGTTAGAATTAGGTGACGGGTGAGGGTGAGGCTTCGGGGAAGGGTTAGGGTTAGGGTTCGGGCTAGGGTTAGGTTTAGGGGACAGGGCGGTTTAGGGTCCAGGTGAGGGTACGGCAACGCTTTAGGGGGAGCGTGCGTGTGAGGGCACCGGTTAGTGTTAGCGTACGGGTTAGGATTAGGGGACGGGTGAGGGTCAGGCTTCGGGGAAGGGTTAGGGTTAGGGTTCGGGCTAGGGTTAGGGTTAGGGGACGGGGATGGTTTCGGGTCCAGGTGAGGGTACGGCAACGCTTTAGGGGGAGGGTGCGTGTGAGGGCTCGGGTTAGTTTTAGCGTACGGGTTAGGATTAGGGGACGGGTGAGGGTCAGGCTTCGGGGAAGTGTTAGGGTTAGGGTTCGGGCTAGGATTAGGGTTAGGGGATGGGGACGGTTTAGGGTCCAGGTGAGAGTACGGCAACGCTTTAGGGGGAGGGTGCGTGTGAAGGCGCGGGTTAGTGTTAGCGTACGGGTTAGGATTAGGGGACGGGTGAGGGTCAGGCTTCGGGGAAGGGTTAGGGTTAGGGTTCGGGCTAGGGTTAGGGTTAGGGGACGGGGACGGTTTAGGGTCCAGGTGAGGGTACGGCAATGCTTTAGGGGGAGCGTGTGTGTGAGGGCGCGGGTTAGTGTTAGCGTACGGGTTAGGATTAGGGGACGGGTGAGGGTCAGGCTTCGGGGAAGGGTTAGGGTTAGGTTTCGGGCTAGGGTTAGGGTTAGGGGACGGGGATGGTTTAGGGTCCAGGTGAGGGTACGGCAACACTTTAGGGGGAGCGTGCGTGTGAGGGCGCGGGGTAGTGTTAGCGTACGGGTTAGGATTAGGGGACGGGTGAGGGTCAGGCTTTGGGGAAGGGTTAGGGTTAGGGTTCGGGCTAGGGTTAGGGTTAGGGGACGGGGACGGTTTCGGGTCCAGGTGAGGGTACGGCAACGCTTTAGGGGGAGCGTGTGTGTGAGGGCGCGGGTTAGTGTTAGCGTACGGGTTAGGATTAGGGGACGGGTGAGGGTCAGGCTTCGGGGAAGGGTTAGGTTTAGGGTTCGGTCTAGGGTTAGGGTTAGGGGACGGGGACGGTTTAGGGTCCAGGTGAGGGTACGGCAACGCTTTAGGGGGAGCGTGCTTGTGAGGGAACGGGTTAGTGTTAGCGTACGGGTTAGGATTAAGGGACGGGTGAGGGTCAGGCTTCGGGGAAGTGTTAGGGTTAGGGTTCTGGCTAGGGTTAGGGTTAGGGGACGGGGACGGTTAAGGGTCCAGGTGAGGGTACGGCAACGCTTTAGGGGGAGCATGCGTGTGAGGGCGCGCGTTAGTGTTAGCGTACGTGTTAGGATTAGGGGACGGGTGAGGGTCAGGCTTCGGGGAAGGGTTAGGTTTAGGGTTCGGGCTAGGGTTAGGGTTAGGGGACGGGGACGGTTTAGGGTCCAGGTGAGGGTACAGCAACGCTTTAGGGGGAGCGTGCGTGTGAGGGCGCGGGTTAGTGTTAGCGTACGGGTTAGGATTAGGGGACGGGTGAGGGTCAGGCTTCGGGGAAGTGTTAGGGTTAGGGTTCGGGCTAGTGTTAGGGGACGGGGACGGTTTAGGTTCCAGGTGAGGGTATGGCAACGCTTTAGGGGGAGCGTGCGTGTGAGGGCGCGGGTTAGTGTTAGCGTACGTCTTAGGATTAGGGCACGGGTGAGGGTCAGGCTTCGGGGAAGGGTTAGGGTTAGGGTTCGGGCTAGGGTTAGGGTTAGGGGACGGGGACGGTTTAAGGTCCAGGTGAGGGTACGGCAACGCTTTAGGGGGAGCGTGCGTGTAGGGGCGCGGGTTAGTGTTAGCGTACGGGTTAGGATTAGGGGATGGGTGAGGGTCAGGCTTCGGGGAAGGGTTAGGGTTAGGGTTCGGGCTAGGATTAGGGTTACGGGATGGGGACGGTTTAGGGTCCAGGTGAGAGTACGGCAACGCTTTAGGGGGAGCGTGTGTGTGAGGGCGCGGGTTAGTGTTAGCGTACGGGTTAGGATTAGGGGACGGGTGAGGGTCAGGCTTCGGGGAAGGGTTAGGGTTAGGGTTCGGGCTAGGGTTAGGGTTAGGGGACAGGGACGGTTTCGGGTCCAGGTGAGGGTACGGCAACGCTTTAGGGGGAGCGTGCGTGTGAGGGCGCGGGTTAGTGTTAGCGTACGGGTTAGGATTAGGGGACGGGTGAGGGTCAGGCTTCGGGGAAGTGTTAGGGTTAGGTTTCGGGCTAGGGTTAGGGTTCGGGGACGGGGACGGTTTAGGGTCCAGGTGAGGGTACGGCAACGCTTTAGGGGGAGCGTGCGTGTGAGGGCACGGGTTAGTGTTAGCGTACGGGTTAGGATTAGGGGACGGGTGAGGGTCAGGCTTCGGGGAAGGGTTAGGCTTAGGGTTCGGGCTAGGGTTAGGGTTAGGGGACGGGGACGGTTTCGGGTCCAGATGAGGGTACGGCAACGCTTTAGGGGGAGCGTGCGTGTGAGGGCGCGGGTTAGTGTTAGCGTACGGGTTAGGATTAGGGGACGTGTGAGGGTCAGGCTTCGGGGAAGGGTTAGGGTTAGGGTTCGGTCTAGGGTTAGGGTTAGGGGACGGGGACGGTTTAGAGTCCAGGTGAGGGTACGGCAACGCTTTAGGGGGAGCGTGCGTGTGAGGGCGCGGGTTAGTGTTAGCGTATGGGTTAGGATTAAGGGACGGGTGAGGGTCAGGCTTCGGGGAAGTGTTAGGGTTAGGGTTCGGGCTAGGGTTAGTGTTAGGGGACGGGGACGGTTTAGGGTCCAGGTGAGGGTACGGCAACGCTTTAGGGGGAGCGTGCGTGTGAGGGCGCGCGTTAGTGTTAGCGTACGGGTTAGGATTAGGGGACGGGTGAGGGTCAGGCTTCGGGGAAGGGTTAGGGTTAGGGTTCGGGCTAGGGTTAGGGTTAGGGGACGGGGACGGTTTAGGGTCCAGGTGAGGGTACAGCAACGCTTTAGGGGGAGCGTGCGTGTGAGGGCGCGGGTTAGTGTTAGCGTACGGGTTAGGATTAGGGGACGGGTGAGGGTCAGGCTTCGGGGAAGGGTTAGGGTTAGGGTTCGGTCTAGGGTTAGGGTTAGGGGACGGGGACGGTTTAGGGTCCAGGTGAGGGTACAGCAACGCTTTAGGGGGAGCGTGCGTGTGAGGGCGCGGGTTAGTGTTAGCGTACGGGTTAGGATTAGGGGACGGGTGAGGGTCATGCTTCGGGGAAGGGTTAGGGTTAGGGTTCGGGCTAGGGTTAGGGTTAGGGGACGGGGACGGTTTAGGGTCCAGGTGAGGGTACAGCAAAGCTTTAGGGGGAGCGTGCGTGTGAGGGCGCGGGTTAGTGTTAGCGTACGGGTTAGGATTAGGGGACGGGTGAGTGTGAGGCTTCGGGGAAGTGTTAGGGTTTGGGTTCGGGCTAGGGTTAGGGGACGGTGACGGTTTAGGTCCAGGTGAGGGTATGGCAACGCTTTAGGGGGAGCGTGCGTGTGAGGGCGCGGGTTAGTGTTAGCGTACGGGTTAGGATTAGGGGACGGGTGAGGGTCAGGCTTTGGGGAAGGGTTAGGGTTAGGGTTTGGGCTAGGGTTAGGTTTAGGGGACGGGGACGGTTTTGGCTCTAGATGAGAGTACGGCAACGCTTTAGGGGGAGCGTGCGTGTGAGGGAGCGCGTTAGTGTTAGCGTACGGCTTAGGATTAGGGGACGGGTGAGGGTCAGGCTTCGGGGAAGGGTTAGGGTTAGGGTTCGGGCTAGGGTTAGGGTTAGGGGACGGGGATGGTTTCGGCTCCAGGTGAGGGTACGGCAACGCTTTAGGGGGAGCGTGCGTGTGAGGGCGTGGGTTAGTGTTAGCGTACGGGTTAGGATTACGGGACGGGTGAGGGTCAGGCTTTGGGGAAGTGTTAGGGTTAGGGTTCGGGCTAGGGTTAGGGTTAGGGGACGGGGACGGTTTCGGGTCCAGGTGAGGGTACGGCAACTCTTTAGGGGGGGCGTGCGTGTGAGGGCGCGGGTAAGTGTTAGCGTACGGGTTAGGATTAGGGGATGGGTGAGGGTCAGGCTTTGGGGAAGTGTTAGGGTTAGGGTTCGGGCTAGGGTTAGGGTTAGGGGACGGGGACGGTTTAGGGTCCAGGTGAGGGTACGGCAACGCTTTAGGGGGAGCGTGCGTGTGAGGGCGCGCGTTAGTGTTAGCGTACGTCTTAGGATTAGGGGACGGGTGAGGGTCAGGCTTCGGGGAAGGGTTAGGGTTAGGGTTCGGGCTAGGGTTAGGGTTAGGGGACGGGGACGGTTTAGGGTCCAGGTGAGGGTACGGCAACGCTTTAGGGGGAGCGTGCGTGTGAGGGCGTGGGTTAGTGTTAGCGTACGGGTTAGGATTAGGGGACGGGTGAGGGTCAGGCTTCGGGGAAGGGTTAGGGTTAGGGTTCGGGCTAGGGTTAGGGGACGGGGACGGTTTAGGGTCCAGGTGAGGGTACGGCAACGCTTTAGGGGGAGCGTGCGTGTGAGGGCGCGGGTTAGTGTTAGCGTACGGGTTAGGATTAGGGGACGGGTGAGGGTCAGGCTTCGGGGAAGGGTTAGGGTTAGGGTTCGGGCTAGGATTAGGGTTAGGGGATGGGGACGGTTTAGGGTCCAGGTGAGAGTACGGCAACGCTTTAGGGGGAGCGTGCGTGTGAGGGCGCGGGTTAGTGTTAGCGTACGGGTTAGGATTATGGGACGGGTGAGGGTCAGGCTTCGGGGAAGGGTTAGGGTTAGGGTTCGGGCTAGGGTTAGGGTTAGGGGACGGGGACGGTTTAGGGTCCAGGTGAGGGTACGGCAACGCTTTAGGGGGAGCGTGCGTGTGAGGGCGCGGGTTAGTGTTAGCGTACGGGTTAGGATTAGGGGACGGGTGAGGGTCAGGCTTCGGGGAAGTGTTAGGGTTAGGTTTCGGGCTAGGGTTAGGGTTCGGGGACGGGGACGGTTTAGGGTCCAGGTGAGGGTACGGCAACGCTTTAGGGGGAGCGTGCGTGTGAGGGCGCGGGTTAGTATTAGCGTACGGGTTAGGATTAGGGGACGGGTGAGGGTCAGGCTTCGGGGAAGGGTTAGGGTTAGGGTTCGGGCTAGGGTTAGGGTTAGGGGACGGGGACGGTTTAGGGTCCAGGTGAGGGTACGGCAACGCTTTAGGGGGAGCGTGCGTGTGAGGGCACGGGTTAGTGTTAGCGTAAGGGTTAGGATTAGGGGACGGGTGAGGGTCAGGCTTCGGGGAAGTGTTAGGCTTAGGGTTCGGGCTAGGGTTAGGGTTAGGGGATGGGGACGGTTTCGGGTCCAGATGAGGGTACGGCAACGCTTTAGGGGGAGCGTGCGTGTGAGGGCGCGGGTTAGTGTTAGCGTACGGGTTAGGATTAGGGGACGTGTGAGGGTCAGGCTTCGGGGAAGGGTTAGGGTTAGGGTTCGGTCTAGGGTTAGGGTTAGGGGACGGGGACGGTTTAGGGTCCAGGTGAGGGTACGGCAACGCTTTAGGGGGAGCGTGCTTGTGAGGGCGCGGGTTAGTGTTAGCGTACGGGTTAGGATTAAGTGACGGGTGAGGGTCAGGCTTCGGGGAAGTGTTAGGGTTAGGGTTCGGGCTAGGGTTAGGGTTAGGGGACGGGGACGGTTTAGGGTCCAGGTGAGGGTACGGCAACGCTTTAGGGGGAGCGTGCGTGTGAGGGCGCGCGTTAGTGTTAGCGTACGGGTTAGGATTAGGGGACGGGTGAGGGTCAGGCTTCGGGGAAGGGTTAGGGTTAGGGTTCGGGCTAGGGTTAGGGTTAGCGGACGGGGACGGTTTACGGTCCAGGTGAGGGTACAGCAACGCTTTAGGGGGAGCGTGCGTGTGAGGGCGCGGGTTAGTGTTAGCGTACGGGTTAGGATTAGGGGACGGGTGAGGGTCAGGCTTCGGGGAAGTGTTAGGGTTAGGGTTCGGGCTAGGGTTAGGGGACGGGGACGGTTTCGGGTCCAGGTGAGGGTACGGCAACGCTTTAGGGGGAGCGTGCGTGTGAGAGCGAGGGTTAGTGTTAGCGTACGGGTTAGGATTAGGGGACGGGTGAGGGTCAGGCTTCGGGGATGGGTTAGGGTTAGGGTTCGGGCTAGGGTTAGGGTTAGGGAACGGGGACGGTTTCGGCTCCAGGTGAGGGTACGGCAACGCTTTAGGGGGAGCGTGCGTGTGAGGGCGTGGGTTAGTGTTAGCGTACGGGTTAGGATTAGGGGATGGGTGAGGGTCAGGCTTCGGGGAAGGGTTAGGGTTAGGGTTCGGGATAGGGTTAGGGTTAGGGGACGGGGACGGTTTCGGGTCCAGGTGAGGGTACGGCAACGATTTAGGGGGAGCGTGCGTGTGAGGGCTCGGGTTAGTGTTAGCGTACGGGTTAGGATTAGGGGACGGGTGAGGGTCAGGCTTCGGGGAAGGGTTAGGGTTAGGGTTCGGGCTAGGATTAGGGTTACGGGATGGGGACGGTTTAGGGTCCAGGTGAGAGTACGGCAACGCTTTAGGGGGAGCGTGCGTGTGAGGGCGCGGGTTAGTGTTAGCGTACGGGTTAGGATTAGGGGACGGGTGAGGGTCAGGCTTCGGGGAAGGGTTAGGGTTAGGGTTCGGGCTAGGGTTAGGGTTAGGGGACGGGGACGGTTTAGGGTCCAGGTGAGGGTACGGCAACGCTTTAGGGGGAGCGTGCGTGTGAGGGCGCGGGTTAGTGTTAGCGTACGGGTTAGGATTAGGGGACGGGTGAGGGTCAGGCTTCGGGGAAGTGTTAGGGTTAGGTTTCGGGCTAGGGTTAGGGTTCGGGGACGGGGACGGTTTAGGGTCCAGGTGAGGGTACGGCAACGCTTTAGGGGGAGCGTGCGTGTGAGGGCACGCGTTAGTGTTAGCGTACGGGTTAGGATTAGGGGACGGGTGAGGGTCAGGCTTCGGGGAAGGGTTAGGCTTAGGGTTCGGGCTAGGGTTAGGGTTAGGGGACGGGGACGGTTTCGGGTCCAGATGAGGGTACGGCAACGCTTTAGGGGGAGCGTGCGTGTGAGGGCGCGGGTTAGTGTTAGCGCACGGGATAGGATTAGGGGACGTGTGAGGGTCAGGCTTCGGGGAAGGGTTAGGGTTAGGGTTCGGTCTAGGGTTAGGGTTAGGGGACGGGGACGGTTTAGAGTCCAGGTGAGGGTACGGCAACGCTTTAGGGGGAGCGTGCTTGTGAGGGCGCGGGTTAGTGTTAGCGTACGGGTTAGGATTAAGGGACGGGTGAGGGTCAGGCTTCGGGGAAGTGTTAGGGTTAGGGTTCGGGCTAGGGTTAGGGTTAGGGGACGGGGACGGTTTAGGGTCCAGGTGAGGGTACGGCAAAGCTTTAGGGGGAGCGTGCGTGTGAGGGCGCGGGTTAGTGTTAGCGTACGGGTTAGGATTAGGGGACGGGTGAGGGTCAGGCTTCGGGGAAGGGTTAGGGTTAGGGTTCGGGCTAGGGTTAGGGTTAGGGGATGGGGACGGTTTAGGGTCCAGGTGAGGGTACGGCAACGCTTAGGGGGAGCGTGCGTGTGAGGGCGCGGGTTAGTGTTAGCGTACGGGTTAGGATTAGGGGATGGGTGAGGGTCAGGCTTCGGGGAAGGGTTAGGGTTAGGGTTCGGGCTAGGGTTAGGGTTAGGGCACGGGGACGGTTTAGGGTCCAGGTGAGGGTACGGCAACGCTTTAGGGGGAGCGTGCGTGTGAGGACGCGTGTTAGTGTTAGCGTACGGGTTAGGATTAGGGGACGGGTGAGGGTCAGGCTTCGGGGAAGGGTTAGGGTTAGGGTTTGGGCTAGGGTTAGGGTTAGGGGACGGGGACGGCTTAGGGTCCAGGTGAGGGTACGGCAACGCTTTAGGGGGAGCGTGCGTGTGAGGGCGCCGGTTAGTGTTAGCGTACGGGTTAGGATTAGGTGACGGGTGAGGGTGAGGCTTCGGGGAAGGGTTAGGGTTAGGGTTCGGGCTAGGGTTAGGTTTAGGGGACAGGGCGGTTTAGGGTCCAGGTGAGGGTACGGCAACGCTTTAGGGGGAGCGTGCGTGTGAGGGCACCGGTTAGTGTTAGCGTACGGGTTAGGATTAGGGGACGGGTGAGGGTCAGGCTTCGGGGAAGGGTTAGGGTTAGGGTTCGGGCTAGGGTTAGGGTTAGGGGACGGGGATGGTTTCGGGTCCAGGTGAGGGTACGGCAACGCTTTAGGGGGAGGGTGCGTGTGAGGGCTCGGGTTAGTTTTAGCGTACGGGTTAGGATTAGGGGACGGGTGAGGGTCAGGCTTCGGGGAAGTGTTAGGGTTAGGGTTCGGGCTAGGATTAGGGTTAGGGGATGGGGACGGTTTAGGGTCCAGGTGAGAGTACGGCAACGCTTTAGGGGGAGGGTGCGTGTGAAGGCGCGGGTTAGTGTTAGCGTACGGGTTAGGATTAGGGGACGGGTGAGGGTCAGGCTTCGGGGAAGGGTTAGGGTTAGGGTTCGGGCTAGGGTTAGGGTTAGGGGACGGGGACGGTTTAGGGTCCAGGTGAGGGTACGGCAATGCTTTAGGGGGAGCGTGTGTGTGAGGGCGCGGGTTAGTGTTAGCGTACGGGTTAGGATTAGGGGACGGGTGAGGGTCAGGCTTCGGGGAAGGGTTAGGGTTAGGTTTCGGGCTAGGGTTAGGGTTAGGGGACGGGGATGGTTTAGGGTCCAGGTGAGGGTACGGCAACACTTTAGGGGGAGCGTGAGTGTGAGGGCGCGGGTTAGTGTTAGCGTACGGGTTAGGATTAGGGGACGGGTGAGGGTCAGGCTTTGGGGAAGGGTTAGGGTTAGGGTTCGGGCTAGGGTTAGGGTTAGGGGACGGGGACGGTTTCGGGTCCAGGTGAGGGTACGGCAACGCTTTAGGGGGAGCGTGTGTGTGAGGGCGCGGGTTAGTGTTAGCGTATGGGTTAGGATTAGGGGACGGGTGAGGGTCAGGCTTCGGGGAAGGGTTAGGTTTAGGGTTCGGTCTAGGGTTAGGGTTAGGGGACGGGGACGGTTTAGGGTCCAGGTGAGGGTACGGCAACGCTTTAGGGGGAGCGTGCTTGTGAGGGAACGGGTTAGTGTTAGCGTACGGGTTAGGATTAAGGGACGGGTGAGGGTCAGGCTTCGGGGAAGTGTTAGGGTTAGGGTTCGGGCTAGGGTTAGGGTTAGGGGACGGGGACGGTTAAGGGTCCAGGTGAGGGTACGGCAACGCTTTAGGGGGAGCATGCGTGTGAGGGCGCGCGTTAGTGTTAGCGTACGTGTTAGGATTAGGGGACGGGTGAGGGTCAGGCTTCGGGGAAGGGTTAGGGTTAGGGTTCGGGCTAGGGTTAGGGTTAGGGGACGGGGACGGTTTAGGGTCCAGGTGAGGGTACAGCAACGCTTTAGGGGGAGCGTGCGTGTGAGGGCGCGGGTTAGTGTTAGCGTACGGGTTAGGATTAGGGGACGGGTGAGGGTCAGGCTTCGGGGAAGTGTTAGGGTTAGGGTTCGGGCTAGTGTTAGGGGACGGGGACGGTTTAGGTTCCAGGTGACGGTATGGCAACGCTTTAGGGGGAGCGTGCGTGTGAGGGCGCGGGTTAGTGTCAGCGTACGGGTTAGGATTAGGGGACGGGTGAGGGTCAGGCTTTGGGGAAGTGTTAGGGTTAGGGTTCGGGCTAGGGTTAGGTTTAGGGGACGGGGACGGTTTTGGCTCTAGGTGAGAGTACGGCAACGCTTTAGGGGGAGCGTGCGTGTGAGGGCGCGCGTTAGTGTTAGCGTACGTCTTAGGATTAGGGGACGGGTGAGGGTCAGGCTTCGGGGAAGGGTTAGGGTTAGGGTTCGGGCTAGGGTTAGGGTTAGGGGACGGGGACGGTTTAAGGTCCAGGTGAGGGTACGGTAACGCTTTAGGGGGAGCGTGCGTGTAGGGGCGCGGGTTAGTGTTAGCGTACGGGTTAGGATTAGGGGACGGGTGAGGGTCAGGCTTCTGGGAAGGGTTAGGGTTAGGGTTCGGGCTAGGGTTAGGGGACGGGGACGGTTTAGGTTCCAGGTGAGGGTACGGCAACGCTTTAGGTGGAGCGTGCATGTGAGGGCGCAGGTTTGTGTTAGCGTACGGGTTAGGATTAGGGGACGGGTGAGGGTCAGGCTTCGGGGAAGGGTTAGGGTTAGGGTTCGGGCTAGTGTTAGGGTTAGGGGACAGGGAAGGTTTAGGGTCCAGGTGAGGGTACGGCAACGCTTTAGGGGGAGCGTGCGTGTGAGGGCGCGAGTTAGTGTTAGCGTACGGGTTAGGATTAGGGGACGGGTGAGGGTCAGGCTTCGGGGAAGGGTTAGGATTAGGGTTCGGGCTAGGGTTAGGTTTAGGGGACGGGGACGGTTTAGGGTACAGGTGAGGGTACGGAAGCGCTTTAGCGGGAGCTGGGTGTGAGGGCGCGGGTTAGTGTTAGCGTACGGCTTAGGATTAGGTGACGGGTGAGGGTGAGGCTTCGGGGAAGGGTTAGGGTTAGGGTTCGGGCTAGGGTTAGGGTTAGGGAACGGGGACGGTTTCGGGTCCAGGTGAGGGTACGGCAACGCTTTAGGGGGAGCGTGCGTGTGAGGGCGTGGGTTAGTGTTAGCGTACGGGTTAGGATTAGGGGACGGGTGAGGGTCAGGCTTCGGGGAAGGGTTAGGGTTAGGGTTCGGGCTAGGGTTAGGGTTAGGGGACGGGGACGGTTTCGGGTCCAGGTGAGGGTACGGCAACGCTTTAGGGGGAGCGTGCGTGTGAGGGCTCGGGTTAGTGTTAGCGTACGGGTTAGGATTAGGGGACGGGTGAGGGTCAGGCTTCGGGGAAGGGTTAGGGTTAGGGTTCGGGCTAGGATTAGGGTTAGGGGATGGGGACGGTTTAGGGTCCAGGTGAGAGTACGGCAACGCTTTAGGGGGAGCGTGCGTGTGAGGGCGCGGGTTAGTGTTAGCGTACGGATAAGGATTAGGGGACGGGTGAGGGTCAGGCTTCGGGGAAGGGTTAGGGTTAGGGTTCGGTCTAGGGTTAGGGTTAGGGGACGGGGACGGTTTAGGGTCCAGGTGAGGGTACGGCAACGCTTTAGGGGGAGCGTGCTTGTGAGGGCGCGGGTTAGTGTTAGCGTACGGGTTAGGATTAAGGGACGGGTGAGGGTCAGGCTTCGGGGAAGTGTTAGGGTTAGGGTTCGGGCTAGGGTTAGGGTTAGGGGACGGGGACGGTTTAGGGTCCAGGTGAGGGTACGGCAACGCTTTAGGGGGAGCGTGCGTGTGAGGGCGCGCGTTAGTGTTAGCGTACGGGTTAGGATTAGGGGACGGGTGAGGGTCAGGCTTCGGGGAAGGGTTAGGGTTAGGGTTCGGGCTAGGGTTAGGGTTAGGGGACGGGGACGGTTTAGGGTCCAGGTGAGGGTACAGCAACGCTTTAGGGGGAGCGTGCGTGTGAGGGCGCGGGTTAGTGTTAGCGTACGGGTTAGGATTAGGGGACGGGTGAGGGTCAGGCTTCGGGGAAGTGTTAGGGTTAGGGTTCGGGCTAGGTTTAGGGGACGGGGACGATTTAGGGTCCAGGTGAGGGTACGGCAACGCTTTAGGGGGAGCGTGCGTGTGAGGGTGCGGGTTAGTGTTAGTGTACGGGTTAGGATTTGGGGACGGGTGAGGGTGAGGCTTCGGGGAAGGATTAGGGTTAGGGTTCGGGCTAGGGTTAGGTTTAGGGGACGGGGCGGTTTAGGGTCCAGGTGAGCGTACGGCAACGCTTTAGGGGGAGCGTGCGTGTGAGGGCGCGGGTTAGTGTTAGCGTACAGGTTAGGATTAGGGGACGGGTGAGGGTCAGGATCGGGGAAGGGTTAGGGTTAGGGTTCGGGATAGGGTTAGGGTTAGGGGACGGGGACGGTTTAGGGTCCAGGTGAGGGTACGGCAACGCTTTAGGGGGAGCGTGCGTGTGAGGGCGCGGATTAGTGTTAGCGTACGGGTTAGGATTAGGGGACGGGTGAGGGTCAGGCTTCGGGGATGGGTTAGGTTTAGGGTTCGGGCTAGGGTTAGGGTTAGGGGACGGGGACGGTTTCGGGTCCAGGTGAGGGTACGGCAACGCTTTAGGGGGAGCGTGCGTGTGAGGGCTCAGGTTAGTGTTAGCCTACGGGTTAGGATTAGGGGACGGGTGAGGGTCAGGCTTCGGGGAAGGGTTAGGGTTAGGGTTCGGGCTAGGGTTAGGGTTAGGGGATGGGGACGGTTTAGGGTCCAGGTGAGGTTACGGCAATGCTTTAGGGGGAGCTGCGTGTGAGGGCGCGGGTTAGTGTTAGCGTACGGGTTAGGATTAGGGGACGGGTGAGGGTCAGGCTTCGGGGAAGGGTTAGGGTTAGGGTTCGGGCTAGGGTTAGGGTTAGGGGACGGGGACGGTTTAGGGTCCAGGTGAGGGTACGGCAACGCTTTAGGGGGAGCGTGCGTGTGAGGGCGCGGGTTAGTGTTAGCGTACGGGTTAGGATTAGGGGACGGGTGAGGGTCAGGCTTCGGGGAAGGGTTAGGGTTAGGGTTCGGGCTAGGGTTAGGGTTAGGGGACGGGGACGGTTTAGGGTCCAGGTGAGGGTACGGCAACGCTTTAGGGGGAGCGTGCGTGTGAGGGCGCGGGTTAGTGTTAGCGTACGGGTTAGGATTAGGTGACGGGTGAGGGTGAGGCTTCGGGGAAGGGTTAGGGTTAGGGTTCGGGCTAGGGTTAGGGTTAGGGAACGGGGACGGTTTCGGGTCCAGGTGAGGGTACGGCAACGCTTTAGGGGGAGCGTACGTGTGAGGGCGTGGGTTAGTGTTAGCGTACGGGTTAGGATTAGGGGACGGGTGAGGGTCAGGCTTCGGGGAAGGGTTAGGGTTAGGGTTCGGGCTAGGGTTAGGGTTAGGGGAAGGGGACGGTTTAGGGTCCAGGTGAGGGTACGGCAACGCTTTAGGGGGAGCGTGCGTGTGAGTGCTCGGGTTAGTGTTAGCGTACCGGTTAGGATTAGGGGACGGGTGAGGGTCAGGCTTCGGGGAAGGGTTAGGGTTAGGGTTCGGGCTAGGATTAGGGTTACGGGACGGGGACGGTTTAGGGTCCAGGTGAGAGTACGGCAACGCTTTAGGGGGAGCGTGTGTGTGAGGGCGCGGGTTAGTGTTAGCGTACGGGTTAGGATTAGGGGACGGGTGAGGGTCAGGCTTCGGGGAAGGGTTAGGGTTAGGGTTCGGGCTAGGGTTAGGGTTAGGGGACGGGGACGGTTTCGGGTCCAGGTGAGGGTACGGCAACGCTTTAGGGGGAGCGTGCGTGTGAGGGCGCGGGTTAGTGTTAGCGTACGGGTTAGGATTAGGGGACAGGTGAGGGTCAGGCTTCGGGGAAGTGTTAGGGTTAGGTTTCGGGCTAGGGTTAGGGTTCGGGGATGGGGACGGTTTAGGGTCCAGGTGAGGGTACGGCAATGCTTTAGGGGGAGGGTGCGTGTGAGGGCACGGGTTAGTGTTAGCGTACGGGTTAGGATTAGGGGACGGGTGAGGGTCAGGCTTCGGGGAAGGGTTAGGCTTAGGGTTCGGGCTAGGGTTAGGGTTAGGGGACGGGGACGGTTTCGGGTCCAGATGAGGGTACGGCAACGCTTTAGGGGGAGCGTGCGTGTGAGGGCGCGGTTTAGTGTTAGCGTACGGGTTAGGATTAGGGGACGTGTGAGGGTCAGGCTTCGGGGAAGGGTTAGGGTTAGGGTTCGGTCTAGGGTTAGGGTTAGGGGACGGGGACGGTTTAGAGTCCAGGTGAGGGTACGGCAACGCTTTAGGGGGAGCGTGCTTGTGAGGGCGCGGGTTAGTGTTAGCGTACGGGTTAGGATTAAGGGACGGGTGAGGGTCAGGCTTCGGGGAAGTGTTAGGGTTAGGGTTCGGGCTAGGGTTAGGGTTAGGGGACGGGGACGGTTTAGGGTCCAGGTGAGGGTACGGCAAAGCTTTAGGGGGAGCGTGCGTGTGAGGGCGCGCGTTAGTGTTAGCGTACGGGTTAGGATAAGGGGACGGGTGAGGGTCAGGCTTCGGGGAAGGGTTAGGGTTAGGGTTCGGGCTAGGGTTAGGGTTCGGGGACGGGGACGGTTTAGGGTCCAGGTGAGGGTACGGCAACGCTTTAGGGGGAGCGTGCGTGTGAGGGCACGGGTTAGTGTTAGCGTACGGGTTAGGATTAGGGGACGGGTGAGGGTCAGGCTTCGGGGAAGGGTTAGGCTTAGGGTTCAGGCTAGGGTTAGGGTTAGGGGACGGGGACGGTTTCGGGTCCAGTTGAGGGTACGGCAACGCTTTAGGGGGAGCGTGCGTGTGAGGGCGCGGGTTAGTGTTAGCGTACGGGTTAGGATTAGGGGACGTGTGAGGGTCAGGCTTCGGGGAAGGGTTAGGGTTAGGGTTCGGTCTAGGGTTAGGGTTAGGGGACGGGGACGGTTTAGAGTCCAGGTGAGGGTACGGCAACGCTTTAGGGGGAGCGTGCTTGTGAGGGCGCGGGTTAGTGTTAGCGTACGGGTTAGGATTAAGGGACGGGTGAGGGTCAGGCTTCGGGGAAGTGTTAGGGTTAGGGTTCGGGCTAGGGTTAGGGTTAGGGGACGGGGACGGTTTAGGGTCCAGGTGAGGGTACGGCAACGCTTTAGGGGGAGCGTGCGTGTGAGGGCGCGCGTTAGTGTTAGCGTACGGGTTAGGATTAGGGGACGGGTGAGGGTCAGGCTTCGGGGAAGGGTTAGGGTTAGGGTTCGGGCTAGGGTTAGGGTTAGGGGACGGGGACGGTTTAGGGTCCAGGTGAGGGTACAGCAACGCTTTAGGGGGAGCGTGCGTGTGAGGGCGCGGGTTAGTGTTAGCGTACGGGTTAGGATTAGGGGACGGGTGAGGGTCAGGCTTCGGGGAAGTGTTAGGGTTAGGGTTCGGGCTAGGGTTAGGGGACGGGGACGGTTTAGGGTCCAGGTGAGGGTACGGCAACGCTTTAGGGGGAGCGTGCGTGTGAGGGTGCGGGTTAGTGTTAGCGTACGGGTTAGGATTTGGGGACTGGTGAGGGTGAGGCTTCGGGAAAGGATTAGGGTTAGGGTTCGGGCTAGGGTTAGGTTTAGGGGACGGGGCCGTTTAGGGTCCAGGTGAGGTTACGGCAACGCTTTAGGGGGAGCGTGCGTGTGAGGGCGCGGGTTAGTGTTAGCGTACGGGTTAGGATTAGGGCACGGGTGAGGGTCAGGCTTCGGGGAAGCGTTAGGGTTAGGGTTCGGGATAGGGTTAGGGTTAGGGGACGGGGACGGTTTAGGGTAGAGGTGAGGGTACGGCAACGCTTTAGGGGGAGCGTGCGTGTGAGGGCGCGGGTTAGTGTTAGCATACGGGTTAGGATTAGGGGACGGGTGAGGTCAGGCTTCGGGGAAGGGTTAGGGTTAGGGTTCGGCCTAGGGTTAGGGTTAGGGGACGGGGACGGTTTAGGGTCCAGGTGAGGGTACGGCAACGCTTTAGGGGGAGCGTGCGTGTGAGGGCGCGGGTTAGTGTTAGCGTACGGGTTAGGATTAGGGGACGGGTGAGGGTCAGGCTTCGGGGAAGGATTAGGGTTAGGGTTCGGGCTAGGGTTAGGGTTAGGGAACGGGGACGGTTTCGGGTCCAGGTGAGGGTACGGCAACGCTTTAGGGGGAGACTGCGTGTGAGGGCATGGGTTAGTGTTAGCGTACGGGTTAGGATTAGGGGACGGGTGAGGGTCAGGCTTCGGGGAAGGGTTAGGGTTAGGGTTCGGGCTAGGGTTAGGGTTAGGGGACGGGGACGGTTTCGGGTTCAGGTGAGGGTACGGCAACGCTTTAGGGGGAGCGTGCGTGTGAGGGCGCGGGTTAGTGTTAGCGTACGGGTTAGGATTAGGGGACGGGTGAGGGTCAGGCTTCGGGGAAGGGTTAGGGTTAGGGTTCGGGCTAGGGTTAGGGTTAGGGGATGGGGACGGTTTAGGGTCCAGGTGAGGGTACGGCAACGCTTAGGGGGAGCGTGCGTGTGAGGGCGCGGGTTAGTGTTAGCGTACGGGTTAGGATTAGGGGATGGGTGAGGGTCAGGCTTCGGGGAAGGGTTAGGGTTAGGGTTCGGGCTAGGGTTAGGGTTAGGGCACGGGGACGGTTTAGGGTCCAGGTGAGGGTACGGCAACGCTTTAGGGGGAGCGTGCGTGTGAGGACGCGTGTTAGTGTTAGCGTACGGGTTAGGATTAGGGGACGGGTGAGGGTCAGGCTTCGGGGAAGGGTTAGGGTTAGGGTTTGGGCTAGGGTTAGGGTTAGGGGACGGGGACGGCTTAGGGTCCAGGTGAGGGTACGGCAACGCATTAGGGGGAGCGTGCGTGTGAGGGCGCCGGTTAGTGTTAGCGTACGGGTTAGGATTAGGTGACGGGTGAGGGTGAGGCTTCGGGGAAGGGTTAGGGTTAGGGTTCGGGCTAGGGTTAGGGTTAGGGGACGGGGACGGTTTCGGATCCAGGTGAGGGTACGGCAACGCTTTAGGTGGAGCGTGCATGTGAGGGCGCGGGTTTGTGTTAGCGTACGGGTTAGGATTAGGGGACGGGTGAGGGTCAGGCTTCGGGGAAGGGTTAGGGTTAGAGTTCGGGCTAGGGTTAGGGTTAGGGGACAGGGACGGTTTAGGGTCCAGGTGAGGGTACGGCAACGCTTTAGGGGGAGCGTGCGTGTGAGGGCGCGAGTTAGTGTTAGCGTACGGGTTAGGATTAGGGGACGGGTGAGGGTCAGGCTTCGGGGAAGGGTTAGGGTTAGGGTTCGGGCTAGGGTTAGGTTTAGGGGACGGGGACGGTTTAGGGTACAGGTGAGGGTACGGAAGCGCTTTAGGGGGAGCTGGGTGTGAGGGCGCGGGTTAGTGTTAGCGTACGGCTTAGGATTAGGGGACGGGTGAGGGTCAGGCTTCCGGGAAGGGTTAGGGTTAGGGTTCGGGCTAGGGTTAGGGTTAGGGGACGGGGACGGTTTAGGGTCCAGGTGAGGGTACGGCAACGCTTTAGGGGGAGCGTGCATGTGAGGGCGCGGGTTAGTGTTAGCGTACGGGTTAGGATTAGGTGACGGGTGAGGGTGAGGCTTCGGGGAAGGGTTAGGGTTAGGGTTCGGGCTAGGGTTAGGGTTAGGGAACGGGGACGGTTTCGGGTCCAGGTGAGGGTACGGCAACGCTTTAGGGGGAGCGTGTGTGTGAGGGCGTGGGTTAGTGTTAGCGTACGGGTTAGGATTAGGGGACGGGTGAGGGTCAGGCTTCGGGGAAGGGTTAGGGTTAGGGTTCGGGCTAGGGTTAGGGTTAGGGGACGGGGACGGTTTCGGGTCCAGGTGAGGGTACGGCAACGCTTTAGGGGGAGCGTGCGTGTGAGGGCTCGGGTTAGTGTTAGCGTACGGGTTAGGATTAGGGGACGGGTGAGGGTCAGGCTTCGGGGAAGGGTTAGGGTTAGGGTTCGGGCTAGGATTAGGGTTAGGGGATGGGGACGGTTTAGGGTCCAGGTGAGAGTACGGCAACGCTTTAGGGGGAGCGTGCGTGTGAGGGCGCGGGTTAGTGTTAGCGTACGGGTTAGGATTAGGGGACGGGTGAGGGTCAGGCTTCGGGGAAGGGTTAGGGTTAGGGTTCGGTCTAGGGTTAGGGTTAGGGGACGGGGACGGTTTAGGGTCCAGGTGAGGGTACGGCAACGCTTTAGGGGGAGCGTGCTTGTGAGGGCGCGGGTTAGTGTTAGCGTACGGGTTAGGATTAAGGGACGGGTGAGGGTCAGGCTTCGGGGAAGTGTTAGGGTTAGGGTTCGGGCTAGGGTTAGGGTTAGGGGACGGGGACGGTTTAGGGTCCAGGTGAGGGTACGGCAACGCTTTAGGGGGAGCGTGCGTGTGAGGGCGCGCGTTAGTGTTAGCGTACGGGTTAGGATTAGGGGACGGGTGAGGGTCAGGCTTCGGGGAAGGGTTAGGGTTAGGGTTCGGGCTAGGGTTAGGGTTAGGGGACGGGGACGGTTTAGGGTCCAGGTGAGGGTACAGCAACGCTTTAGGGGGAGCGTGCGTGTGAGGGCGCGGGTTAGTGTTAGCGTACGGGTTAGGATTAGGGGACGGGTGAGGGTCAGGCTTCGGGGAAGTGTTAGGGTTAGGGTTCGGGCTAGGTTTAGGGGACGGGGACGGTTTAGGGTCCAGGTGAGGGTACGGCAACGCTTTAGGGGGAGCGTGCGTGTGAGGGTGCGGGTTAGTGTTAGCGTACGGGTTACGATTTGGGGACGGGTGAGGGTGAGGCTTCGGGGAAGGATTAGGGTTAGGGTTCGGGCTAGGGTTAGGTTTAGGGGATGGGGCGGTTTAGGGTCCAGGTGAGGGTACGGCAACGCTTTAGGGGGAGCGTGCGTGTGAGGGCGCGGGTTAGTGTTAGCGTACAGGTTAGGATTAGGGGACGGGTGAGGGTCAGGTTCGGGGAAGGGTTAGGGTTAGGGTTCGGGATAGGTTTAGGGTTAGGGGACGGGGACGGTTTAGGGTCCAGGTGAGGGTACGGCAACGCTTTAGGGGGAGCGTGCGTGTGAGGGCGCGGGTTAGTGTTAGCGTACGGGTTAGGATTAGGGGACGGGTGAGGGTCAGGCTTCGGGGATGGGTTAGGTTTATGGTTCGGGCTAGGGTTAGGGTTAGGGGACGGGGACGGTTTCGGGTCCAGGTGAGGGTACGGCAACGCTTTAGGGGGAGCGTGCGTGTGAGGGCTCGTGTTAGTGTTAGCGTACGGGTTAGGATTAGGGGACGGGTGAGGGTCAGGCTTCGGGGAAGGGTTAGGGTTAGGGTTCGGGCTAGGGTTAGGGTTAGGGGATGGGGAAAGTTTAGGGTCCAGGTGAGGTTACGGCAATGCTTTAGGGGGAGCTGCGTGTGTGGGCGCGGGTTAGTGTTAGCGTACGGGTTAGGATTAGGGGACGGGTGAGGGTCAGGCTTCGGGGAAGGGTTAGGGTTAGGGTTCGGGCTAGGGTTAGGGTTAGGGGACGGGGACGGTTTAGGGTCCAGGTGAGGGTACGGCAACGCTTTAGGGGGAGCGTGCGTGTGAGGGCGCGGGTTAGTGTTAGCGTACGGGTTAGGATTAGGGGACGGGTGAGGGTCAGGCTTCGGGGAAGGGTTAGGGTTAGGGTTCGGGCTAGGGTTAGGGTTAGGGGACGGGGACGGTTTAGGGTCCAGGTGAGGGTACGGCAACGCTTTAGGGGGAGCGTGCGTGTGAGGGCGCGGGTTAGTGTTAGCGTACGGGTTAGGATTAGGTGACGGGTGAGGGTGAGGCTTCGGGGAAGGGTTAGGGTTAGGGTTCGGGCTAGGGTTAGGGTTAGGGAACGGGGACGGTTTCGGGTCCAGGTGAGGGTACGGCAACGCTTTAGGGGGAGCGTGCGTGTGAGGGCGTGGGTTAGTGTTAGCGTACGGGTTAGGATTAGGGGACGGGTGAGGGTCAGGCTTCGGGGAAGGGTTAGGGTTAGGGTTCGGGCTAGGGTTAGGGTTAGGGGACGGGGACGGTTTCGGGTCCAGGTGAGGGTACGGCAACGCTTTAGGGGGAGCGTGCGTGTGAGTGCTCGGGTTAGTGTTAGCGTACGGGTTAGGATTAGGGGACGGGTGAGGGTCAGGCTTCGGGGAAGGGTTAGGGTTAGGGTTCGGGCTAGGATTAGGGTTACGGGATGGGGACGGTTTAGGGTCCAGGTGAGAGTACGGCAACGCTTTAGGGGGAGCGTGTGTGTGAGGGCGCGGGTTAGTGTTAGCGTACGGGTTAGGATTAGGGGACGGGTGAGGGTCAGGCTTAGGGAAGGGTTAGGGTTAGGGTTCGGGCTAGGGTTAGGGTTAGGGGACGGGGACGGTTTCGGGTCCAGGTGAGGGTACGGCAACGCTTTAGGGGGAGCGTGCGTGTGAGGGCGCGGGTTAGTGTTAGCGTACGGGTTAGGATTAGGGGACGGGTGAGGGTCAGGCTTCGGGGAAGTGTTAGGGTTAGGTTTCGGGCTAGGGTTAGGGTTCGGGGACGGGGACGGTTTAGGGTCCAGGTGAGGGTACGGCAACGCTTTAGGGGGAGCGTGCGTGTGAGGGCACGGGTTAGTGTTAGCGTACGGGTTAGGATTAGGGGACGGGTGACGGTCAGGCTTCGGGGAAGGGTTAGGCTTAGGGTTCGGGCTAGGGTTAGGGTTAGGGGACGGGGACGGTTTCGGGTCCAGATGAGGGTACGGCAACGCTTTAGGGGGAGCGTGCGTGTGAGGGCGCGGGTTAGTGTTAGCGTACGGGTTAGGATTAGGGGACGTGTGAGGGTCAGGCTTCGGGGAAGGGTTAGGGTTAGGGTTCGGTCTAGGGTTAGGGTTAGGGGACGGGGACGGTTTAGAGTCCAGGTGAGGGTACGGCAACGCTTTAGGGGGAGCGTGCTTGTGAGGGCGCGGGTTAGTGTTAGCGTACGGGTTAGGATTAAGGGACGGGTGAGGGTCAGGCTTCGGGGAAGTGTTAGGGTTAGGGTTCGGGCTAGGGTTAGGGTTAGGGGACGGGGACGGTTTAGGGTCCAGGTGAGGGTACGGCAACGCTTTAGGGGGAGCGTGCGTGTGAGGGCGCGCGTTAGTGTTAGCGTACGGGTTAGGATTAGGGGACGGGTGAGGGTCAGGCTTCGGGGAAGGGTTAGGGTTAGGGTTCGGGCTAGGGTTAGGGTTAGGGGACGGGGACGGTTTAGGGTCCAGGTGAGGGTACAGCAACGCTTTAGGGGGAGCGTGCGTGTGAGGGCGCGGGTTAGTGTTAGCGTACGGGTTAGGATTAGGGGACGGGTGAGGGTCAGGCTTCGGGGAAGGGTTAGGGTTAGGGTTCGGTCTAGGGTTAGGGTTAGGGGACGGGGACGGTTTAGGGTCCAGGTGAGGGTACAGCAACGCTTTAGGGGAAGCATGCGTGTGAGGGCGCGGGTTAGTGTTAGCGTACGGGTTAGGATTAGGGGACGGGTGAGGGTCATGCTTCGGGGAAGGGTTAGGGTTAGGGTTCGGGCTAGGGTTAGGGTTAGGGGACGGGGACGGTTTAGGGTCCAGGTGAGGGTACAGCAAAGCTTTAGGGGGAGCGTGCGTGTGAGGGCGCGGGTTAGTGTTAGCGTACGGGTTAGGATTAGGGGACGGGTGAGTGTGAGGCTTCGGGGAAGTGTTAGGGTTTGGGTTCGGGCTAGGGTTAGGGGACGGTGACGGTTTAGGTCCAGGTGAGGGTATGGCAACGCTTTAGGGGGAGCGTGCGTGTGAGGGCGCGGGTTAGTGTTAGCGTACGGGTTAGGATTAGGGGACGGGTGAGGGTCAGGCTTTGGGGAAGGGTTAGGGTTAGGGTTTGGGCTAGGGTTAGGTTTAGGGGACGGGGACGGTTTTGGCTCTAGATGAGAGTACGGCAACGCTTAAGGGGGAGCGTGCGTGTGAGGGAGCGCGTTAGTGTTAGCGTACGGCTTAGGATTAGGGGACGGGTGAGGGTCAGGCTTCGGGGAAGGGTTAGGGTTAGGGTTCGGGCTAGGGTTAGGGTTAGGGGACGGGGACGGTTTCGGCTCCAGGTGAGGGTACGGCAACGCTTTAGCGGGAGCGTGCGTGTGAGGGCGTGGGTTAGTGTTAGCGTACGGGTTAGGATTACGGGACGGGTGAGGGTCAGGCTTTGGGGAAGTGTTAGGGTTAGGGTTCGGGCTAGGGTTAGGGTTAGGGGACGGGGACGGTTTCGGGTCCAGGTGAGGGTACGGCAACTCTTTAGGGGGGGCGTGCGTGTGAGGGCGCGGGTAAGTGTTAGCGTACGGGTTAGGATTAGGGGACGGGTGAGGGTCAGGCTTTGGGGAAGTGTTAGGGTTAGGGTTCGGGCTAGGGTTAGGGTTAGGGGACGGGGACGGTTTAGGGTCCAGGTGAGGGTACGGCAACGCTTTAGGGGGAGCGTGCGTGTGAGGGCGCGCGTTAGTGTTAGCGTACGTCTTAGGATTAGGGGACGGGTGAGGGTCAGGCTTCGGGGAAGGGTTAGGGTTAGGGTTCGGGCTAGGGTTAGGGTTAGGGGACGGGGACGGTTTAGGGTCCAGGTGAGGGTACGGCAACGCTTTAGGGGGAGCGTGCGTGTGAGGGCGTGGGTTAGTGTTAGCGTACGGGTTAGGATTAGGGGACGGGTGAGGGTCAGGCTTCGGGGAAGGGTTAGGGTTAGGGTTCGGGCTAGGGTTAGGGGACGGGGACGGTTTAGGGTCCAGGTGAGAGTACGGCAACGCTTTAGGGGGAGCGTGCGTGTGAGGGCGCGGGTTAGTGTTAGCGTACGGGTTAGGATTAGGGGACGTGTGAGGGTCAGGCTTCGGGGAAGGGTTAGGGTTAGGGTTCGGGCTAGGATTAGGGTTAGGGGATGGGGACGGTTTAGGGTCCAGGTGAGAGTACGGCAACGCTTTAGGGGGAGCGTGCGTGTGAGGGCGCGGGTTAGTGTTAGCGTACGGGTTAGGATTAGGGGACGGGTGAGGGTCAGGCTTCGGGGAAGGGTTAGGGTTAGGGTTCGGGCTAGGGTTAGGGTTAGGGGACGGGGACGGTTTAGGGTCCAGGTGAGGGTACGGCAACGCTTTAGGGGGAGCGTGCGTGTGAGGGCGCGGGTTAGTGTTAGCGTACGGGTTAGGATTAGGGGACGGGTGAGGGTCAGGCTTCGGGGAAGTGTTAGGGTTAGGTTTCGGGCTAGGGTTAGGGTTCGGGGACGGGGACGGTTTAGGGTCCAGGTGAGGGTACGGCAACGCTTTAGGGGGAGCGTGCGTGTGAGGGCGCGGGTTAGTATTAGCGTACGGGTTAGGATTAGGGGACGGGTGAGGGTCAGGCTTCGGGGAAGGGTTAGGGTTAGGGTTCGGGCTAGGGTTAGGGTTAGGGGACGGGGACGGTTTAGGGTCCAGGTGAGGGTACGGCAACGCTTTAGGGGGAGCGTGCTTGTGAGGGCGCGGGTTAGTGTTAGCGTACGGGTTAGGATCAAGAGACGGGTGAGGGTCAGGCTTCGGGGAAGTGTTAGGGTTAGGGTTCGGGCTAGGGTTAGGGTTAGGGGACGGGGACGGTTTAGGGTCCATGTGAGGGTACGGCAACGCTTTAGGGGGAGCGTGCGTGTGAGGGCGCGCGTTAGTGTTAGCGTACGTGTTAGGATTAGGGGACGGGTGAGGGTCAGGCTTCGGGGAAGAGTTAGGGTTAGGGATCGGGCTAGGGTTAGGGTTAGGGGACGGGGACGGTTTAGGGTCCAGGTGAGGGTACAGCAACGCTTTAGGGGGAGCGTGCGTGTGAGGGCGCGGGTTAGTGTTAGCGTACGGGTTAGGATTAGGGGACGGGTGAGGGTCAGGCTTCGGGGAAGGGTTAGGGTTAGGGTTCGGGCTAGGGTTAGGGTTAGGGGACGGGGACGGTTTCGGCTCCAGGTGAGGGTACGGCAACGCTTTAGGGGGAGCGTGCGTGTGAGGGCGCGGGTTAGTGTTAGTGTACGGGTTAGGATTAGGGGACGGGTGAGGGTCAGGCTTCGGGGAAGGGTTAGGGTAAGGGTTCGAGCTAGGGTTAGGGTTAGGGGACGGGGACGGTTTCGGGTCCAGGTGAGGGTACGGCAACGCTTTAGGGGGAGCGTGCGTGTGAGGGAGTGGGTTAGTGTTAGCGTACGGGTTAGGATTAGGGGACGGGTGAGGGTCAGGCTTCGGGTAAGGGTTAGGGTTAGGGTTCGGGCTACGGTTAGGGTTAGGGGACGGGGACGGTTTCGGCTCCAGGTGAGGGTACGGCAACGCTTTAGGGGGAGCGTGCGTGTGAGGGCGCGGGTTAGTGTTAGCGTACGGGTTAGGATTAGGGGACGGGTGAGGATCAGGCTTCGGGGAAGGGTTAGGGTTAGGGTTCGGGCTAGGGTTAGGGTTAGGGGACGGGGACGGTTTAGGGTCCAGGTGAGGGTACGGCAACGCTTTAGGGAGAGCGTGCGTGTGAGGGCGCGGGTTAGTGTTAGCGTACGGGTTAGGATTAGGGGACGGGTGAGGGTGAGGCTTCGGGGAAGGGTTAGGGTTAGGGTTCGGGCTAGGGTTAGGGTTAGGGGTCGGGGACGGTTTCGGGTCCAGGTGAGGGTACGGCAACGCTTTAGGGGGAGCGTGCGTGTGAGGGCGCGGGTTAGTGTTAGCGTACGGGTTAGGATTAGGGGACGGGTGAGGGTCAGGCTTCGGGGAAGGGTTAGGGTTAGGGTTCGGGCTAGGGTTAGGGGACGGGGACGGTTTAGGGTCCAGGTGAGTGTACGGCAACGCTTTAGGGGGAGCGTGCGTGTGAGGGCGCGGGTTAGTGTTAGCGTACGGGTTAGGATTAGGGGACGGGTGAGGGTCAGGCTTCGGGGAAGGGTTAGGGTTAGGGTTCGGGCTAGGGTTAGGTTTAGGGGACGGGGACGGTTTCGGCTCCAGTTGAGGGTACGGCAACGCTTTAGGGGCAGCGTGCGTGTGAGGGCGCGCGTTAGTGTTAGCGTACGGCTTAGGATTAGGGGACGGGTGAGAGTCAGGCTTCGGGGAAGGGTTAGGGTTAGGGTTCGGGCTAGGGTTAGGGTTAGGGGACGGGGACGGTTTCGGGTCCAGGTGAGGGTACGGCAACGCTTTAGGGGGAGCGTGCGTGTGAGGGCGCGGGTTAGTGTTAGCGTACGGGTTAGGATTAGGGGATGGGTGAGGGTCAGGCTTCGGGGAAGGGTTAGGGTTAGGGTTCGGGCTAGGGTTAGGGTTAGGGGACGGGGACGGCTTAGGGTCCAGGTGAAGGTACGGCAACGCTTTAGGGGGAGCGTGCGTGTGAGGGCGCAGGTTAGTGTTAGCGTACGGGTTAGGATTAGGGGACGGGTGAGGGTCAGGCTTCGGGGAAGGGTTAGGGTTAGGGTTCGGGCTAGGTTTAGGGTTAGGGGACGGGGACGGTTTCGGGTCCAGGTGAGGGTACGGCAACGCTTTAGGGGGAGCGTGCGTGTGAGGGCGTGGGTTAGTGTTAGCGTACGGGTTAGGATTAGGGGACGGGTGAGGGTCAGGCTTCGGGGAAGGGTTAGGGTAAGGGTTCGGGCTAGGGTTAGGGTTAGGGGACGGGGACGGTTTCGGGTCCAGGTGAGGGTACGGCAACGCTTTAGGGGGAGCGTGCGTGTGAGGGCGCGGGTTAGTGTTAGCGTACGGGTTAGGATTAGGGGACGGGTGAGTGTCAGGCTTCGGTGAAGGGTTAGGGTTAGGTTTCGGGCTAGGGTTAGGGTTCGGGGACGGGGACGGTTTAGGGTCCAGGTGAGGGTACGGCAACGCTTTAGGGGGAGCGTGCGAGTGAGGGCGCGGGTTAGTGTTAGCGTACGGGTTAGGATTAGGGGACGGGTGAGGGTCAGGCTTCGGGGAAGTGTTAGGGTTAGGGTTCGGGCTAGGGTTAGGGTTAGGGGACTGGGACTGTTTCGGGTCCTGGTGAGGGGACGGCAACGCTTTAGGGGGAGCGTGCGTGTGAGGGCGCGGGTTAGTGTTAGCGTACGGGTTAGGATTAGGGGACGGGTGAGGGTCAGGCTTCGGGGAAGGGTTAGGGTTAGGGTTCGGGCTAGGGTTAGTGTTAGGGGACGGGGACGGTTTCGGCTCCAGTTGAGGGTACGGCAACGCTTTAGGGGGAGCGTGCTTGTGAGGGCGCGGGTTAGTGTTAGCGTACGGGTTAGGATTAGGGGACGGGTGAGGGTCAGGCTTCGGGGAAGGGTTAGGGTTAGGGTTCGGGCTAGGGTTAGGGTTAGGGGACGGGGACGGTTTAGGGACCAGGTGAGGGTACGGAAGCGCTTTAGGGGGAGCTGCGTGTGAGGGCGCAGGTTAGTTTTAGCGTACGTGTTAGGATTAGGGGACGGGTGAGGGTCAGGCTTCGGGGAAGGGTTAGGGTTAGGGTTCGGGCTAGGGTTAGGGTTAGGGGACGGGGACGGTTTAGGGTCCAGGTGAGGGTACAGCAACGCTTTAGGGGGAGCCTGCGTGTGAGGGCGTGGGTTAGTGTTAGAGTACGGGTTAGGATTAGGGGATGGGTGAGGGTCAGGCTTCGGGGAAGTGTTAGGGTTAGGGTTCGGGCTAGTGTTAGGTTTATGGGACGGGGCGGTTTAGGGTCCAGGTGAGGGTACGGCAACGCTTTAGTGGGAGCGTGCGTGTGAGGGCGCGGGTTAGTGTTAGCGTACGGGTTAGGATTTGGGGACGGGTGAGGGTGAGGCTTCGGGGAAGGGTTAGGGTTAGGGTTCGGGCTAGTGTTAGGTTTAGGGGACAGGGCGGTTTAGGGTCCAGGTGAGGGTACGGCAACGCTTTAGGGGGAGCGTGCGTGTGAGGGCGCGGGTTAGTGTTAGCGTACGGGTTAGGATTAGGGGACGGGTGAGGGTCAGGCTTCGGGGAAGGGTTAGGGTTAGGGTTCGAGCTAGGGTTAGGGTTAGGGGACGGGGACGGTTTAGGGTCCAGGTGAGGGTACGGCAACGCTTTAGGGGGAGCGTGCGTGTGAGGGCGCGGGTTAGTGTTAGCGTACGGGTTAGGATTAGGGGACGGGTGAGGGTCAGGCTTCGGGGAAGGGTTAGGGTTAGGGTTCGGGCTAGGGTTAGGGTTAGGGGACGGGGACGGTTTAGGGTCCACGTGAGGGTACGGCAACGCTTTAGGGGGAGCGTGCGTGTGAGGGCGCGGGTTAGTGTTAGCGTACGGGTTAGGATTAGGGGACGGGTGAGGTTCAGGCTTCGGGGAAGGGTTAGGGTTAGGTTTCGGGCTAGGGTTAGGGGACGGGGACGGTTTAGGGTCCAGGTGAGGGTACGGCAACGCTTTAGGGGGAGCGTGCGTGTGAGGGCGCGGGTTAGTGTTAGCGTACGGGTTAGGATTAGGGGACGGGTGAGGGTCAGGCTTCGGGGAAGGGTTAGGGTTAGGGTTCGGGCTAGGGTTAGGTTTAGGGGACGGGGACGGTTTCGGCTCCAGTTGAGGGTACGGCAACGCTTTAGGGGTAGCGTGCGTGTGAGGGCGCGCGTTAGTGTTAGCGTACGGCTTAGGATTAGGGGACGGGTGAGGGTCAGGCTTCGGGGAAGTGTTAGGGTTAGGGTTGGGGCTAGGGTAAGGGTTAGGAGACGGGGACGGTTTAGGGTCCAGGTGAGGGTACGGCAACGCTTTAGTGGGAGCGTGCGTGTGAGGGCGCGGGTTAGTGTTAGCGTACGGGTTAGGATTTGGGGACGGGTGAGGGTGAGGCTTCGGGTAAGGGTTAGGGTTAGTGTTCGGGCTAGGGTTAGGTTTAGGGGACGGGGCTGTTTAAGGTCCAGGTGAGGGTACGGCAACGCTTTAGGGGGAGCGTGCGTGTGAGGGCGCGGGTTAGTGTTAGCGTACGGGTTAGGATTAGGGGACGGGTGAGGGTCAGGCTTCGGGGAAGGGTTAGGGTTAGGGTTCACCTAGGGTTAGGGTTAGGGGACGGGGACGGTTTCGGGTCCAGTTGAGGGTACGGCAACGCTTTAGGGGGAGCTGCGTGTGAGGGCGCGGGTTAGTGTTAGCGTACGGGTTAGGATTAGGGGACGGGTGAGGGTCAGGCTTCGGGGAAGGGTTAGGGTTAGGGTTCGGGCTAGGGTTAGGGTTAGGGGACGGGGACGGTTTAGGGTCCAGGTGAGGGTACGGCAACGCTTTAGGGGGAGCGTGCGTGTGAGGGCGCGGGTTAGTGTTAGCGTACGGGTTAGGATTAGGGGACGGGTGAGGGTCAGTCTTCGGGGAAGGGTTAGGGTTAGGGTTCGGGCTAGGGTTAGGGTTAGGGGACGGGGACGGTTTACGGTCCAGGTGAGGGTACGGCAACGCTTTAGGGGGAGCGTGCGTGTGAGGGCGCAGGTTAGTGTTAGCGTACGGGTTAGGATTAGGGGACGGGTGAGGGTCAGGCTTCGGGGAAGGGTTAGGGTTAGGGTTCGGGCTAGGGTTAGGGTTAGGAGACGGGGACGGTTTAGGGTCCAGGTGAGGGTACGGCAACGCTTTAGGGGGAGCGTGCGTGTGACGGCGCGTGTTAGTGTTAGCGTACGGGTTAGGATTTGGGGACGGGTGAGGGTCAGGCTTCGGGGAAGGGTTAGGGTTAGGGTTCGGGCTAGTGTTAGGTTTAGGGGACGGGGCGGTTTAGGGTCCAGGTGAGGGTACGGTAACGCTTTAGTGGGAGCGTGCGTGTGAGGGCGCGGGTTAGTGTTAGCGTACGGGTTAGGATTTGGGGACGGGTGAGGGTGAGGCTTCGGGGAAGGGTTAGGGTTAGGGTTCAGGCTAGTGTTAGGTTTAGGGGACGGGGCGGTTTAGGGTCCAGGTGAGGGTACGGCAACGCTTTAGTGGGAGCGTGCGTGTGAGGGCGCGGGTTAGTGTTAGCGTACGGGTTAGGATTAGGGGACGGGTGAGGGTCAGGCTTCGGGGAAGGGTTAGGTTTAGGGTTCGGGCTAGGGTTAGGGTTAGGGGACAGGGACGGTTTAGGGTCCAGGTGAGGGTACGGCAACGCTTTAGGGGGAGCGTGCGTGTGAGGGCGCGAGTTAGTGTTAGCGTACGGGTTAGGATTAGGGGACGGGTGAGGGTCAGGCTTCGGGGAAGGGTTAGGGTTAGGGTTCGGACTAGGGTTAGGGTTAGGGGACGGGGACGGTTTAGGGACCAGTGAGGGTACGGAAGCGCTTTAGGGGGAGCTGCGTGTGAGGGCGCAGGTTAGTTTTAGCGTACGTGTTAGGATTAGGGGACGGGTGAGGGTCAGGCTTCGGGGAAGGGTTAGGGTTAGGGTTCGGGCTAGGGTTAGGGTTAGGGGACGGGGACGGTTTAGGGTCCAGGTGAGGGTACAGCAACGCTTTAGGGGGAGCCTGCGTGTGAGGGCGTGGGTTAGTGTTAGAGTACGGGTTAGGATTAGGGGACGGGTGAGGGTCAGGCTTCGGGGAAGTGTTAGGGTTAGGGTTCGGGCTAGTGTTAGGTTTAGGGGACAGGGCGGTTTAGGGTCCAGGTGAGGGTACGGCAACGCTTTAGGGGGAGCGTGCGTGTGAGGGCGCGGGTTAGTGTTAGCGTACGGGTTAGGATTAGGGGACGGGTGAGGGTCAGGCTTCGGGGAAGGGTTAGGGTTAGGGTTCGGGCTAGGGTTAGGGTTAGGGGACGGGGACGGTTTAGGGTCCAGGTGAGGGTACGGCAAAGCTTTAGGGGGAGCGTGCGTGTGAGGGCGCGGGTTAGTGTTAGCGTACGGGTTAGGATTAGGGGACGGGTGAGGTTCAGGCTTCGGGGAAGGGTTAGGGTTAGGTTTCGGGCTAGGGTTAGGGGACGGGGACGGTTTAGGGTCCAGGTGAGGGTACGGCAACGCTTTAGGGGGAGCGTGCGTGTGAGGGCGCGGGTTAGTGTTAGCGTACGGGTTAGGATTAGGGGACGGGTGAGGGTCAGGCTTCGGGGAAGGGTTAGGGTTAGGGTTCGGGCTAGGGTTAGGTTTAGGGGACGGGGACGGTTTCGGCTCCAGTTGAGGGTACGGCAACGCTTTAGGGGTAGCGTGCGTGTGAGGGCGCGCGTTAGTGTTAGCGTACGGCTTAGGATTAGGGGACGGGTGAGGGTCAGGCTTCGGGGAAGTGTTAGGGTTAGGGTTGGGGCTAGGGTAAGGGTTAGGAGACGGGGACGGTTTAGGGTCCAGGTGAGGGTACGGCAACGCTTTAGTGGGAGCGTGCGTGTGAGGGCGCAGGTTAGTGTTAGCGTACGGGTTAGGATTTGGGGACGGGTGAGGGTGAGGCTTCGGGTAAGGTTTAGGGTTAGTGTTCGGGCTAGGGTTAGGTTTAGGGGACGGGGCGGTTTAAGGTCCAGGTGAGGGTACGGCAACGCTTTAGGGGGAGCGTGCGTGTGAGGGCGCGGGTTAGTGTTAGCGTACGGGTTAGGATTAGGGGACGGGTGAGGGTCAGGCTTCGGGGAAGGGTTAGGGTTAGGGTTCGGGCTAGGGTTAGGGTTAGGGGACGGGGACGGTTTCGGGTCCAGTTGAGGGTACGGCAACGCTTTAGGGGGAGCTGCGTGTGAGGGCGCGGGTTAGTGTTAGCGTACGGGTTAGGATTAGGGGACGGGTGAGGGTCAGGCTTCGGGGAAGGGTTAGGGTTAGGGTTCGGGCTAGGGTTAGAGTTAGGGGACGGGGACGGTTTAGGGTCCAGGTGAGGGTACGGCAACGCTTTAGGGGGAGCGTGCGTGTGAGGGCGCGGGTTAGTGTTAGCGTACGGGTTAGGATTAGGGGACGGGTGAGGGTCAGGCTTCGGGGAAGGGTTAGGGTTAGGGTTCGGGCTAGGGTTAGGGTTAGGGGACGGGGACGGTTTACGGTCCAGGTGAGGGTACGGCAACGCTTTAGGGGGAGCGTGCGTGTGAGGGCGCAGGTTAGTGTTAGCGTACGGGTTAGGATTAGGGGACGGGTGAGGGTCAGGCTTCGGGGAAGGGTTAGGGTTAGGGTTCGGGCTAGGGTTAGGGTTAGGAGACGGGGACGGTTTAGGGTCCAGGTGAGGGTACGGCAACGCTTTAGGGGGAGCGTGCGTGTGACGGCGCGGGTTAGTGTTAACGTACGGGTTAGGATTTGGGGACGGGTGAGGGTCAGGCTTCGGGGAAGGGTTAGGGTTAGGGTTCGGGCTAGTGTTAGGTTTAGGGGACGGGGCGGTTTAGGGTCCAGGTGAGGGTACGGCAACGCTTTAGTGGGAGCGTGCGTGTGAGGGCGCGGGTTAGTGTTAGCGTACGGGTTAGGATTTGGGGACGGGTGAGGGTGAGGCTTCGGGGAAGGGTTAGGGTTAGGGTTCAGGCTAGTGTTACGTTTAGGGGACGGGGCGGTTTAGGGTCCAGGTGAGGGTACGGCAACGCTTTAGGGGGAGCGTGCGTGTGAGGGCGCGGGTTAGTGTTAGCGTACGGGTTAGGATTAGGGGACGGGTGAGGGTCAGGCTTCGGGGAAGGGTTAGGGTTAGGGTTCGGGCTAGGGTTAGGGTTAGGGGACGGGGACGGTTTAGGGTCCAGGTGAGGGTACGGCAACGCTTTAGGGGGAGCGTGCGTGTGAGGGCGCGGGTTAGTGTTAGCGTACGGGTTAGGATTAGGGGACGGGTGAGGGTCAGGCTTCGGGGAAGGGTTAGGGTTAGGGTTCGGGCTAGGGTTAGGGTTAGGGGACGGGGACGGTTTAGGGTCCAGGTGAGGGTACGGCAACGCTTTAGGGGGAGCGTGCGTGTGAGGGCGCGGGTTAGTGTTAGCGTACGGGTTAGGATTAGAGGACGGGTGAGGGTCAGGCTTCGGGGAAGGGTTAGGGTTAGGGTTCGGGCTAGGGTTAGGGTTAGGGGATGGGGACGGTTTAGGGTCCAGGTGAGGGTACGGCAACGCTTTAGGGGGAGCGTGCGTGTGAGGGCGCAGGTTAGTGTTAGCGTACGGGTTAGGATTAGGGGACGGGTGAGGGTCAGGCTTCGGGGAAGGGTTACGGTTAGGGTTCGGGCTAGGGTTAGGGTTAGGAGACGGAGACGGTTCAGGGTCCAGGTGAGGGTACGGCAACGCTTTAGGGGGAGCGTGCGTGTGAGGGCGCGGGTTAGTGTTAGCGTACGGGTTAGGATTAGGGGACGGGTGAGGGTCAGGCTTCGGGGAAGGGTTAGGGTTAGGGTTCGGGCTAGGGTCAGGTTTAGGGGACGGGGACGGTTTCAGCTCCAGGTGAGGGTACGGCAACGCTTTAGGGGGAGCGTGCGTGTGAGGGCGCGCGTTAGTGTTAGCGTACGGCTTAGGATTAGGGGACGGGTGAGGGTCAGGCTTCGGGCAAGTGTTAGGGTTAGGGTTCGGGCTAGGGTTAGGGTTAGGAGACGGGGACGGTTTAGGGTCCAGGTGAGGGTACGGCAACGCTTTAGGGGGAGCGTGCGTTTGAGGGCGCGGGTTAGTGTTAGCGTACGGGTTAGGATTAGGGGACGGGTGAGGGTCAGGCTTCGGGGAAGGGTTAGGGTTAGGGTTCGGGCTAGGGTTAGGCTTAGGGGACGGGGACGGTTTAGGGTCCAGTTGAGGGTACGGCAACGTTTTAGGGGGAGCTGCGTGTGAGGGCGCGGGTTAGTGTTAGCGTACGGGTTAGGATTAGGGGACGGGTGAGGGTCAGGCTTCGGGGAAGGGTTAGGGTTAGGGTTCGGGCTAGGTTTAGGGTTAGGGGACGGGGACGGTTTAGGGTCCAGTTGAGGGTACGGCAACGCTTTAGGGGGAGCTGCGTGTGAGGGCGCGGGTTAGTGTTAGCGTACGGGTTAGGATTAGGGGACGGGTGAGGGTCAGGCTTCGGGGAAGGGTTAGGGTTAGGGTTCGGGCTAGGGTTAGGGTTAGGGGATGTGGACGGTTTAGCGTCCAGGTGAGGGTACGGCAACGCTTTAGGGGGAGCGTGCGTGTGAGGGCGCGGGTTAGTGTTAGCGTACGGGTTAGGATTAGGGGACGGGTGAGGTTCAGGCTTCGGGGAAGGGTTAGGGTTAGGTTTCGGGCTAGGGTTAGGGGACGGGGACGGTTTAGGGTCCAGGTGAGGGTACGGCAACGCTTTAGGGGGAGCGTGCGTGTGAGGGCGCGGGTTAGTGTTAGCGTACGGGTTAGGATTAGGGGACGGGTGAGGGTCAGGCTTCGGGGAAGGGTTAGGGTTAGGGTTCGGGCTAGGGTTAGGTTTAGGGGACGGGGACGGTTTCGGCTCCAGTTGAGGGTACGGCAACGCTTTAGGGGTAGCGTGCGTGTGAGGGCGCGCGTTAGTGTTAGCGTACGGCTTAGGATTAGGGGACGGGTGAGGGTCAGGCTTCGGGGAAGTGTTAGGGTTAGGGTTGGGGCTAGGGTAAGGGTTAGGAGACGGGGACGGTTTAGGGTCCAGGTGAGGGTACGGCAACGCTTTAGTGGGAGCGTGCGTGTGAGGGCGCGGGTTAGTGTTAGCGTACGGGTTAGGATTTGGGGACGGGTGAGGGTGAGGCTTCGGGTAAGGGTTAGGGTTAGTGTTCGGGCTAGGGTTAGGTTTAGGGGACGGGGCTGTTTAAGGTCCAGGTGAGGGTACGGCAACGCTTTAGGGGGAGCGTGCGTGTGAGGGCGCGGGTTAGTGTTAGCGTACGGGTTAGGATTAGGGGACGGGTGAGGGTCAGGCTTCGGGGAAGGGTTAGGGTTAGGGTTCACCTAGGGTTAGGGTTAGGGGACGGGGACGGTTTCGGGTCCAGTTGAGGGTACGGCAACGCTTTAGGGGGAGCTGCGTGTGAGGGCGCGGGTTAGTGTTAGCGTACGGGTTAGGATTAGGGGACGGGTGAGGGTCAGGCTTCGGGGAAGGGTTAGGGTTAGGGTTCGGGCTAGGGTTAGGGTTAGGGGACGGGGACGGTTTAGGGTCCAGGTGAGGGTACGGCAACGCTTTAGGGGGAGCGTGCGTGTGAGGGCGCGGGTTAGTGTTAGCGTACGGGTTAGGATTAGGGGACGGGTGAGGGTCAGTCTTCGGGGAAGGGTTAGGGTTAGGGTTCGGGCTAGGGTTAGGGTTAGGGGACGGGGACGGTTTACGGTCCAGGTGAGGGTACGGCAACGCTTTAGGGGGAGCGTGCGTGTGAGGGCGCAGGTTAGTGTTAGCGTACGGGTTAGGATTAGGGGACGGGTGAGGGTCAGGCTTCGGGGAAGGGTTAGGGTTAGGGTTCGGGCTAGGGTTAGGGTTAGGAGACGGGGACGGTTTAGGGTCCAGGTGAGGGTACGGCAACGCTTTAGGGGGAGCGTGCGTGTGACGGCGCGTGTTAGTGTTAGCGTACGGGTTAGGATTTGGGGACGGGTGAGGGTCAGGCTTCGGGGAAGGGTTAGGTTTAGGGTTCGGGCTAGTGTTAGGTTTAGGGGACGGGGCGGTTTAGGGTCCAGGTGAGGGTACGGTAACGCTTTAGTGGGAGCGTGCGTGTGAGGGCGCGGGTTAGTGTTAGCGTACGGGTTAGGATTTGGGGACGGGTGAGGGTGAGGCTTCGGGGAAGGGTTAGGGTTAGGGTTCAGGCTAGTGTTAGGTTTAGGGGACGGGGCGGTTTAGGGTCCAGGTGAGGGTACGGCAACGCTTTAGTGGGAGCGTGCGTGTGAGGGCGCGGGTTAGTGTTAGCGTACGGGTTAGGATTAGGGGACGGGTGAGGGTCAGGCTTCGGGGAAGGGTTAGGTTTAGGGTTCGGGCTAGGGTTAGGGTTAGGGGACAGGGACGGTTTAGGGTCCAGGTGAGGGTACGGCAACGCTTTAGGGGGAGCGTGCGTGTGAGGGCGCGAGTTAGTGTTAGCGTACGGGTTAGGATTAGGGGACGGGTGAGGGTCAGGCTTCGGGGAAGGGTTAGGGTTAGGGTTCGGACTAGGGTTAGGGTTAGGGGACGGGGACGGTTTAGGGACCAGTGAGGGTACGGAAGCGCTTTAGGGGGAGCTGCGTGTGAGGGCGCAGGTTAGTTTTAGCGTACGTGTTAGGATTAGGGGACGGGTGAGGGTCAGGCTTCGGGGAAGGGTTAGGGTTAGGGTTCGGGCTAGGGTTAGGGTTAGGGGACGGGGACGGTTTAGGGTCCAGGTGAGGGTACAGCAACGCTTTAGGGGGAGCCTGCGTGTGAGGGCGTGGGTTAGTGTTAGAGTACGGGTTAGGATTAGGGGACGGGTGAGGGTCAGGCTTCGGGGAAGTGTTAGGGTTAGGGTTCGGGCTAGTGTTAGGTTTAGGGGACAGGGCGGTTTAGGGTCCAGGTGAGGGTACGGCAACGCTTTAGGGGGAGCGTGCGTGTGAGGGCGCGGGTTAGTGTTAGCGTACGGGTTAGGATTAGGGGACGGGTGAGGGTCAGGCTTCGGGGAAGGGTTAGGGTTAGGGTTCGGGCTAGGGTTAGGGTTAGGGGACGGGGACGGTTTAGGGTCCAGGTGAGGGTACGGCAAAGCTTTAGGGGGAGCGTGCGTGTGAGGGCGCGGGTTAGTGTTAGCGTACGGGTTAGGATTAGGGGACGGGTGAGGTTCAGGCTTCGGGGAAGGGTTAGGGTTAGGTTTCGGGCTAGGGTTAGGGGACGGGGACGGTTTAGGGTCCAGGTGAGGGTACGGCAACGCTTTAGGGGGAGCGTGCGTGTGAGGGCGCGGGTTAGTGTTAGCGTACGGGTTAGGATTAGGGGACGGGTGAGGGTCAGGCTTCGGGGAAGGGTTAGGGTTAGGGTTCGGGCTAGGGTTAGGTTTAGGGGACGGGGACGGTTTCGGCTCCAGTTGAGGGTACGGCAACGCTTTAGGGGTAGCGTGCGTGTGAGGGCGCGCGTTAGTGTTAGCGTACGGCTTAGGATTAGGGGACGGGTGAGGGTCAGGCTTCGGGGAAGTGTTAGGGTTAGGGTTGGGGCTAGGGTAAGGGTTAGGAGACGGGGACGGTTTAGGGTCCAGGTGAGGGTACGGCAACGCTTTAGTGGGAGCGTGCGTGTGAGGGCGCAGGTTAGTGTTAGCGTACGGGTTAGGATTTGGGGACGGGTGAGGGTGAGGCTTCGGGTAAGGTTTAGGGTTAGTGTTCGGGCTAGGGTTAGGTTTAGGGGACGGGGCGGTTTAAGGTCCAGGTGAGGGTACGGCAACGCTTTAGGGGGAGCGTGCGTGTGAGGGCGCGGGTTAGTGTTAGCGTACGGGTTAGGATTAGGGGACGGGTGAGGGTCAGGCTTCGGGGAAGGGTTAGGGTTAGGGTTCGGGCTAGGGTTAGGGTTAGGGGACGGGGACGGTTTCGGGTCCAGTTGAGGGTACGGCAACGCTTTAGGGGGAGCTGCGTGTGAGGGCGCGGGTTAGTGTTAGCGTACGGGTTAGGATTAGGGGACGGGTGAGGGTCAGGCTTCGGGGAAGGGTTAGGGTTAGGGTTCGGGCTAGGGTTAGAGTTAGGGGACGGGGACGGTTTAGGGTCCAGGTGAGGGTACGGCAACGCTTTAGGGGGAGCGTGCGTGTGAGGGCGCGGGTTAGTGTTAGCGTACGGGTTAGGATTAGGGGACGGGTGAGGGTCAGGCTTCGGGGAAGGGTTAGGGTTAGGGTTCGGGCTAGGGTTAGGGTTAGGGGACGGGGACGGTTTACGGTCCAGGTGAGGGTACGGCAACGCTTTAGGGGGAGCGTGCGTGTGAGGGCGCAGGTTAGTGTTAGCGTACGGGTTAGGATTAGGGGACGGGTGAGGGTCAGGCTTCGGGGAAGGGTTAGGGTTAGGGTTCGGGCTAGGGTTAGGGTTAGGAGACGGGGACGGTTTAGGGTCCAGGTGAGGGTACGGCAACGCTTTAGGGGGAGCGTGCGTGTGACGGCGCGGGTTAGTGTTAACGTACGGGTTAGGATTTGGGGACGGGTGAGGGTCAGGCTTCGGGGAAGGGTTAGGGTTAGGGTTCGGGCTAGTGTTAGGTTTAGGGGACGGGGCGGTTTAGGGTCCAGGTGAGGGTACGGCAACGCTTTAGTGGGAGCGTGCGTGTGAGGGCGCGGGTTAGTGTTAGCGTACGGGTTAGGATTTGGGGACGGGTGAGGGTGAGGCTTCGGGGAAGGGTTAGGGTTAGGGTTCAGGCTAGTGTTACGTTTAGGGGACGGGGCGGTTTAGGGTCCAGGTGAGGGTACGGCAACGCTTTAGGGGGAGCGTGCGTGTGAGGGCGCGGGTTAGTGTTAGCGTACGGGTTAGGATTAGGGGACGGGTGAGGGTCAGGCTTCGGGGAAGGGTTAGGGTTAGGGTTCGGGCTAGGGTTAGGGTTAGGGGACGGGGACGGTTTAGGGTCCAGGTGAGGGTACGGCAACGCTTTAGGGGGAGCGTGCGTGTGAGGGCGCGGGTTAGTGTTAGCGTACGGGTTAGGATTAGGGGACGGGTGAGGGTCAGGCTTCGGGGAAGGGTTAGGGTTAGGGTTCGGGCTAGGGTTAGGGTTAGGGGACGGGGACGGTTTAGGGTCCAGGTGAGGGTACGGCAACGCTTTAGGGGGAGCGTGCGTGTGAGGGCGCGGGTTAGTGTTAGCGTACGGGTTAGGATTAGAGGACGGGTGAGGGTCAGGCTTCGGGGAAGGGTTAGGGTTAGGGTTCGGGCTAGGGTTAGGGTTAGGGGATGGGGACGGTTTAGGGTCCAGGTGAGGGTACGGCAACGCTTTAGGGGGAGCGTGCGTGTGAGGGCGCAGGTTAGTGTTAGCGTACGGGTTAGGATTAGGGGACGGGTGAGGGTCAGGCTTCGGGGAAGGGTTACGGTTAGGGTTCGGGCTAGGGTTAGGGTTAGGAGACGGAGACGGTTCAGGGTCCAGGTGAGGGTACGGCAACGCTTTAGGGGGAGCGTGCGTGTGAGGGCGCGGGTTAGTGTTAGCGTACGGGTTAGGATTAGGGGACGGGTGAGGGTCAGGCTTCGGGGAAGGGTTAGGGTTAGGGTTCGGGCTAGGGTCAGGTTTAGGGGACGGGGACGGTTTCAGCTCCAGGTGAGGGTACGGCAACGCTTTAGGGGGAGCGTGCGTGTGAGGGCGCGCGTTAGTGTTAGCGTACGGCTTAGGATTAGGGGACGGGTGAGGGTCAGGCTTCGGGCAAGTGTTAGGGTTAGGGTTCGGGCTAGGGTTAGGGTTAGGAGACGGGGACGGTTTAGGGTCCAGGTGAGGGTACGGCAACGCTTTAGGGGGAGCGTGCGTTTGAGGGCGCGGGTTAGTGTTAGCGTACGGGTTAGGATTAGGGGACGGGTGAGGGTCAGGCTTCGGGGAAGGGTTAGGGTTAGGGTTCGGGCTAGGGTTAGGCTTAGGGGACGGGGACGGTTTAGGGTCCAGTTGAGGGTACGGCAACGTTTTAGGGGGAGCTGCGTGTGAGGGCGCGGGTTAGTGTTAGCGTACGGGTTAGGATTAGGGGACGGGTGAGGGTCAGGCTTCGGGGAAGGGTTAGGGTTAGGGTTCGGGCTAGGTTTAGGGTTAGGGGACGGGGACGGTTTAGGGTCCAGTTGAGGGTACGGCAACGCTTTAGGGGGAGCTGCGTGTGAGGGCGCGGGTTAGTGTTAGCGTACGGGTTAGGATTAGGGGACGGGTGAGGGTCAGGCTTCGGGGAAGGGTTAGGGTTAGGGTTCGGGCTAGGGTTAGGGTTAGGGGATGTGGACGGTTTAGCGTCCAGGTGAGGGTACGGCAACGCTTTAGGGGGAGCGTGCGTGTGAGGGCACGGGTTAGTGTTAGCGTACGGGTTAGGATTAGGGGACGGGTGAGGGTCAGGTTTCGGGGAAGTGTTAGGGTTAGGGTTCGGGCTAGGGTTAGGGTTAGGGGACGGGGACGGTTTAGGGTCCAGGTGAGGGTACGGCAATGCTTTAGGGGGAGCTGCGTGTGAGGGCGCGGGTTAGTGTTAGCGTACGGGTTAGGATTAGGGGACGGGTGAGGGTCAGGCTTCGGGGAAGGGTTAGGGTTAGGGTTCGGGCTAGGGTTAGGGTTAGGGGACGGGGACGGTTTAGGGTCCAGTTGAGGGTACGGCAACGCTTTAGGGGGAGCTGCGTGTGAGGGCGCGGGTTAGTGTTAGCGTACGGGTTAGGATTAGGGGACGGGTGAGGGTCAGGCTTCGGGGAAGGGTTAGGGTTAGGGTTCGGGCTAGGGTTAGGGTTAGGGGACGGGGACGGTTTAGGGTCCAGGTGAGGGTACGGCAACGCTTTAGGGGGAGCGTGCGTGTGAGGGCGCGGGTTAGTGTTAGTGTACGGGTTAGGATTAGGGGACGGGTGAGGGTCAGGCTTCGGGGAAGGGTTAGGGTTAGGGTTCGGGCTAGGGTTAGGGTTAGGGGACGGGGACGGTTTAGGGTCCAGGTGAGGGTACGGCAACGCTTTAGGGGGAGCGTGCGTGTGAGGGCGCGGGTTAGTGTTAGTGTACGGGTTAGGATTAGGGGACGGGTGAGGGTCAGGCTTCGGGGAAGGGTTAGGGTTAGGGTTCGGGCTAGGGTTAGGGTTAGGGGACGGGGACGGTTTAGGGTCCAGGTGAGGGTACGGCAACGCTTTAGGGGGAGCTGCGTGTGAGGGCGCGGCTTAGTGTTAGCGTACGGGTTAGGATTAGGGGACGGGTGAGGGTCAGGCTTCGGGGAAGGATTAGGGTTAGGGTTCGGGCTAGGGTTAGGGTTAGGGAACGGGGACGGTTTCGGGTCCAGGTGAGGGTACGGCAACGCTTTAGGGGGAGCTGCGTGTGAGGGCACGGCTTAGTGTTAGCGTACGGGTTAGGATTAGGGGACGGGTGAGGGTCAGGCTTCGGGGAAGGGTTAGGGTTAGGGTTCAGGCTAGGGTTAGGGTTAGGGGACGGGGACGGTTTCGGGTTCAGGTGAGTGTACGGCAACGCTTTAGGGGGAGCGTGCGTGTGACGGCTCGGGTTAGTGTTAGCGTACGGGTTAGGATTAGGGGACGGGTGAGGGTCAGGCTTCGGGGAAGGGTTAGGGTTAGGGTTCGGGCTAGGGTTAGGGTTAGAGGATGGGGACGGTTTAGGGTCCAGGTGAGGGTACGGCAACGCTTAGGGGGAGCGTGCGTGTGAGGGCGCGGGTTAGTGTTAGCGTACGGGTTAGGATTAGGGGACGGGTTAGGGTCAGGCTTCGGGGAAGGTTTAGGGTTAGGGTTCGGGCTAGGGTTAGGGTTAGGGGAGGGGACGGTTTAGGGTCCAGGTGAGGGTATGGCAACGCTTTAGGGGGAGCGTGCGTGTGAGGGCGCGGGTTAGTGTTAGCGTACGGGTTAGGATTAGGGGACGGGTGAGGGTCAGGCTTCGGGGAAGGGTTAGGGTTAGGGTTCGGGCTAGGGTTAGGGTTAGGGGACGGGGACGGTTTAGGGTCTAGTTGTGTGTATGGCAATGCTTTAGGGAGAGCTGCGTGTGAGGGCGCGGGTTAGTGTTAGCGTACGGGTTAGGATTAGGGGACGGGTGAGGGTCAGGCTTCGGGGAAGGGTTAGGGTTAGGGTTCGGGCTAGGGTTAGGGTTAGGGGACGGGGACGGTTTACGGTCCAGATGAGGGTGCGGCAACGCTTTAGGGGGAGCGTGCATGTGAGGGCGCAGGTTAGTGTTAGCGTACGGGTTAGGATTAGGGGACGGGTGAGGGTCAGGCTTCGGGGAAGGGTTAGGGTTAGGGTTCGGGCTAGGGTTAGGGTTAGGAGACGGGGACGGTTTAGGGTCCAGGTGAGGGTACGGCAACGCTTTAGGGGGAGCGTGCGTGTGACGGCACGGGATAGTGTTAGCGTACGGGTTAGGATTTGGGGACGGGTGAGGGTCAGGCTTCGGGGAAGGGTTAGGGTTAGGGTTCAGGCTAGGGTTAGGGTTAGGGTTCGGGCTAGGGTTAGGGTTAGGGGACGGGGACGGTTTAGGGTCTAGTTGTGTGTATGGCAATGCTTTAGGGAGAGCTGCGTGTGAGGGCGCGGGTTAGTGTTAGCGTACGGGTTAGGATTAGGGGACGGGTGAGGGTCAGGCTTCGGGGATGGGTTAGGGTTAGGGTTCGGGCTAGGGTTAGGGTTAGGGGACGGGGACGGTTTAGGGTCCAGGTGAGGGTACGGCAACGCTTTAGGGGGAGCGTGCGTGTGAGGGCGTGGGTTAGTGTTAGCGTACGGGTTAGGATTAGGGGACGGGTGAGGGTCAGGCTTCGGGGAAGGTTTAGGGTTAGGGTTCGGGCTAGGGTTAAGGTTAGGGGACGGGGACGGTTTAGGGTCCAGGTGAGGGTACGACAACGCTTTAGGGGGAGCGTGCGTGTGAGGACGCGGGTTAGTGTTAGCGTACGGGTTAGGATTAGGGGACGGGTGAGGGTCAGGCTTCGGGGAATTGTTAGGGTTAGGGTTCGGGCTAGGGTTAGGGTTAGGAGACGGGGACGGTTTAGGGTCCAGGTGAGGGTACGGCAACGCTTTAGTGGGAGCGTGCGTGTGAGGGCGCGGGTTAGTGTTAGCGTACGGGTTAGGATTTGGGGACGGGTGAGGGTGAGGCTTCGGGGAAGGGTTAGGGTTAGGGTTCGGGCTAGTGTTAGGTTTAGGGGACGGGGCGGTTTAGGGTCCAGGTGAGGGTACGGCAACGCTTTAGGGGGAGCGTGCGTGTGAGGGCGCGGGTAAGTGTTAGCGTACGGGTTAGGATTAGGGGACGGGTGAGGGTCAGGCTTCGGGGAAGGGTTACGGTTAGGGTTCGGGCTAGGGTCAGGTTTAGGGGACGGGGACGGTTTCGGCTCCAGGTGAGGGTACGGCAACGCTTTAGGGGGAGCGTGCGTGTGAGGGCACGCGTTAGTGTTAGCGTACGGCTTAGGATTAGGGGACGGGTGAGGGTCAGGCTTCGGGGAAGTGTTAGTGTTAGGGTTCGGGCTAGGGTTAGGGTTAGGAGACGGGGACGGTTTAGGGTCCAGGTGAGGGTACGGCAACGCTTTAGGGGGAGCGTGCGTGTGAGGGCGCAGGTTAGTGTTAGCGTACGGGTTAGGATTAGGGGACGGGTGAGGGTCAGGCTTCGGGGAAGGGTTAGGGTTAGGGTTCGGGCTAGGGTTAGGGTTAGGGGACGGGGACGGTTTAGGGTCCAGGTGAGGGTACGGCAATGCTTTAGGGGGAGCGTGCGTGTGAGGGCGCGGGTTAGTGTTAGCGTACGGGTTAGGATTAGGGGACGGGTGAGGGTCAGGCTTCGGGGAAGGGTTAGGGTTAGGGTTCGGGCTAGGGTTAGGGGACGGGGACGGTTTAGGGTCCAGGTGAGGGTACGGCAACGCTTTAGGGGGAGCGTGCGTGTGAGGGCGCGGGTTAGTGTTAGCGTACGGGTTAGGATTAGGGGACGGGTGAGGGTCAGGCTTCGGGGAAGGGTTAGGGTTAGGGTTCGGTCTAGGGTTAGGTTTAGGGGACGGGGACGGTTTCGGCTCCAGTTGAGGGTACGGCAACGCTTTAGGGGGAGCGTCCGTGTGAGGGCGCGGGTTAGTGTTAGCGTACGGCTTAGGATTAGGGGACGGGTGAGGGTCAGGCTTCGGGGAAGTGTTAGGGTTAGGGTTGGGGCTAGGGTAAGGGTTAGGAGACGGGGACGGTTTAGGGTCCAGGTGAGTGTACGGCAACGCTTTAGTGGGAGCGTGCGTGTGAGGGCGCGGGTTAGTGTTAGCGTATGGATTAGGATTTGGGGACGGGTGACGGTGAGGCTTCGGGGAAGGGTTAGGGTTAGTGTTCGGGCTAGGGTTAGGTTTAGGGGACGGGGCGGTTTAAGGTCCAGGTGAGGGTACGGCAACGCTTTAGGGGGAGCGTGCGTGTGAGGGCGCGGGTTAGTGTTAGCGTACGGGTTAGGATTAGGGGACGGATGAGGGTCAGGCTTCGGGGAAGGTTTAGGGTTAGGGTTCGGGCTAGGGTTAGGGTTAGGGGACGGGGACGGTTTCGGGTCCAGTTGAGGGTACGGCAACGCTTTAGGGGGAGCTGCGTGTGAGGGCGCGGGTTAGTGTTAGCGTACGGGTTAGGATTAGGGGACAGGTGAGGGTCAGGCTTCGGGGAAGGGTTAGGGTTAGGGTTCGGGCTAGGGTTAGGGTTAGGGGACGGGGACGGTTTAGGGTCCAGGTGAGGGTACGGCAACGCTTTAGGGGGAGCGTGCGTGTGAGGGCGCGGGTTAGTGTTAGCGTACGGGTTAGGATTAGGGGACGGGTGAGGGTCAGGCTTCGGGGAAGGGTTAGGGTTAGGGTTCGGGCTAGGGTTAGGGGACGGGGACGGTTTAGGGTCCAGGTGACGGTACGGCAACGCTTTAGGGGGAGCGTGCGTGTGAGGGCGCGGGTTAGTGTTAGCGTACGGGTTAGGATTAGGGGACGGGTGAGGGTCAGGCTTCGGGGAAGGGTTAGGGTTAGGGTTCGGGCTAGGGTTAGGTTTAGGGGACGGGGACGGTTTCGGCTCCAGTTGAGGGTACGGCAACGCTTTAGGGGGAGCTTCCGTGTGAGGGCGCGCGTTAGTGTTAGCGTACGGCTTAGGATTAGGGGACGGGTGAGGGTCAGGCTTCGGGGAAGTGTTAGGGTTAGGGTTGGGGCTAGGGTAAGGGTTAGGAGACAGGGACGGTTTAGGGTCCAGGTGAGGGTACGGCAACGCTTTAGTGGGAGCGTGCGTGTGAGGGCGCGGGTTAGTGTTAGCGTATGGATTAGGATTTGGGGACGGGTGAGGGTGAGGCTTCGGGGAAGGGTTAGGGTTAGGGTTCGGGCTAGGGTTAGGGTTAGGGGACGGGGACGGTTTAGGGTCCAGGTGAGGGTACGGCAACGCTTTAGGGGGAGCGTGCATGTGAGGGCGCGGGTTAGTGTTAGCGTACGGGTTAGGATTAGGGGACGGGTGAGGGTCAGGCTTCGGGGAAGGGTTAGGGTTAGGGTTCGGGCTAGGGTTAGGGTTAGGAGACGGGGACGGTTTAGGGTCCAGGTGAGGGTACGGCAACGCTTTAGGGGGAGCGTGCGTGTGACGGCACGGGATAGTGTTAGCGTACGGGTTAGGATTTGGGGACGGGTGAGGGTCAGGCTTCGGGGAAGGGTTAGGGTTAGGGTTCAGGCTAGGGTTAGGGTTAGGGTTCGGGCTAGGGTTAGGGTTAGGGGACGGGGACGGTTTAGGGTCTAGTTGTGTGTATGGCAATGCTTTAGGGAGAGCTGCGTGTGAGGGCGCGGGTTAGTGTTAGCGTACGGGTTAGGATTAGGGGACGGGTGAGGGTCAGGCTTCGGGGAAGGGTTAGGGTTAGGGTTCGGGCTAGGGTTAGGGTTAGGGGACGGGGACGGTTTAGGGTCCAGGTGAGGGTACGGCAACGCTTTAGGGGGAGCGTGCGTGTGAGGGCGTGGGTTAGTGTTAGCGTACGGGTTAGGATTAGGGGACGGGTGAGGGTCAGGCTTCGGGGAAGGTTTAGGGTTAGGGTTCGGGCTAGGGTTAGGGTTAGGGGACGGGGACGGTTTAGGGTCCAGGTGAGGGTACGACAACGCTTTAGGGGGAGCGTGCGTGTGAGGACGCGGGTTAGTGTTAGCGTACGGGTTAGGATTAGGGGACGGGTGAGGGTCAGGCTTCGGGGAATTGTTAGGGTTAGGGTTCGGGCTAGGGTTAGGGTTAGGAGACGGGGACGGTTTAGGGTCCAGGTGAGGGTACGGCAACGCTTTAGTGGGAGCGTGCGTGTGAGGGCGCGGGTTAGTGTTAGCGTACGGGTTAGGATTTGGGGACGGGTGAGGGTGAGGCTTCGGGGAAGGGTTAGGGTTAGGGTTCGGGCTAGTGTTAGGTTTAGGGGACGGGGCGGTTTAGGGTCCAGGTGAGGGTACGGCAACGCTTTAGGGGGAGCGTGCGTGTGAGGGCGCGGGTAAGTGTTAGCGTACGGGTTAGGATTAGGGGACGGGTGAGGGTCAGGCTTCGGGGAAGGGTTACGGTTAGGGTTCGGGCTAGGGTCAGGTTTAGGGGACGGGGACGGTTTCGGCTCCAGGTGAGGGTACGGCAACGCTTTAGGGGGAGCGTGCGTGTGAGGGCATGCGTTAGTGTTAGCGTACGGCTTAGGATTAGGGGACGGGTGAGGGTCAGGCTTCGGGGAAGTGTTAGGGTTAGAGTTCGGGCTAGGGTTAGGGTTAGGAGACGGGGACGGTTTAGGGTCCAGGTGAGGGTACGGCAACGCTTTAGGGGGAGCGTGCGTGTGAGGGCGCAGGTTAGTGTTAGCGTACGGGTTAGGATTAGGGGACGGGTGAGGGTCAGGCTTCGGGGAAGGGTTAGGGTTAGGGTTCGGGCTAGGGTTAGGGTTAGGGGACGGGGACGGTTTAGGGTCCAGGTGAGGGTACGGCAATGCTTTAGGGGGAGCGTGCGTGTGAGGGCGCGGGTTAGTGTTAGCGTACGGGTTAGGATTAGGGGACGGGTGAGGGTCAGGCTTCGGGGAAGGGTTAGGGTTAGGGTTCGGGCTAGGGTTAGGGGACGGGGACGGTTTAGGGTCCAGGTGAGGGTACGGCAACGCTTTAGGGGGAGCGTGCGTGTGAGGGCGCGGGTTAGTGTTAGCGTACGGGTTAGGATTAGGGGACGGGTGAGGGTCAGGCTTCGGGGAAGGGTTAGGGTTAGGGTTCGGTCTAGGGTTAGGTTTAGGGGACGGGGACGGTTTCGGCTCCAGTTGAGGGTACGGCAACGCTTTAGGGGGAGCGTCCGTGTGAGGGCGCGCGTTAGTGTTAGCGTACGGCTTAGGATTAGGGGACGGGTGAGGGTCAGGCTTCGGGGAAGTGTTAGGGTTAGGGTTGGGGCTAGGGTAAGGGTTAGGAGACGGGGACGGTTTAGGGTCCAGGTGAGTGTACGGCAACGCTTTAGTGGGAGCGTGCGTGTGAGGGCGCGGGTTAGTGTTAGCGTATGGATTAGGATTTGGGGACGGGTGACGGTGAGGCTTCGGGGAAGGGTTAGGGTTAGTGTTCGGGCTAGGGTTAGGTTTAGGGGACGGGGCGGTTTAAGGTCCAGGTGAGGGTACGGCAACGCTTTAGGGGGAGCGTGCGTGTGAGGGCGCGGGTTAGTGTTAGCGTACGGGTTAGGATTAGGGGACGGATGAGGGTCAGGCTTCGGGGAAGGTTTAGGGTTAGGGTTCGGGCTAGGGTTAGGGTTAGGGGACGGGGACGGTTTCGGGTCCAGTTGAGGGTACGGCAACGCTTTAGGGGGAGCTGCGTGTGAGGGCGCGGGTTAGTGTTAGCGTACGGGTTAGGATTAGGGGACAGGTGAGGGTCAGGCTTCGGGGAAGGGTTAGGGTTAGGGTTCGGGCTAGGGTTAGGGTTAGGGGACGGGGACGGTTTAGGGTCCAGGTGAGGGTACGGCAACGCTTTAGGGGGAGCGTGCGTGTGAGGGCGCGGGTTAGTGTTAGCGTACGGGTTAGGATTAGGGGACGGGTGAGGGTCAGGCTTCGGGGAAGGGTTAGGGTTAGGGTTCGGGCTAGGGTTAGGGGACGGGGACGGTTTAGGGTCCAGGTGACGGTACGGCAACGCTTTAGGGGGAGCGTGCGTGTGAGGGCGCGGGTTAGTGTTAGCGTACGGGTTAGGATTAGGGGACGGGTGAGGGTCAGGCTTCGGGGAAGGGTTAGGGTTAGGGTTCGGGCTAGGGTTAGGTTTAGGGGACGGGGACGGTTTCGGCTCCAGTTGAGGGTACGGCAACGCTTTAGGGGGAGCTTCCGTGTGAGGGCGCGCGTTAGTGTTAGCGTACGGCTTAGGATTAGGGGACGGGTGAGGGTCAGGCTTCGGGGAAGTGTTAGGGTTAGGGTTGGGGCTAGGGTAAGGGTTAGGAGACAGGGACGGTTTAGGGTCCAGGTGAGGGTACGGCAACGCTTTAGTGGGAGCGTGCGTGTGAGGGCGCGGGTTAGTGTTAGCGTATGGATTAGGATTTGGGGACGGGTGAGGGTGAGGCTTCGGGGAAGGGTTAGGGTTAGGGTTCGGGCTAGGGTTAGGGTTAGGGGACGGGGACGGTTTAGGGTCCAGGTGAGGGTACGGCAACGCTTTAGGGGGAGCGTGTGTGTGAGGGCGCGGGTTAGTGTTAGCGTACGGGTTAGGATTAGGGGACGGGTGAGGGTCAGGCTTTGGGGAAAGGTTAGGGTTAGGTTTCGGGCTAGGGTTAGGGTTCGGGGACGGGGACGGTTTAGGGTCCAGGTGAGGGTACGGCAACGCTTTAGGGGGAGCGTGCGTGTGAGGGCGCAGGTTAGTGTTAGCGTACGGGTTAGGATTAGAGGACGGGTGAGGGTCAGGCTTCGGGGAAGGGTTAGGGTTAGGGTTCGGGCTAGGGTTATGGTTAGGGGACGGGGACGGTTTAGGGTCCAGGTGAGGGTACGGCAACGCTTTAGGGGGAGCGTGCGTGTGAGGGCGCAGGTTAGTGTTAGCGTACGGGTTAGGATTAGGGGACGGGTGAGGGTCAGGCTTCGGGGAAGGGTTACGGTTAGGGTTCGGGCTAGGGTTAGGGTTAGGAGACGGGGACAGTTTAGGGTCCAGGTGAGGGTACGGCAACGCTTTAGGGGGAGCGTGCGTTTGAGGGCGCGGGTTAGTGTTAGCGTACGGGTTAGGATTAGGGGACGGGTGAGGGTCAGGCTTCGGGGAAGGGTTACGGTTAGGGTTCGGGCTAGGGTCAGGTTTAGGGGACGGGGACGGTTTCGGCTCCAGGTGAGGGTACGGCAACGCTTTAGGGGGAGCGTGCGTGTGAGGGCGCGCGTTAGTGTTAGCGTACGGCTTAGGATTAGGGGACGGGTGAGGGTCAGGCTTCGGGCAAGTGTTAGGGTTAGGGTTCGGGCTAGGGTTAGGGTTAGGAGACGGGGACGGTTTAGGGTCCAGGTGAGTGTACGGCAACGCTTTAGGGGGAGCGTGCGTGTGAGGGCGCGGGTTAGTGTTAGCGTACGGGTTAGGATTAGGGGACGGGTGAGGGTCAGGCTTCGGGGAAGGGTTAGGGTTAGGGTTCGGGCTAGGGTTAGGGTTAGGGGACGGGGACGGTTTAGGGTCCAGTTGAGGGTACGGCAACGTTTTAGGGGGAGCTGCGTGTGAGGGCGCGGGTTAGTGTTAGCGTACGGGTTAGGATTAGGGGACGGGTGAGGGTCAGGCTTCGGGGAAGGGTTAGGGTTAGGGTTCGGGCTAGGGTTAGGGTTAGGGGACGGGGACGGTTTAGGGTCCAGTTGAGGGTACGGCAACGCTTTAAGGGGAGCTGCGTGTGAGGGCGCGGGTTAGTGTTAGCGTACGGGTTAGGATTAGGGGACGGGTGAGGGTCAGGCTTCGGGGAAGGGTTAGGGTTAGGGTTCGGGCTAGGGTTAGGGTTAGGGGATGTGGACGGTTTAGCGTCCAGGTGAGGGTACGGCAACGCTTTAGGGGGAGCGTGCGTGTGAGGGCGCGGGTTAGTGTTAGCGTACGGGTTAGGATTAGGGGACGGGTGAGGGTCAGGTTTCGGGGAAGGGTTAGGGTTAGGGTTCGGGCTAGGGTTATGGTTAGGGGACGGGGACGGTTTAGGGTCCAGGTGAGGGTACGGCAATGCTTTAGGGGGAGCTGCGTGTGAGGGCGCGGGTTAGTGTTAGCGTACGGGATAGGATTAGGGGACGGGTGAGGGTCAGGCTTCGGGGAAGGGTTAGGGTTAGGGTTCGGGCTAGGGTTAGGGTTAGGGGACGGGGACGGTTTAGGCTCCAGTTGAGGGTACGTCAACGCTTTAGGGGGAGCTGAGTGTGAGGGCGCGGGTTAGTGTTAGCGTACGGGTTAGGATTAGGGGACGGGTGAGGGTCAGGCTTCGGGGAAGGGTTAGGGTTAGGGTTCGGGCTAGGGTTAGGTTTAGGGGACGGGGACGGTTTAGGGTCCAGGTGAGGGTACGGCAACGCTTTAGGGGGAGCGTGAGTGTGAGGGCGCGGGTTAGTGTTAGCGTACGGGTTAGGATTAGGGGACGGGTGAGGGTCAGGCTTCGGGGAAGGGTTAGGGTTAGGGTTCGGGCTAGGGTTAGGGTTAGGGGAAGGGGACGGTTTAGGGTCCAGGTGAGGGTACGGCAACGCTTTAGGGGGAGCTGCGTGTGAGGGCGCGGCTTAGTGTTAGCGTACGGGTTAGGATTAGGGGACGGGTGAGGGTCAGGCTTCGGGGAAGGATTAGGGTTAGGGTTCTGGCTAGGGTTAGGGTTAGGGAACGGGGACGGTTTCGGGTCCAGGTGAGGGTACGGCAACGCTTTAGGGGGATCTGCGTGTGAGGGCGCGGCTTAGTGTTAGCGTACGGGTTAGGATTAGGGGACGGGTGAGGGTCAGGCTTCGGGGAAGGGTTAGGGTTAGGGTTCAGGCTAGGGTTAGGGTTAGGGGACGGGGACGGTTTCGGGTTCAGGTGAGTGTACGGCAACGCTTTAGGGGGAGCGTGCGTGTGACGGCTCGGGTTAGTGTTAGCGTACGGGTTAGGATTAGGGGACGGGTGAGGGTCAGGCTTCGGGGAAGGGTTAGGGTTAGGGTTCGGGCTAGGGTTAGGGTTAGAGGATGGGGACGGTTTAGGGTCCAGGTGAGGGTACGGCAACGCTTAGGGGGAGCGTGCGTGTGAGGGCGCGGGTTAGTGTTAGCGTACGGGTTAGGATTAGGGGACGGGTTAGGGTCAGGCTTCGGGGAAGGGTTAGGGTTAGGGTTCGGGCTAGGGTTAGGGTTAGGGGAGGGGACGGTTTAGGGTCCAGGTGAGGGTATGGCAACGCTTTAGGGGGAACGTGCGTGTGAGGGCGCGGGTTAGTGTTAGCGTACGGGTTAGGATTAGGGGACGGGTGAGGGTCAGGCTTCGGGGAAGGGTTAGGGTTAGTGTTCGGGCTAGGGTTAGGGTTAGGGGACGGGGACGGTTTAGGGTCCAGGTGAGGGTACGGCAACGCTTTAGGGGGAGCATGCGTGTGAGGGCGTGGGTTAGTGTTAGCGTACGGGTTAGGATTAGGGGACGGGTGAGGGTCAGGCTTCGGGGAAGGTTTAGGGTTAGGGTTCGGGCTAGGGTTAGGGTTAGGGGACGGGGACGGTTTAGGGTCCAGGTGAGGGTACGACAACGCTTTAGGGGGAGCGTGCGTGTGAGGACGCGGGTTAGTGTTAGCGTACGGGTTAGGATTAGGGGACGGGTGAGGGTCAGGCTTCGGGGAAGTGTTAGGGTTAGGGTTCGGGCTAGGGTTAGGGTTAGGAGACGGGGACGGTTTAGGGTCCAGGTGAGGGTACGGCAACGCTTTAGTGGGAGCGTGCGTGTGAGGGCGCAGGTTAGTGTTAGCGTACGGGTTAGGATTTGGGGACGGGTGAGGGTGAGGCTTCGGGGAAGGGTTAGGGTTAGGGTTCGGGCTAGTGTTAGGTTTAGGGGACGGGGCGGTTTAGGGTCCAGGTGAGGGTACGGCAACGCTTTAGGGGGAGCGTGCGTGTGAGGGCGCGGGTTAGTGTTAGCGTACGGGTTAGGATTAGGGGACGGGTGAGGGTCAGGCTTCGGGGAAGGGTTACGGTTAGGGTTCGGGCTAGGGTCAGGTTTAGGGGACGGGGACGGTTTCGGCTCCAGGTGAGGGTACGGCAACGCTTTAGGGGGAGCGTGCGTGTGAGGGCACGCGTTAGTGTTAGCGTACGGCTTAGGATTAGGGGACGGGTGAGGGTCAGGCTTCGGGGAAGTGTTAGGGTTAGGGTTCGGGCTAGGGTTAGGGTTAGGAGACGGGGACGGTTTAGGGTCCAGGTGAGGGTACGGCAACGCTTTAGGGGGAGCGTGCGTGTGAGGGCGCGGGTTAGTGTTAGCGTACGTGTTAGGATTAGGGGACGGGTGAGGGTCAGGCTTCGGGGAAGGGTTAGGGTTAGGGTTCGGGCTAGGGTTAGGGTTAGGGGACGGGGACGGTTTACGGTCCAGGTGAGGGTACGGCAACGCTTTAAGGGGAGCGTGCATGTGAGGGCGCAGGTTAGTGTTAGCGTACGGGTTAGGATTAGGGGACGGGTGAGGGTCAGGCTTCGGGGAAGGGTTAGGGTTAGGGTTCGGGCTAGGGTTAGGGTTAGGAGACGGGGACGGTTTAGGGTCCTGGTGAGGGTACGGCAACGCTTTAGGGGGAGCGTGCGTGTGACGGCACGGGATAGTGTTAGCGTACGGGTTAGGATTTGGGGACGGGTGAGGGTCAGGCTTCGGGGAAGGGTTAGGGTTAGGGTTCGGGCTAGTGTTAGGTTTAGGGGACGGGGCGGTTTAGGGTCCAGGTGAGGGTACGGCAACGCTTTAGTGGGAGCGTGCGTGTGAGGGCGCGGGTTAGTGTTAGCGTACGGGTTAGGATTTGGGGACGGGTGAGGGTGAGGCTTCGGGGAAGGGTTAGGGTTAGGGTATGGGCTAGTGTTAGGTTTAGGGGACGGGGCGGTTTAGGGTCCAGGTGAGGGTACGGCAACGCTTTAGGGGCAGCGTGTGTGTGAGGGCGCGGGTTAGTGTTAGCGTACGGGTTAGGATTAGGGGACGGGTGAGGGTCAGGCTTCGGGGAAGGGTTAGGGTTAGGGTTCGGGCTAGGGTTAGGGTTAGGGGACGGGGACGGTTTCGGGTCCAGTTGAGGGTATGGCAACGCTTTAGGGGAAGCTGCGTGTGAGGGCGCGGGTTAGTGTTAGCGTACGGGTTAGGATTAGGGGACAGGTGAGGGTCAGGCTTCGGGGAAGGGTTAGGGTTAGGGTTCGGGCTAGGGTTAGGGTTAGGGGACGGGGACGGTTTAGGGTCCAGGTGAGGGTACGGCAACGCTTTAGGGGGAGCGTGCGTGTGAGGGCGCGGGTTAGTGTTAGCGTACGGGTTAGGATTAGGGGACGGGTGAGGGTCAGGCTTCGGGGAAGGGTTAGGGTTAGGGTTCGGGCTAGGGTTAGGGGACGGGGACGGTTTAGGGTCCAGGTGAGGGTACGGCAACGCTTTAGGGGGAGCGTGCGTGTGAGGGCGCGGGTTAGTGTTAGCGTACGGGTTAGGATTAGGGGACGGGTGAGGGTCAGGCTTCGGGGAAGGGTTAGGGTTAGGGTTCGGGCTAGGGTTAGGTTTAGGGAACGGGGACGGTTTCGGCTCCAGTTGAGGGTACGGCAACGCTTTAGGGGGAGCGTCCGTGTGAGGGCGCGCGTTAGTGTTAGCGTACGGCTTAGGATTAGGGGACGGGTGAGGGTCAGGCTTCGGGGAAGTGTTAGGGTTAGGGTTGGGGCTAGGGTAAGGGTTAGGAGACAGGGACTGTTTAGGGTCCAGGTGAGGGTACGGCAACGCTTTAGTGGGAGCGTGCGTGTGAGGGCGCGGGTTAGTGTTAGCGTATGGATTAGGATTTGGGGACGGGTGAGGGTGAGGCTTCGGGTAAGGGTTAGGGTTAGTGTTCGGGCTAGGGTTAGGTTTAGGGGACGGGGCGGTTTAAGGTCCAGGTGAGGGTACGGCAACGCTTTAGGGGGAGCGTGCGTGTGAGGGCGCGGGTTAGTGTTAGCGTACGGGTTAGGATTAGGGGACGGGTGAGGGTCAGGCTTCGGGGAAGGGTAAGGGTTAGGGATCGGGCTAGGGTTAGGGTTAGGGGACGGGGACGGTTTCGGGTCCAGTTGAGGGTACGGCAACGCTTTAGGGGGAGCTGCGTGTGAGGGCGCGGGTTAGTGTTAGCGTACGGGTTAGGATTAGGGGACAGGTGAGGTTCAGGCTTCGGGGAAGGGTTAGGGTTAGGGTTTGGGCTAGGGTTAGGGTTAGGGGACGGGGACGGTTTAGGGTCCAGGTGAGGGTACGGCAACGCTTTAGGGGGAGCGTGCGTGTGAGGGCGCGGGTTAGTGTTAGCGTACGGGTTAGGATTAGGGGACGGGTGAGGGTCAGGCTTCGGGGAAGGGTTAGGGTTAGGGTTCGGGCTAGGGTTAGGGTTAGGGGACGGGGACGGTTTACGGTCCAGGTGAGGGTACGGCAACGCTTTAGGGGGAGCGTGCGTGTGAGGGCGCAGGTTAGTGTTAGCGTACGGGTTAGGATTAGGGGACGGGTGAGGGTCAGGCTTCGGGGAAGGGTTAGGGTTAGGGTTCGGGCTAGGGTTAGGGTTAGGAGACGGGGACGGTTTAGGGTCCAGGTGAGGGTACGAAAACGCTTTAGGGGGAGCGTGCGTGTGACGGCGCGGGTTAGTGTTAGCGTACGGGTTAAGATTACGGGACGGGTGAGGGTCAGGCTTCGGGGAAGGGTTAGGGTTAGGGTTCGGGCTAGGGTTAGGGTTAGGGGACGGGGACGGTTTAGGGTCCAGGTGAGGGTACGGCAACGCTTTAGGGGGAGCGTGTGTGTGAGGGCGCGGGTTAGTGTTAGCGTACGGGTTAGGATTAGGGGACGGGTGAGGGTCAGGCTTCGGGGAAGGGTTAGGGTTAGGTTTCGGGCTAGGGTTAGGGTTCGGGGACGGGGACGGTTCAGGGTCCAGGTGAGGGTACGGCAATGCTTTAGGGGGAGCGTGCGTGTGAGGGCGCGGGTTAGTGTTAGCGTACGGGTTAGGATTAGGGGACGGGTGAGGGTCAGGCTTCGGGGAAGGGTTAGGGTTAGGGTTCGGGCTAGGGTTAGGTTTAGGGGATGGGGACGGTTTCGGCTCCAGGTGAGGGTACGGCAACGCTTTAGGGGGAGCGTGCGTGTGAGGGCGCGCGTTAGTGTTAGCGTACGGCTTAGGATTAGGGGACGGGTGAGGGTCAGGCTTCGGGGAAGTGTTAGGGTTAGGGTTCGGGCTAGGGTTAGGGTTAGGAGACGGGGACGGTTTAGGGTCCAGGTGAGGGTATGGCAACGCTTTAGTGGGAGCGTGCGTGTGAGGGCGCGGGTTAGTGTTAGCGTACGGGTTAGGATTTGGGGACGGGTGAGGTTGAGGCTTCGGGGAAGGGTTAGGGTTAGGGTTCGGGCTAGTGTTAGGTTTAGGGGACGGGGTGGTTTAGGGTCCAGGTGAGGGTACGGCAACGCTTTAGGGGGAGCGTGCGTGTGAGGGCGCGGGTTAGTGTTAGCGTACGGGTTAGGATTAGGGGACGGGTGAGGGTCAGGCTTCGGGGAAGGGTTAGGGTTCGGGCTAGGGTTAGGGTTAGGGGACGGGGACGGTTTAGGGTCCAGGTGAGGGTACGGCAACGCTTTAGGGGGAGCGTGCGTGTGAGGGCGCGGGTTAGTGTTAGCGTACGGGTTAGGATTAGGGGACGGGTGAGGGTCAGGCTTCGGGGAAGTGTTAGGGTTAGGGTTCGGGCTAGGGTTAGGGTTAGGGGACGGGGACGGTTTACGGTCCAGGTGAGGGTACGGCAACGCTTTAGGGGGAGCGTGCGTGTGAGGGCGCGGGTTAGTGTTAGCGTACGGGTTAGGATTAGGGGACGGGTGAGGGTCAGGCTTCGGGGAAGGGTTAGGGTTAGGGTTCGGGCTAGGGTTAGGGTTAGGGTTAGGGTTCGGGCTAGTGTTAGGTTTAGGGGACGGGGCGGTTTAGGGTCCAGTTGAGGGTACGGCAACGCTTTAGGGGGAGCTGCGTGTGAGGGCGCGGGTTAGTGTTAGCGTACGGGTTAGGATTAGGGGACGGGTGAGGGTCAGGCTTCGGGGAAGGGTTAGGGTTAGGGTTCGGGCTAGGGTTAGGGTTAGGGGATGTGGACGGTTTAGCGTCCAGGTGAGGGTACGGCAACGCTTTAGGGGGAGCGTGCGTGTGAGGGCGCGGGTTAGTGTTAGCGTACGGGTTAGGATTAGGGGACGGGTGAGGGTCAGGTTTCGGGGAAGGGTTAGGGTTAGGGTTCGGGCTAGGGTTAGGGTTAGGGGACGGGGACGGTTTAGGGTCCAGGTGAGGGTACGGCAATGCTTTAGGGGGAGCTGCGTGTGAGGGCGCGGGTTAGTGTTAGCGTACGGATTAGGATTAGGGGACGGGTGAGGGTCAGGCTTCGGGGAAGGGTTAGGGTTAGGGTTCGGGCTAGGGTTAGGGTTAGGGGACGGGGACGGTTTAGGGTCCAGTTGAGGGTACGGCAACGCTTTAGGGGGAGCTGAGTGTGAGGGTGCGGGTTAGTGTTAGCGTACGGGTTAGGATTAGGTGACGGGTGAGGGTCAGGCTTCGGGGAAGGGTTAGGGTTAGGGTTCGGGCTAGGGTTAGGGTTAGGGGACGGGGACGGTTTAGGGTCCAGGTGAGGGTACGGCAACGCTTTAGGGGGAGCGTGCGTGTGAGGGCGCGGGTTAGTGTTAGCGTACGGGTTAGGATTAGGGGACGGGTGAGGGTCAGGCTTCGGGGAAGGGTTAGGGTTAGGGTTCGGGCTAGGGTTAGGGTTAGGGGACGGGGACGGTTTAGGGTCCAGGTGAGGGTACGGCAACGCTTTAGGGGGAGCGTGCGTGTGAGGGCGTGGGTTAGTGTTAGTGTACGGGTTAGGATTAGGGGACGGGTGAGGGTCAGGCTTCGGGGAAGGATTAGGGTTAGGGTTCGGGCTAGGGTTAGGATTAGGGGACGGGGACGGTTTCGGGTCCAGGTGAGGGTACGGCAACGCTTTAGGGGGAGCTGCGTGTGAGGGCGCGGCTTAGTGTTAGCGTACGGGTTAGGATTAGGGCACGGGTGAGGGTCAGGCTTCGGGGAAGGGTTAGGGTTAGGGTTCAGGCTAGGGTTAGGGTTAGGGGACGGGGACGGTTTCGGGTTCAGGTGAGTGTACGGCAACGCTTTAGGGGGAGCGTGCGTGTGACGGCTCGGGTTAGTGTTAGCGTACGGGTTAGGATTAGGGGACGGGTGAGGGTCAGGCTTCGGGGAAGGGTTAGGGTTAGGGTTCGGGCTAGGGTTAGGGTTAGAGGATGGGGACGGTTTAGGGTCCAGGTGAGGGTACGGCAACGCTTAGGGGGAGCGTGCGTGTGAGGGCGCGGGTTAGTGTTAGCGTACGGGTTAGGATTAGGGGACGGGTTAGGGTCAGGCTTCGGGGAAGGGTTAGGGTTAGGGTTCGGGCTAGGGTTAGCGTTAGGGGAGGGGACGGTTTAGGGTCCAGGTGAGGGTATGGCAACGCTTTAGGGGGAGCGTGCGTGTGAGGGCGCGGGTTAGTGTTAGCGTACGGGTTAGGATTAGGGGACGGGTGAGGGTCAGGCTTCGGGGAAGGGTTAGGGTTAGGGTTCGGGCTAGGGTTAGGGTTAGGGGACGGGGACGGTTTAGGGTCTAGTTGTGTGTATGGCAATGCTTTAGGGAGAGCTGCGTGTGAGGGCGCGGGTTAGTGTTAGCGTACGGGTTAGGATTAGGGGACGGGTGAGGGTCAGGCTTCGGGGAAGGGTTAGGGTTAGGGTTCGGGCTAGGGTTAGTTTTAGGGGATGGGGACGGTTTCGGCTCCAGGTGAGGGTACGGCAACGCTTTAGGGGAAGCGTGCGTGTGAGGGCGCGCGTTAGTGTTAGCGTACGGCTTAGGATTAGGGGACGGGTGAGGGTCAGGCTTCGGGGAAGTGTTAGGGTTAGGGTTCGGGCTAGGGTTAGGGTTAGGAGACGGGGACGGTTTAGGGTCCAGGTGAGGGTACGGCAACGCTTTAGTGGGAGCGTGCGTGTGAGGGCGCGGGTTAGTGTTAGCGTACGGGTTAGGATTTGGGGACGGGTGAGTTTGAGGCTTCGGGGAAGGGTTAGGGTTAGGGTTCGGGCTAGTGTTAGGTTTAGGGGACGGGGTGGTTTAGGGTCCAGGTGAGGGTACGGCAACGCTTTAGGGGGAGCGTGCGTGTGAGGGCGCGGGTTAGTGTTAGCGTACGGGTTAGGATTAGGGGACGGGTGAGGGTCAGGCTTCAGGGAAGGGTTAGGGTTAGGGTTCGGGCTAGGGTTAGGGTTAGGGGACGGGGACGGTTTCGGCTCCAGGTGAGGGTACGGCAACGCTTTAGGGGGAGCGTGCGTGTGAGGGCGCGGGTTAGTGTTAGCGTACGGGTTAGGATTACGGGACGGGTGAGGGTCAGGCTTCGGGGAAGGGTTAGGGTTAGGGTTCGGGCTAGGGTTAGGGTTAGGGGACGGGGACGGTTTAGGGTCCAGGTGAGGGTACGGCAACGCTTTAGGGGGAGCGTGCGTGTGAGGGCGCAGGTTAGTGTTAGCGTACGGGTTAGGATTAGGGGATGGGTGAGGGTCAGGCTTCGGGGAAGTGTTAGGGTTAGGGTTCGGGCTAGGGTTAGAGTTAGGGGACGGGGACGGTTTACGGTCCAGGTGAGGGTACGGCAATGCTTTAGGGGGAGCTGCGTGTGACGGCGCGGGTTAGTGTTAGCGTACGGGTTAGGATTAGGGGACGGGTGAGGGTCAGGCTTCGGGGAAGGGTTAGGGTTAGGGTTCGGGATTAGGGTTAGGGGACGGGGACAGTTTAGGGTCCAGTTGAGGGTACGGCAACGCTTTAGGGGGAGCTGAGTGTGAGGGCGCGGGTTAGTGTTAGCGTACGGGTTAGGATTAGGGGACGGGTGAGGGTCAGGCTTCGGGGAAGGGTTAGGGTTAGGGTTCGGGCTAGGGTTAGGGTTAGGGGACGGGGACGGTTTAGGGTCCAGGTGAGGGTACGGCAACGCTTTAGGGGGAGCGTGCGTGTGAGGGCGCGGGTTAGTGTTAGCGTACGGGTTAGGATTAGGGGACGGGTGAGGGTCAGGCTTCGGGGAAGGGTTAGGGTTAGGGTTCGGGCTAGGGTTAGGGTTAGGGGACGGGGACGGTTTAGGGTCCAGGTGAGGGTACGGCAACGCTTTAGGGGGAGCGTGCGTGTGGGGGCGTGGGTTAGTGTTAGTGTACGGGTTAGGATTAGGGGACGGGTGAGGGTCAGGCTTCGGGGAAGGGTTAGGGTTAGGGTTCGGGCTAGGGTTAGGGTTAGGGGACGGGGACGGTTTAGGGTCCAGGTGAGGGTACGGCAACGCTTTAGGGGGAGCTGCGTGTGAGGGCGCGGCTTAGTGTTAGCGTACGGGTTAGGATTAGGGGACGGGTGAGGGTCAGGCTTCGGGGAAGGATTAGGGTTAGGGTTCGGGCTAGGGTTAGGGTTAGGGAACGGGGACGGTTTCGGGTCCAGGTGAGGGTACGGCAACGCTTTAGGGGGAGCTTCGTGTGAGGGCGCGGCTTAGTGTTAGCGTACGGGTTAGGATTAGGGGACGGGTGAGGGTCAGGCTTCGGGGAAGGGTTAGGGTTAGGGTTCGGGCTAGGGTTAGGGTTAGGGGACGGGGACGGTTTACGGTCCAGGTGAGGGTACGGCAACGCTTTAGGGGGAGCGTGCATGTGAGGGCGCAGGTTAGTGTTAGCGTACGGGTTAGGATTAGGGGACGGGTGAGGGTCAGGCTTCGGGGAAGGGTTAGGGTTAGGGTTCGGGCCTGGGTTAGGGTTAGAGGATGGGGACGGTTTAGGGTCCAGGTGAGGGTACGGCAACGCTTAGGGGGAGCGTGCGTGTGAGGGCGCGGGTTAGTGTTAGCGTACGGGTTAGGATTAGGGGACGGGTTAGGGTCAGGCTTCGGGGAAGGGTTAGGGTTAGGGTTCGGGCTAGGGTTAGGGTTAGGGGAGGGGACGGTTTAGGGTCCAGGTGAGGGTATGGCAACGCTTTAGGGGGAGCGTGCGTGTGAGGGCGCGGGTTAGTGTTAGCGTACGGGTTAGGATTAGGGGACGGGTGAGGGTCAGGCTTCGGGGAAGGGTTAGGGTTAGGGTTCGGGCTAGGGTTAGGGTTAGGGGACGGGGACGGTTTAGGGTCCAGGTGAGGGTACGGCAACGCTTTAGGGGGAGCGTGCGTGTGAGGGCGTGGGTTAGTGTTAGCGTACGGGTTAGGATTAGGGGACGGGTGAGGGTCAGGCTTCGGGGAAGGTTTAGGGTTAGGGTTCGGGCTAGCGTTAGGGTTAGGGGACGGGGACGGTTTACGGTCCAGGTGAGGGTACGACAACGCTTTAGGGGGAGCGTGCGTGTGAGGACGCGGGTTAGTGTTAGCGTACGGGTTAGGATTAGGGGACGGGTGAGGGTCAGGCTTCGGGGAAGTGTTAGGGTTAGGGTTCGGGCTAGGGTTAGGGTTAGGAGACGGGGACGGTTTAGGGTCCAGGTGAGGGTACGGCAACGCTTTAGTGGGAGCGTGCGTGTGAGGGCGCGGGTTAGTGTTAGCGTACGGGTTAGGATTTGGGGACGGGTGAGGTTGAGGCTTCGGGGAAGGGTTAGGGTTAGGGTTCGAGCTAGTGTTAGGTTTAGGGGACGGGGCGGTTTAGGGTCCAGGTGAGGGTACGGCAACGCTTTAGGGGGAGCGTGCGTGTGAGGGCGCGGGTTAGTGTTAGCGTACGGGTTAGGATTAGGGGACGGGTGAGGGTCAGGCTTCGGGGAAGGGTTACGGTTAGGGTTCGGGCTAGGGTCAGGTTTAGGGGACGGGGACGGTTTCGGCTCCAGGTGAGGGTACAGCAACGCTTTAGGGGGAGCGTGCGTGTGAGGGCACGCGTTAGTGTTAGCGTACGGCTTAGGATTAGGGGACGGGTGAGGGTCAGGCTTCGGGGAAGTGTTAGGGTTAGGGTTCGGGCTAGGGTTAGGGTTAGGAGACGGGGACGGTTTAGGGTCCAGGTGAGGGTACGGCAACGCTTTAGGGGGAGCGTGCGTGTGAGGGCGCGGGTTAGTGTTAGCGTACGGGTTAGGATTAGGGGACGGGTGAGGGTCAGGCTTCGGGGAAGGGTTAGGGTTAGGGTTCGGGCTAGGGTTAGGGTTAGGGGACGGGGACGGTTTAGGGTCCAGGTGAGGGTACGGCAACGCTTTAGGGGGAGCGTGCGTGTGAGGGCGCGGGTTAGTGTTAGCGTACGGGTTAGGATTAGGGGACGGGTGAGGGTCAGGCTTCGGGGAAGGGTTAGGGTTAGGGTTCGGGCTAGGGTTAGGGTTAGGGGACGGGGACGGTTTACGGTCCAGGTGAGGGTACGGCAACGCTTTAGGGGGAGCGTGCATGTGAGGGCGCAGGTTAGTGTTAGCGTACGGGTTAGGATTAGGGGACGGGTGAGGGTCAGGCTTCGGGGAAGGGTTAGGGTTAGGGTTCGGGCTAGGGTTGGGTTAGGAGACGGGGACGGTTTAGGGTCCAGGTGAGGGTACGGCAACGCTTTAGGGGGAGCGTGCGTGTGACGGCACGGGATAGTGTTAGCGTACGGGTTAGGATTTGGGGACGGGTGAGGGTCAGGCTTCGGGGAAGGGTTAGGGTTAGGGTTCGGGCTAGTGTTAGGTTTAGGGGACGGGGCGGTTTAGGGTCCAGGTGAGGGTACGGCAACGCTTTAGGGGCAGCGTGCGTGTGAGGGCGCGGGTTAGTGTTAGCGTACGGGTTAGGATTAGGGGACGGGTGAGGGTCAGGCTTCGGGGAAGGGTTAGGGTTAGGGTTCGGGCTAGGGTTAGGGTTAGGGGACGGGGACGGTTTAGGGTCCAGGTGAGGGTACGGCAACGCTTTAGGGGGAGCGTGCGTGTGAGGGCGCGGGTTAGTGTTAGCGTACGGGTTAGGATTAGGGGACGGGTGAGGGTCAGGCTTCGGGGAAGGGTTAGGGTTAGGGTTCGGTCTAGGGTTAGGGTTAGGGGACGGGGACGGTTTAGGGTCCAGGTGAGGGTACGGCAATGCTTTAGGGGGAGCGTGCGTGTGAGGGCGCGGGTTAGTGTTAGCGTACGGGTTAGGATTAGGGGACGGGTGAGGGTCAGGCTTCGGGGAAGGGTTAGGGTTAGGGTTCGGGCTAGGGTTAGGGGACGGGGACGGTTTAGGGTCCAGGTGAGGGTACGGCAACGCTTTAGGGGGAGCGTGCGTGTGAGGGCGCGGGTTAGTGTTAGCGTACGGGTTAGGATTAGGGGACGGGTGAGGGTCAGGCTTCGGGGAAGGGTTAGGGTTAGGGTTCTGGCTAGGGTTAGGTTTAGGGGACGGGGACGGTTTCGGCTCCAGTTGAGGGTACGGCAACGCTTTAGGGGGAGCGTCCGTGTGAGAGCGCGCGTTAGTGTTAGCGTACGGCTTAGGATTAGGGGACGGGTGAGGGTCAGGCTTCGGGGAAGTGTTAGGGTTAGGGTTGGGGCTAGGGTAAGGGTTAGGAGACGGGGACGGTTTAGGGTCCAGGTGAGTGTACGGCAACGCTTTAGTGGGAGCGTGCGTGTGAGGGCGCGGGTTAGTGTTAGCGTATGGATTAGGATTTGGGGACGGGTGAGGGTGAGGCTTCGGGGAAGGGTTAGGGTTAGTGTTCGGGCTAGGGTTAGGTTTAGGGGACGGGGCGGTTTAAGGTCCAGGTGAGGGTACGGCAATGCTTTAGGGGGAGCGTGCGTGTGAGGGCGCGGGTTAGTGTTAGCGTACGGGTTAGGATTAGGGGACGGGTGAGGGTCAGGCTTCGGGGAAGGGTTAGGGTTAGGGTTCGCGCTAGGGTTAGGGTTAGGGGACGGGGACGGTTTCGGGTCCAGTTGAGGGTACGGCAACGCTTTAGGGGGAGCTGCGTGTGAGGGCGCGGGTTAGTGTTAGCGTACGGGTTAGGATTAGGGAACAGGTGAGGGTCAGGCTTCGGGGAAGGGTTAGGGTTAGGGTTCGGGCTAGGGTTAGGGTTAGGGGACGGGGACGGTTTAGGGTCCAGGTGAGGGTACGGCAACGCTTTAGGGGGAGCGTGTGTGTGAGGGCGCGGGTTAGTGTTAGCGTACGGGTTAGGATTAGGGGACGGGTGAGGGTCAGGCTTCGGGGAAGGGTTAGGGTTAGGTTTCGGGCTAGGGTTAGGGTTCGGGGACGGGGACGGTTCAGGGTCCAGGTGAGGGTATGGCAACGCTTTAGGGGGAGCGTGCGTGTGAGGGCGCGGGTTAGTGTTAGCGTACGGGTTAGGATTAGGGGACGGGTGAGGGTCAGGCTTCGGGGAAGGGTTAGGGTTAGGGTTCGGGCTAGGGTTAGATTTAGGGGATGGGGACGGTTTCGGCTCCAGGTGAGGGTACGGCAACGCTTTAGGGGGAGCGTGCGTGTGAGGGCGCGCGTTAGTGTTAGCGTACGGCTTAGGATTAGGGGACGGGTGAGGGTCAGGCTTCGGGGAAGTGTTAGGGTTAGGGTTCGGGCTAGGGTTAGGGTTAGGAGACGGGGACGGTTTAGGGTCCAGGTGAGGGTACGGCAACGCTTTAGTGGGAGCGTGCGTGTGAGGGCGCGGGTTAGTGTTAGCGTACGGGTTAGGATTTGGGGACGGGTGAGGTTGAGGCTTCGGGGAAGGGTTAGGGTTAGGGTTCGGGCTAGTGTTAGGTTTAGGGGACGGGGTGGTTTAGGGTCCAGGTGAGGGTACGGCAACTGTTTAGGGGGAGCGTGCGTGTGAGGGCGCGGGTTAGTGTTAGCGTACGGGTTAGGATTAGGGGACGGGTGAGGGTGAGGCTTCGGGGAAGGGTTAGGGTTAGGGTTCGGGCTAGGGTTAGGGTTAGGGGACGGGGACGGTTTCGGCTCCAGGTGAGGGTACGGCAACGCTTTAGGGGGAGCGTGCGTGTGAGGGCGCGGGTTAGTGTTAGCGTACGGGTTAGGATTAGGGGACGGGTGAGGGTCAGGCTTCGGGGAAGTGTTAGGGTTAGGGTTCGGGCTAGGGTTAGGGTTAGGGGACGGGGACGGTTTAGGGTCCAGGTGAGGGTACGGCAACGCTTTAGGGGGAGCGTGCGTGTGAGGGCGCGGGTTAGTGTTAGCGTACGGGTTAGGATTAGGGGACGGGTGAGGGTCAGGCTTCGGGGAAGTGTTAGGGTTAGGGTTCGGGCTAGGGTTAGGGTTAGGGGACGGGGACGGTTTACGGTCCAGGTGAGGGTACGGCAACGCTTTAGGGGGAGCGTGCGTGTGAGGGCGCGGGTTAGTGTTAGCGAACGGGTTAGGATTAGGGGACGGGTGAGGGTCAGGCTTCAGGGAAGTGTTAGGGTTAGGGTTCGGGCTAGGGTTAGGGTTAGGGTTAGGGTTCAGGCTAGTGTTAGGTTTAGGGGACGGGGCGGTTTAGGGTCCAGGTGAGGGTACGGCAACGCTTTAGTGGGAGCGTGCGTGTGAGGGCGCGGGTTAGTGTTAGCGTACGGGTTAGGATTTGGGGACGGGTGAGGGTGAGGCTTCGGGGAAGGGTTAGGGTTAGGGTTCGGGCTAGTGTTAGGTTTAGGGGACGGGGCGGTTTAGGGTCCAGGTGAGGGTACGGCAACGCTTTAGGGGGAGCGTGCGTGTGAGGGCGCGGGTTAGTGTTAGCGTACGGGTTAGGATTAGGGGACGGGTGAGGGTCAGGCTTCGGGGAAGTGTTAGGGTTAGGTTTCGGGCTAGGGTTAGGGTTAGGGGACGGGGACGGTTTAGGGTCCAGGTGAGGGTACGGCAACGCTTTAGGGGGAGCGTGCGTGTGAGGGCGCGGGTTAGTGTTAGCGTACGGGTTAGGATTAGGGGACGGGTGAGGGTCAGGCTTCGGGGAAGGGTTAGGGTTAGGGTTCGGGCTAGGGTTAGGGTTAGGGGACGGGGACGGTTTAGGGTCCAGGTGAGGGTACGGCAACGCTTTAGGGGGAGCGTGCGTGTGAGGGCGCGGGTTAGTGTTAGCGTACGGGTTAGGATTAGGGGACGGGTGAGGGTCAGGCTTCGGGGAAGGGTTAGGGTTAGGGTTCGGGCTAGGGTTAGGGGATGGGGACGGTTTAGGGTCCAGGTGAGGGTACGGCAACGCTTTAGGGGGAGCGTGCGTGTGAGGGCGCGGGTTAGTGTTAGCGTACGGGTTAGGATTAGGGGACGGGTGAGGGTCAGGCTTCGGGGAAGGGTTAGGGTTAGGGTTCGGGCTAGGGTTAGGTTTAGGGGACGGGGACGGTTTCGGCTCCAGTTGAGGGTACGGCAACGCTTTAGGGGGAGCGTCCGTGTGAGGGCGCGCGTTAGTGTTAGCGTACGGCTTAGGATTAGGGGACGGGTGAGGGTCAGGCTTCGGGGAAGTGTTAGGGTTAGGGTTGGGGCTAGGGTAAGGGTTAGGAGACGGGGACGGTTTAGGGTCCAGGTGAGGGTACGGCAACGCTTTAGTGGGAGCGTGCGTGTGAGGGTGCGGGTTAGTGTTAGCGTACGGGTTAGGATTTGGGGACGGTTGAGGGTGAGGCTTCGGGTAAGGGTTAGGGTTAGTGTTCGGGCTAGGGTTAGGTTTAGGGGACGGGGCGGTTTAAGGTCCAGGTGAGGGTACGGCAACGCTTTAGGGGGAGCGTGCGTGTGAGGGCGCGGGTTAGTGTTAGCGTACGGGTTAGGATTAGGGGACGGGTGAGGGTCAGGCTTCGGGGAAGTGTTAGGGTTAGGGTTCGGGCTAGGGTTAGGGTTAGGGGACGGGGACGGTTTCGGGTCCAGTTGAGGGTACGGCAACGCTTTAGGGGGAGCTGCGTGTGAGGGCGCGGGTTAGTGTTAGCGTACGGGTTAGGATTAGGGGACGGGTGAGGGTCAGGCTTCGGGGAAGGGTTAGGGTTAGGGTTCGGGCTAGGGTTAGGGTTAGGGGACGGGGACGGTTTCGGCTCCAGGTGAGGGTACGGCAACGCTTTAGGGGGAGCGTGCGTGTGAGGGCGCGGGTTAGTGTTAGCGTACGGGTTAGGATTAGGGGACGGGTGAGGGTCAGGCTTCGGGGAAGTGTTAGGGTTAGGGTTCGGGCTAGGGTTAGGGTTAGGGGACGGGGACGGTTTAGGGTCCAGGTGAGGGTACGGCAACGCTTTAGGGGGAGCGTGCGTGTGAGGGCGCGGGTTAGTGTTAGCGTACGGGTTAGGATTAGGGGACGGGTGAGGGTCAGGCTTCGGGGAAGTGTTAGGGTTAGGGTTCGAGCTAGGGTTAGGGTTAGGGGACGGGGACGGTTTACGGTCCAGGTGAGGGTACGGCAACGCTTTAGGGGGAGCGTGCGTGTGAGGGCGCGGGTTAGTGTTAGCGAACGGGTTAGGATTAGGGGACGGGTGAGGGTCAGGCTTCGGGGAAGTGTTAGGGTTAGGGTTCGGGCTAGGGTTAGGGTTAGGGTTAGGGTTCGGGCTAGTGTTAGGTTTAGGGGACGGGGCGGTTTAGGGTCCAGGTGAGGGTACGGCAACGCTTTAGTGGGAGCGTGCGTGTGAGGGCGCGGGTTAGTGTTAGCGTACGGGTTAGGATTTGGGGACGGGTGAGGGTGAGGCTTCGGGGAAGGGTTAGGGTTAGGGTTCGGGCTAGTGTTAGGTTTAGGGGACGGGGCGGTTTAGGGTCCAGGTGAGGGTACGGCAACGCTTTAGGGGGAGCGTGCGTGTGAGGGCGCGGGTTAGTGTTAGCGTACGGGTTAGGATTAGGGGATGGGTGAGGGTCAGGCTTCGGGGAAGTGTTAGGGTTAGGGTTCGGGCTAGGGTTAGAGTTAGGGGACGGGGACGGTTTACGGTCCAGGTGAGGGTACGGCAATGCTTTAGGGGGAGCTGCGTGTGAGGGCGCGGGTTAGTGTTAGCGTACGGGTTAGGATTAGGGGACGGGTGAGGGTCAGGCTTCGGGGAAGGGTTAGGGTTAGGGTTCGGGCTAGGGTTAGGGGACGGGGACAGTTTAGGGTCCAGTTGAGGGTACGGCAACGCTTTAGGGGGAGCTGAGTGTGAGGGCGCGGGTTAGTGTTAGCGTACGGGTTAGGATTAGGGGACGGGTGAGGGTCAGGCTTCGGGGAAGGGTTAGGGTTAGGGTTCGGGCTAGGGTTAGGGTTAGGGGACGGGGACGGTTTAGGGTCCAGGTGAGGGTACGGCAACGCTTTAGGGGGAGCGTGCGTGTGAGGGCGCGGGTTAGTGTTAGCGTACGGGTTAGGATTAGGGGACGGGTGAGGGTCAGGCTTCGGGGAAGGGTTAGGGTTAGGGTTCGGTCTAGGGTTAGGGTTAGGGGACGGGGACGGTTTAGGGTCCAGGTGAGGGTACGGCAACGCTTTAGGGGGAGCGTGCGTGTGGGGGCGTGGGTTAGTGTTAGTGTACGGGTTAGGATTAGGGGACGGGTGAGGGTCAGGCTTCGGGGAAGGGTTAGGGTTAGGGTTCGGGCTAGGGTTAGGGTTAGGGGACGGGGACGGTTTAGGGTCCAGGTGAGGGTACGGCAACGCTTTAGGGGGAGCTGCGTGTGAGGGCGCGGCTTAGTGTTAGCGTACCGGTTAGGATTAGGGGACGGGTGAGGGTCAGGCTTCGGGGAAGGATTAGGGTTAGGGTTCGGGCTAGGGTTAGGGTTAGGGAACGGGGACGGTTTCGGGTCCAGGTGAGGGTACGGCAACGCTTTAGGGGGAGCTTCGTGTGAGGGCGCGGCTTAGTGTTAGCGTACGGGTTAGGATTAGGGCACGGGTGAGGGTCAGGCTTCGGGGAAGGGTTAGGGTTAGGGTTCAGGCTAGGGTTAGGGTTAGGGGACGGGGACGGTTTCGGGTTCAGGTGAGTGTACGGCAACGCTTTAGGGGGAGCGTGCGTGTGACGGCTCGGGTTAGTGTTAGCGTACGGGTTAGGATTAGGGGACGGGTGAGGGTCAGGCTTCGGGGAAGGGTTAGGGTTAGGGTTCGGGCTAGGGTTAGGGTTAGAGGATGGGGACGGTTTAGGGTCCAGGTGAGGGTACGGCAACGCTTAGGGGGAGCGTGCGTGTGAGGGCGCGGGTTAGTGTTAGCGTACGGGTTAGGATTAGGGGACGGGTTAGGGTCAGGCTTCGGGGAAGGGTTAGGGTTAGGGTTCGGGCTAGGGTTAGGGTTAGGGGAGGGGACGGTTTAGGGTCCAGGTGAGGGTATGGCAACGCTTTAGGGGGAGCGTGCGTGTGAGGGCGCGGGTTAGTGTTAGCGTACGGGTTAGGATTAGGGGACGGGTGAGGGTCAGGCTTCGGGGAAGGGTTACGGTTAGGGTTCGGGCTAGGGTCAGGTTTAGGGGACGGGGACGGTTTCGGCTCCAGGTGAGGGTACAGCAACGCTTTAGGGGGAGCGTGCGTGTGAGGGCACGCGTTAGTGTTAGCGTACGGCTTAGGATTAGGGGACGGGTGAGGGTCAGGCTTCGGGGAAGTGTTAGGGTTAGGGTTCGGGCTAGGGTTAGGGTTAGGAGACGGGGACGGTTTAGGGTCCAGGTGAGGGTACGGCAACGCTTTAGGGGGAGCGTGCGTGTGAGGGCGCGGGTTAGTGTTAGCGTACGGGTTAGGATTAGGGGACGGGTGAGGGTCAGGCTTCGGGGAAGGGTTAGGGTTAGGGTTCGGGCTAGGGTTAGGGTTAGGGGACGGGGACGGTTTAGGGTCCAGGTGAGGGTACGGCAACGCTTTAGGGGGAGCGTGCGTGTGAGGGCGCGGGTTAGTGTTAGCGTACGGGTTAGGATTAGGGGACGGGTGAGGGTCAGGCTTCGGGGAAGGGTTAGGGTTAGGGTTCGGGCTAGGGTTAGGGTTAGGGGACGGGGACGGTTTACGGTCCAGGTGAGGGTACGGCAACGCTTTAGGGGGAGCGTGCATGTGAGGGCGCAGGTTAGTGTTAGCGTACGGGTTAGGATTAGGGGACGGGTGAGGGTCAGGCTTCGGGGAAGGGTTAGGGTTAGGGTTCGGGCTAGGGTTGGGTTAGGAGACGGGGACGGTTTAGGGTCCAGGTGAGGGTACGGCAACGCTTTAGGGGGAGCGTGCGTGTGACGGCACGGGATAGTGTTAGCGTACGGGTTAGGATTTGGGGACGGGTGAGGGTCAGGCTTCGGGGAAGGGTTAGGGTTAGGGTTCGGGCTAGTGTTAGGTTTAGGGGACGGGGCGGTTTAGGGTCCAGGTGAGGGTACGGCAACGCTTTAGTGGGAGCGTGCGTGTGAGGGCGCGGGTTAGTGTTAGCGTACGGGTTAGGATTTGGGGACGGGTGAGGGTGAGGCTTCGGGGAAGGGTTAGGGTTAGGGTATGGGCTAGTGTTAGGTTTAGGGGACGGGGCGGTTTAGGGTCCAGGTGAGGGTACGGCAACGCTTTAGGGGCAGCGTGCGTGTGAGGGCGCGGGTTAGTGTTAGCGTACGGGTTAGGATTAGGGGACGGGTGAGGGTCAGGCTTCGGGGAAGGGTTAGGGTTAGGGTTCGGGCTAGGGTTAGGGTTAGGGGACGGGGACGGTTTAGGGTCCAGGTGAGGGTACGGCAACGCTTTAGGGGGAGCGTGCGTGTGAGGGCGCGGGTTAGTGTTAGCGTACGGGTTAGGATTAGGGGACGGGTGAGGGTCAGGCTTCGGAGAAGGGTTAGGGTTAGGGTTCGGTCTAGGGTTAGGGTTAGGGGACGGGGACGGTTTAGGGTCCAGGTGAGGGTACGGCAATGCTTTAGGGGGAGCGTGCGTGTGAGGGCGCGGGTTAGTGTTAGCGTACGGGTTAGGATTAGGGGACGGGTGAGGGTCAGGCTTCGGGGAAGGGTTAGGGTTAGGGTTCGGGCTAGGGTTAGGGGACGGGGACGGTTTAGGGTCCAGGTGAGGGTACGGCAACGCTTTAGGGGGAGCGTGCGTGTGAGGGCGCGGGTTAGTGTTAGCGTACGGGTTAGGATTAGGGGACGGGTGAGGGTCAGGCTTCGGGGAAGGGTTAGGGTTAGGGTTCGGGCTAGGGTTAGGTTTAGGGGACGGGGACGGTTTCGGCTCCAGTTGAGGGTACGGCAACGCTTTAGGGGGAGCGTCCGTGTGAGAGCGCGCGTTAGTGTTAGCGTACGGCTTAGGATTAGGGGACGGGTGAGGGTCAGGCTTCGGGGAAGTGTTAGGGTTAGGGTTGGGGCTAGGGTAAGGGTTAGGAGACGGGGACGGTTTAGGGTCCAGGTGAGTGTACGGCAACGCTTTAGTGGGAGCGTGCGTGTGAGGGCGCGGGTTAGTGTTAGCGTATGGATTAGGATTTGGGGACGGGTGAGGGTGAGGCTTCGGGGAAGGGTTAGGGTTAGTGTTCGGGCTAGGGTTAGGTTTAGGGGACGGGGCGGTTTAAGGTCCAGGTGAGGGTACGGCAACGCTTTAGGGGGAGCGTGCGTGTGAGGGCGCGGGTTAGTGTTAGCGTACGGGTTAGGATTAGGGGACGGGTGAGGGTCAGGCTTCGGGGAAGGGTTAGGGTTAGGGTTCGCGCTAGGGTTAGGGTTAGGGGACGGGGACGGTTTCGGGTCCAGTTGAGGGTACGGCAACGCTTTAGGGGGAGCTGCGTGTGAGGGCGCGGGTTAGTGTTAGCGTACGGGTTAGGATTAGGGAACAGGTGAGGGTCAGGCTTCGGGGAAGGGTTAGGGTTAGGGTTCGGGCTAGGGTTAGGGTTAGGGGACGGGGACGGTTTAGGGTCCAGGTGAGGGTACGGCAACGCTTTAGGGGGAGCGTGTGTGTGAGGGCGCGGGTTAGTGTTAGCGTACGGGTTAGGATTAGGGGACGGGTGAGGGTCAGGCTTCGGGGAAGGGTTAGGGTTAGGTTTCGGGCTAGGGTTAGGGTTCGGGGACGGGGACGGTTCAGGGTCCAGGTGAGGGTATGGCAACGCTTTAGGGGGAGCGTGCGTGTGAGGGCGCGGGTTAGTGTTAGCGTACGGGTTAGGATTAGGGGACGGGTGAGGGTCAGGCTTCGGGGAAGTGTTAGGGTTAGGGTTCGGGCTAGGGTTAGATTTAGGGGATGGGGACGGTTTCGGCTCCAGGTGAGGGTACGGCAACGCTTTAGGGGGAGCGTGCGTGTGAGGGCGCGCGTTAGTGTTAGCGTACGGCTTAGGATTAGGGGACGGGTGAGGGTCAGGCTTCGGGGAAGTGTTAGGGTTAGGGTTCGGGCTAGGGTTAGGGTTAGGAGACGGGGACGGTTTAGGGTCCAGGTGAGGGTACGGCAACGCTTTAGTGGGAGCGTGCGTGTGAGGGCGCGGGTTAGTGTTAGCGTACGGGTTAGGATTTGGGGACGGGTGAGGTTGAGGCTTCGGGGAAGGGTTAGGGTTAGGGTTCGGGCTAGTGTTAGGTTTAGGGGACGGGGTGGTTTAGGGTCCAGGTGAGGGTACGGCAACTGTTTAGGGGGAGCGTGCGTGTGAGGGCGCGGGTTAGTGTTAGCGTACGGGTTAGGATTAGGGGACGGGTGAGGGTCAGGCTTCGGGGAAGGGTTAGGGTTAGGGTTCGGGCTAGGGTTAGGGTTAGGGGACGGGGACGGTTTCGGCTCCAGGTGAGGGTACGGCAACGCTTTAGGGGGAGCGTGCGTGTGAGGGCGCGGGTTAGTGTTAGCGTACGGGTTAGGATTAGGGGACGGGTGAGGGTCAGGCTTCGGGGAAGTGTTAGGGTTAGGGTTCGGGCTAGGGTTAGGGTTAGGGGACGGGGACGGTTTAGGGTCCAGGTGAGGGTACGGCAACGCTTTAGGGGGAGCGTGCGTGTGAGGGCGCGGGTTAGTGTTAGCGTACGGGTTAGGATTAGGGGACGGGTGAGGGTCAGGCTTCGGGGAAGTGTTAGGGTTAGGGTTCGGGCTAGGGTTAGGGTTAGGGGACGGGGACGGTTTACGGTCCAGGTGAGGGTACGGCAACGCTTTAGGGGGAGCGTGCGTGTGAGGGCGCGGGTTAGTGTTAGCGAACGGGTTAGGATTAGGGGACGGGTGAGGGTCAGGCTTCAGGGAAGTGTTAGGGTTAGGGTTCGGGCTAGGGTTAGGGTTAGGGTTAGGGTTCAGGCTAGTGTTAGGTTTAGGGGACGGGGCGGTTTAGGGTCCAGGTGAGGGTACGGCAACGCTTTAGTGGGAGCGTGCGTGTGAGGGCGCGGGTTAGTGTTAGCGTACGGGTTAGGATTTGGGGACGGGTGAGGGTGAGGCTTCGGGGAAGGGTTAGGGTTAGGGTTCGGGCTAGTGTTAGGTTTAGGGGACGGGGCGGTTTAGGGTCCAGGTGAGGGTACGGCAACGCTTTAGGGGGAGCGTGCGTGTGAGGGCGCGGGTTAGTGTTAGCGTACGGGTTAGGATTAGGGGACGGGTGAGGGTCAGGCTTCGGGGAAGTGTTAGGGTTAGGTTTCGGGCTAGGGTTAGGGTTAGGGGACGGGGACGGTTTAGGGTCCAGGTGAGGGTACGGCAACGCTTTAGGGGGAGCGTGCGTGTGAGGGCGCGGGTTAGTGTTAGCGTACGGGTTAGGATTAGGGGACGGGTGAGGGTCAGGCTTCGGGGAAGGGTTAGGGTTAGGGTTCGGGCTAGGGTTAGGGTTAGGGGACGGGGACGGTTTAGGGTCCAGGTGAGGGTACGGCAACGCTTTAGGGGGAGCGTGCGTGTGAGGGCGCGGGTTAGTGTTAGCGTACGGGTTAGGATTAGGGGACGGGTGAGGGTCAGGCTTCGGGGAAGGGTTAGGGTTAGGGTTCGGGCTAGGGTTAGGGGACGGGGACGGTTTAGGGTCCAGGTGAGGGTACGGCAACGCTTTAGGGGGAGCGTGCGTGTGAGGGCGCGGGTTAGTGTTAGCGTACGGGTTAGGATTAGGGGAAGGGTGAGGGTCAGGCTTCGGGGAAGGGTTAGGGTTAGGGTTCGGGCTAGGGTTAGGTTTAGGGGACGGGGACGGTTTCGGCTCCAGTTGAGGGTACGGCAACGCTTTAGGGGGAGCGTCCGTGTGAGGGCGCGCGTTAGTGTTAGCGTACGGCTTAGGATTAGGGGACGGGTGAGGGTCAGGCTTCGGGGAAGTGTTAGGGTTAGGGTTGGGGCTAGGGTAAGGGTTAGGAGACGGGGACGGTTTAGGGTCCAGGTGAGGGTACGGCAACGCTTTAGTGGGAGCGTGCGTGTGAGGGTGCGGGTTAGTGTTAGCGTACGGGTTAGGATTTGGGGACGGTTGAGGGTGAGGCTTCGGGTAAGGGTTAGGGTTAGTGTTCGGGCTAGGGTTAGGTTTAGGGGACGGGGCGGTTTAAGGTCCAGGTGAGGGTACGGCAACGCTTTAGGGGGAGCGTGCGTGTGAGGGCGCGGGTTAGTGTTAGCGTAAGGGTTAGGATTAGGGGACGGGTGAGGGTCAGGCTTCGGGGAAGTGTTAGGGTTAGGGTTCGGGCTAGGGTTAGGGTTAGGGGACGGGGACGGTTTCGGGTCCAGTTGAGGGTACGGCAACGCTTTAGGGGGAGCTGCGTGTGAGGGCGCGGGTTAGTGTTAGCGTACGGGTTAGGATTAGGGGACGGGTGAGGGTCAGGCTTCGGGGAAGGGTTAGGGTTAGGGTTCGGGCTAGGGTTAGGGTTAGGGGACGGGGACGGTTTCGGCTCCAGGTGAGGGTACGGCAACGCTTTAGGGGGAGCGTGCGTGTGAGGGCGCGGGTTAGTGTTAGCGTACGGGTTAGGATTAGGGGACGGGTGAGGGTCAGGCTTCGGGGAAGTGTTAGGGTTAGGGTTCGGGCTAGGGTTAGGGTTAGGGGACGGGGACGGTTTAGGGTCCAGGTGAGGGTACGGCAACGCTTTAGGGGGAGCGTGCGTGTGAGGGCGCGGGTTAGTGTTAGCGTACGGGTTAGGATTAGGGGACGGGTGAGGGTCAGGCTTCGGGGAAGTGTTAGGGTTAGGGTTCGGGCTAGGGTTAGGGTTAGGGGACGGGGACGGTTTACGGTCCAGGTGAGGGTACGGCAACGTTTTAGGGGGAGCGTGCGTGTGAGGGCGCGGGTTAGTGTTAGCGAACGGGTTAGGATTAGGGGACGGGTGAGGGTCAGGCTTCGGGGAAGTGTTAGGGTTAGGGTTCGGGCTAGGGTTAGGGTTAGGGTTAGGGTTCGGGCTAGTGTTAGGTTTAGGGGACGGGGCGGTTTAGGGTCCAGGTGAGGGTACGGCAACGCTTTAGTGGGAGCGTGCGTGTGAGGGCGCGGGTTAGTGTTAGCGTACGGGTTAGGATTTGGGGACGGGTGAGGGTGAGGCTTCGGGGAAGGGTTAGGGTTAGGGTTCGGGCTAGTGTTAGGTTTAGGGGACGGGGCGGTTTAGGGTCCAGGTGAGGGTACGGCAACGCTTTAGGGGGAGCGTGCGTGTGAGGGCGCGGGTTAGTGTTAGCGTACGGGTTAGGATTAGGGGACGGGTGAGGGTCAGGCTTCGGGGAAGTGTTAGGGTTAGGTTTCGGGCTAGGGTTAGGGTTAGGGGACGGGGACGGTTTAGGGTCCAGGTGAGGGTACGGCAACGCTTTAGGGGGAGCGTGCGTGTGAGGGCGCGGGTTAGTGTTAGCGTACGGGTTAGGATTAGGGGACGGGTGAGGGTCAGGCTTCGGGGAAGGGTTAGGGTTAGGGTTCGGGCTAGGGTTAGGGTTAGGGGACGGGGACGGTTTAGGGTCCAGGTGAGGGTACGGCAACGCTTTAGGGGGAGCGTGCGTGTGAGGGCGCGGGTTAGTGTTAGCGTACGGGTTAGGATTAGGGGACGGGTGAGGGTCAGGCTTCGGGGAAGGGTTAGGGTTAGGGTTCGGGCTAGGGTTAGGGGACGGGGACGGTTTAGGGTCCAGGTGAGGGTACGGCAACGCTTTAGGGGGAGCGTGCGTGTGAGGGCGCGGGTTAGTGTTAGCGTACGGGTTAGGATTAGGGGACGGGTGAGGGTCAGGCTTCGGGGAAGGGTTAGGGTTAGGGTTCGGGCTAGGGTTAGGTTTAGGGGACGGGGACGGTTTCGGCTCCAGTTGAGGGTACGGCAACGCTTTAGGGGGAGCGTCCGTGTGAGGGCGCGCGTTAGTGTTAGCGTACGGCTTAGGATTAGGGGACGGGTGAGGGTCAGGCTTCGGGGAAGTGTTAGGGTTAGGGTTGGAGCTAGGGTAAGGGTTAGGAGACGGGGACGGTTTAGGGTCCAGGTGAGGGTACGGCAACGCTTTAGTGGGAGCGTGCGTGTGAGGGTGCGGGTTAGTGTTAGCGTACGGGTTAGGATTTGGGGACGGTTGAGGGTGAGGCTTCGGGTAAGGGTTAGGGTTAGTGTTCGGGCTAGGGTTAGGTTTAGGGGACGGGGCGGTTTAAGGTCCAGGTGAGGGTACGGCAACGCTTTAGGGGGAGCGTGCGTGTGAGGGCGCGGGTTAGTGTTAGCGTACGGGTTAGGATTAGGGGACGGGTGAGGGTCAGGCTTCGGGGAAGTGTTAGGGTTAGGGTTCGGGCTAGGGTTAGGGTTAGGGGACGGGGACGGTTTCGGGTCCAGTTGAGGGTACGGCAACGCTTTAGGGGGAGCTGCGTGTGAGGGCGCGGGTTAGTGTTAGCGTACGGGTTAGGATTAGGGGACGGGTGAGGGTCAGGCTTCGGGGAAGTGTTAGGGTTAGGGTTCGGGCTAGGGTTAGGGTTAGGGTTAGGGTTCGGGCTAGTGTTAGGTTTAGGGGACGGGGCGGTTTAGGGTCCAGGTGAGGGTACGGCAACGCTTTAGGGGGAGCGTGCGTGTGAGGGCGCGGGTTAGTGTTAGCGTACGGGTTAGGATTTGGGGACGGGTGAGGGTGAGGCTTCGGGGAAGGGTTAGGGTTAGGGTTCGGGCTAGTGTTAGGTTTAGGGGACGGGGCTGTTTAGGGTCCAGGTGAGGGTACGGCAACGCTTTAGGGGGAGCGTGCGTGTGAGGGCGCGGGTTAGTGTTAGCATACGGGTTAGGATTAGGGGACGGGTGAGGGTCAGGCTTCGGGGAAGGGTTAGGGTTAGGTTTCGGGCTAGGGTTAGGGTTAGGGGACGGGGACGGTTTAGGGTCCAGGTGAGGGTACGGCAACGCTTTAGGGGGAGCGTGCGTGTGAGGGCGCGGGTTAGTGTTAGCGTACGGGTTAGGATTAGGGGACGGGTGAGGGTCAGGCTTCGGGGAAGGGTTAGGGTTAGGGTTCGGGCAAGGGTTAGGGTTAGGGGACGGGGACGGTTTAGGGTCCAGGTGAGGGTACGGCAACGCTTTAGGGGGAGCGTGCGTGTGAGGGCGCGGGTTAGTGTTAGCGTACGGGTTAGGATTAGGGGACGGGTGAGGGTCAGGCTTCGGGGAAGGGTTAGGGTTAGGGTTCGGGCTAGGGTTAGGGGACGGGGACGGTTTAGGGTCCAGGTGAGGGTACGGCAACGCTTTAGGGGGAGCGTGCGTGTGAGGGCGCGGGTTAGTGTTAGCGTACGGGTTAGGATTAGGGGACGGGTGAGGGTCAGGCTTCGGGGAAGGGTTAGGGTTAGGGTTCGGGCTAGGGTTAGGTTTAGGGGACGGGGACGGTTTCGGCTCCAGTTGAGGGTACGGCAACGCTTTAGGGGGAGCGTCCGTGTGAGGGCGCGCGTTAGTGTTAGCGTACGGCTTAGGATTAGGGGACGTGTGAGGGTCAGGCTTCGGGGAAGTGTTAGGGTTAGGGTTGGGGCTAGGGTAAGGGTTAGGAGACGGGGACGGTTTAGGGTCCAGGTGAGGGTACGGCAACGCTTTAGTGGGAGCGTGCGTGTGAGGGTGCGGGTTAGTGTTAGCGTACGGGTTAGGATTTGGGGACGGTTGAGGGTGAGGCTTCGGGTAAGGGTTAGGGTTAGTGTTCGGGCTAGGGTTAGGTTTAGGGGACGGGGCGGTTTAAGGTCCAGGTGAGGGTACGGCAACGCTTTAGGGGGAGCGTGCGTGTGAGGGCGCGGGTTAGTGTTAGCGTACGGGTTAGGATTAGGGGACGGGTGAGGGTCAGGCTTCGGGGAAGTGTTAGGGTTAGGGTTCGGGCTAGGGTTAGGGTTAGGGGACGGGGACGGTTTCGGGTCCAGTTGAGGGTACGGCAACGCTTTAGGGGGAGCTGCGTGTGAGGGCGCGGGTTAGTGTTAGCGTACGGGTTAGGATTAGGGGACGGGTGAGGGTCAGGCTTCGGGGAAGGGTTAGGGTTAGGGTTCGGGCTAGGGTTAGGGTTAGGGGACGGGGACGGTTTAGGGTCCAGGTGAGGGTACGGCAACGCTTTAGGGGGAGCGTGAGTGTGAGGGCGCGGGTTAGTGTTAGCGTACGGGTTAGGATTAGGGGACGGGTGAGGGTCAGGCTTCGGGGAAGGGTTAGGGTTAGGGTTCGGGCTAGGGTTAGGGTTAGGGGACGGGGACGGTTTACGGTCCAGGTGAGGGTACGGCAACGCTTTAGGGGGAGCGTGCGTGTGAGGGCGAAGGTTAGTGTTAGCGTACGGGTTAGGATTAGGGGACGGGTGAGGGTCAGGCTTCGGGGAAGGGTTAGGGTTAGGGTTCGGGCTAGGGTTAGGGTTAGGAGACGGGGACGGTTTAGGGTCCAGGTGAGGGTACGAAAACGCTTTAGGGGGAGCGTGCGTGTGACGGCGCGGGTTAGTGTTAGCGTACGGGTTAGGATTAGGGGACGGGTGAGGGTCAGGCTTCGGGGAAGGGTTAGGGTTAGGGTTCGGGCTAGGGTTAGGTTTAGGGGACGGGGACGGTTTCGACTCCAGGTGAGGGTACGGCAACGCTTTAGGGGGAGCCTGCGTGTGAGGGCGCGCGTTAGTTTTAGCGTACGGCTTAGGATTAGGGGACGGGTGAGGGTCAGGCTTCGGGGAAGTGTTAGGGTTAGGGTTCGGGCTAGGGTTAGGGTTAGGAGACGGGGACGGTTTAGGGTCCAGGTGAGGGTACGGTAACGCTTTAGTGGGAGCGTGCGTGTGAGGGCGCGGGTTAGTGTTAGCGTTCGGGTTAGGATTTCGGGACGGGTGAGGGTGAGGCTTCGGGGAAGGGTTAGGGTTAGGGTTCGGGCTAGTGTTAGGTTTAGGGGACAGGGCGGTTTAGGGTCCAGGTGAGGGTACGGCAACGCTTTAGGGGGAGCGTGCGTGTGAGGGCGCGGGTTAGTGTTAGCGTACGGGTTAGGATTAGGGGACGGGTGAGGGTCAGGCCTCGGGGAAGGGTTAGGGTTAGGGTTCGGGCTAGGGTTAGGGTTAGGGGACGGGGACGGTTTAGGGTCCAGGTGAGGGTACGGCAACGCTTTAGGGGGAGCGTGCGTGTGAGGGCGCGGGTTAGTGTTAGCGTACGGGTTAGGATTAGGGGACGGGTGAGGGTCAGGCTTCGGGGAAGGGTTAGGGTTAGGGTTCGGGCTAGGGTTAGGGTTAGGGGACGGGGACGGTTTAGGGTCCAGGTGAGGGTACGGCAACGCTTTAAGGGGAGCGTGCGTGTGACGGCGCGGGTTAGTGTTAGCGTACGGGTTAGGATTAGGGGACGGGTGAGGGTCAGGCTTCGGAGAAGTGTTAGGGTTAGGGTTCGGGCTAGGGTTAGGGTTAGGGGACGGGGACGGTTTAGGGTCCAGTTGAGGGTACGGCAACGCTTTAGGGGGAGCGTGCGTGTGAGGGCGCGGGTTAGTGTTAGCGTACGGGTTAGGATTAGGGGACGGGTGAGGGTCAGGCTTCGGGGAAGGGTTAGGGTTAGGGTTCGGGCTAGGGTTAGGGTTCGGGGACGGGGACGGTTTAGGGTCCAGGTGAGGGTACGGCAACGCTTTAGGGGGAGCGTGCGTGTGAGGGCGCGGGTTAGTGTTAGCGTACGGGTTAGGATTAGGGGACGGGTGAGGGTCAGGCTTCGGGGAAGGGTTAGGTTTAGGGTTCGGGCTAGGGTTAGGGTTAGGGGACGGGGACGGTTTAGGGTCCAGGTGAGGGTACGGCAACGCTTTAGGGGGAGCGTGCGTGTGAGGGCGTGGGTTAGTGTTAGCGTACGGGTTAGGATTAGGGGACGGGTGAGGGTCAGGCTTCGGGGAAGGGTTAGGGTTAGGGTTTGGGCTAGGGTTAGGGTTAGGGGACGGGGACGGTTTAAGGTCCAGGTGAGGGTACGGCAACGCTTTAGGGGGAGCTGCGTGTGAGGGCGCGGCTTAGTGTTAGCGTACGGGTTAGGATTAGGGGACGGGTGAGGGTCAGGCTTCGGGGAAGGATTAGGGTTAGGGTTCGGGCTAGGGTTAGGGTTAGGGAACGGGGACGGTTTCGGGTCCAGGTGAGGGTACGGCAACACTTTAGGGGGAGCGTGCGTGTGAGGGCGTGGGTTAGTGTTAGCGTACGGGTTAGGATTAGGGGACGGGTGAGGGTCAGGCTTCGGGGAAGGGTTAGGGTTAGGGTTCAGGCTAGGGTTAGGGTTAGGGGACGGGGACGGTTTCGGGTTCAGGTGAGTGTACGGCAACGCTTTAGGGGGAGCGTGCGTGTGACGGCTCGGGTTAGTGTTAGCGTACGGGTTAGGATTAGGGGACGGGTGAGGGTCAGGCTTCGGGGAAGGTTTAGGGTTAGGGTTCGGGCTAGGGTTAGGGTTAGGGGACGGGGACGGTTTAGGGTCCAGGTGAGGGTACGGCAACGCTTTAGGGGGAGCGTGCGTGTGAGGACGCGGGTTAGAGTTAGCGTACGGGTTAGGATTAGGGGACGGGTGAGGGTCAGGCTTCGGGGAAGGGTTAGGGTTAGGGTTCGGGCTAGGGTTAGGGTTAGGGGACGGGGACGGCTTAGGGTCCAGTTGAGGGTACGGCAACGCTTTAGGGGGAGCGTGTGTGTGAGGGCACGGGTTAGTGTTAGCGTACGGGTTAGGATTAGGGGACGGGTGAGGGTCAGGCTTCGGGGAAGGGTTAGGGTTAGGGTTCGGGCTAGGTTTAGGGTTAGGGGATGGGGACGGTTTAGGGTCCAGGTGAGGGTACGGCAACGCTTTAGGGGGAGCGTGCGTGTGAGGGCGCGGGTTAGTGTTAGCGTACGGGTTAGGATTAGGGGACGGGTGAGGGTCAGGCTTCGGGGAAGTGTTAGGGTTAGGGTTCGGGCGAGTGTTAGGGTTCGGGGACGGGGACGGTATAGGGTCCAGGTGAGGGTACGGCAACGCTTTAGGGGGAGCGTGCGTGTGAGGGCGCGGGTTAGTGTTAGCGTACGGGTTAGGATTAGGGGACGGGTGAGGGTCAGGCTTCGGGGAAGGGTTAGGGTTAGGGTTCGGGCTAGGGTTAGGTTTAGGGGACGGGGACGGTTTCGGCTCCAGGTGAGGGTACGGCAACGCTTTAGGGGGAGCGTGCGTGTGAGGGCGCGCGTTAGTGTTAGCGTACGGGTTAGGATTAGGGGACGGGTGAGGGTCAGGCTTCGGGGAAGTGTTAGGGTTAGGGTTCGGGCTAGGGTTAGGGTTAGGAGACGGGGACGGTTTAGGGTCCAGGTGAGGGTACGGCAACGCTTTAAGGGGAGCGTGCGTGTGAGGGCGCGGGTTAGTGTTAGCGTACGGGTTAGGATTAGGGGACGGGTGAGGGTCACGCTTCGGGGAAGAGTTAGGATTAGGGTTCCGGCTAGGGTTAGGTTTAGGGGACGGGGACGGTTTAGGGTCCAGTTGAGGGTACGGCAACGTTTTAGGGGGAGCTGCGTGTGAGGGCGCGGGTTAGTGTTAGCGTACGGGTTAGGATTAGGGGACGGGTGAGGGTCAGGCTTCGGGGAAGGGTTAGGGTTAGGGTTCGGGCTAGGGTTAGGTTTAGGGGACGGGGCCGGTTTAGGGTCCAGTTGAGGGTACGGCAACGCTTTAGGGGGAGCTGCGTGTGAGGGCGCGGGTTACTGTTAGCGTACGGGTTAGGATTAGGGGACGGGTGAGGGTCAGGCTTCGGGGAAGGGTTAGGGTTAGGGTTCGGGCTAGGGTTAGGGTTAGGGGATGTGGACGGTTTAGCGTCCAGGTGAGGGTACGGCAACGCTTTAGGGGGAGCGTGCGTGTGAGGGCGCGGGTTAGTGTTAGCGTACGGGTTAGGATTAGGGGACGGGTGAGGGTCAGGTTTTGGGGAAGGGTTAGGGTTAGGGTTCGGGCTAGGGTTAGGGTTAGGGGACGGGGACGGTTTAGGGTCCAGGTGAGGGTACGGCAATGCTTTAGGGGGAGCTGCGTGTGAGGGCGCGGGTTAGTGTTAGCGTACGGGTTAGGATTAGGGGACGGGTGAGGGTCAGGCTTCGGGGAAGGGTTAGGGTTAGGGTTTGGGCTAGGGTTAGGGTTAGGGGACGGGGACGGTTTCGGGTCCAGTTGAGGGTACGGCAACGCTTTAGGGGGAGCTGCGTGTGAGGGCGCGGGTTAGTGTTAGCGTACGGGTTAGGATTAGGGGACGGGTGAGGGTCAGGCTTCGGGGAAGGGTTAGGGTTAGGGTTCGGGCTAGGGTTAGGGTTAGGGGACGGGGACGGTTTAGGGTCCAGGTGAGGGTACGGCAACGCTTTGGGGGAGCGTGCGTGTGAGGGCGTGGGTTAGTGTTAGCGTACGGGTTAGGATTAGGGGACGGGTGAGGGTCAGGCTTCGGGGAAGGGTTAGGGTTAGGGTTCGGGCTAGGGTTAGGGTTAGGGGACGGGGACGGTTTAGGGTCCAGGTGAGGGTACGGCAACGCTTTAGGGGGAGCGTGCGTGTGAGGGCGTGGGTTAGTGTTAGTGTACGGGTTAGGATTAGGGGACGGGTGAGGGTCAGGCTTCGGGGAAGGGTTAGGGTTAGGGTTCGGGCTAGGGTTAGGGTTAGGGGACGGGGACGGTTTAGGGTCCAGGTGAGGGTACGGCAACGCTTTAGGGGGAGCTGCGTGTGAGGGCGCGGCTTAGTGTTAACGTACGGGTTAGGATTAGGGGACGGATGAGGGTCAGGCTTCGGGGAAGGATTAGGGTTAGGGTTCGGGCTAGGGTTAGGGTTAGGGAACGGGGACGGTTTCGGGTCCAGGTGAGGGTACGGCAACGCTTTAGGGGGAGCGTGAGTGTGAGGGCGTGGGTTAGTGTTAGCGTACGGGTTAGGATTAGGGGACGGGTGAGGGTCAGGCTTCGGGGAAGGGTTAGGGTTAGGGTTCAGGCTAGGGTTAGGGTTAGGAGACGGGGACGGTTTCGGGTTCAGGTGAGTGTACGGCAACGCTTTAGGGGGAGCGTGCGTGTGACGGCTCGGGTTAGTGTTAGCGTACGGGTTAGGATTAGGGGACGGGTGAGGGTCAGGCTTCGGGGAAGGGTTAGGGTTAGGGTTCGGGCTAGGGTTAGGGTTAGGGGATGGGGACGGTTTAGGGTCCAGGTGAGGGTACGGCAACGCTTAGGGGGAGCGTGCGTGTGAGGGCGCGGGTTAGTGTTAGCGTACGGGTTAGGATTAGGGGACGGGTTAGGGTCAGGCTTCGGGGAAGGGTTAGGGTTAGGGTTCGGGCTAGGGTTAGGGTTAGGGGAGGGGACGGTTTAGGGTCCAGGTGAGGGTATGGCAACGCTTTAGGGGGAGCGTGCGTGTGAGGGCGCGGGTTAGTGTTAGCGTACGGGTTAGGATTAGGGGACGGGTGAGGGTCAGGCTTCGGGGAAGGGTTAGGGTTAGGGTTCGGGCTAGGGTTAGGGTTAGGGGACGGGGACGGTTTAGGGTCCAGTTGAGTGTACGGCAACGCTTTAGGGAGAGCTGCGTGTGAGGGCGCGGGTTAGTGTTACCGTACGGGTTAGGATTAGGGGACGGGTGAGGGTCAGGCTTCGGGGAAGGTTTAGGGTTAGGGTTCGGGCTAGGGTTAGGGTTAGGGGACGGGGACAGTTTAGGGTCCAGGTGAGGGTACGGCAACGCTTTAGGGGGAGTGTGCGTGTGAGGACGCGGGTTAGTGTTAGCGTACGGGTTAGGATTAGGGGACGGGTGAGGGTCAGGCTTCGGGGAAGGGTTAGGGTTAGGGTTCGGGCTAGGGTTAGGGTTAGGGGATGGGGACGGTTTAGGGTCAAGGTGAGGGTACGGCAACGCTTTAGGGGGAGCGTGCGTGTGAGGGCGCGGGTTAGTGTTAGCGTACGGGTTAGGATTAGGGGACGGGTGAGGGTCAGGCTTCGGGGAAGGGTTAGGGTTAGGGTTCGGGCTAGGGTTAGGGTTCGGGGACGGGGACGGTTTAGGGTCCAGGTGAGGGTATGGCAACGCTTTAGGGGGAGCATGCGTGTGAGGGCGCGGGTTAGTGTTAGCGTACGGGTTAGGATTAGGGGATGGGTGAGGGTCAGGCTTCGGGGAAGGGTTAGGGTTAGGGTTCGGGCTAGGGTTAGGGTTAGGGGACGGGGACGGTTTCGGGTCCAGGTGAGGGTACGGCAACGCTTTAGGGGGAGCGTGCGTGTGAGGGCACGGGTTAGTTTTAGCGTACGGGTTAGGATTAGGGGACGGGTGAGGGTCAGGCTTCGGGGAAGGGTTAGGGTTAGGGTTCGGGCTAGGGTTAGGGTTAGGGGACGGGGACGGTTTAGGGTCCAGGTGAGGGTACGGCAACGCTTTAGGGGGAGCGTGCGTGTGAGGGCGCGGGTTAGTGTTAGCGTACGGGTTAGGATTAGGGGACGGGTGAGGGTCAGGCTTCGGGGAAGGGTTAGGATTAGGGTTCGGGTAGGGTTAGGTTTAGGGGATGGGGACGGTTTCGGCTCCAGGTGAGGGTACGGCAACGCTTTAGGGGGAGCGTGTGTGTGAGGGCGCGCGTTAGTGTTAGCGTACGGCTTAGGATTAGGGGACGGGTGAGGGTCAGGCTTCGGGGAAGGGTAAGGCTTAGGGTTCGGGGTAGGGTTAGGGTTAGGGGACAGGGACGGTTTAGGGTCCAGTTGAGGGTACGGCAACGCTTTAGGGGGAGCGTGCGTGTGAGGGCGCGGGTTAGTGTTAGCGTTCGGGTTAGGATTAGGTGACGGGTGAGGGTGAGGCTTCGGGGAAGGGTTAGGCTTAGGGTTCGGGCTAGGGTTAGGTTTAGGGGACGGGGCGGTTTAGGGTCCAGGTGAGGGTACGGCAACACTTTAGGGGGAGCGTGCGTGTGAGGGCGCGGGTTAGTGTTAGCGTACGGGTTAGGATTAGGGGACGGGTGAGGGCCAGGCTTCGGGGAAGGGTTAAGGTTAGGGTTCGGGCTAGGGTTAGGGTTAGGGAACGGGGACGGTTTCGGGTCCAGGTTAGGGTACGGCAACGCTTTAAGGGGAGCGTGCGTGTGAGGGCGTGGGTTAGTGTTAGCGTACGGGTTAGGATTAGGGGACGGGTGAGGGTCAGGCTTCGGGGAAGGGTTAGGGTTAGGGTTCGGTCTAGGGTTAGGGTTAGGGGACGGGGACGGTTTAGGGTCCAGGTGAGGGTACGGCAACGCTTTAGGGGGAGCGTGCGTGTGAGGGCTCGGGTTAGTGTTAGCGTACGGGTTAGGATTAGGGGACGGGTGAGGGTCAGGCTTCGGGGAAGGGTTAGGGTTAGGGTTCGGGCTAGGGTTAGGGTTAGGGGATGGGGACGGTTTAGGGTCCAGGTGAGGGTACGGCAACGCTTTAGGGGGAGCGTGCGTGTGAGGGCGCGCGTTAGTGTTAGCGTACGGGTTAGGATTAGGGGACGGGTGAGGGTCAGGCTTCGGGGAAGGGTTAGGGTTAGGGTTCGGGCTAGAGTTAGGGTTAGGGGACGGGGACGGTTTAGGGTCCAGGTGAGGGTACGGCAACGCTTCAGGGGGAGCGTGTTTGTGAGTGCGCGGGTTAGTGTTAGCGTACGGGTTAGGATTAGGGGACGGGTGAGGGTCAGGCTTCGGGGAAGGGTTACGGTTAGGTTTCGGACTAGGGTTAGGGTTCGGGGATGGGGACGGTTTAGGGTCCAGGTGAGGGTACGGCAACGCTTTAGGGGGAGCGTGCATGTCAGGGCGCGGGTTAGTGTTAGCGTACGGGTTAGGATTAGGGAACGGGTGAGGGTCAGGCTTCGGGGAAGGGTTAGGGTTAGGGTTCGGGCTAGGGTTAGGGTTAGGGGACGGGGACGGTTTCGGGTCCAGGTGAGGGTACGGCAACGCTTTAGGGGGAGCGTGCGTGTGAGGGCGCGGGTTAGTGTTAGCGTACGGGTTAGGATTAGGGGACGTGTGAGGGTCAGGCTTCGGGGAAGGTTTAGGGTTAGGGTTCGGTCTAGGGTTAGGGTTAGGGGACGGGGACGGTTTAGGGTCCAGGTGAGGGTACGGCAACGCTTTAGGGGGAGCGTGCTTGTGAGGGCGCGGGTTAGTGTTAGCGTACGGGTTAGGATTAAGGGACGGGTGAGGGTCAGGCTTCGGGGAAGTGTTAGGGTTAGGGTTCGGGCTAGGGTAAGTGTTAGGGGACGGGGACGGTTTAGGGTCCAGTTGAGGGTACGGCAACGCTTTAGGGGGAGCGTGCGTGTGAGGGCGCATGTTAGTGTTAGCGTACGTCTTAGGATTAGGGGACGGGTGAGGGTCAGGCTTCGGGGAAGTGTTAGGGTTAGGGTTCGAGCTAGGGTTAGGGTTAGGGGACGGGGATGGTTTAGGGTCCAGGTGAGTGTATGGCAACGCTTTAGGGGGAGCGTGCGTGTGAGGGCGTGGGTTAGTGTTAGCGTACGGGTTAGAATTAGGGGACGGGTGAGGGTCAGGTTTCGGGGAAGGGTTAGGGTTAGGGTTCGTGCTAGGGTTAGGGGACGGGGACGGTTTAGGATCCAGGTGAGGGTACAGCAACGCTTTAGGGGGAGCGTGCGTGTGAGGGCGCGGGTTAGTGTTAGCGTACGGGTTAGGATTAGGGGACGGGTGAGGGTCAGGCTTCGGGGAAAGGTTAGGGTTAGGGTTCGGGCTAGGGTTAGGTTTAGGGGACGGGGACGGTTTCGGCTCCAGGTGAGGGTACGGCAACGCTTTAGGGGGAGCGTGCGTGTGAGGGCGCGCGTTAGTGTTAGCGTACGGGTTAGGATTAGGGGACGGGTGAGGGTCAGGCTTCGGGGAAGGGTTAGGGTTAGGGTTCGGGCTAGGGTTAGGGTTAGGAGACGGGGACCGTTTCGGCTCCAGGTGAGGGTACGGCAACGCTTGAGGGGGAGCGTGCATGTGAGGGCGCGGGTTAGTGTTAGCGTACGGGTTAGGATTAGGGGACGGGTGAGGGTCAGGCTTCGGGGAAGGGTTAGGGTTAGGGTTCGGGCTAGGGTTAGGTTTAGGGGACGGGGACGGTTTAGGGTCCAGGTGAGGGTACGGCAACGCTTTAGGGGGAGCGTGCGTGTGAGGGCGCGGGTTAGTGTTAGCGTACGGGTTAGGATTAGGGGACGGGTGAGGGTCAGGCTTCGGGGAAGGGTTAGGGTTAGGGTTCGGGCTAGGGTTAGGGTTAGGGGACGGGGACGGTTTAGGGTCCAGGTGAGGGTACGGCAACGCTTTAGGGGGAGCGTGCGTGTGAGGGCGCGGGTTAGTGTTAGCGTACGGGTTAGGATTAGGGGACGGGTGAGGGTCAGGCTTCGGGGAAGGGTTAGGGTTAGGGTTCGGGCTAGGGTTAGGGTTAGGGGACGGGGACGGTTTAGGGTCCAGGTGAGGGTACGGCAACGCTTTAGGGGGAGCGTGCGTGTGACGGCGCGGGTTAGTGTTAGCGTAGGGGTTAGGATTAGGGGACGGGTGAGGGTCAGGCTTCGGGGAAGGGTTAGGGTTAGGGTTCGGGCTAGGGTTAGGGTTAGGGGACGGGGACGGTTTAGGGTCCAGGTGAGGGTACGGCAATGCTTTAGGGGGAGCGTGCGTGTGAGGGCGCGGGTTAGTGTTATCGTACGGGTTAGGATTAGGGGACGGGTGAGGGTCAGGCTTCGGGGAAGGGTTAGGGTTAGGGTTCGGGCTAGGGTTAGTGTTAGGGGATGGGGACGGTTTAGGGTCCAGGTGAGGGTACGGCAACGCTTTAGGGGGAGCGTGCGTGTGAGGGCGTGGGTTAGTGTTAGCGTACGGGTTAGGATTAGGGGACGGGTGAGGGTCAGGCTTCGGGGAAGGGTTAGGGTTAGGGTTCGGGCTAGGGTTAGGGGACGGGGATGGGGACGGTTTCGGGTCCAGGTGAGGGTACGGCAACGCTTTAGGGGGAGCGTGCGTGTGAGGGCGTGGGTTAGTGTTAGCGTACGTGTTAGGATTAGGGGACGGGTGAGGGTCAGGCTTCGGGGAAGTGTTAGGGTTAGGGTTCGGGCTAGGGTTAGGGTTAGGGGACGGGGACGGTTTCGGGTCCAGGTGAGGGTACAGCAACGCTTTAGGGGGAGCGTGCGTGTGAGGGCTCGGGTTAGTGTTAGCGTACGGGTTAGGATTAGGGGACGGGTGAGGGTCAGGCTTCGGGGAAGGGTTAGGGTTAGGGTTCGGGCTAGGGTTAGGGTTAGGGGACGGGGACGGTTTAGGGTCCAGGTGAGGGTACGGCAACGCTTTAGGGGGAGCTTGCGTGTGAGGGCGCGGGTTAGTGTTAGCGTACGGGTTAGGATTAGGGGACGGGTGAGGGTCAGGCTTCGGGGAAGTGTTAGGGTTAGGGTTCGGGCTAGGGTTAGGGTTAGGGGACGGGGACGGTTTAGGGTCCAGGTGAGGGTACGGCAACGCTTTAGGGGGAGCGTGCGTGTGAGGGCGCGGGTTAGTGTTAGCGTATGGGTTAGGATTAGGGGACGGGTGAGGGTCAGGCTTCGGGGAAGGGTTAGGGTTAGGGTTCGGCTAGGGTTAGGGTTAGGGGACGGGGACGGTTTAGGGTCAAGGTGAGGGTACGGCAACGCTTTAGGGGGAGCGTGCGTGTGAGGGCGTGGGGTAGTGTTAGTGTACGGGTTAGGATTATGGGACGGGTGAGGGTGAGGCTTCGGGGAAGTGTTAGGGTTAGGGTTCAGGCTAGGGTTAGGGTTAGGGGACGGGGACGGTTTAGGGTCCAGGTGAGGGTACGGCAACGCTTTAGGGGGAGCGTGCGTGTGAGGGCGCGAGTTAGTGTTAGCGTACGGGTTAGGATTAGGGGACGGGTGAGGGTCAGGCTTCGGGGAAGGGTTACGGTTAGGGTTCGGACTAGGGATAGGGTTAGGGGACAGGGACGGTTTAGGGTCCAGGTGAGGGTACGGCAACGCTTTAGGGGGAGCGTGCGTGTGAGGGCACGGGTTAGTGTTAGCGTACGGGTTAGGATTAGGGAACGGGTGAGGGTCAGGCTTCGGGGAAGGTTTAGGATTAGGGTTCGGGCTAGGGTTAGGGTTAGGGGACGGGGACGGTTTAGGGTCCAGGTGAGGGTACGGCAACGTTTTAGGGGGAGCGTGCGTGTGAGGGCGCGGGTTAGTGTTAGCGTACGGGTTAGGATTAGGGGACGGGTGAGGGTCAGGCTTCGGGGAAGTGTTAGGGTTAGGGTTCGGGCTAGGGTTAGGGTTAGGGGACGGGGACGGTTTAGGGTCCAGGTGAGGGTACGGCAACGCTTTAGGGGGAGCGTGCGTGTGAGGGCGCGGGTTAGTGTTAGCGTACGGGTTAGGATTAGGGGACGGGTGAAGGTCAGGCTTCGGGGAAGGGTTAGGGTAAGGGTTCGGGCTAGGGTTAGGGTTAGGGGACGGGGACGGTTTAGGGTCCAGGTGAGGGTACAGCAACGCTTTAGGGGGAGTGTGCGTGTGAGGGCGCGGGTTAGTGTTAGCGTACGGGTTAGGATTAGGGGACGGGTGAGGGTCAGGCTTCGGGGAAGGGTTAGGGTTAGGGTTCGGGCTAGGGTTAGGGGTAGGGGACGGGGATGGTTTAGGGTCCAGGTGAGGGTACGGCAACGCTTTAGGGGGAGCGTGCTTGTGAGGGCGCGGGTTAGTGTTAGCGTACGGGTTAGGATTAGGGGACGGGTGAGAGTCAGGCTTCGGGGAAGTGTTAGGGTTAGGGTTCGGGCTAGGTTTAGGGTTAGGGGACGGGGACGGTTTACGGTCCAGGTGAGGGTACGGCAACGCTTTAGGGGGAGCGTGCGTGTGAGGGCGCGGGTTAGTGTTAGCGTACGGGTTAGGATTAGGGGACGGGTGAGGGTCAGGCTTCGGGGAAGGGTTAGGGTTAGGGTTCGGGCTAGGGTTAGGGTTAGGGGACGGGGACGGTTTAGGGTCCAGGTGAGGGTACGGCAACGCTTTAGGGGGAGCGTGCGTGTGAGGGCACGGGTTAGTGTTAGCGTACAGGTTAGGATTAGGGGACGGGTGAGGGTCAGGCTTCGGGGAAGGGTTAGGGTTAGGGTTCGGGCTAGGGTTAGGGTTAGGGGACGGGGACGCTTTGGGGACCAGGTGAGGGTACGGCAACGCTTTAGGGGGAGCGTGCGTGTGAGGGCGCGGGTTAGTGTTAGCGTACGGGTTAGGATTAGGGGACGGGTGAGGGTCAGGCTTCGGGGAAGGGTTAGGGTTAGGGTTCGGGCTAGGGTTAGGGTTAGGGGACGGGGACGGTTTAGGGTCCAGGTGAGGGTACGGCAACGCTTTAGGGGGAGCGTGCGTGTGAGGGCGCGGGTTAGTGTGAGCGTACGGGTTAGGATTAGGGGACGGGTGAGGGTCAGGCTTCGGGGAAGGGTTAGGGTTAGGGTTCGGGCTAGGGTTAGGGTTAGGGGACGGGGACGATTTAGGGTCCAGGTGAGGGTACGGCAACGCTTTAGCGGGAGCGTGCGTGTGAGGGCGCGGGTTAGTGTTAGCGTACGGGTTAGGATTAGGGGACGGGTGAGGGTCAGGCTTCGGGGAAGGGTTAGGTTTAGGGTTCGGGCTAGGGTTAGGGTTAGGGGACGGGGACGGTTTAGGGTCCAGGTGAGGGTACGGCAATGCTTTAGGGGGAGCGTGCATGTGAGGGCGCGGGTTAGTGTTAGCGTACGGGTTAGGATTAGGGGACGGGTGAGGGTCAGGCATCGGGGAAGGGTTAGGGTTAGGGTTCGGGCTAGGGTTAGGGTTAGGGGACGGGGACGGTTTAGGGTCCAGGTGAGGGTACGGCAACGATTTAGGGGGAGCGTGCGTGTGAGGGCGCGGGTTAGTGTTAGCGTACGGGTTAGGATTAGGGGACGGGTGAGGGTCAGGCTTCGGGGAAGGGTTAGGGTTAGGGTTCAGGTTAGGGTTAGGGTTAGGGGACGGGGACGGTTTCGGGTCCAGGTGAGGGTACGGCAACGCTTTAGTGGGAGCGTGCGTGTGAGGGCGCGGGTTAGTGTTAGCGTACGGGTTAGGTTTAGGGGAAGGGTGAGGGTCAGGCTTCGGGGAAGGGTTAGGGTTAGGGTTCGGGCTAGGGTTAGGGTTCGGGGACGGGGACGGTTTAGGGTCCAGGTGAGGGTACGGCAACGTTTTAGGGGGAGCGTGCGTGTGAGGGTGCGGGTTACTGTTAGCGTACGGGTTAGGATTAGGGGACGGGTGAGGGTCAGGCTTCGAAGAAGGGTTAGGGTTAGGGTTCGGGCTAGGGTTAGGGTTCGGGGACGGGGACGGTTTAGGGTCCAGGTGAGGGTACGGCAACACTTTAGGGGGAGCGTGCGTGTGAGGGTGCGGGTTAGTGTTAGCGTACGGGTTAGGATTAGGGGACGGGTGAGGGTCAGGCTTCGGGGAAGGGTTAGGGTTAGGGTTCAGGTTAGGGTTAGGGTTAGGGGACGGGGACGGTTTCGGGTCCAGGTGAGGGTACGGCAACGCTTTAGGGGGAGCGTGCGTGTGAGGGCGTGGGTTAGTGTTAGCGTACGGGTTAGGATTAGGGGACGGGTGAGGGTCAGGCTTTGGGGAAGGGTTAGGGTTAGGGTTCGGGCTAGGGTTAGGGTTAGGGGACGGGGACGGTTTAGGGTCCAGGTGAGGGTACAGCAACGCTTTAGGGGGAGCGTGCGTGTGAGGGCGCGGGTTAGTGTTAGCGTAAGGGTTAGGATTAGGGGACGGGTGAGGGTCAGGCTTCGGGGAAGGGTTAGGGTTAGGGTTCAGGCTAGGGTTAGGGTTAGGGGACGGGGACGGTTTCGGCTCCAGGTGAGGGTACGGCAACGCTTTAGGGGGAGCGTGCGTGTGAGGGCGCGGGTTAGTGTTAGCGTACGGGTTAGGATTAGGGGCCGGTTCAGGGTCAGGCTTCGCGGAAGGGTTAGGGTTAGGGTTCGGGCTAGGGTTAGGGTTAGGGGACGGGGACGGTTTCGGCTCCAGGTGAGGGTACGGCAACGCTTTAGGGGGAGCGTGCGTGTGAGGACGCGGGTTAGTGTTAGCGTACGGGTTACGATTAGGGGACGGGTGAGGGTCAGGCTTCGGGGAAGGGTTAGGGTTAGGGTTCGGGCTAGGGTTAGGGTTAGGGGACGGGGACGGTTTAGGGTCCAGGTGAGGGTACGGCAACGCTTTAGTGGGAGCGTGCGTGTGAGGGCGCGGGTTAGTGTTAGCGTACGGGTTAGGATTAGGGGACGGGTGAGGGTCAGGTTTCGGGGAAGGGTTAGGGTTAGGGTTCGGGCTAGGGTTAGGGTTCGGGGACGGGGACGGTTTAGGGTCCAGGTGAGGGTACGGCAACGTTTTAGGGGGAGCGTGCGTGTGAGGGTGCGGGTTAGTGTTAGCGTACGGGTTAGGATTAGGGGACGGGTGAGGGTCAGGCTTCGGGGAAGGGTTAGGGTTAGGGTTCGGGCTAGGGTTAGGGTTAGGGGACGGGGACGGTTTCGGGTCCAGGTGAGGGTACGGCAACGCTTTAGGGGGAGCGTGCGTGTGACGGCGTGGGTTACTGTTAGCGTACGGGTTAGGATTAGGGGACGTGTGAGGGTCAGGCTTCGGGCAAGGGTTAGGGTTAGGGTTCGGGCTAGGGTTAGGTTTAGGGGACGGGGACGGTTTAGGGTCCAGGTGAGGGTACGGCAACGCTTTAGGGGGAGCGTGCGTGTGAGGGCGCGGGTTAGTGTTAGCGTCAGGGTTAGGATTAGGGGACGGGTGAGGGTCAGGCTTTGGGGAAGGGTTAGGGCTAGGGTTCAGGCTAGGGTTAGGGTTAGGGGACGGGGACGGTTTCGGCTCCAGGTGAGGGTACGGCAACGCTTTAGGGGGAGCGTGCGTGTGAGGGCGCGGGTTAGTGTTAGCGTACGGGTTAGGATTAGGGGACGGGTGAGGGTCAGGCTTCGGGGAAGGGTTAGGGTTAGGGTTCGGGCTAGGGTTAGGGTTAGGGGACGGGGACGGTTTCGGGTCCAGGTGAGGGTACGGCAACGCTTTAGGGGGAGCGTGTGTGTGAGGGCGCGGGTTAGTGTTAGCGTACGGGTTAGGATTAGGGGACGGGTGAGAATCAGGCTTCGGGGAAGGGTTAGGGTTAGGGTTCGGGCTAGGGTTAGGGTTAGGGGACGGGGACGGTTTAGGGTCCAGGTGAGGGTACGGCAACGCTTTAGTAGGAGCGTGCGTGTTAGGGCGCGGGTTAGTGTTAGCGTACGGGTTAGGATTAGGGGACGGGTGAGGGTCAGGCTTCGGGGAAGGGTTAGGGTTAGGGTTCGGGCTAGGATTAGGGTTCGGGGACGGGGACGGTTTCGGCTCCAGGTGAGGGTACGGCAACGCTTTAGGGGGAGCGTGCGTGTGAGGGCGCGGGTTAGTGTTAGCGTACGGGTTAGGATTAGGGGCCGGTTCAGGGTCAGGCTTCGGGGAAGGGTTAGGGTTAGGGTTCGGGCTAGGGTTAGGGTTAGGGGACGGGGACGGTTTAGGGTCCAGGTGAGGGTACGGCAACGCTTTAGGGGGAGCGTGCGTGTGAGGGCGCGGGATAGTGTTAGCGTGCGGGTTAGGATTAGGGGACGGGTGAGGGTCAGGCTTCGGGGAAGGGTTAGGGTTAGGGTTCGAGCTAGGGTTAGGGTTAGGGGACGGGGACGGTTTAGGGTCCAGGTGAGGGTACGGCAACGCTTTAGGGGGAGCGTGCATGTGAGGGCGTGGGTTAGTGTTAGCGTGCGGGTTAGGATTAGGGTACGGGTGAGGGTCACGCTTCGGGGAAGGGTTAGGGTTAGGGTTCAGGCTAGGGTTAGGGTTAGGGGACGGGGACGGTTTCGGCTCCAGGTGAGGGTACGGCAACGCTTTAGGGGGAGCGTGCGTGTGAGGGCGCGGGTTAGTGTTAGCGTACGGGTTAGGATTAGGGGACGGGTGAGGGTCAGGCTTCGGGGAAGGGTTAGGGTTAGTGTTCGGGCTAGGGTTAGGGTTAGGGGACGGGGACGGTTTCGGGTCCAGGTGAGGGTACGGCAACGCTTTAGGGGGAGCGTGCGTGTGAGGGCGCGGGTTAGTATTAGCGTACGGGTTAGGATTAGGGGACGGGTGAGGGTCAGGCTTCGCGGAAGTGTTAGGGTTAGGGTTCGGGCTAGGGTTAGGGTTAGGGGACGGGGACGGTTTACGGTCCAGGTGAGGGTACGGCAAAGCTTTAGGGGGAGCGTGCGTGTGAGGGCGCGGGTTAGTGTTAGCGTACGGGTTAGGATTAGGGGACGGGTGAGGGTCAGGCTTCGGGGAAGGGTTAGGGTTAGGGTTCGGGCTAGGGTTAGGGTTAGGAGACGGGGACGGTTTAGGGTCCAGGTGAGGGTACGGCAACGCTTTAGGGGGAGTGTGCGTGTGAGGGCGTGGGTTAGTGTTAGCGTACGGGTTAGGATTAGGGGACGGGTGAGGCTCAGGCTTCTGGGAAGGGTTAGGGTTAGGGTTCGGCTAGGGTTAGGGTTAGGGGACGGGGACGGTTTAGGGTCCAGGTGAGGGTACGGCAACGCTTTAGGGGGAGCGTGCGTGTGAGGGCGCGGGTTAGTGTTAGCGTACGGGTAAGGATTAGGGGACGGGTGAGGGTCAGGCTTCGGGGAAGGGTTAGGGTTAGGGTTCGGGCTAGGGTTAGGGTTAGGGGACGGGGACTGTTTAGGGTCCAGGTGAGGGTACGGCAACGCTTTAGGGGGAGCGTGCGTGTGAGGGCGCGGGTTAGTGTTAGCGTACGGTTTAGGATTAGGGGACGGGTGAGGGTCAGGCTTCGGGGAAGGGTTAGGGTTAGGGTTCGGGCTAGGGTTAGGGTTAGGGGACGGGGACGGTTTAGGGTCCAGGTGAGGGTACGGCAACGCTTTAGGGGGAGTGTGCGTGTGAGGGCGCGGGTTAGTGTTAGCGTACGGGTTAGGATTAGGGGACGGTTGAGGGTCAGGCTTCATGGAAGGGTTAGGGTTACGGTTCGGGCTAGGGTTAGGGTTAGGGGACGGGGACGGTTTAGGGTCCAGGTGAGGGTACGGCAACGCTATAGGGGGAGCGTGCGTGTAAGGGCGCGGGTTAGTGTTAGCGTACGGGTTAGGATTAGGGGACGGGTGAGGGTCAGGCTTCGGGGAAGTGTTAGGGTTAGGGTTCAGGCTAGGGTTAGGGTTAGGGGACGGGGACGGTTTCGGCTCCAGGTCAAGGTACGGCAACGCTTTAGGGGGAGCGTGCGTGTGAGGGCGCGGGTTAGTGTTAGCGTACGGGTTAGGATTAGGGGACGGGTGAGGGTCAGGCTTCGGGGAAGGGTTAGGGTTAGGTTTCGGGCTAGGGTTAGGGTTAGGGGATGGGGACGGTTTAGGGTCCAGGTGAGGGTACGGCAACGCTTTAGTGGGAGCGTGCGTGTGAGGGCGCGGGTTAGTGTTAGCGTACGGGTTAGGATTAGGGGACGGGTGAGGGTCAGGCTTCGGGGAAGGGTTAAGGTTAGGGTTCGGGCTAGGGTTAGGTTTAGGGGACGGGGACGGTTTAGGGTCCAGGTGAGGGTACGGCAACGCTTTAGGGGGAGCGTGCGTGTTAGGGCGCGGGTTAGTGTTAGCGTACGGGTTAGGATTAGGGGACGGGTGAGGGTCAGGCTTCTGGGAAGGGTTAGGGTTAGGGTTCGGGCTAGGGTTAGGGTTAGGGGACGGGGACGGTTTCGGCTCCAGGTGAGGGTACGGCAACGCTTTAGGGGGAGCGTGCGTGTGAGGGCGCGGGTTAGTGTTAGCGTACGGGTTAGGATTAGGGGACGGGTGAGGGTCAGGCTTTGGGGAAGGGTTAGGGTTAGGGTTCGGGCTAGGGTTAGGGTTAGGGGACGGGGACGGTTTCGGGTCCAGGTGAGGGTACGGCAACGCTTTAGGGGGAGCGTGCGTGTGAGGGCGCGGGTTAGTGTTAGCGTACGGGTTAGGATTAGGGGACGGGTGAGAATCAGGCTTCGGGGAAGGGTTAGGGTTAGGGTTCGGGCTAGGGTTAGGGTTAGGGGACGGGGACGGTTTAGGGTCCAGGTGAGGGTACGGCAACGATTTAGTAGGAGCGTGCGTGTTAGGGCGCGGGTTAGTGTTAGCGTACGGGTTAGGATTAGGGGACGGGTGAGGGTCAGGCTTCGGGGAAGGGTTAGGGTTAGGGTTCGGGCTAGGATTAGGGTTCGGGGACGGGGACGGTTTAGGGTCCAGGTGAGAGTACGGCAACGCTTTAGGGGGAGCGTGCGTGTGAGGGTGCGGGTTAGTGTTAGCGTACGGGTTAGGATTAGGGGACGTGTGAGGGTCAGGCTTCGGGGAAGGGTTAGGGTTAGGGTTCGGGTTAGGGTTAGGGTTAGGGGACGGGGACGGTTTCGGGTCCAGGTGAGGGTACGGCAACGCTTTAGGGGGAGCGTGCGTGTGAGGGCGTGCGTTAGTGTTAGCGTACGGGTTAGGATTAGGGGACGGGTGAGGGTCAGGCTTCGGGGAAGGGTTAGGGTTAGGGTTCGGGCTAGGGTTAGGTTTAGGGGACGGGGACGGTTTAGGGTCCAGGTGAGGGTACGGCAACGCTTTAGGGGGAGCGTGCGTGTGAGGGCGCGGGTTAGTGTTAGCGTAAGGGTTAGGATTAGGGGACGGGTGAGGGTCAGGTTTCGGGGAAGGGTTAGGGTTAGGGTTCAGGCTAAGGTTAGGGTTAGGGGACGGGGACGGTTTCGGCTCCAGGTGAGGGTACGGCAACGCTTTAGGGGGAGCGTGCGTGTGAGGGCGCGGGTTAGTGTTAGCGTACGGGTTAGGATTAGGGGCCGGTTCAGGGTCAGGCTTCGGGGAAGGGTTAGGGTTAGGGTTCGGGCTAGGGTTAGGGTTAGGGGACGGGGACGGTTTAGGGTCCAGGTGAGGGTACGGCAACGCTTTAGGGGGAGCGTGCGTGTGAGGGCGCGGGATAGTGTTAGCGTGCGGGTTAGGATTAGGGGACGGGTGAGGGTCAGGCTTCGGGGAAGGGTTAGGGTTAGGGTTCGAGCTAGGGTTAGGGTTAGGGGACGGGGACGTTTTAGGGTCCAGGTGAGGGTACGGCAACGCTTTAGGGGGAGCGTGCATGTGAGGGCGTGGGTTAGTGTTAGCGTGCGGGTTAGGATTAGGGTACGGGTGAGGGTCACGCTTCGGGGAAGGGTTAGGGTTAGGGTTCAGGCTAGGGTTAGGGTTAGGGGACGGGGACGGTTTCGGCTCCAGGTGAGGGTACGGCAACGCTTTAGGGGGAGCGTGCGTGTGAGGGCGCGGGTTAGTGTTAGCGTACGGGTTAGGATTAGGGGACGGGTGAGGGTCAGGCTTCGGGGAAGGGTTAGGGTTAGTGTTCGGGCTAGGGTTAGGGTTAGGGGACGGGGACGGTTTAGGGTCCAGGTGAGGGTACGGCAACGCTTTAGGGGGAGCGTGCGTGTGAGGGCGCGGGTTAGTATTAGCGTACGGGTTAGGATTAGGGGACGGGTGAGGGTCAGGCTTCGCGGAAGTGTTAGGGTTAGGGTTCGGGCTAGGGTTAGGGTTAGGGGACGGGGACGGTTTACGGTCCAGGTGAGGGTACGGCAAAGCTTTAGGGGGAGCGTGCGTGTGAGGGCGCGGGTTAGTGTTAGCGTACGGGTTAGGATTAGGGGACGGGTGAGGGTCAGGCTTCGGGGAAGGGTTAGGGTTAGGGTTCGGGCTAGGGTTAGGGTTAGGGGACGGGGACGGTTTAGGGTCCAGGTGAGGGTACGGCAACGCTTTAGGGGGAGTGTGCGTGTGAGGGCGTGGGTTAGTGTTAGCGTACGGGTTAGGATTAGGGGACGGGTGAGGCTCAGGCTTCGGGGAAGGGTTAGGGTTAGGGTTCGGCTAGGGTTAGGGTTAGGGGACGGGGACGGTTTAGGGTCCAGGTGAGGGTACGGCAACGCTTTAGGGGGAGAGTGCATGTGAGGGCGCGGGTTAGTGTTAGCGTATGGGTAAGGATTAGGGGACGGGTGAGGGTCAGGCTTCGGGGAAGGGTTAGGGTTAGGGTTCGGGCTAGGGTTAGGGTTAGGGGACGGGGACGGTTTAGGGTCCAGGTGAGGGTACGGCAACGCTTTAGGGGGAGCGTGCGTGTGACAGCGCGGGTTAGTGTTAGCGTAGGGGTTAGGATTAGGGGACGGGTGAGGGTCAGGCTTCGGGGAAGGGTTAGAGTTAGGGTTCGGGCTAGGGTTAGGGTTAGGGGACGGGGACGGTTTAGGGTCCAGGTGAGGGTACGGCAACGCTTTAGTGAGAGCGTGCGTGTGAGGGCGCGGGTTAGTGTTAGCGTACGGGTTAGGATTAGGGGACGTGTGAGGGTCAGGCTTCGGGGAAGGGTTAGGGTTAGGGTTCGGGCTAGGGTTAGGGTTAGGGGACGGGGACGGTTTAGGGTCCAGGTGAGGGTACGGCAACGCTTTAGGGGGAGCGTGCGTGTGAGGGCGCGGGTTAGTGTTAGCGTACGGGTTAGGATTAGGGGACGGGTGAGGGTCAGGCTTCGGGGAAGTGTTAGGGTAAGGGTTCGGCCTAGGGTTAGGGTTAGGTGACGGGGACGGTTTAGGGTCCAGGTGAGGGTATGGCAACGCTTTAGGGGGAGCGTGCGTGTGAGGGCGCAGGTTAGTGTTAGCGTACGGGTTAGGATTAGGGGACGGGTGAGGGTCAGGCTTCGGGGAAGAGTTAGGGTTAGGGTTCGGGCTAGGGTTAGGTTTAGGGAACGGGGACGGTTTAGGGTCCAGGTGAGGGTACGGCAACGCTTTAGGGGGAGCGTGCGTGTGAGGTTGCGAGTTAGTGTTAGCGTACGGGTTAGGATTAGGGGACGGGTGAGGGTCAGGCTTCGGGGAAGTGTTAGGGTTAGGGTTCGGGCTAGGGTTAGGGTTAGGGGACGGGGACGGTTTAGGGTCCAGGTGAGGGTACGGCAACGCTTTAGGGGGAGCGTGCGTGTGAGGGCGCGCGTTAGTGTTAGCGTACGGCTTAGGATTAGGGGACGGGTGAGGGTCAGGCTTCGGGGAAGGGTTAGGGTTAGGGTTCGTGCTAAGGTTAGGGTTAGGGGACGGGGACGGTTTAGGGTCCAGGTGAGGGTACGGCAACGCTTTAGGGGGAGCGTGCGTGTGAGGGCGCGGGTTAGTGTTAGCGTACGGGTTAGGATTAGGGGACGGGTGAGCGTGAGGCTTCGGGTAAGGGTTAGGGTTCGGGCTAGGGTTAGGTTTAGGGGACGGGGACTGTTTAGGGTCAGGTGAGAGTACGGCAACGCTTTAGGGGGAGCGTGCGTGTGAGGGGGCGGGTTAGTGTTAGCGTACGGGTTAGGATTAGGGGACGGGTGAGGGTCAGGCTTCGGGGAAGGGTTAGGGATAGGGTTCGGGCTAGGGTTAGGGTTAGGGGACGGGGACGGGTACGGCTCCAGGTGAGGGTACGGCAACGCTTTAGGGGGAGCGTGCGTGTGAGGGCGCGGGTTAGTGTTAGCGTACGGGTTAGGATTAGGGGACGGGTGAGTGTCAGGCTTCGGGGAAGGGTTAGGGTTAGGGTTCGGGCTAGGGTTAGGGTTAGGGGACGGGGACGGTTTCGGGTCCAGGTGAGGGTACGGCAACGCTTTAGGGGGAGCGTGCGTGTGAGGGCGCGGGTTAGTGTTAGCGTACGGGGTAGGATTAGGGGACGGGTGAGGGTCAGGCTTCGGGGAAGGGTTAGGGTTAGGGTTCGGGCTAGGGTTAGGGTTAGGATCGGGGACGGTTTAGGGTCCAGGTGAGGGTACGGCAACGCTTTAGGGGGAGCGTGCGTGTGAGGGCGCGGGTTAGTGTTAGCGTACGGGTTAGGATTAGGGGACGGGTGAGGGTCAGGCTTCGGGGAAGGGTTAGGGTTAGGGTTCGGCTAGGGTTAGGGTTAGGGGACGGGGACGGTTTAGGGTCAAGGTGAGGGTACGGCAACGCTTTAGGGGGAGCGTGCGTGTGAGGGCGCGGGGTAGTGTTAGTGTACGGGTTAGGATTATGGGACGGGTGAGGGTGAGGCTTCGGGGAAGTGTTAGGGTTAGGGTTCAGGCTAGGGTTAGGGTTAGGGGACGGGGACGGTTTAGGGTCCAGGTGAGGGTACGGCAACGCTTTAGGGGGAGCGTGCGTGTGAGGGCACGGGTTAGTGTTAGCGTACGGGTTAGGATTAGGGAACGGGTGAGGGTCAGGCTTCGGGGAAGGTTTAGGATTAGGGTTCGGGCTAAGGTTAGGGTTAGGGGACGGGGACGGTTTAGGGTCCAGGTGAGGGTACGGCAACGTTTTAGGGGGAGCGTGCGTGTGAGGGCGCGGGTTAGTGTTAGCGTACGGGTTAGGATTAGGGGACGGGTGAGGGTCAGGCTTCGGGGAAGTGTTAGGGTTAGGGTTCGGGCTAGGGTTAGGGTTAGGGGACGGGGACGGTTTAGGGTCCAGGTGAGGGTACGGCAACGCTTTAGGGGGAGCGTGCGTGTGAGGGCGCGGGTTAGTGTTAGCGTACGGGTTAGGATTAGGGGACGGGTGAGGGTCAGGCTTCGGGGAAGGGTTAGGGTAAGGGTTCGGGCTAGGGTTAGGGTTAGGGGACGGGGACGGTTTAGGGTCCAGGTGAGGGTACAGCAACGCTTTAGGGGGAGTGTGCGTGTGAGGGCGCGGGTTAGTGTTAGCGTACGGGTTAGGATTAGGGGACGGGTGAGGGTCAGGCTTCGGGGAAGGGTTAGGGTTAGGGTTCGGGCTAGGGTTAGGGGTAGGGGACGGGGATGGTTTAGGGTCCAGGTGAGGGTACGGCAACGCTTTAGGGGGAGCGTGCTTGTGAGGGCGCGGGTTAGTGTTAGCGTACGGGTTAGGATTAGGGGACGGGTGAGGGTCAGGCTTCGGGGAAGGGTTAGGGTTAGGGTTCGGGCTAGGGTTAGGGTTAGGGGACGGGGACGGTTTAGGGTCCAGGTGAGGGTACAGCAACGCTTTAGGGGGAGTGTGCGTGTGAGGGCGCGGGTTAGTGTTAGCGTACGGGTTAGGATTAGGGGACGGGTGAGGGTCAGGCTTCGGGGAAGGGTTAGGGTTAGGGTTCGGGCTAGGGTTAGGGGTAGGGGACGGGGATGGTTTAGGGTCCAGGTGAGGGTACGGCAACGCTTTAGGGGGAGCGTGCTTGTGAGGGCGCGGGTTAGTGTTAGCGTACGGGTTAGGATTAGGGGACGGGTGAGGGTCAGGCTTCGGGGAAGGGTTAGGGTTAGGGTTCGGGCTAGGGTTAGGGTTAGGGGACGGGGACGGTTTAGGGTCCAGGTGAGGGTACGGCAACGCTTTAGGGGGAGCGTGCGTGTGAGGGCACGGGTTAGTGTTAGCGTACAGGTTAGGATTAGGGGACGGGTGAGGGTCAGGCTTCGGGGAAGGGTTAGGGTTAGGGTTCGGGCTAGGGTTAGGGTTAGGGGACGGGGACGATTTAGGGTCCAGGTGAGGGTACGGCAACGCTTTAGCGGGAGCGTGCGTGTGAGGGCGCGGGTTAGTGTTAGCGTACGGGTTAGGCTTAGGGGACGGGTGAGGGTCAGGCTTCGGGGAAGGGTTAGGTTTAGGGTTCGGGCTAGGGTTAGGGTTAGGGGACGGGGACGGTTTAGGGTCCAGGTGAGGGTACGGCAATGCTTTAGGGGGAGCGTGCATGTGAGGGCGCGGGTTAGTGTTAGCGTACGGGTTAGGATTAGGGGACGGGTGAGGGTCAGGCATCGGGGAAGGGTTAGGGTTAGGGTTCGGGCTAGGGTTAGGGTTAGGGGACGGGGACGGTTTAGGGTCCAGGTGAGGGTACGGCAACGATTTAGGGGGAGCGTGCGTGTGAGGGCGCGGGTTAGTGTTAGCGTACGGGTTAGGATTAGGGGACGGGTGAGGGTCAGGCTTCGGGGAAGGGTTAGGGTTAGGGTTCAGGTTAGGGTTAGGGTTAGGGGACGGGGACGGTTTCGGGTCCAGGTGAGGGTACGGCAACGCTTTAGTGGGAGCGTGCGTGTGAGGGCGCGGGTTAGTGTTAGCGTACGGGTTAGGATTAGGGGAAGGGTGAGGGTCAGGCTTCGGGGAAGGGTTAGGGTTAGGGTTCGGGCTAGGGTTAGGGTTCGGGGACGGGGACGGTTTAGGGTCCAGGTGAGGGTACGGCAACGTTTTAGGGGGAGCGTGCGTGTGAGGGTGCGGGTTACTGTTAGCGTACGGGTTAGGATTAGGGGACGGGTGAGGGTCAGGCTTCGGGGAAGGGTTAGGGTTAGGGTTCGGGCTAGGGTTAGGGTTCGGGGACGGGGACGGTTTAGGGTCCAGGTGAGGGTACGGCAACACTTTAGGGGGAGCGTGCGTGTGAGGGTGCGGGTTAGTGTTAGCGTACGGGTTAGGATTAGGGGACGGGTGAGGGTCAGGCTTCGGGGAAGGGTTAGGGTTAGGGTTCAGGTTAGGGTTAGGGTTAGGGGACGGGGACGGTTTCGGGTCCAGGTGAGGGTACGGCAACGCTTTAGGGGGAGCGTGCGTGTGAGGGCGTGGGTTAGTGTTAGCGTACGGGTTAGGATTAGGGGACGGGTGAGGGTCAGGCTTTGGGGAAGGGTTAGGGTTAGGGTTCGGGCTAGGGTTAGGTTTAGGGGACGGGGACGGTTTAGGGTCCAGGTGAGGGTACAGCAACGCTTTAGGGGGAGCGTGCGTGTGAGGGCGCGGGTTAGTGTTAGCGTAAGGGTTAGGATTAGGGGACGGGTGAGGGTCAGGCTTCGGGGAAGGGTTAGGGTTAGGGTTCAGGCTAGGGTTAGGGTTAGGGGACGGGGACGGTTTCGGCTCCAGGTGAGGGTACGGCAACGCTTTAGGGGGAGCGTGCGTGTGAGGGCGCGGGTTAGTGTTAGCGTACGGGTTAGGATTAGGGGCCGGTTCAGGGTCAGGCTTCGGGGAAGGGTTAGGGTTAGGGTTCGGGCTAGGGTTAGGGTTAGGGGACGGGGACGGTTTCGGCTCCAGGTGAGGGTACGGCAACGCTTTAGGGGGAGCGTGCGTGTGAGGACGCGGGTTAGTGTTAGCGTACGGGTTAGGATTAGGGGACGGGTGAGGGTCAGGCTTCGGGGAAGGGTTAGGGTTAGGGTTCGGGCTAGGGTTAGGGTTAGGGGACGGGGACGGTTTAGGGTCCAGGTGAGGGTACGGCAACGCTTTAGTGGGAGCGTGCGTGTGAGGGCGCGGGTTAGTGTTAGCGTACGGGTTAGGATTAGGGGACGGGTGAGGGTCAGGTTTCGGGGAAGGGTTAGGGTTAGGGTTCGGGCTAGGGTTAGGGTTCGGGGACGGGGACGGTTTAGGGTCCAGGTGAGTGTACGGCAACGTTTTAGGGGGAGCGTGCGTGTGAGGATGCGGGTTAGTGTTAGCGTACGGGTTAGGATTAGGGGACGGGTGAGGGTCAGGCTTCGGGGAAGGGTTAGGGTTAGGGTTCGGGCTAGGGTTAGGGTTAGGGGACGGGGACGGTTTCGGGTCCAGGTGAGGGTACGGCAACGCTTTAGGGGGAGCGTGCGTGTGACGGCGTGGGTTAGTGTTAGCGTACGGGTTAGGATTAGGGGACGTGTGAGGGTCAGGCTTCGGGCAAGGGTTAGGGTTAGGGTTCGGGCTAGGGTTAGGTTTAGGGGACGGGGACGGTTTAGGGTCCAGGTGAGGGTACGGCAACGCTTTAGGGGGAGCGTGCGTGTGAGGGCGCGGGTTAGTGTTAGCGTCAGGGTTAGGATTAGGGGACGGGTGAGGGTCAGGCTTTGGGGAAGGGTTAGGGCTAGGGTTCAGGCTAGGGTTAGGGTTAGGGGACGGGGACGGTTTCGGCTCCAGGTGAGGGTACGGCAACGCTTTAGGGGGAGCGTGCGTGTGAGGGCGCGGGTTAGTGTTAGCGTACGGGTTAGGATTAGGGGACGGGTGAGGGTCAGGCTTCGGGGAAGGGTTAGGGTTAGGGTTCGGGCTAGGGTTAGGGTTAGGGGACGGGGACGGTTTCGGGTCCAGGTGAGGGTACGGCAACGCTTTAGGGGGAGCGTGTGTGTGAGGGCGCGGGTTAGTGTTAGCGTACGGGTTAGGATTAGGGGACGGGTGAGAATCAGGCTTCGGGGAAGGGTTAGGGTTAGGGTTCGGGCTAGGGTTAGGGTTAGGGGACGGGGACGGTTTAGGGTCCAGGTGAGGGTACGGCAACGCTTTAGTAGGAGCGTGCGTGTTAGGGCGCGGGTTAGTGTTAGCGTACGGGTTAGGATTAGGGGACGGGTGAGGGTCAGGCTTCGGGGAAGGGTTAGGGTTAGGGTTCGGGCTAGGATTAGGGTTCGGGGACGGGGACGGTTTAGGGTCCAGGTGAGAGTACGGCAACGCTTTAGGGGGAGCGTGCGTGTGAGGGTGCGGGTTAGTGTTAGCGTACGGGTTAGGATTAGGGGACGGGTGAGGGTCAGGCTTCGGGGAAGGGTTAGGGTTAGGGTTCGGGCTAGGGTTAGGGTTAGGGGACGGGGACGGTTTAGGTTCCAGGTGAGGGTACGGCAACGCTTTAGGGGGAGCGTGCGTGTGAGGGCGCGGGTTAGTGTTAGCGTACGGGTTAGGATTAGGGGACGCGTGAGGGTCAGGCTTCGGGGAAGGGTTAGGGTTAGGGTTCGGGCTAGGGTTGGGTTAGGGGACGGGGACGGTTTAGGGTCCAGGTGAGGGTACGGCAACGCTTTAGGGGGAGCGTGCGTGTGAGGGCGCGGGTTAGTGTTAGCGTACGGGTTAGGATTAGGGGACGGGTGAGGGTCAGGCTTCGGGGAAGGGTTAGGGTTAGGGTTAGGGCTAGGGTTAGGTTTAGGGGACGGGGACGGTTTAGGGTCCAGGTGAGGGTACGGCAACGCTTTAGGGGGAGCGTGCGTGTTAGGGCGCGGGTTAGTGTTAGCGTACGGGTTAGGATTAGGGGACGGGTGAGGGTCAGGCTTCGGGGAAGTGTTAGGGTTAGGGTTCAGGCTAGGGTTAGGGTTAGGGGACGGGGACGGTTTCGGCTCCAGGTCAAGGTACGGCAACGCTTTAGGGGGAGCGTGCGTGTGAGGGCGCGGGTTAGTGTTAGCGTACGGGTTAGGATTAGGGGACGGGTGAGGGTCAGGCTTCGGGGAAGGGTTAGGGTTAGGTTTCGGGCTAGGGTTAGGGTTAGGGGATGGGGACGGTTTAGGGTCCAGGTGAGGGTACGGCAACGCTTTAGTGGGAGCGTGCGTGTGAGGGCGCGGGTTAGTGTTAGCGTACGGGTTAGGATTAGGGGACGGGTGAGGGTCAGGCTTCGGGGAAGGGTTAAGGTTAGGGTTCGGGCTAGGGTTAGGGTTAGGGGACGGGGACGGTTTAGGGTCCAGGTGAGGGTACGGCAACGCTTTAGGGGGAGCGTGCGTGTTAGGGCGCGGGTTAGTGTTAGCGTACGGGTTAGGATTAGGGGACGGGTGAGGGTCAGGCTTCTGGGAAGGGTTAGGGTTAGGGTTCGGGCTAGGGTTAGGGTTAGGGGACGGGGACGGTTTCGGCTCCAGGTGAGGGTACGGCAACGCTTTAGGGGGAGCGTGCGTGTGAGGACGCGGGTTAGTGTTAGCGTACGGGTTAGGATTAGGTGACGGGTGAGGGTCAGGCTTCGGGGAAGGGTTAGGGTTAGGGTTCGGGCTAGGGTTAGGGTTAGGGGACGGGGACGGTTTAGGGTCCAGGTGAGGGTACGGCAAAGCTTTAGTGGGAGCGTGCGTGTGAGGGCGCGGGTTAGTGTTAGCGTACGGGTTAGGATTAGGGGACGGGTGAGGGTCAGGTTTCGGGGAAGGGTTAGGGTTAGGGTTCGGGCTAGGGTTAGGGTTCGGGGACGGGGACGGTTTAGGGTCCAGGTGAGGGTACGGCAACATTTTAGGGGGAGCGTGCGTGTGAGGGTGCGGGTTAGTGTTAGCGTACGGGTTAGGATTAGGGGACGGGTGAGGGTCAGGCTTCGGGGAAGGGTTAGGGTTAGGGTTCGGGCTAGGGTTAGGATTAGGGGACGGGGACGGTTTCGGGTCCAGGTGAGGGTACGGCAACGCTTTAGGGGGAGCGTTCGTGTGACGGCGTGGGTTAGTGTTAGCGTACGGGTTAGGATTAGGGGACGTGTGAGGGTCAGGCTTCGGGCAAGGGTTAGGGTTAGGGTTCGGGCTAGGGTTAGGTTTAGGGGACGGGGACGGTTTAGGGTCCAGGTGAGGGTACGGCAACGCTTTAGGGGGAGCGTGCGTGTGAGGGCGCGGGTTAGTGTTAGCGTAAGGGTTAGGATTAGGGGACGGGTGAGGGTCAGGCTTTGGGGAAGGGTTAGGGTTAGGGTTCAGGCTAGGGTTAGGGTTAGGGGACGGGGACGGTTTCGGCTCCAGGTGAGGGTACGGCAACGCTTTAGGGGGAGCGTGCGTGTGAGGGCGCGGGTTAGTGTTAGCGTACGGGTTAGGATTAGGGGACGGGTGAGAATCAGGCTTCGGGGAAGGGTTAGGGTTAGGGTTCGGGCTAGGGTTAGGGTTAGGGGACGGGGACGGTTTAGGGTCCAGGTGAGGGTACGGCAACGCTTTAGTAGGAGCGTGCGTGTTAGGGCGCGGGTTAGTGTTAGCGTACGGGTTAGGATTAGGGGACGGGTGAGGGTCAGGCTTCGGGGAAGGGTTAGGGTTAGGGTTCGGGCTAGGATTAGGGTTCGGGGACGGGGACGGTTTAGGGTCCAGGTGAGAGTACGGCAACGCTTTAGGGGGAGCGTGCGTGTGAGGGCGCGGGATAGTGTTAGCGTGCGGGTTAGGATTAGGGGACGGGTGAGGGTCAGGCTTCGGGGAAGGGTTAGGGTTAGGGTTCGAGCTAGGGTTAGGGTTAGGGGACGGGGACGTTTTAGGGTCCAGGTGAGGGTACGGCAACGCTTTAGGGGGAGCGTGCATGTGAGGGCGTGGGTTAGTGTTAGCGTGCGGGTTAGGATTAGGGTACGGGTGAGGGTCACGCTTCGGGGAAGGGTTAGGGTTAGGGTTCAGGCTAGGGTTAGGGTTAGGGGACGGGGACGGTTTCGGCTCCAGGTGAGGGTACGGCAACGCTTTAGGGGGAGCGTGCGTGTGAGGGCGCGGGTTAGTGTTAGCGTACGGGTTAGGATTAGGGGACGGGTGAGGGTCAGGCTTCGGGGAAGGGTTAGGGTTAGTGTTCGGGCTAGGGTTAGGGTTAGGGGACGGGGACGGTTTAGGGTCCAGGTGAGGGTACGGCAACGCTTTAGGGGGAGCGTGCGTGTGAGGGCGCGGGTTAGTATTAGCGTACGGGTTAGGATTAGGGGACGGGTGAGGGTCAGGCTTCGCGGAAGTGTTAGGGTTAGGGTTCGGGCTAGGGTTAGGGTTAGGGGACGGGGACGGTTTACGGTCCAGGTGAGGGTACGGCAAAGCTTTAGGGGGAGCGTGCGTGTGAGGGCGCGGGTTAGTGTTAGCGTACGGGTTAGGATTAGGGGACGGGTGAGGGTCAGGCTTCGGGGAAGGGTTAGGGTTAGGGTTCGGGCTAGGGTTAGGGTTAGGGGACGGGGACGGTTTAGGGTCCAGGTGAGGGTACGGCAACGCTTTAGGGGGAGTGTGCGTGTGAGGGCGTGGGTTAGTGTTAGCGTACGGGTTAGGATTAGGGGACGGGTGAGGCTCAGGCTTCGGGGAAGGGTTAGGGTTAGGGTTCGGCTAGGGTTAGGGTTAGGGGACGGGGACGGTTTAGGGTCCAGGTGAGGGTACGGCAACGCTTTAGGGGGAGCGTGCGTGTGAGGGCGCGGGTTAGTGTTAGCGTATGGGTAAGGATTAGGGGACGGGTGAGGGTCAGGCTTCGGGGAAGGGTTAGGGTTAGGGTTCGGGCTAGGGTTAGGGTTAGGGGACGGGGACGGTTTAGGGTCTAGGTGAGGGTACGGCAACGCTTTAGGGGGAGCGTGCGTGTGAGGGCGCGGGTTAGTGTTAGCGTACGGGTTAGGATTAGGGGACGGGTGAGGGTCAGGCTTCGGGGAAGGGTTAGGGTTATGGTTCGGGCTAGGGTTAGGGTTAGGGGACGGGGACTGTTTAGGGTCCAGGTGAGGGTACGGCAACGCTTTAGGGGGAGCGTGCGTGTGAGGGCGCGGGTTAGTGTTAGCGTACGGTTTAGGATTAGGGGACGGGTGAGGGTCAGGCTTCGGGGAAGGGTTAGGGTTAGGGTTCGGGCTAGGGTTAGGGTTAGGTGACGGGGACGGTTTAGGGTCCAGGTGAGGGTACGGCAACGCTTTAGGGGGAGTGTGCGTGTGAGGGCGCGGGTTAGTGTTAGCGTACGGGTTAGGATTAGGGGACGGTTGAGGGTCAGGCTTCATGGAAGGGTTAGGGTTACGGTTCGGGCTAGGGTTAGGGTTAGGGGACGGGGACGGTTTAGGGTCCAGGTGAGGGTACGGCAACGCTATAGGGGGAGCGTGCGTGTAAGGGCGCGGGTTAGTGTTAGCGTACGGGTTAGGATTAGGGGACGGGTGAGGGTCAGGCTTCGGGGAAGGGTTAGGGTTAGGGTTCGGGCTAGGGTTAGGTTTAGGGGACGGGGACGGTTTAGGGTCCAGGTGAGGGTACGGCAACGCTTTAGGGGGAGCGTGCGTGTGAGGGCGCGGGTTAGTGTTAGCGTACGGGTTAGGATTAGGGGACGGGTGAGGGTCAGGCTTCGGGGAAGGGTTAGGGTTAGGGTTCGGGCTAGGGTTAGGGTTAGGGGACGGGGACCGTTTAGGGTCCAGGTGAGGGTACGGCAACGCTTTAGGGGGAGCGTGCGTGTGAGGGCGCGGGTTAGTGTTAGCGTACGTGTTAGGATTAGGGAACGGGTGAGGGTCAGGCTTCGGGGAAGGGTTAGGGTTAGGGTTCGGGCTAGGGTTAGGGTTAGGGGACGGGGACGGTTTAGGGTCCAGGTGAGGGTACGGCAACGCTTTAGAGGGAGCGTGCGTGTGAGGGCGCGGGTTATTGTTAGCGTACGTGTTAGGATTAGGGGACGGGTGAGGGTCAGGCTTCGGGGAAGAGTTAGGGTTAGGGTTCGGGTTAGGGTTAGGGGACGGGGACGGTTTAGGGTCCAGGTGAGGATACGGCAACGCTTAAGGGGGAGCGTGCGTGTGAGGGCGCGGGTGAGTGATAGCGTACGGTTTAGATTTAGGGGACGGGTGAGGGTCAGGCTTCGGGGAAGGGTTAGGGTTAGGGTTCGGGCTAGGGTTAGGGTTAGGGGACGGGGATGGTTTAGGGTCCAGGTGAGGGTACGGCAACGCTTTAGGGGGAGCGTGCGTGTGAGGGCGCGGGTCAGTGTTAGCGTACGGGTTAGGATTAGGGGACGGGTGAGGGTCAGGCTTCGGGGAAGGGTTAGGGTTAGGGTTCGGGCTAGGGTTAGGGGACGGGGACGGGGACGATTTAGGGTCCAGGTGAGGGTACGGCAACGCTTTAGGGGGAGCGTGCGTGTCAGGGCGTGGGTTAGTGTCAGCGTACGGGTTAGGATTAGGGAACGGGTGAGGGTCAGGCTTCGGGGAAGTGTTAGGGTTAGGGTTCGGGCTTGGGTTAGGGTTAGGGGACGGGGACGGTTTAGGGTCTAGGTGAGGGTACGGCAACCCTTTAGGGGGAGCGTGCGTGTGAGGGCGCGGGTTAGTGTTAGCGTACGGGTTAGGATTAGGGGACGGGTGAGGGTCAGGCTTCGGGGAAGGGTTAGGGTTAGGGTTCGGGCTAGGGTTAGGGTTAGGGGACGGGGACGGTTTAGGGTCCAGGTGAGGGTACGGCAACGCTTTAGGGGGAGCGTGCGTGTGAGGGCGCGGGTTAGTGTTAGCGTACGGGTTAGGATTAGGGGACGGGTGAGGGTCAGGCTTCGAGGGAGTGTTAGGGTTAGGGTTCGGGCTAGGGTTAGGGTTAGGGGACGGGGACGGTTTAGGGTCCAGGTGAGGGTACGGCAACGCTTTAGGGGGAGCGTGCGTGTGAGGGCGCGGGTTAGTGTTAGCGTACGGGTTAGGATTAGGGGATGGGTGAGGGTCAGGCTTCGGGGAAGGGTTAGGGTTATGGTTCGGGCTAGGGTTAGGGTTAGGGGACGGGGATGGTTTAGGGTCCAGGTGAGGGTACGGCAGCGCTTTAGAGGGAGCGTGCGTGTGAGGGCGCGGGTTATTGTTAGCGTACGTGTTAGGATTAGGGGACGGGTGAGGGTCAGGCTTCGGGGAAGGGTTAGGGTTAGGGTTCGGGCTAGGGTTAGGGTTAGGGGACGGGGACGGTTAAGGGTCCAGGTGAGGATACGGCAACGCTTAAGGGGGAGCGTGCGTGTGAGGGCACGGGTGAGTGATAGCGTACGGGTTAGGATTAGGGGACGGGTGAGGGTCAGGCTTCGGGAAAGGGTTAGGGTTAGGGTTCGGGCTAGGTTTAGGGTTAGGGGTCGGGGATGGTTTAGGGTCCAGGTGAGGGTACGGCAACGCTTTAGGGGGAGCGTGCGTGTGAGGGCGCGGGTTAGTGTTACCGTACGGGTTAGGATTAGGGGACGGGTGAGGGTCAGGCTTCGGGGAAGGGTTAGGGTTAGGGTTTGGGCTAGGGTTAGGGTTAGGGGACGGGGACGGTTTATGGTCCAGGTGAGGGTACGGCAACGCTTTAGAGGGAGCGTGCGTGTGAGGGCGCGGGTTAGTGTTAGCGTACGGGTTAGGATTAGGGGACGGGTGAGGGTCAGGCTTCGGGGAAGTGTTAGGGTTAGGGTTTGGGCTAGGGTTAGGGTTAGGGGACGGGGACGGTTTACGGTCCAGGTGAGGGTACGGCAACGCTTAAGGGGGAGCGTGCGTGTGAGGGCGTGGGTGAGTGACAGCGTACGGGTTAGGATTAGGGGACGGGTGAGGCTGAGGCTTCGGGGAAGGGTTAGGGTTAGGGTTCGGGCTAGGGTTAGGGTTAGGGGACGGGGACGGTTTAGGGTCCAGGTGAGCGTACGGCAACGCTTTAGGGGGAGCGTGCGTGTGAGGGCGCGGGTTAGTGTTAGCGTATGGGTTAGGATTAGGGGACGGGTGAGTGTCAGGCTTCGGGGAAGAGTTAGGGTTAGGGTTCGGGCTAGGGTTAGGATTACGGGACGGGGAGGGTTTAGGGTCCAGGTGAGGGTACGGCAACCCTTTAGAGGGAGCGTGCATGTGAGGGCGCGCGTTAGGGTTAGCGTACGGCTTAGGATTAGGGGACGGGTGAGGGTCAGGCTTCGGGGAAGGGTTAGGGTTAGGGTTCGGGCTAGGGTTAGGGTTAGGGGACGGGGACGGTTTAGGGTCCAGGTGAGGGTACGGCAACGCTTTAGGGGGAGCGTGCGTGTGAGGGCGCGCGTTAGTGTTAGCGTACGGGTTAGGAGTAGGGGACGGGTGAGGGTCAGGCTTCGGGGAAGTGTTAGGGTTAGGGTTCGGGCTAGGGTTAGGGTTAGGGGACAGCGACGGTTTAGGGTCCAGGTGAGGGTACGGCAACGCTTTAGGGGGAGCGTGCGTGTGAGGGCGTGGGTTAGTGTTAGCGTACGGGTTAGGATTAGGGGACGTGTGAGTGTCAGGCTTCGGGGAAGGGTTAGGGTTAGGGTTCGGGCTAGGGTTAGGGGACGGGGACGGTTTAGGGTCCAGGTGAGGGTACGGGAACCCTTTAGGGGGAGCGTGCATGTGAGGGCGCGGGTTAGTGTTAGCGTAAGGGTTACGATTAGGGGACGGGTGAGGGTTAGGCTTCGGGGAGGATTAGGGTTACGGTTCGGGCTAGGGTTAGGGTTAGGGGACGGGGACGGTTTACGGTCCAGGTGATGGTACGGCAACGCTTTAGGGGGAGCGTGCGTGTGAGGGCGCGGGTTAGTGTTAGCGTACGGGTTAGGATTAGGGGACGGGTGAGGGTCAGGCTTCGGGGAAGGGTTAGGGTTAGGGTTCGGGCTAGGGTTAGGGTTAGGGGACGGGGACGGTTTAGGGTCCAGGTGAGTGTACGGCAACGCTTTAGGGGGAGCATGCGTGTGAGGGCGCGGCTTAGTGTTAGCGTACGGGTTAGGATTAGGGGACGGGTGAGGGTCAGGTTTCGGGGAAGGGTTAGGGTTAGGGTTCGGGCTAGGGTTAGGGTTAGGGGACGGGGACGGTTTCGGGTCCAGGTGAGGGTACGGCAACGCTTTAGGGGGAGCGTGCGTGTGAGGGTGCGGGTTAGTGTTAGCGTACGGGTTAGGATTAGGGGACGGGTGAGGGTCAGGCTTCGGGGAAGGGTTAGGGTTAGGGTTCGGGCTAGGGTTAGGGGATGGGGATGGGGACGGTTTAGGGTCCAGGTGAGGGTACGGCAACGCTTTAGGGGGAGCGTGCGTGTGAGGGCGCGGGTTAGTGTTAGCGTACGGGTTAGGATTAGGGGACAGGTGAGGGTCAGGCTTCGGGGAAGGGTTAGGGTTAGGGTTCGGGCTAGGGTTAGGGTTAGGGGACGGGGACGGTTTAGGGTCCAGGTGAGGGTACGGCAACGCTTTAGTGGGAGCGTACGTGTGAGGGCGCGGGTTAGTGTTAGCGTACGGGTTAGGAATAGGGGACGGGTGAGGGTCAGGCTTCGGGGAAGGGTTAGGGTTAGGGTTCAGGCTAGGGTTAGGGTTAGGGGACGGGGACGGTTTCGGCTCCAGGTGAGGGTATGGCAACACTTTAGGGGGACCGTGCGTGTGAGGGCGCGGGTTAGTGTTAGCGTACGGGTTAGGATTAGGGGACGGATGAGGGTCAGGCTTCGGGGAAGGGTTAGGGTTAGGGTTCGGGCTAGGGTTAGGGTTAGGGGACGGGGACGGTTTAGGGTCCAGGTGAGGGTTCAGCAACGCTTTAGGGGGAGTGTGCGTGTGAGGGCGCGGGTTAGTGTTAGCGTACGGGTTAGGATTAGGGGACGGGTGAGGGTCAGGCTTCGGGGAAGTGTTAGGGTTAGGGTTCGGGCTAGGGTTAGGGTTAGGGGACGGGGACGGTTTAGGGTCCAGGTGAGGGTACGGCAACGCTTTAGGGGGAGCGTGCGTGTGAGGGCGCGGGTTAGTGTTAGCGTACGGGTTAGGATTAGGGGACGGGTGAGGGTCAGGCTTCATGGAAGGGTTAGGGTTACGGTTCGGGCTAGGGTTAGGGTTAGGGGACGGGGACGGTTTAGGGTCCAGGTGAGGGTACGGCAACGCTTTAGGGGGAGTGTGCGTGTGAGGGCGCGGGTTAGTGTTAGCGTACGGGTTAGGAGTAGGGGACGGGTGAGGGTCAGGCTTCGGGGAAGTGTTAGGGTTAGGGTTCGGGCTAGGGTTAGGGTTAGGGGAAGGGGACGGTTTAGGGTCCAGGTGAGGGTATGGCAACGCTTTAGGGGGAGCGTGCGTGTGAGGGCGCGGGTTAGTGTTAGCGTACGGGTTAGGATTAGGGGACGGGTGAGGGTCAGGCTTCGGTGAAGGGTTAGGGGTAGGGTTCGGGCTAGGGTTAGGGTTAGGGGACGGGGACGGTTTAGGGTCCAGGTGAGGGTACGGCAACGCTTTAGGGGGAGCGTGCGTGTGAGCGCGCGGGTTAGTGTTAGCGTACGGGTTAGGATTAGGGGACGGGTGACGGTCAGGCTTCGGGGAAGGGTTAGGGTTAGGGTTCGGGCTAGGGTTAGGGTTAGGGGACGGGGACGGTTTAGGGTCCAGGTGAGGGAACGGCAACGCTTTAGGGGGAGCGTGCGTGTGAGGGCGCGGGTTAGTGTTAGCGTACGGGTTAGGATTAGGGGACGGGTGAGGGTCAGGCTTCGGGGAAGGGTTAGGGTTAGGGTTCGGTCTAGGGTTAGGGTTAGGGGACGGGGACGGTTTAGGGTCAAGGTGAGGGTACTGCAACGCTTTAGTAGGAGCGTGCGTGTGAGGGCGCGGGTTATTGTTAGCGTACGGGTTAGGATTAGGGGACGGGTGAGGGTCAGGCTTCGGGGAAGGGTTAGGGTTAGGGTTCGGGCTGGGGTTAGGGTTAGGGGACGGGGACGGTTTAGGGTCCAGGTGAGGGTACGGCAACGCTTTAGGGGGAGCGTGCGTGTGAGCGCGCGGGTTAGTGTTAGCGTACGGGTTAGGATTAGGGGACGGGTGAGGGTCAGGCTTCGGGGAAGGGTTAGGGTTAGGGTTCGGGCTAGGGTTAGGGTTAGGGGACGGGGACGGTTTAGGGTCCAGGTGAGGGTACGGCAACGCTTTAGGGGGAGCGTGCGTGTGAGGGCGTGGGTTAGTGTTAGCGTACGGGTTAGGATTAGGGGACGGGTGAGTGTCAGGCTTCGGGGAAGGGTTAGGTTTAGGGTTCGGGCTAGGGTTAGGGTTAGGTGATGGGGACGGTTTAGGGTCCAGGTGAGGGTACGGCAACGCTTTAGGGGGAGCGTGCGTGTGGGGGCAGGGGTTAGTGTTAGGGTACGGGTTAGGATTAGGGGACGGGTGAGGGTCAGGCTTCGGGGAAGGGTTAGGGTTAGGGTTCGGGCTAGGGTTAGGGTTAGGGGACGGGGACGGTTTAGGGTCCAGGTGAGGGTACGGCAACGCTTTAGGGGGAGCGTGCGTGTGAGCGCGCGGGTTAGTGTTAGCGTACGGGTTAGGATTAGGGGACGGGTGAGGGTCAGGCTTCGGGGAAGGGTTAGGGTTAGGGTTCGGGCTAGGGTTAGGGTTAGTGGACGGGGACGGTTTAGGGTCCAGGTGAGGGTACGGCAACGCTTTAGAGGGAGCGTGCGTGTGAGGGCGCGGGTTATTGTTAGCGTACGTGTTAGGATTAGGGGACGGGTGAGGATCAGGCTTCGGGGAAGGGTTAGGGTTAGGGTTCGGGCTAGGGTTAGGGTTAGGGGACGGGGACGGTTTAGGGTTCAGGTGAGGATACGGCAACGCTTAAGGGGGAGCGTGCGTGTGAGGGCGCGGGTGAGTGATAGCGTACGGGTTAGGATTAGGGGACGGGTGAGGGTCAGGCTTCAGGGAAGGGTTAGGGTTAGGGTTCAGGCTAGGTTTAGGGTTAGGGGACGGGGATGGTTTAGGGTCCAGGTGAGGGTACGGCAACGCTTTAGCGGGAGAGTGCGTGTGAGGGCGCGGGTTAGTGTTAGCGTACGGGTTAGGATTAGGGGAAGGGTGAGGGTCAGGCTTCGGGGAAGGGTTAGGGTTAGGGTTCTGGCTAGGGTAAGGGTTAGGGGACGGGGACGGTTTAGGGTCCAGGTGAGGGTACGGCAACGCTTTAGGGGGAGCGTGCGTGTGACGGCGCGGGTTAGTGTTAGCGTACAGGTTAGGATTAGGGGACGGGTGAGGGTCAGGCTTCGGGGAAGGGTTAGGGTTAGGGTTCGGGCTAGGGTTAGGGTTAGGGGACGGGGACGGTTTAGGGTCCAGGTGCGGGTACGGCAACCCTTTAGGGGGAGCGTGCGTGTGAGGGCGCGGGTTAGTGTTAGCGTACGGGTTAGGATTAGGGGACGGGTGAGGGTCAGGCTTCGGGGAAGGGTTAGGGTTACGGTTCGGGCTAGGGTTAGGGTTAGGGGACGGGGACGGTTTAGGGTCCAGGTGAGGGTACGGCAACGCTTTAGGGGGAGTGTGCGTGTGAGGGCGTGGGTTAGTGTTAGCGTACGGGTTAGGATTAGGGGACGGGTGAGGGTCAGGCTTCGGGGAAGGGTTAGGGTTAGGGTTCGGGCTAGGGTTAGGGTTAAGGGACGGGGACGGTTTAGGGTCCAGGTGAGGGTACGGCAACGCTTTAGGGGGAGCGTGCGTGTGAGGGCGCGGGTTAGTGTTAGCGTACGGGTTAGGATTAGGGGACGCGTGAGGGTCAGGCTTCGGGGAAGGGTTAGGGTTAGGGTTCGGGCTAGGGTTAGGGTTAGGGGACGGGGACGGTTTCGGGTCCAGGTGAGGGTACGGCAACCCTTTAGGGGGAGCGTGCGTGTGAGGGCTCGGGTTAGTGTTAGCGTACGGGTTAGGATTAGGGGACGGGTGAGGGTCAGGCTTCGGGGAAGGGTTAGGGTTAGGGTTCGGGCTAGGGTTAGGGTTAGGGGATGGGGACGGTTTAGGGTCCAGGTGAGGGTACGGCAACGCTTTAGGGGGAGCGGGCGTGTGAGGGCGCGGGTTAGTGTTAGCGTACGGGTTAGGATTAGGGGACGGGTGAGGGTCAGGCTTCGGGGAAGGGTTAGGGTTAGGGTTCGGGCTAGGGTTAGGCTTAGGGGATGGGGACGGTTTAGGGTCCAGGTGAGGGTACGGCAACGCTTTAGTGGGAGCGTGCGTGTGAGGGCGCGGGTTAGTGTTAGCGTACGGGTTAGGATTAGGGGACGGGTGAGGGTCAGGCTTCGGGGAAGGGTTAGGGTTAGGGTTCGGGTTAGGGTTAGGGTTCGGTCTAGGGTTAGGGTTCGGGGACGGGGACGGTTTAGGGTCCAGGTGAGGGTACGGCAACTCTTTAGGGGGAGCGTGCGTGTGAGGGTGCGGGTTAGTGTTAGCGTACGGGTTAGGATTAGGGGACGGGTGAGGGTCAGGCTTCGGGGAAGGGTTAGGGTTAGGGTTCGGGCTAGGGTTAGGGTTAGGGGACGGGGACGGTTTCGGGTCCAGGTGAGGGTACGGCAACGCTTTAGGGGGAGCGTGCGTGTGAGGGCGCGGGTTAGTGTTAGCGTACGGGTTAGGATTAGGGGACGGGTGAGGGTCAGGCTTCGGGGAAGGGTTAGGGTTAGGGTTCGGGCTAGGGTTAGGGTTAGGGGACGGGGACGGTTTACGGTCCAGGTGAGGGTACGGCAACGCTTTAGGGGGAGCGTGCGTGTGAGGGCACGGGTTAGTGTTAGCGTACGGGTTAGGATTAGGGGACGGGTGAGGGTCAGGCTTCGGGGAAGTGTTAGGGTTAGGGTTCGGGCTAGGGTTAGGGTTAGGGGACGGGGACGGTTTAGGGTCCAGGTGAGGGTACGGCAACGCTTTAGGGGGAGCGTGCGTGTGAGGGCGCGGGTTAGTGTTAGCGTACGGTTTAGGATTAGGGGACGGGTGAGGGTCAGGCTTCGGGGAAGGGTTAGGGTTAGGGTTCGGCTAGGGTTAGGGTTAGGGGACGGGGACGGGTTAGGGTCCAGGTGAGGGTACGGCAACGCTTTAGGGGGAGCGTCCATGTGAGGGCGCGGGTTACTGTTAGCGTACGGGTTAGGATTAGGGGACGGGTGAGGGTCAGGCTTCGGGGAAGGGTCAGGGTTATGGTTCGGGCTAGGGTTAGGGTTAGGGGACGGGGACGGTTTAGGGTCCAGGTGAGGGTACGGCAACGCTTTAGGGGGAGCGTGCGTGTGAGGGCGTGGGTTAGTGTTAGCGTACGGGTTAGGATTAGGGGACGGGTGAGGGTCAGGCTTCGGGGAAGTGTTAGGGTTAGGGTTCGGGCTAGGGTTAGGCTTAGGGGATGGGGACGGTTTAGGGTCCAGGTGAGGGTACGGCAACGCTTTCGTGGGAGCGTGCGTGTGAGGGCGCGGGTTAGTGTTAGCGTACGGGTTAGGATTAGGGGACGGGTGAGGGTCAGGCTTCGGGGAAGGGTTAGGGTTAGGGTTCGGGCTAGGGTTAGGGTTCGGGGACGGGGACGGTTTAGGGTCCAGGTGAGGGTACGGCAACGCTTTAGGGGGAGCGTGCGTGTGAGGGTGCGGGTTAGTGTTAGCGTACGGGTTAGGATTAGGGGACGGGTGAGGGTCAGGCTTCGGGGAAGGGTTAGGGTTAGGGTTCGGGCTAGGGTTAGGGTTAGGGGACGGGGACGGTTTCGGGTCCAGGTGAGGGTATGGCAACGCTTTAGGGGGAGCGTGTGTGTGAGGGCGCGGGTTAGTGTTAGCGTACGGGTTAGGATTAGGGGACGGGTGAGGGTCAGGCTTCGGGGAAGGGTTAGGGTTAGGGTTCGGGCTAGGGTTAGGTTTAGGGGACGGGGACGGTTTAGGGTCCAGGTGAGGGTACGGAAACGCTTTAGGGGGAGCGTGCGTGTTAGGGCGCGGGTTAGTGTTAGCGTACGGGTTAGGATTAGGGGACGGGTGAGGGTCAGGCTTCGGGGAAGGGTTAGGGTTAGGTTTCAGGCTAGGGTTAGGGTTAGGGGACGGGGACGGTTTCGGCTCCAGGTGAGGGTACGGCAACGCTTTTGGGGGAGCGTGCGTGTGAGGGCGCAGGTTAGTGTTAGCGTACGGGTTAGGATTAGGGGACGGGTGAGGGTCAGGCTTCGGGGAAGGGTTAGGGTTAGGGTTCGGGCTAGGGTTAGGGTTAGGGGACGGGGACGGTTTAGGGTCCAGGTGAGGGTACGGCAACGCTTTAGTGGGAGCGTGCGTGTGAGGGCACGGGTTAGTGTTAGCGTACGGGTTAGGATTAGGGGACGGGTGAGGGTCAGGCTTCGGGGAAGGGTTAGGGTTAGGGTTCGGGCTAGGGTTAGGGTTCGGGGACGGGGACGGTTTAGGGTCCAGGTGAGGGTACGGCAACGCTTTAGGGGGAGCGTGCGTGTGAGGGCGCGGGTTAGTGTTAGCATACGGGTTAGGATTAGGGGACGGGTGAGGGTCAGGCTTCGGGGAAGGGTTAGGGTTAGGGTTCGGGCTAGGGTTAGGGTTAGGGGACGGGGACGGTTTACGGTCCAGGTGAGGGTACGGCAACGCTTTAGGGGGAGCGTGCGTGTGAGGGCACGGTTTAGTGTTAGCGTACGGGTTAGGATTAGGGGACGGGTGAGGGTCAGGCTTCGGGGAAGTGTTAGGGTTAGGGTTCGGGCTAGGGTTAGGGTTAGGGGACGGGGACGGTTTAGGGTCCAGGTGAGGGTACGGCAACGCTTTAGGGGGAGCGTGCGTGTGAGGGCGCGGGTTAGTGTTAGCGTACGGTTTAGGATTAGGGGACGGGTGAGGGTCAGGCTTCGGGGAAGGGTTAGGGTTAGGGTTCGGCTAGGGTTAGGGTTAGGGGACGGGGACGGTTTAGGGTCCAGGTGAGGGTACGGCAACGCTTTAGGGGGAGCGTGCGTGTGAGGGCGCGGGTTAGTGTTAGCGTACGGGTTAGGATTAGGGGACGGGTGAGGGTCAGGCTTCGGGGAAGGGTTAGGGTTAGGGTTCGGGCTAGGGTTAGGGTTAGGGGACGGGGACGGTTTAGGGTCCAGTTGAGGGTTCGGCAACGCTTTAGGGGGAGCGTGCGTGTTAGGGCGTGGGTTAGTGTTAGCGTACGGGTTAGGATTAGGGGACGGGTGAGGGTCAGGCTTCGGGGAAGTGTTAGGGTTAGGGTTCGGGCTAGGGTTAGGGTTAGGGGACGGGGACGGTTTAGGGTCCAGGTGAGGGTACGGCAACCCTTTAGGGGGAGCGTGCGTGTGAGGGCACGGGTTAGTGTTAGCGTACGGGTTAGGATTAGGGGACGGGTGAGGGTCAGGCTTCATGGAAGGATTAGGGTTCCGGTTCGGGCTAGGGTTAGGGTTAGGGGACGGGGACGGTTTAGGGTCCAGGTGAGGGTACGGCAACGCTTTAGGGGGAGTGTGCGTGTGAGGGCGCGGGTTAGTGTTAGCGTACGGGTTAGGATTAGGGGACGGGTGAGGGTCAGGCTTCGGGGAAGGGTTAGGGTTAGGGTTCGGGCTAGGGTTAGGGTTAGGGGAAGGGGACGGTTTAGGGTCCAGGTGAGGGTACGGCAACGCTTTAGGGGGAGCGTGCGTGTGAGGGCGCGGGTTAGTGTTAGCGTACGGGTTAGGATTAGGGGACGGGTGAGGGTCAGGCTTCGGGGAAGGGTTAGGGTTAGGGTTCGGGCTAGGGTTAGGGTTAGGGGACGGGGACGGTTTAGGGTCCAGGTGAGGGTACGGCAACGCTTTAGGGGGAGCGTGCGTGTGAGCGCGCGGGTTAGTGTTAGCGTACGGGTTAGGATTAGGGGACGGGTGAGGGTCAGGCTTCGGGAAAGGGTTAGGGTTAGGGTTCGGGCTAGGGTTAGGGTTAGGGGACGGGGACGGTTTAGGGTCCAGGTGAGGGTACGGCAACGCTTTAGGGGGAGCGTGCGTGTGAGGGCGTGGGTTAGTGTTAGCGTACGGGTTAGGATTAGGGGACGGGTGAGTGTCAGGCTTCGGGGAAGTGTTAGGTTTAGTGTTCGGGCTAGGGTTAGGGTTAGGGGATGGGGACGGTTTAGGGTCCACGTGAGGGTACGGCAACCCTTTAGGGGGAGCGTGCATGTGAGGGCGCGGGTTAGTGTTAGCGTACGGGTTAAGATTAGGGGACGGGTGAGGGTCAGGCTTCGGGGAAGGGTTAGGGTTAGGGTTCGGGCTAGGGTTAGGGTTAGGGGACGGGGACGGTTTAGGGTCCAGGTGAGGGTACGGCAACGCTTTAGGGGGAGCGTGCGTGTGGGGGCGCGGGTTAGTGTTAGGGTACGGGTTAGGATTAGGGGACGGGTGAGGGTCAGGCTTCGGGGAAGGGTTAGGGTTAGGGTTCGGGCTAGGGTTAGGGTTAGGGGACGGGGACGGTTTAGGGTCCAGGTGAGGGTACGGCAACGCTTTAGGGGGAGCGTGCGTGTGAGCGCGCGGGTTAGTGTTAGCGTACGGGTTAGGATTAGGGGACAGGTGAGGATCAGGCTTCGGGGAAGTGTTAGGGTTAGGGTTCGGGCTAGGGTTAGGGTTAGGGGACGGGGACGGTTTAGGGTTCAGGTGAGGATACGGCAACGCTTAAGGGGGAGCGTGCGTGTGAGGGCGCGGGTGAGTGATAGCGTACGGGTTAGGATTAGGGGACGGGTGAGGGTCAGGCTTCAGGGAAGGGTTAGGGTTAGGGTTCAGGCTAGGTTTAGGGTTAGGGGACGGGGATGGTTTAGGGTCCAGGTGAGGGTACGGCAACGCTTTAGCGGGAGAGTGCGTGTGAGGGCGCGGGTTAGTGTTAGCGTACGGGTTAGGATTAGGGGAAGGGTGAGGGTCAGGCTTCGGGGAAGGGTTAGGGTTAGGGTTCTGGCTAGGGTAAGGGTTAGGGGACGGGGACGGTTTAGGGTCCAGGTGAGGGTACGGCAACGCTTTAGGGAGAGCGTGCGTGTGACGGCGCGGGTTAGTGTTAGCGTACAGGTTAGGATTAGGGGACGGGTGAGGGTCAGGCTTCGGGGAAGGGTTAGGGTTAGGGTTCGGGATAGGGTTAGGGTTAGGGGACGGGGAAGGTTTAGGGTCCAGGTGAGGGTACGGCAACGCTTTAGGGGGAGCGTGCGTGTGAGGGCGCGGGTTAGTGTTAGCGTACGGGTTAGGATTAGGGGACGGGTGAGGGTCAGGCTTCGGGGAAGGGTTAGGGTTAGGGTTCGAGCTAGGGTTTGGGTTAGGGGACGGGGACGGTTTAGGGTCCAGGTGAGAGTACGGCAACGCTTTAGGGGGAGCGTGCATGTGAGGGCGTGGGTTAGTGTTAGCGTGAGGGTTAGGATTAGGGTACGGATGAGGGTCAGGCTTCCGGGAAGTGTTAGGGTTAGGGTTCGGGCTAGGGTTAGGGTTAGGGGACGGGGCCGGTTTCGGGTCCAGGTGAGGGTACGGTAACGCTTTAGGGGGAGCGTGCGTGTGAGGGCGCGGGTTAGTGTTAGCGTACGGGTTAGGATTAGGGGACGGGTGAGGGTCAGGCTTCGGGGAAGGGTTAGGGTTAGGGTTCAGGCTAGGGTTAGGGTTAGGGGACGGGGACGGTTTCGGCTCCAGGTGAGGGTACGGCAACGCTTTAGGGGGAGCGTGCGTGTGAGGGCGCGGGTTAGTGTTAGCGTACGGGTTAGGATTAGGGGACGGGTGAGGCTCAGGCTTCGGGGAAGGGTTAGGGTTAGGGTTCGGGCTAGGGTTAGGGTTAGGGGACGGGGACGGTTTAGGGTCCAGGTGAGGGTACGGCAACGCTTTAGGGGGAGCGTGCGTGTGAGGGTGCGGGTTAGTGTTAGCGTACGGGTTAGGATTAGGGGACGGGTGAGGGTCAGGCTTCGGGGAAGTGTTAGGGTTAGGGTTCGGGCTAGGGTTCGGGTTAGGGGACGGGGACGGTTTCGGGTCCAGGTGAGGGTATGGCAACGCTTTAGGGGGAGCGTGCGTGTGAGGGCGCGGGTTAGTGTTAGCGTACGGGTTAGGATTAGGGGACGGGTGAGGGTCATGCTTCGGGGAAGGGTTAGGGTTAGGGTTCGGGCTAGGGTTAGGTTTAGGGGACGGGGACGGATTAGGGTCCAGGTGAGGGTACGGCAACGCTTTAGGGGGAGCGTGCGTGTTAGGGCGCGGGTTAGTGTTAGCGTACGGGTTAGGATTAGGGGACGGGTGAGGGTCAGGCTTCGGGGAAGGGTTAGGGTTAGGGTTCAGGCTAGGGTTAGGGTTAGGGGACGGGGACGGTTTCGGCTCCAGGTGAGGGTACGGCAACACTTTAGGTGGAGCGTGCGTGTGAGGGCGCGGGTTAGTGTTAGCGTACGGGTTAGGATTAGGGGACGGGTGAGGATCAGGCTTCGGGGAAGGGTTAGGGTTAGGGTTCAGGCTAGGGTTAGCGTTAGGGGACGGGGACGGTTTAGGGTCCAGGTGAGGGTACGGCAACGCTTTAGTGGGAGCGTGCGTGTGAGGGCGCGGGTTAGTGTTAGCGTACGGGTTAGGATTAGGGGACGGGTGAGGGTCAGGCTTCGGGGAAGGGTTAGGGTTAGGGTTCGGGCTAGGGTTATGGTTCGGGGACGGGGACGGTTTAGGGTCCAGGTGAGGGTACGGCAACGTTTTAGGGGGAGCGTGCGTGTGAGGGTGCGGGTTAGTGTTAGCGTACGGGTTAGGATTAGGGGACGGGTGAGGGTCAGGCTTCGGGGAAGGGTTAGGGTTAGGGTTCGGGCTAGGGTTAGGGTTAGGGGACGGGGACGGTTTCGGGTCCAGGTGAGGGTACGGCAACGCTTTAGGGGGAGCGTGCGTGTGAGGGCGCGGGTTAGTGTTAGCGTACGGGTTAGGATTAGGGGACGGGTGAGGGTCAGGCTTCGGGGAAGGGTTAGGGTTAGGGTTCGGGCTAGGGTTAGATTTAGGGGACGAGGACGGTTTAGGGTCCAGGTGAGGGTACGGCAACGCTTTAGGGGGAGCGTGCGTGTGAGGGCGCGGGGTAGTGTTAGCGTAAGGGTTAGGATTAGGGGACGGGTGAGGGTCAGGCTTTGGGGAAGGGTTAGGGTTAGGGTTCAGGCTAGCGTTAGGGTTAGGGGACGGGGACGGTTTCGGCTCCAGGTGAGGGTACGGCAACGCTTTAGGGGGAGCGTGCGTGTGAGGGCGCGGGTTAGTGTTAGCGTACGGGTTAGGATTAGGGGACGGGTGAGGGTCAGGCTTCGGGGAAGGGTTAGGGTTAGGGTTCGGGCTAGGGTTAGGGTTAGGGGACGGGGACGGTTTCGGGTCCAGGTGAGGGTACGGCAACGCTTTAGGGGGAGCGTGCGTGTGAGGGCGCGGGTTAGTGTTAGCGTACGGGTTAGGATTAGGGGACGGGTGAGGGTCAGGCTTCGGGGAAGGGTTAGGGTTAGGGTTCGGGCTAGGGTTAGGGTTCGGGGACGGGGATGGTTTAGGGTCCAGGTGAGGGTACGGCAACGCTTTAGGGGGAGCGTGCGTGTGAGGGTGCGGGTTAGTGTTAGCGTACGGGTTAGGATTAGGGGACGGTTGAGGATCAGGCTTCGGGGAAGGGTTAGGGTTAGGGTTCGGCTATGGTTAGGGTTAGGGGACGGGGACGGTTTCGGGTCCAGGTGAGGGTACGGCAACGCTTTAGGGGGAGCGTGCGTGTGAGGGCGCGGGTTAGTGTTAGCGTACGGGTTAGGATTAGGGGACGGGTGAGGGTCAGGCTTCGGGGAAGGGTTAGGGTTAGGGTTCGGGCTAGGGTTAGGTTTAGGGGACGGGGACGGTTTAGGGTCCAGGTGAGGGTACGGTAACGCTTTAGGGGGAGCGTGCGTGTGAGGGCACGGGTTAGTGTTAGCGTAAGGGTTAGGATTAGGGGACGGGTGAGGGTCAGGCTTCGGGGAAGGGTTAGGGTTAGGGTTCAGGCTAGGGTTAGGGTTAGGGGACGGGGACGGTTTCGGCTCCAGGTGAGGGTACGGCAACGCTTTAGGGGGAGCGTGCGTGTGAGGGCACGGGTTAGTGTTAGCGTACGGGTTAGGATTAGGGGCCGGTTCAGGGTCAGGCTTCGGGGAAGGGTTAGGGTTAGGGTTCGGGCTAGGGTTAGGGTTAGGGGACGGGGACGGTTTAGAGTCCAGGTGAGGGTACGGCAACGCTTTAGGGGGAGCGTGCGTGTGAGGGCGCGGGTTAGTGTTAGCGTACGGGTTAGGATTAGGGGACGGGTGAGGGTCAGGCTTCGGGGAAGGGTTAGGGTTAGGGTTCCGGCTAGGGTTAGGGTTAGGGGACGGGGACGGTTTAGGGTCCAGGTGAGGGTACGGCAACGCTTTAGGGGGAGTGTGCGTGTGAGGGCGCGGGTTAGTGTTAGCGTATGGGTTAGGATTAGGGGACGGTTGAGGGTCAGGCTTCATGGAAGGGTTAGGGTTACGGTTCGGGCTAGGGTTAGGGTAGGGGACGGGGACGGTTTAGGGTCCAGGTGAGGGTACGGCAACGCTTTAGAGGGAGCGTGCGTGTGAGGGCACGGGTTAGTGTTAGCGTACGGGTTAGGATTAGGGGACGGGTGAGGGTCAGGCTTCGGGGAAGGGTTAGGGTTAGGGTTCGGGCTAGGGTTAGGGTTAGGGGACGGGGACGGTTTAGGGTCCAGGTGAGGGTACGGCAACGCTTTAGGGGGAGCATGCGTGTGAGGGCACGGGTTAGTGTTAGCGTACGGGTTAGGATTAGGGGACGGGTGAGGGTCAGGCTTCGGGGAAGGGTTAGGGTTAGGGTTCGGGCTAGGGTTAGGGTTAGGGGACGGGGACGGTTTAGGGTCCAGGTGAGGGTACGGAAACGCTTTAGGGTGAGAATGCGTGTGAGTGCGCGGCTTAGTGTTAGCGTACGGGTTAGGATTAGGGGACGAGTGAGGGTCAGGTTTCGGGGAAGGGTTAGGGTTAGGGTTCGGGCTAGGGTTAGGGTTAGGGGACGGGGACGGTTTCGGCTCCAGGTGAGGGTACGGCAACGCTTTAGGGGGAGCGTGCGTGTGAGGGCGCGGGTTAGTGTTAGCGTACGGGTTAGGATTAGGGGCCGGTTCAGGGTCAGGCTTCGGGGAATGGTTAGGGTTAGGGTTCGGGCTAGGGTTAGGGTTAGGGGACGGGGACGGTTTAGGGTCCAGGTGAGGGTACGGCAACGCTTTAGGGGGAGCGTGCGTGTGAGGGCGCGGGATAGTGTTAGCGTGCGGGTTAGGATTAGGGGACGGGTGAGGGTCAGGCTTCTGGGAAGGGTTAGGGTTAGGGTTCGGGCTAGGGTTAGGGTTAGGGGACGGGGATGGTTTAGGGTCCAGGTGAGGGTACGGCAACGCTTTAGGGGGAGCGTGCGTGTGAGGGCGCGGGTTAGTGTTAGCGTACGGGTTAGGATTAGGGGACGGGTGAGGGTCAGGCTTCGGGGAAGGGTTAGGGTTAGGGTTCGGCTAGGGTTAGGGTTAGGGGACGGGGACGGTTTCGGGTCCAGGTGAGGGTACGGCAACGCTTTAGGGGGAGCGTGCGTGTGAGGGCGCGGGTTAGTGTTAGCGTACGGGTTAGGATTAGGAGACGGGTGAGGGTCAGGCTTCTGGGAAGGGTTAGGGTTAGGGTTCGGGCTAGGGTTAGGTTTAGGGAATGGGGACGGTTTAGGGTCCAGGTGAGGGTACGGCAACGCTTTAGGGGGAGCGTGCGTGTGAGGGCGCGGGTTAGTGTTAGCGTAAGTGTTAGGATTAGGGGACGGGTGAGGGTCAGGCTTCGGGGAAGGGTTAGGGTTAGGGTTCAGGCTAGGGTTAGGGTTAGGGGACGGGGACAGTTTCGGCTCCAGGTGAGGGTACGGCAACGCTTTAGGGGGAGCGTGCGTGTGAGGGCGCGGGTTAGTGTTAGCGTACGGGTTAGGATTATGGGCCGGTTCAGGGTCAGGCTTCGGGGAAGTGTTAGGGTTAGGGTTCGGGCTAGGGTTAGGGTTAGGGGACGGGGACGGTTTAGGGTCCAGGTGAGGGTACGGCAACGCTTTAGGGGGAGCGTGCGTGTGAGGGCGCGGGATAGTGTTAGCGTGCGGGTTAGGATTAGGGGACGGGTGAGGGTCAGGCTTCTGGGAAGGGTTAGGGTTAGGGTTCGGGCTAGGGTTAGGGTTAGGGGACGGGGACGGTTTAGGGTCCAGGTGAGGGTACGGCAACGCTTTAGGGGGAGCGTGCGTGTGAGGGCGCGGGTTAGTGTTAGCGTACGGGTTAGGATTAGGGGACGGGTGAGGGTCAGGCTTCGGGGAAGGGTTAGGGTTAGGGTTCAGGCTAGGGTTAGGGTTAGGGGACGGGGACGGTTTCGGCTCCAGGTGAGGGTACGGCAACGCTTTAGGGGGAGCGTGCGTGTCAGGGCGCGGGTTAGTGTTAGCGTATGGGTTAGGATTAGGTGACGGGTGAGGGTCAGGCTTCGGGGAAGGGTTAGTGTTAGTGTTCGGGCTAGGGTTAGGGTTAGGGGATGGGGACGGTTTCGGGTCCAGGTGAGGGTACGGCAACGCTTTAGGGGGAGCGTGCGTGTGAGGGCGCGGGTTAGTATTAGCGTACGGGTTAGGATTAGGGGACGGGTGAGGGTCAGGCTTTGCGGAAGGGTTAGGGTTAGGGTTCCGGCTAGGGTTAGGGTTAGGGGACGGGGACGGTTTACGGTCCAGGTGAGGGTACGGCAAAGCTTTAGGGGGAGCGTGCGTGTGAGGGTGCGGGTTAGTGTTAGCGTACGGGTTAGGATTAGGGGACGGGTGAGGGTCAGGCTTCGGGGAAGGGTTAGGGTTATGGTTCGGGCTAGGGTTAGGGTTAGGGGACGGGGACTGTTTAGGGTCCAGGTGAGGGTACGGCAACGCTTTAGGGGGAGCGTGCGTGTGAGGGCGCGGGTTAGTGTTAGCGTACGGGTTAGGATTAGGGGACGGGTGAGGGTCAGGCTTCGGGGAAGGGTTAGGGTTAGGGTTCGGGCTAGGGTTAGGGTTAGGGGACGGGGACGGTTTAGGGTCCAGGTGAGGGTACGGCAACGCTTTAGGGGGAGTGTGCGTGTGAGGGCGCGGGTTAGTGTTAGCGTACGGGTTAGGATTAGGGGACGGTTGAGGGTCAGTCTTCATGGAAGGGTTAGGGTTACGGTTCGGGCTAGGGTTAGGGTTAGGGGACGGGGACGGTTTAGGGTCCAGGTGAGGGTACGGCAACGCTTTAGAGGGAGCGTGCGTGTGAGGGCGCGGGTCAGTGTTAGCGTACGGGTTAGGATTAGGGGACGGGTGAGGGTCAGGCTTCGGGGAAGGGTTAGGGTTAGGGTTCGGGCTAGGGTTAGGGTTAGGGGACGGGGACGGTTTAGGGTCCAGGTGAGGGTACGGCAACGATTTAGGGGGAGCGTGCGTGTGAGGGCGCGGGTTAGTGTTAGCGTACGGGTTAGGATTAGGGGACGGGTGAGGGTCAGACTTCGGGGAAGGGTTAGGGTTAGGGTTCGGGCTAGGGTTAGGGTTAGGGGACGGGGACGGTTTAGGGTCCAGGTGAGGGTACGGCAACGCTTTAGGGGGAGAATGCGTGTGAGTGCGCGGCTTAGTGTTAGCGTACGGGTTAGGATTAGGGGACGGGTGAGGGTCAGGTTTCGGGGAAGGGTTAGGGTTAGGGTTCGGGCTAGGGTTAGGGTTAGGGGACGGGGACGGTTTAGGGCCCAGGTGATGGTACGGCAACGCTTTAGGGGGAGCATGCGTGTGAGGGTGCGGGTTAGTGTTAGCGTACGGGTTAGGATTAGGGGACGGGTGAGGGTCAGGCTTCGGGGAAGGGTTAGGGTTAGGGTTCGGGCTAGGGTTAGGGTTAGGGGATGGGGACGGTTTAGGGTCCAGGTGAGGGTACGGCAACGCTTTAGGGGGAGCGTGCGTGTGAGGGCACGGGTTAGTGTTAGCGTACGGGTTAGGATTAGGGGACGGGTGAGGGTCAGGCTTCGGGGAAGGGTTAGGGTTAGGGTTCGGGCTAGGGTTAGGGTTAGGGGACGGGGATGGTTTAGGGACCAGGTGAGGGTACGGCAACGCTTTAGTGGGAGCGTGCGTGTGAGGGCGCGGGTTAGTGTTAGCGTACGGGTTAGGATTAGGGGACGGGTGAGGGTCAGGCTTCGGGGAAGGGTTAGGGTTATGGTTCGGGCTAGGGTTAGGGTTAGGGGACGGGGACGGTTTAGGGTCCAGGTGAGGGTATGGCAACGCTTTAGGGGGAAGCGTGCGTGTGAGGTCGCGGGTTAGTGTTAGCATACGGGTTAGGATTAGGGGACGGGTGAGGGTCAGGCTTCGGGGAAGGGTTAGGGTTAGGGTTCGGGCTAGGGTTAGGGTTAGGGGACGGGGACGGTTTAGGGTCCAGGTGAGGGTACGGCAATGCTTTAGAGGGAGCGTGCGTGTGAGGGCGCGGGTTATTGTTAGTGTACGTGTTAGGATTAGGGGACGGGTGAGGGGCAGGCTTCGGAGAAGTCTTAGGGTTAGGGTTCGGGCTAGGATTAGGGTTAGGGGACGGGGACGGTTTCGGGTTCAGGTGAGGATACGGCAACGCTTAAGGGGGAGCGTGCGTGTGAGGGCGCGGGTGAGTGATAGCGTACGGGTTAGGATTAGGGGACGGGTGAGGGTCAGGCTTCAGGGAAGGGTTAGGGTTAGGGTTCAGGCTAGGGTTAGGGTTAGGGGACGGGGATGGTTTAGGGTCCAGGTGAGGGTACGGCAACGCTTTAGTGGGAGAGTGCGTGTGAGGGCGCGGGTTAGTGTTAGCGTACGGGTTAGGATTAGGGGAAGGGTGAGGGTCAGGCTTCGGGGAAGTGTTAGGGTTAGGGTTCTGGCTAGGGTCAGGGTTAGGGGACGGGGATTGTTTAGGGTCCAGGTGAGGGTACGGCAACGCTTTAGGGGGAGCGTGCGTGTGAAGGCGCGGGTTAGTGTTAGCGTACAGGTTAGGATTAGGGGACGGGTGAGGGTCAGGCTTCGGGGAAGGGTTAAGTTTAGGGTTCGGGCTAGGGTTATCTTTAGGGGACGGGGACGGTTTAGGGTCCAGGTGAGGGTACGGCAACCCTTTAGGGGGAGCGTGCGTGTGAGGGCTTGGGTTAGTGTTAGCGTACGGGTTAGGATTAGGGGACGGGTGAGGGTCAGGCTTCAGGGAAGGGTTAGGGTTACGGTTCGGGCTAGGGTTAGGGTTAGGGGACGGGGACGGTTTAGGGTCCAGGTGAGGGTACGGCAACGCTTTAGGGGGAGTGTGCGTGTGAGGGCGCGGGTTAGTGTTAGCGTATGGGTTAGGATTAGGGGATGGGTGAGGGTCAGGCTTCGGGGAAGTGTTAGGGTTAGGGTTCGGGCTAGGGTTAGGGTTAGGGGACGGGGACGGTTTAGGGTCCAGGTGAGGGTACGGCAACGCTTTAGGGGGAGCGTGCGTGTGAGGGCGCGGGTTAGTGTTAGCGTACGGGTTAGGATTAGGGGACGGGTGAGGGTCAGTCTTCGGGGAAGGGTTAGGGTTATGATTCGGGCTAGGGTTAGGGTTAGGGGACGGGGACGGTTTAGGGTCCAGGTGAGGGTACGGCAACGCTTTAGGGGGAGCGTGCGTGTGAGGGCGCGGGTTAGTGTTAGCGTACGGGTTAGGATTAGGGGACGGGTGAGGGTCAGGCTTCGGGGAAGTGTTAGGGTTACGGTTCGGGCTAGGTTTGGGTTAGGGGACGGGGACGGTTTACGGTCCAGGTGAGGGTACGGCAACGCTTTAGGGGGAGCGTGCGTGTGAGGGCGCGGGTTAGTGTTAGCGTACGGGTTAGGATTAGGGGACGGTTGAGGGTCAGGCTTCGGGGAAGTGTTAGGGTTATGATTCGGGCTAGGGTTAGGGTTAGGGGACGGGGACGGTTTAGGGTCCAGGTGAGGGTACGGAAACGCTTTAGGGGGAGCGTGCGTGTGAGGGCGCGGGTTAGTGTTAGCGTACGGGTTAGGATTAGGGGACGGGTGAGGGTCAGGCTTCGGGGAAGTGTTAGGGTTACGGTTCGGGCTAGGTTTGGGTTAGGGGACGGGGACGGTTTACGGTCCAGGTGAGGGTACGGCAACGCTTTAGGGGGAGCGTGCGTGTGAGGGCGCGGGTTAATGTTAGCGTACGGGTTAGGATTAGGGGACGGGTGAGGGTCAGGCTTCGGGGAAGGGTTAGGGTTAGGGTTCGGGCTAGGGTTAGGGTTAGGGGTCGGGGACAGTTTAGGGTCCAGGTGAGGGTACGGCAACGCTTTAGGGGGAGCGTGCGTGTGAGGGCGCGGGTTAGTGTTAGCGTACGGGTTAGGATTAGGGGACGGGTGAGGATCAGGCTTCGGGGAAGGGTTAGGGTTAGGGTTCGGGCTAGGGTTAGGGTTAGGGGACGGGGACGGTTTAGGGTCCAGGTGAGGGAATGGCAACGCTTTAGGTGGAGTGTGCATGTGAGGGCGTGTCTTAGTTTTAGCGTACGGGTTAGGATTAGGGGACGGGTGAGGGTCAGGCTTCGGGGAAGGTTTAGGGTTAGGGTTCGGGCTAGGGTTAGGGTTAGGGGTCGGGGACGGTTTAGGGTCCAGGTGAGGGTACGGCAACGCTTTAGGGGGAGCGTGCGTGTGAGGGCGCGGGTTAGTTTTAGCGTACGGGTTAGGATTAGGGGCCGGTTCAGGGTCAGGCTTCGGGGAAGGGTTAGGGTTAGGGTTCGGGCTAGGGTTAGGGGACGGGGACGGGGACGGTTTAGGGTCCAGGTGAGGGTACGGCAACGCTTTAGGGGGAGCGTGCGTGTGAGGGCGCGGGTTAGTGTTAGCGTACGGGTTAGGATTAGGGGACGGGTGAGGGTCAGGCTTCGGGGAAGTGTTAGGGTTAGGGTTCGGGCTAGGGTTAGGGTTACGGGAAGGGGACGGTTTACGGTCCAGGTGAGGGTACGGCAACGCTTTAGGGGGAGCGTGCGTGTGAGGGCGTGGGTTAGTGTTAGCGTACGGGTTAGGATTAGGGGACGGGTGAGGGTCAGGCTTCGGGGAAGGGTTAGGGTTAGGGTTCGGGCTAGGGTTAGGGTTAGGGGATGGGGACGGTTTAGGGTCCAGGTGAGGATACGGCAACGCTTTAGGGGGAGCGTGCGTGTGAGGGCGCGGGTTACTGTTAGCGTACGGGTTAGGAGTAGGGGACGGGTGAGGGTCAGGCTTCGGGGAAGTGTAAGGGTTAGGGTTCAGGCTAGGGTTAGGGTTAGGGGACGGGGACGGTTTAGGGTCCAGGGGAGTGTACGACAATGCTTTAGGGGGAGCGTACATGTGAGCGCATGGGTCAGTGTTATCGTACGGGTTAGATTTAGGGGACGGGTGAGGGTCAGGCTTCGGGGAAGGTTTAGGGTTAGGGTTGAGGCTAGGGTTAGGGTTAGGGGACGGGGACGGTATAGGGTCCAGGGGCGGGTACAACAACGCTTTAGGGGGAGCGTACGTGTGAGGGCGTGTGTTAGTTTTCACGTACGGGTTAGGATTAGGGGAAGGGTGAAGGTCAGGCTTCGGGGAAGGGTTAGGGCTAGGGTTCGGGCTAGGTTTACGGTTAGGGGACGGGGACGGTGTAGGATCCAGGGGAGTGTACGACAATGCTTTAGGGGGAGCGTACGTGTGAGGGCGCGGGTTAGTGTTAGCATACTGTTTAGGATTAGGGGACGGGTGAGGGTCCGGCTTCGGGGAAGGGTTAGGGTTAGGGTTCGGGCTAGGGTTAGGTTTAGGGGACGGGGACGGTTTAGGGTCCATGAGAGGGTACGGCATCTATTTGGGGGAGCGTAGGTGTGAGGGTGCGGGTTAGTGTTCGCTTACGGGTTAGGATTAGGGGACGGGTGGTAGTCAGGCTTCGGGGAAGTGTTAGGGTTAGGGTTCGGGCTAGGGTTAGGGTTAGGGGACGGGGACGGTTTAGGGTCCAGGGGAGTGTACGACAATGCTTTAGGGGGAGCGTACGTGTGAGGGCGTGGGTTAGTGTTAGCGTACGGGTTGGGATTAGGGGACGGGTGAGGGTCAGGCTTCGGGGAAGGGTTAGGGTTAGGGTTCGTGCTAGGGTTAGGGTTAGGGCATGGGGACGGTTTAGTGTCCACGGGAGGGTACGGCAACGCTTTAGGGGGAGGGTACGTGTGAGGGCGTGGGTTAGTGTTAGCGTACGGGTTAGGATTAGGGGACGTGTGAGGGTCAGGCTTCGGGGAAGGTTTAGGGTTAGGGTTCGGGCTAGGGTTAGGGTAAGGGGACAGGGACGGTTTAGGGTCCAGGGGATGGTACGACAATGCTTAAGGGGGAGCGTACGTTTGAGGGCCCGGGTTAGTGTTAGCGTACGGGTTAGGATTAGGGGACGGGTGAGGGGAAGTCTTCGGGGAAGTGTTAGGTTTAGGGTTCGGGCTAGGGTTAGGGTTAGGGGACGGGGACGGTTTAGGGTCAGGTGAGTGTACGACAACAGTTTAGGGGGAGCGTACGTTTGAGGGCATGGGTTAGTGTTAGCGTACGGGTTAGGATTAGGGGACGGGTGAGGGTCAGGCTTCGGGGAAGGGTTAGGGTTAGGGTTCGGGCTAGGGTTAGGGTTAGGGGACGGGGACGGTTTAGGGTCCAGGTGAGGGTACGGCAACGCTTTAGGGGGAGTGTGCGTGTGAGGGCGCGGGTTAGTGTTAGCGTACGGGTTAGGATTAGGGGACGGTTGAGGGTCAGGCTTCATGGAAGGGTTAGGGTTACGGTTCGGGCTAGGGTTAGGGTTAGGGGACGGGGACGGTTTAGGGTCCAGGTGAGGGTACGGCAACGCTTTAGAGGGAGCGTGCGTGTGAGGGCGCGGGTCAGTGTTAGCGTACGGGTTAGGATTAGGGGACGGGTGAGGGTCAGGCTTCGGGGAAGGGTTAGGGTTAGGGTTCGGGCTAGGGTTAGGGTTAGGGGACGGGGACGGTTTAGGGTCCAGGTGAGGGTACGGCAACGCTTTAGGGGGAGCGTGCGTGTGAGGGCGCGGGTTAGTGTTAGCGTACGGGTTAGGATTAGGGGACGGGTGAGGGTCAGACTTCGGGGAAGGGTTAGGGTTAGGGTTCGGGCTAGGGTTAGGGTTAGGGGACGGGGACGGTTTAGGGTCCAGGTGAGGGTACGGCAACGCTTTAGGGGGAGAATGCGTGTGAGTGTGCGGCTTAGTGTTAGCGTACGGGTTAGGATTAGGGGACGGGTGAGGGTCAGGTTTCGGGGAAGGGTTAGGGTTAGGGTTCGGGCTAGGGTTAGGGTTAGGGGACGGGGACGGTTTAGGGCCCAGGTGATGGTACGGCAACGCTTTAGGGGGAGCATGCGTGTGAGGGTGCGGGTTAGTGTTAGCGTACGGGTTAGGATTAGGGGACGGGTGAGGGTCAGGCTTCGGGGAAGGGTTAGGGTTAGGGTTCGGGCTAGGGTTAGGGTTAGGGGATGGGGACGGTTTAGGGTCCAGGTGAGGGTACGGCAACGCTTTAGGGGGAGCGTGCGTGTGAGGGCACGGGTTAGTGTTAGCGTACGGGTTAGGATTAGGGGACGGGTGAGGGTCAGGCTTCGGGGAAGGGTTAGGGTTAGGGTTCGGGCTAGGGTTAGGGTTAGGGGACGGGGATGGTTTAGGGACCAGGTGAGGGTACGGCAACGCTTTAGTGGGAGCGTGCGTGTGAGGGCGCGGGTTAGTGTTAGCGTACGGGTTAGGATTAGGGGACGGGTGAGGGTCAGGCTTCGGGGAAGCGTTAGGGTTATGGTTCGGGCTAGGGTTAGGGTTAGGGGACGGGGACGGTTTAGGGTCCAGGTGAGGGTATGGCAACGCTTTAGGGGGAAGCGTGCGTGTGAGGTCGCGGGTTAGTGTTAGCGTACGGGTTAGGATTAGGGGACGGGTGAGGGTCAGGTTTCGGGGAAGGGTTAGGGTTAGGGTTCGGGCTAGGGTTAGGGTTAGGGGACGGGGACGGTTTAGGGTCCAGGTGAGGGTACGGCAATGCTTTAGAGGGAGCGTGCGTGTGAGGGCGCGGGTTATTGTTAGTGTACGTGTTAGGATTAGGGGACGGGTGAGGGGCAGGCTTCGGAGAAGTCTTAGGGTTAGGGTTCGGGCTAGGATTAGGGTTAGGGGACGGGGACGGTTTCGGGTTCAGGTGAGGATACGGCAACGCTTAAGGGGGAGCGTGCGTGTGAGGGCGCGGGTGAGTGATAGCGTACGGGTTAGGATTAGGGGACGGGTGAGGGTCAGGCTTCAGGGAAGGGTTAGGGTTAGGGTTCAGGCTAGGGTTAGGGTTAGGGGACGGGGATGGGTTAGGGTCCAGGTGAGGGTACGGCAACGCTTTAGTGGGAGAGTGCGTGTGAGGGCGCGGGTTAGTGTTAGCGTACGGGTTAGGATTAGGGGAAGGGTGAGGGTCAGGCTTCGGGGAAGTGTTAGGGTTAGGGTTCTGGCTAGGGTCAGGGTTAGGGGACGGGGATGGTTTAGGGTCCAGGTGAGGGTACGGCAACGCTTTAGGGGGAGCGTGCGTGTGAGGGCGCGGGTTAGTGTTAGCGTACGGGTTAGGATTAGGGGACGGGTGAGGGTCAGGCTTCGGGGAAGGGTTAAGTTTAGGGTTCGGGCTAGGGTTATGTTTAGGGGACGGGGACGGTTTAGGGTCCAGGTGAGGGTACGGCAACCCTTTAGGGGGAGCGTGCGTGTGAGGGCTTGGGTTAGTGTTAGCGTACGGGTTAGGATTAGGGGACGGGTGAGGGTCAGGCTTCAGGGAAGGGTTAGGGTTACGGTTCGGGCTAGGGTTAGGGTTAGGGGACGGGGACGGTTTAGGGTCCAGGTGAGGGTACGGCAACGCTTTAGGGGGAGTGTGCGTGTGAGGGCGCGGGTTAGTGTTAGCGTATGGGTTAGGATTAGGGGATGGGTGAGGGTCAGGCTTCGGGGAAGTGTTAGGGTTATGGTTCGGGCTAGGGTTAGGGTTAGGGGACGGGGACGGTTTAGGGTCCAGGTGAGGGTACGGCAACGCTTTAGGGGGAGCGTGCGTGTGAGGGCGCGGGTTAGTGTTAGCGTACGGGTTAGGATTAGGGGACGGGTGAGGGTCAGTCTTCGGGGAAGGGTTAGGGTTATGATTCGGGCTAGGGTTAGGGTTAGGGGACGGGGACGGTTTAGGGTCCAGGTGAGGGTACGGCAACGCTTTAGGGGGAGCGTGCGTGTGAGGGCGCGGGTTAGTGTTAGCGTACGGGTTAGGATTAGGGGACGGGTGAGGGTCAGGCTTCGGGGAAGTGTTAGGGTTACGGTTCGGGCTAGGTTAGGGTTAGGGGACGGGGACGGTTTACGGTCCAGGTGAGGGTACGGCAACGCTTTAGGGGGAGCGTGCGTGTGAGGGCGCGGGTTAGTGTTAGCGTACGGGTTAGGATTAGGGGACGGGTGAGGGTCAGGCTTCGGGGAAGTGTTAGGGTTACGGTTCGGGCTAGGTTTGGGTTAGGGGACGGGGACGGTTTACGGTCCAGGTGAGGGTACGGCAACGCTTTAGGGGGAGCGTGCGTGTGAGGGCGCGGGTTAATGTTAGCGTACGGGTTAGGATTAGGGGACGGGTGAGGGTCAGGCTTCGGGGAAGGGTTAGGGTTAGGGTTCGGGCTAGGGTTAGGGTTAGGGGTCGGGGACAGTTTAGGGTCCAGGTGAGGGTACGGCAACGCTTTAGGGGGAGCGTGCGTGTGAGGGCGCGGGTTAGTGTTAGCGTACGGGTTAGGATTAGGGGACGGGTGAGGATCAGGCTTCGGGGAAGGGTTAGGGTTAGGGTTCGGGCTAGGGTTAGGGTTAGGGGACGGGGACGGTTTAGGGTCCAGGTGAGGGAATGGCAACGCTTTAGGGGGAGTGTGCATGTGAGGGCGTGTCTTAGTGTTAGCGTACGGGTTAGGATTAGGGGACGGGTGAGGGTCAGGCTTCGGGGAAGGGTTAGGGTTAGGGTTCGGGCTAGGGTTAGGGGACGGGGACGGGGACGGTTTAGGGTCCAGGTGAGGGTACGGCAACGCTTTAGGGGGAGCGTGCGTGTGAGGGCGCGGGTTAGTGTTAGCGTACGGGTTAGGATTAGGGGACGGGTGAGGGTCAGGCTTCGGGGAAGGGTTAGGGTTAGGGTTCGGGCTAGGGTTAGGGTTACGGGAAGGGGACGGTTTACGGTCCAGGTGAGGGTACGGCAACGCTTTAGGGGGAGCGTGCGTGTGAGGGCGTGGGTTAGTGTTAGCGTACGGGTTAGGATTAGGGGACGGGTGAGGGTCAGGCTTCGGGGAAGGGTTAGGGTTAGGGTTCGGGCTAGGGTTAGTGTTAGGGGACGGGGATGGTTTAGGGTCCAGGTGAGGGTACCACAACGGTTTAGGGGGAGCGTACATGTGAGGGCACGGTTTAGTGTTAGCATATGTGTTAGGATTAGGGGACGGGTGAGGGGAAGGCTTCGGGGAATGGTTAGGTTTAGGTTTCGGGATAGGGTTAGGGTTAGGGGACGGGGACGGTTCAGGGTCCAGGTGAGGTTACGACAACGGTTCACGGGGAGCGTACGTGTGAGGGCACGGGTTAGTGTTAGTGTACGGGTTCGGATTAGGGGACGGGTGAGGGGAGGGCTTCGGAGAAGTGTTAGGGTTAGGGTTCGGTCTAGGGTTAGCGTTAGGGGACAGTGACGGTTTAGGGTCCAGGTGAGGGTACGACAACGGTTTAGGGGGAGCGTACGTGTGAGGGCAATTGTTAGTGTTAGCGTACAGGTTAGGATTAGGGGACTGGTGAAAGTAAGGCTTCGGGGAAGGGTTAGGGTTAGGGTTCGGGCTAGGGTTAGGGTTAGGGGACGGGGATGGTTTAGGGTCCAGGTGAGGGTACGACAACCGTTTAGGGGGTGCGTACTTGTGAGGGCACGGGTTAGTGTTAGCAAACGGCTTAGGATTAGGGGACGGGTGAGGGGAAGGCTTCGGGGAAGAGTTAGGGTTACGGTTCGGGCTAGGGTTAGTGTTAGGGGACGGGGACTGTTTAGGGTCCAGGTGAGTGTACAACAACGTTTTAGGGGGAGCGTACGTGTGAGGGCACGGGTTATTGTTAGCGTACGGCTTAGTAATAGAGGACGGGTGAGGGGATGGCTTCGGGGAAGGTTTAGTGTTAGGGTTCGGGCTAGGGTTATTGTTAGGGGACGGGGACGGTTTAGGGTCCAGGTGAGGGTACGACAACGGTTCACGGGGAGCGTACGTGTGAGGGCATGGGTTAGTGTTAGCGTACGGGTTAGGATTATGGGACGGGTGAGGGGAAGGCTTCGGAGAAGGGTTATGTTTAGGTTTCGGGCTACGGTTAGGGTTAGGGGATGGGGACGGTTTAGGGTCCAGGTGACGGTAGGACAACGGTTCACGGGGAGCGTACGTGTGAGGGAACGTGTTAGTGTTAGTGTAACGGTTCGGATTAGGGGACGGGTGAGGGGAAGGCTTCGGAGAATGGTTAGGGTTAGGGTTCGGTCTAGGGTTAGGTGTAGGGGACGGGGACGGTTTAGGGTCCAGGTGAGGGTACGACAACTGTTTAGGGGGAGCATACGTGTGAAGGCACGGTTTATGTTAGCGTACGGGTTTGGATTAGGGGACGGGTGAGTGGAAGGCTCCAGGGAAGGTTTTGGGTTAGGGTTCCGGCTGGGTTAGGGTTACGGGATGGGGACGGTTTAGGGTCCAGGTGAGTGTATGACAACGGTTTAGGGGGAGCGTACGTGTGAGGGCATGGGTTAGTGTTGGAGTACGGGTTAGGATTAGGGGACAGATGAGGGGAAGGCTTCGGGAAATGCTTAGTGTTAGGGTTCGGGCTAGGGTTAGGGTTAGGGGACGGGGACGGTTTAGGGTCCAGGGGAGGGTACGACAACGCTTTAGGGGGAGCGTACGTGTGAGGGCACGGGTTAGTGTTAGCGTACGGGTTAGGATTAGGGGACGGGTGAGGGTCAGGCTTCGGGGAAGTGTTAGGGTTAGGGTTCGGGCTAGGGTTAGGGTTAGGGGACGGGGACGGTTTAGGGTCCAGGGGAGGGTACGGCAACGCTTTAGGGGGAGCGTACGTGTGAGGGCACGGGTTAGTGTTAGCGTACGGGTTAGGATTAGGGGACGGGTGAGGGTCAGGCTTCGGGGAAGTGTTAGGGTGAGTGTTCGGGCTAGAGTTAGGGTTAGGGGACGGGGACGGTTCAGGGTCCAGGTGAGGTTACGACAACGGTTCACGGGGAGCGTACGTGTGAGGGCACGGGTTAGTGTTAGTGTACGGGTTTGGATTAGGGGACGGGTGAGGGGAGGGCTTCGGAGAAGTGTTAGGGTTAGGGTTCGGTCTAGGGTTAGCGTTAGGGGACAGTGACGGTTTAGGGTCCAGGTGAGGGTACGACAACGGTTTAGGGGGAGCGTATGTGTGAGGGCAATTGTTAGTGTTAGCGTACAGGTTAGGATTAGGGGACTGGTGAAAGTAAGGCTTCGGGGAAGGGTTAGGGTTAGGGTTCGGGCTAGGGTTAGGGTTAGGGGACGGGGATGGTTTAGGGTCCAGGTGAGGGTACGACAACCGTTTAGGGGGTGCGTACTTGTGAGGGCACGGGTTAGTGTTAGCAAACGGCTTAGGATTAGGGGACGGGTGAGGGGAAGGCTTCGGGGAAGAGTTAGGGTTACGGTTCGGGCTAGGGTTAGTGTTAGGGGACGGGGACTGTTTAGGGTCCAGGTGAGTGTACAACAACGTTTTAAGGGGAGCGTACGTGTGAGGGCACGGGTTATTGTTAGCGTACGGCTTAGTAATAGAGGACGGGTGAGGGGATGGCTTCGGGGAAGGTTTAGTGTTAGGGTTCGGGCTAGGGTTATTGTTAGGGGACGGGGACGGTTTAGGGTCCAGGTGAGGGTACGACAACGGTTCACGGGGAGCGTACGTGTGAGGGCATGGGTTAGTGTTAGCGTACGGGTTAGGATTATGGGACGGGTGAGGGGAAGGCTTCGGAGAAGGGTTATGTTTAGGTTTCGGGCTACGGTTAGGGTTAGGGGATGGGGACGGTTTAGGGTCCAGGTGACGGTACGACAACGGTTCACGGGGAGCGTACGTGTGAGGTAACGTGTTAGTGTTAGTGTAACGGTTCGGATTAGGGGACGGGTGAGGGTAAGGCTTCGGAGAATGGTTAGGGTTAGGGTTCGGTCTAGGGTTAGGTGTAGGGGACGGGGACGGTTTAGGGTCCAGGTGAGGGTACGACAACTGTTTAGGGGGAGCATACGTGTGAAGGCACGGTTTAAATTACCGTACGGGTTTGGATTAGGGGACGGGTGAGTGGAAGGCTCCAGGGAAGGTTTTGGGTTAGGGTTCCGGCTGGGTTAGGGTTACGGGATGGGGACGGTTTAGGGTCCAGGTGAGTGTATGACAACGGTTTAGGGGGAGCGTACGTGTGAGGGCATGGGTTAGTGTTAGAGTACGGGTTAGGATTAGGGGACAGATGAGGGGAAGGCTTCGGGAAATGCTTAGTGTTAGGGTTCGGGCTAGGGTTAGGGTTAGGGGACGGGGACGGTTTAGGGTCCAGGGGAGGGTACGACAACGCTTTAGGGGGAGCGTACGTGTGAGGGCACGGGTTAGTGTTAGCGTACGGGTTAGGATTAGGGGACGGGTGAGGGTCAGGCTTCGGGGAAGTGTTAGGGTTAGGGTTCGGGCTAGGGTTAGGGTTAGGGGACGGGGACGGTTTAGGGTCCAGGGGAGGGTACGGCAACACTTTAGGGGGAGCGTACGTGTGAGGGCGCGGGTTAGTGTTAGCGTACGGGTTAGGATTAGGGGACGGGTGAGGGTCAGGCTTCGGGGAAGGGTTAGGGTTAAGGTTCGGGCTAGGGTTAGGGTTAGGGGACGGGGACGGTTTAGGGTCCATGAGAGGGTACGGCAACTATTTGGGGGAGCGTAGGTGTGAGGGTGCGGGTTAGTGTTCGCTTACGGGTTAGGATTAGGGGACGGGTGGTAGTCAGGCTTCGGGGAAGTGTTAGGGTTAGGGTTCGGGCTAGGGTTAGGGTTAGGGGACGGGGACGGTTTAGGGTCCAGGGGAGGGTACGACAATGCTTTAGGGGGAGCGTACGTGTGAGGGCGTGGGTTAGTGTTAGCGTACGGGTTGGGATTAGGGGACGGGTGAGGGTCAGGCTTCGGGGAAGGGTTAGGGTTAGGGTTCGGGCTAGGTTTAGGGTTAGGGCATGGGGACGGTTTAGTGTCCACGGGAGGGTACGGCAACGCTTTAGTGGGAAGGTACGTGTGAGGGCGCGGGTTAGTGTTAGCGTACGGGTTAGGATTAGGGGACGTGTGAGGGTCAGGCTTCGGGGAAGGTTTAGGGTTAGGGTTCGGGCTAGGGTTAGGGTAAGGGGACAGGGACGGTTTAGGGTCCAGGGGATGGTACGACAATGCTTTAGGGGGAGCGTACGTTTGAGGGCCCGGGTTAGTGTTAGCGTACGAGTTAGGATTAGGGGACGGGTGAGGGGAAGTCTTCGGGTTAGTGTTAGGTTTAGGGTTCGGGCTAGGGTTAGGGTTAGGGGACGGGGACGGTTTAGGGTCAGGTGAGTGTACGACAACAGTTTAGGGGGAGCGTACGTTTGAGGGCATGGGTTAGTGTTAGCGTACGGGTTAGGATTAGGGGACGGGTGAGGGGAAGTCTTCGGGGAAGTGTTAGGGTTAGGGTTCGGGCTAGGGTTAGGGTTAGGGCACGGGGACGCTTTAGGGTCCAGGTGAGGGTACGACAACAGTTTAACAGGAGTATACCTGTGAGGGCACGGTTTAGTGTTAGTGTACGGGTTATGATTAGGGGATGGGTGAGGGGAAGGGTTCAAGGAAGTGTTAGGGTTAGGGTTCCGGCTAGGGTTAGGGTTAGGGGACGGGGATGGTTTAGGGTCCAGGTGAGGGTACCACAACGGTTTAGGGGGAGCGTACATGTGAGGGCACGGTTTAGTGTTAGCATATGTGTTAGGATTAGGGGACGGGTGAGGGGAAGGCTTCGGGGAATGGTTAGGTTTAGGTTTCGGGATAGGGTTAGGGTTAGGGGACGGGGACGGTTCAGGGTCCAGGTGAGGTTACGACAACGGTTCACGGGGAGCGTACGTGTGAGGGCACGGGTTAGTGTTAGTGTACGGGTTCGGATTAGGGGACGGGTGAGGGGAGGGCTTCGGAGAAGTGTTAGGGTTAGGGTTCGGTCTAGGGTTAGCGTTAGGGGACAGTGACGGTTTAGGGTCCAGGTGAGGGTACGACAACGGTTTAGGGGGAGCGTACGTGTGAGGGCAATTGTTAGTGTTAGCGTACAGGTTAGGATTAGGGGACTGGTGAAAGTAAGGCTTCGGGGAAGGGTTAGGGTTAGGGTTCGGGCTAGGGTTAGGGTTAGGGGACGGGGATGGTTTAGGGTCCAGGTGAGGGTACGACAACCGTTTAGGGGGTGCGTACTTGTGAGGGCACGGGTTAGTGTTAGCAAACGGCTTAGGATTAGGGGACGGGTGAGGGGAAGGCTTCGGGGAAGAGTTAGGGTTACGGTTCGGGCTAGGGTTAGTGTTAGGGGACGGGGACTGTTTAGGGTCCAGGTGAGTGTACAACAACGTTTTAGGGGGAGCGTACGTGTGAGGGCACGGGTTATTGTTAGCGTACGGCTTAGTAATAGAGGACGGGTGAGGGGATGGCTTCGGGGAAGGTTTAGTGTTAGGGTTCGGGCTAGGGTTATTGTTAGGGGACGGGGACGGTTTAGGGTCCAGGTGAGGGTACGACAACGGTTCACGGGGAGCGTACGTGTGAGGGCATGGGTTAGTGTTAGCGTACGGGTTAGGATTATGGGACGGGTGAGGGGAAGGCTTCGGAGAAGGGTTATGTTTAGGTTTCAGGCTACGGTTAGGGTTAGGGGATGGGGACGGTTTAGGGTCCAGGGGAGGGTACGACAACGCTTTAGGGGGAGCGTACCTGTGAGGGCGTGGGTTAGTGTTCGCGTACGTGTTACGATAAGGGGACGGGTGAGGGTCAGGCTTCGGGGAAGGGTTAGGTTTAGGGTTCGGGCTAGGGTTAGTGTTAGGGGACGGGGACGGTTTAGGGTCCACGGGAGGGTACGACAATGTTTTAGGGGGAGCGTACGTGTGAGGGCGCTGGTTAGTGTTAGCGTACGGGTTAGATGTAGGGGACGGGTGAGGGTCAGACTTCGGGGAAGGGTTAGGGTTAGGGTTCAGGCTAGGGTTAGGGTTAGGGGACAGGGACGGTATAGGGTCCCGGGGCGGGTACAACAACGCTTTAGGGGGAGCGTACGTGTGAGGGCGCATGTTAGTGTTCACGTACGGGTTAGGATTAGGGGACGGGGGAGGGTCAGGCTTCGGGGAAGTATTAGGGTTAGTGTTCGGGCTAGGTTTACGGTTAGGGGACGGGGACGGTTTAGGTTCCAGGGGAGGGTATGACAACGCTGTAGGGGGAGCGTACGTGTGAGGGCGCGGGTTAGTGTTAGCGTACTGGTTAGGATTAGGGGACGGGTGAGGGTCAGGCTTCGGGGAAGGGTTAGGGTTAGGGTTCGGGCTAGGGTTAGGGTTAGGGAACGGAGACGGTTTAGGGTCCATGGGAGGGTACGGCAACGATTTGGGGGAGCGTACGTGTGAGGGCACGGGTTAGTGTTAGTGTACGGGTTAGGATTAGGGGACGGGTGGGGGTCAGGCTTCGGGGAAGGGTTAGGGTTAGGGTTCGGGCTAGGGTTAGGGTTAGGGGACGGGGACGGTTTAGGGTCCAGGGGATGGTACGACAACGCTTTAGGGGGAGCGTATGTGTGAGGGCCCGGGTTAGTGTTAGCAAATGGCTTAGGATTAGGGGACGGGTGAGGGGAAGGCTTCGGGGAAGAGTTAGGGTTACGGTTCGGGTTAGGGTTAGTGTTAGGGGACGGGGACTGTTTAGGGTGCAGGTGAGTGTACGACAACGTTTTAGGGGGAGCGTACGTGTGAGGGCTCGGGTTAGTGTTAGTGTACGGCTTAGTAATAGGGGACGGTTGAGGGGAAGGCTTCGGGGAAGGTTTAGTGTTAGGGTTCAGGCTAGGGTTATTGTTAGGGGACGGGGACGGTTTAGGGTCCAGGTGAGGGTACGACAACGGTTCACGGGGAGCGTACGTGTGAGGGCATGGGTTAGTGTTAGCGTACGCATTAGGATTATGGGACGGGTGAGGGGAAGGCTTCGGAGAAGGGTTATGTTTAGGTTTCGGGCTAGGGTTAGGGTTAGGGGACGGGGACGGTTTAGGGTCCAGGTGAGTGTACGACAACGGTTCACGGGGAGCGTACGTGTGAGGGCACGGGTTAGTGTTAGTGTAAGGGTTCGGATTAGGGGACGGGTGAGGGGAAGGCTTCCGAGAAGGGTTAGGGTTAGGGTTCGGTCTAGGGTTAGGTGTAGGGGACAGGGACGGTTTAGGGTCCAGGTGAGGGTACGACAACTGTTTAGGGGGAGCGTACGTGTGAGGGCACGGTTTTTGTTAGCGTACGGGTTTGGATTAGGGGACGGGTGAGGGGAAGGCTCCTGGAAAGGGTTAGGGTTAGGGTTCCGTCTAGGGTTAGGGTTACGGGATGGGGACGGTTTAGGGTCCAGGTGAGTGTATGACAACGGTTTAGGGGGAGCGTACGTGTGAGGGCACGGGTTAGTGTTAGAGTACGGGTTAGGATTAGGGGACAGATGAGGGGAATGCTTTGGGGAAGGCTTAGTGGTAGGGTTCGAGCTAGGGTTAGGGTTAGGGGAAGGGTACGGTTTAGGGTCCAGTTGAGGTTACGACAACGGTTTAGGGGGAGCGTACGTGTGAGGGCACAGGTTAGTGTTAGCGTACGGCTTAGTAATAGAGTACGGGTGAGGGGAAGGCTTCGGGGAAGGGTTAGGGTTAGGGTTCGGGCTAGGGTTAGGATTAGGGGACGGGGACGGTTTAGGGTCCCGGTTAGGGTACGACTACGGTTTAGGGGGAGTGTTCGTGTGAGGGCTCGAGATAGTTTTAGCATACGGGTTAGGATTAGGGGATGGGTGAGGGGAAGGCTTCAGGGAAGGGTTAGGGTTAGGGTTCGGGCTAGGGTTAAGGTTAGGGGACGGGGACGGTTTAGGGTCCAGGTCAGGTTACGACAACGGTTTGTGGGAGGGTACGTGTGAGGGCATGTGTTAGTGTTAGCGTACGGGTTAGGATTAGGGGACGTGAGAGGGGAAAGCTTCGGGGAAGGGTTAGGGTTAGTGTTCGGGCTAGGGTTAGCGTTAGGGGACGGGGAAGGTTTAGGGTCCAGGTGAGGGTACGACAACGGTTTAGGGGGAGTGTACGTGTGAGGGAATAGGTAAATGTTAGCGTACGGGTTAGGATTAGGGGACGGGTGAGGGGAAGGCTTCGGGAAAGAGTTAGGGTTAGGTTTCGGGCTAGACTTAGGGTTAGGGGACGGGGACGGTTTAAGGTCCAGGTGAGGGTACAACAACGGTTTAGGTGGAGCGTACGTGTGAGAGCACGGGTTACTGTTTGCATACGGGTTAGGATTAGGGGACGGGTGAAGGGAAGGCTCCGGGGAAGTGTTAGGGTTAGGGTTCGGGGTAAGTTTAGGGTTAGGGAACGGGGACGGTTTAGGGTCCAGGTGAGGGTATGACAACGTTTCAGGTGGAGCGTGCGTGTAAGGGCACGGGTTAGTGTTAGCGTACGGGTTAGGATTAGGGGACGTGTGAGGGGAAGGCTTCGGGGAAGGGTTAGGGTTAGGGTTCGGTCTAGGGTTAGGGGTAGGTGATGGGGACGGTTTAGGGTCCAGATGAGCGTATGACAATGGTTTAGGGGGAGCGTACGTGTGAGGGCACGGTTTAGTGTTAGCGTTCGGGTTAGGATTAGGTGACGGGTGAGGGGAAGGCTCCGGGGAAGTGTTAGAGTTAGGGTTCGGGCTAGGGTTAGGGTTAGGGTTTTAGTACGTTTTAGGGTCCAGGTGCGGGTACGAAAACGGTTTAGGGTGAGCCTACGTGTGAGGGCATGGGTTAGTGTTAGCATACGGGTTAGGACTAGGGAATGGGTTAGGGTAAGGCTTCGGGGAAGGGTTAGGGTGGATCATACTCTGGGTTCCACATGCATGTTTTAGCTGAAGGAATAATACCTTAAACCAGTAGAGTTGAGACCCGTGGAATGGGTACCATGCAATATGACTTCAAAGGGTCTTCATTTGCTCACCGAACCTCTCCAATCCTATCACTGCTACGTTTATGCCCCTGTACACACGCTTGATTCTCTTTCAGAGACATAGCAATCAATAGTTTTTAAGATACTTACTAGTCAGGTACATTCTTAGGCGTTTAATATGGGGTGTTGAGTCCATTTCGTTGAGCAAGGAGTAGCTCTTGTCTATTACATATTTGGCTTAAGGAACTTTATCTGTGCTCATTTCAATCTCTGGTTTTATGCAGCACCCCAACTCACCTTTACCCTTAAGCAAGCATAAATTGGTTTTCTAAATGTGAGACCCTGTTCTGTTTTGTAATCCAGTTCCTGTGTAGCCAAGTTTACATTCCGTGTATTAGTGATATCTTATGATGTTTCTTTTTCTCTGTGACTTATTTCAGTTAGAATCATCATACCTGAATCCACTCACTATGCTGCTCCGGGCCTGATGACATAGATTTCATTGCTGAGTGATATTGCATTGTACATAAGTACCACAACTTCTTTATCCATTTTTCTCTTACTGCAATATTGAACTTGTACCGTAAACGAGGTTCTTGTAAACAGAGCCGTCCCAAACTTTGGGGTGGCTGTGTCTTTTTGATTTTAATTTCCCTAAGCTATAGGACCATAAGTGGAAGTGCCCTAGGCTCTGTTGCTTTGTTTTTTAGATGTTTCAGGAAACACCATACACTTCTTCCGAGTGGCTGTTGGCAATTTACACCCCGTCCATCAGCATAACAAGGCTCCCAGTTCTCCATGGCCTGTCCCGCCTTTCTGGATTTTACACTCTTTTCAGATGGCCCTTTTGACCGGGGGGAAGTGAGACTTCATTGTAGTGCAGATTTCCTTTGCAAACTTGTTTGGTTGGCCAAAAAGGGCGTATGCGTTTTTACCTGAATATATTCAGGAAAAAACGCATACGCCCTTTTTGGCCAAGTGCATCATTGTCGAGGTTCTGACTTTCTTCATATGTTTTCAGTGCAATTCCAGTCTACCTCCTGAAATTGGTTTCCTGCAATTCTGCCTTGATTTCATTGCCGCTTCATAGCCTTACCTCAATATATTTTTTGAAAATAGTTGGCCTTTATAACTCTGCAGGTTTTTGACTTGCAGTGGCCCTTAGCTCCATTTTTCAGCTCTTATTTTTGTGATCTTGCCTCATAACCACAGGATTCCTTCAGGCCCTATTCTTCTTCTGGGGCACCTTGCTGTGCCTTTGGTTAATTCTTCTTACTGATGTGAAATTAGAGTGACATGTGCCCATTGAAACCGCTACAGCTAGTTTCTCACTGGTTCCCCCTATTCCCATTCATCCTCCGCACTAACTGCAGACTGTGCGATACCAGAACTTAAAGGCATTGACTCTCCATGAGGGGATGTTTTTAGTAAAGCGGCTGGAATGTCGATCCGGAGTCCCAGGAGAGGAAAAATGAGGTGCGTTTTAGAAACCTTTCCCGATCATATGGTATACCAGTCGCTGGGTTTCCCAAGCATGGTTTAGCTGTAGGAAGATTCCCTTCAACCTGGATTGTTGGGACCCTTGGAATGAGTAGCATGAAGTATTGCATTAAACTTTTGGCAGTTGCTCACCAAAGCTCACCAATCCTCTCAGCCCCAAGTGTCCAGCCTTATGTCTTATCCAGCTGTGGGTTTATATGTGGTCAATCCAGGTTGCATCACAGCCCCTGAGCAAATTTTGTAAGAATTTTTCTCTCTTTCATTGTTTCTGCGTTTTGTTTTTAAAATTTATTTCTATAATGGGGTTTAGCTCATTTTCACTGCTGTGTTTGTGCCGCTCTGCACACACTTGATTCCCTTATGGAGATATATCAATACATGGGTTTTAAGATTCTTATTACTCAGATATATTTCTCTGCGGTGTATAGGGTGTGTTGAGGCCAGTTCATTGAGCAAGGTGTAGATCTTGTCTAATACCTATTTGGTTTATTGAACGGTATCTGTGCTAATTTCAAACTCTGGTTTTATGCATCACCCCACCTCTCCTTTCCCCTTAAGCTGACATAAGTGTGTTTTCTAAATGTGAGACACTGTTCTGTTCTGTAATTCATTTCTTGTGCAGCCATATTTACCCTCCCTCTATAGGTGATATCTTATGATATGTTTCTTTTTCTGTTTGACTTATTTCAAGTAGTATTATCGGACCTAAATCCACTCTTTATCCTTCTACTAGCCTTATTACATTGATTTCATGGTGAAGAGATATTCCATTGTACATAAGTACCACATCTTCTTTATCCATTGTTCTCTTTCCTGGGATATTTAAGGTGTACTGAAGTTGAGGTTCTTGTAAACAGAGTAGCCCTAAACTGTGGTGTGCTTGTGTCTTGTTGATTTTTAGACTTCCCTAGATATACTCCCATGATTGGAAGTGTCCTATGCTCTGTAGCTCTGCTTTTTAGATGATTTAGGAACCACCATACACTTCTCCAGAGTGGCTCTCGGCAGTTCACACACTGCCCATCAGCGTATAAAGGCTCCTTGTTCTTCATGGCCTGTCCTGCATTTCTGGTTTTTACAATTTTTTAGGATGGCCCTTTTGACCGGTGGGAAATGAGACTTCTTTGTTGTGCACATTTGCATTGCTTGCTTGCTTCGTTGCCCATAAAGTGCGTATGCGTTTTTTCCTGGATATAATCAGGAAAAAACGCATACGCCCTTTTGGGCCAACTGCATCATTGTCGAAATTCTGCCACTTTTCATGTGCTTTAAAGATGAGTCCAATCTATCTCTTGAAATCTGTTTCTTGCAATTCTGTCTTGCATTCAGATCCTCTTCTTTGCCTTACCTCAACATATTTTTGGACTTTAGTTTTCATTTATAACTCTGCAGGTTTGTGAATTGCAGTGACCCTGAGCTCCATTTTTTAAGTTGCTCTTTTGTGAGCTGGCCTCAAACCCGCAGGATTGCTTCAGGCCCTATTTTGGCTCCGGCGAGGCGGGCTGAGCCTTTTTTCAATTCTTATTCTTAATGGGAAATTAGAGTTATATGTGCCCGTCCAAACCCCTATAACTATTCTCTCATTGGTTCCCCCTCTGCCCGTTCATCCTCCTCACAATTTGCAAAATGTGTGAAACAGAAGTTGAAATGTGCTGATTCTCCAAGTGGGGAGATTCTAAGTAACGTGGCTGGAATGGTGAACAGGAGCACCAGGAGAGGATAAATGAGCTGCATTTTAGACACATCTCCCGATCACATGGTGTACAGTCCTCTGGGTTTTCCATGCATGTTTTAGCTGTAGGAAGATCCCTTGAACCTGCAGATTTGGGACCCATTGAATGGGTACCAGGTAGTATTACTTTAAAGGGTGTGCATTTCCTCACCCAACCTCACATTTCTCTTAGTGCAAACAGTTTCCAGCCTTATGTCTCATCCTGCTGTGGGTCTAGATGTGTTCAATCCATGTTGCATCACCGTCCCCGAGGAAAAGTTGTAAGAGGTTTTCTCTGTCTCTCTGTCGTTTATTTTTTTCAATTTATTACTATATTGGTTACAGCTGATTTTCAAAGCTCTGTTTCTTGCTGCTGTACATCCACTTGATTCACGTACAGAGAGACATCAGTAAATTCTTTTTCAGATTCTTACCAGTCGTATATATTCTTTTCCGGTGACTTGAGTGTGCTGAGTGCAGTTCTTTTAGCTACGGTGTAGGCCTTGTTGATTATCAGTTTGGTATTTGGAATGGTATCTTTGCTAATTTCAACCTCCTGGATGATGCCTCACCCCTCCCCACCTTTCCCGTTTAGCAGCCTTATGCGTGTTTTCTACATATTTGACTATGTTTTTGTTTTGTAATTTATTTCATGTGTAGCCATTTTGGATTCCACCTTTAAGTGATATCTTATGATATGTGTCTTTTTCTTTTTGAATTATGTCACTTAGAAAGATCATATGTAACTCCTCCAGAGTTGTTACAACTGGCCATATTTCATTGATTTCCAGGCTGAATAATATTCCACTCTACCTAAGTACCACATCTCTATCCATTCTTTCCCTCCAGAGACATTTAAGTTATATCCTAGTCGGGGATCTTTTAAACAGAGAGGGGGTAAACATTGGGGTGCCTGTGTCCTCTCGATTTTTGTTTTTCCCAAGATATATGCCCATGAGTGCAAGTGCCCTATGCTCTGTAGCTCATTTTTTAGATGCTTTAGTAAACACAATACACTTCTCCAGAATGGCCGTTGGCAATATACATTTCCACTATAAGTCTCACAGGGCTCCCTCTTCTCCTTGCCCTGTCCTGCATTTCTGTTGTTTACGCTTTATGAGGATGGCTCTTCTGACTGATGCGAAGTGATATGTTTTGTAGTATTGACTTCCAGTGCCCACCTGTTTGGTTGGCTAAAAAAGTGTATGCCCTTTTCTTGAATATATACAGAAAAAAACGCATACACCCTTTTTGGCCAACTGCAATGTTGGCAATGTTCAGCTCCTTTTCTTGTGCTTAATGGCGAGTCCTTTCTACCTCCTCAAATCCCTTTCCTGCCATTCTCCCTTGCTTACAAGTCCTTTTCTCTGACTTTCCTCAAGACATTTTTCAGTGATGGATATTTTCAACTCTGCAGTTTCGTGAATTTTACTGCCCCTGAGTTCCATTGTTCAACTTGTGTTTATGGGAACTGGCCACAAAGCAGCAGGATTTCCTCAAGCCCTATACTGTTTCCATGGGCAACCCTAGCCTTTGGTCAATTCGTCTTCCTGATTGGAAATTAGAGTGACATGTGCCTGTCTGAACACCTAGGACTTGTCTCTCATTGTTCCTCATCCTTCCGCTTCATCCTCTGGACAAATTCCAAACTGTATGCAACAGGATGTTGACAGTGTTGACATCTCCAAGTGGGGAGACTGTTAGTAAAGACGCTGGAGGGGTGAACTCGAGCACCAGGAGATGAGGAGATGAGATGCCTTTTCCAAACTCTTCCCGATCAGACGGTATACCATCCTCTGGGTGTGACAGACATGTTTTAGCAGTAGGAAGAGTCCCATTCATGTAAGGAGAACACCAGGGCTTTTTCAAAATCAGTGTCTCCCCGAAACCCAAACTGGGGAATTTTTTAAGCTACGGCTACACATATGTTCATTAAGGGCCTTGGGAAGTAGGCAGAGTCCAAACTTTAGATGATTGAAGTCTTCAGGGTCAGAAGCACTCACCACCAGCTTCGCTTAGGCTACACTTTAACTGTCATTGATAGATGATGTCAATAAAAATATCTATTCTTTTTCAGATTATTTCCCCTTATAGGTTATTGCAAAATGTTGAGTGTAGTTCCCTGTGCTATACAGTAGTTCCTTGTTGATGATCTATTTTATACATAGCAGTGTGTATGTGTTAATCCCAAACTGTTAATTTATCCCTCCTCCCACCTTTCCCCTTTGGTAATAATAAATTATAAGATTTTATACTTCTCAGAAATGGGGGAGCTGAAAGAGAGGTATCATTTTCAATGGAAAAGCATTTAAAACAAGATTGAAGCTTTAACCAAGATTATTAGATGTACATCCTTGGAAAGAAATCACTTCGTTTCTCTAATATTGACCTGACAAATAAGACAAACCCTTTCACTGAACTTGCTTATAATAAAGTGATGGAAATATCAAATGGAAGTGTTAGAAACATCTTATTTTACCCGAGCCTTATACACTGTTCTATGTTAACTACAGTTTGGCTCACACATCTGTTCATTGAGGTTACAATAGTCTCAATTTCTGTTACTGATCCTCCAGAGTGGACCCCAACAAGTGTCCCCCTGCCCAGTGTCATTGGGGCCAACAGATCGAGACTGAGTTTGGTTCACAAGCAAAGGAAACTTTATATTTTGATCAGAGAATGGAGAGGTGAGAGCATGCACTACCCCGTGGGCTGTGGGCTGGGCTGCTGTGTAGAGATCCTGTCAGAGTCAGTGGGAGGGAGGCGGCGGAGCTCTCGAGGGCCGGTTTGGCTGCAGCTCAGTCTCTATATCGCGGAGTCTGCACTGGGCCCCAGGAGCTGAGGTGTCATCCCAACCATTCTGCACTAGGAAATCTGGTCTGAAGTGCCGGGTGTGGAACCTCTGCATGAGGGACCCTAGGAGCACATGAAATTAGACAAAGCACAAAGGATAAAAAAGGTTAGACTTGACTTTATTGCCCAGATTCTATTTTTATCTCCCAGGGATTTTTAATGGGCTTTGCTGGGGACAAACCCCTCCTCTGCTTTTTGTCCTGTTCCTCATTCTTGGAGTGATGAGGGTGCAGACCCTTCTTCTGTAACTGCTGAGTGCTGAGTTGGGAGCCCTCATACCCGGGGGCGAGAGTCAGAGCTTCTCCCCAGCAGCCTCCAGGTGACGTTGATTGTCCCCAGGACCCCTGCCTCCCTGCTCGTCCACCTGAGCACCAGCATTGGAAGTGTTATAGATTCTAATGACCTTTAAGGGTCCAGGAAAGAGATGTGCAGAGACGCTGTGGGGGCCGGTCTCACCCCGCCCCACATTTGTTCGGCCACCTTAGGCTGACCGTTTCTGCCAGCCTAGATGCTCTGACCAGTAGTCTGCGCTTTCTTCAATTAGGCCCCTGAATTAACGTACAAACAGCACCAGGTGTCAGAGCCCTGCCCACTCAACTCCCAGACAGTCCAGGGTCAGTGGTGATCAAGGACCATGATGGCCACTGAGTCAACAGCCTTTTGAAGTAAACAGGAGTCCAGCCGGTCTTATTGGCCACCATCATCACGGTGTCTGTAGGCTTTTCTATGGTGACAGTGTGGTATATGGTTCCCCCGCCAAGATTATTAGCTCCCCTCTGGGTGCAGTAAGTCCTGCAAGCAGTAGTCTACTCTTTTGGGACACACTCTTGTTGTTTTATGAGAGAAACTCCAGGTCAAGTGATGTTCACACGAGTCGTCATGGTGCCCTGTTGCCCCCGGTTATCTCTCTGGATGTTGGAGTTGGAGGGCCTCCTCACTCGAGGTTGGTGTGCCCACGGAGTGAACCCTGCAACTTCAGGGCATGGTTGGTGGTTAGGATCACCACGTGGGCTCCTTTTCCCTTAGGAGGGAGGTGGCCTTTTGGGCTGCTGATTTCCAGGTTTTTAGATACCGCCAGTATCTTGGCCAGATGTGGCAGTGGGCCAAGCCCCTTGGTGACCGTAGTTTATCCTACCTGGATGGCATTCTTGCATTGTTCCATATCAAGTGGTCCCAGTTTTTGCACTAATTCTCCAATGGCGATTCACCTTTCACCGGGAATGTAAAGGTCAAAGGGTTTAGCTAAATTAGGGAGTTCCAGGGCAAGGGTCTGAATTGACTGCTCTTTCCATTCTTGAAAGGCCACTTCTGGATTCTATTCAAAAGGATCATCATCTTTTCCTTTCAGTGTTTCATATAGAGGCCCAGCTAGTAGACTGTAGTTAGGGATCCAGAAGCAGCAAACCCTGGCCTCCCCAGGAACCCCTAAGCTGTCTTCTAGTTTTAGAAAGGGGTAAGGCTGAAAATGGTTTCTTCCCTTTCCTGGGATGGGCTTCTCTGACCTTCTGTGAGAATGAAGCCCAGGCAGGTCACCGCAGTCTGTGATATTTGAGCTTTTTCTTGGACAACTTCTATCCTTTATTGGCTTGGTAGTTCAGAGGCCTCCTTAGTAGGGCTGGCGATCAGAATGTCGTCTGCATATTGAAGGAGGGTTTCCTTTTCCAGAGGTAGAACTTTTAGGTCTTTAGCTAAGCTTTCCCCAAAGATGGTGTGGGAATTTTTGCACCCTTGGGGCAAGAAGGCCCGGAAGTATTGTTTTAGTTGTATGTTGAGTCCTGCCACTCACAAGCCAAAATTTCTTGTGACTCTGGGACTAATGGAATACAAAAGAAGGCATCATTGAAGACTAATACAGAATACCATGTCCTGGTGGTTGGTAGAATGACCAGCAGGGTGTAGGAATTAGGAGCAGCTGGAGGTATATCCTCGGTGGCTTCACTGACTGTCCTGACATCCTTTACCAGGTCCCCAGCAGCCCATGGGGCTCTCGTGGTCAGACCAATCCCAGAATATGGAGCTCACCCGGGCAGGTACCCCACCCCCACCCCAGCCCATGGGGCTCTCGTGGTCAGGCCCCTCCCAGGATACAGAGCTACCCTTGCAGGTACCGTGGCAGGGCTGGGCACACAGGAACCGTGCACATAGCCCTCATTACAGAGCACCCCCAGCTCACCTGTCGCTCAGAGCTGACACAGAGCACCTCAGAGCAGGACTTGAACTAACAAACAGCAGCTGCGACAGGTCTGTGACACTGGGCATCACTCCGTGAGGCCTCCCTCCACCTGGTCTTCCAGAGACTTCCACTGCACCTGGGGCACCAGGCCTCTGTCTCCAACCACCACCCACCCCTCCTCTCCCTGACTCCTGGGTTCCTCTCATTAGGAGAGGGTTTTCTTGAAGTTGTCTCCCACTCATGGGCCAGATAAAATGATTAGAAAACAAGCCAAAGCTGCAGCCCCTTGTCTATCCTGACTCTCAGGAGCCCACACCTGTTCCTTGGACCTGGCCGGTTCAGCAAGTTCCATTTTCTGCAACTGTGAGCCCCTGAGGGGTGATGATTGGCTGACCTGGGCAGCCTTACCGTGCCGGCCAGCCCTCCCCAGGTGTGCCTGGGTTGAGATCAATATAAATACCACTCCAGGCAGCAAGAGCCCCTGCAGCCGTGCCTGACGCCATTTTCTCTGCCCTGTCAGCAGTCTCGGGGCTGGGCTGGTGGGAGGGAGTGAGAGGCCACGGCTTTGTGGGTGGCCCAGTGTGAGTGGGGCTCTGCTGGACTTTCTGCAGCAGTTGCCAGGCTGCCACCTGCTAAAGAAGAGGATGTGTCACCCATACCTGCTGCTGGAATTTCTCCCTGGGCAGAGGTGAGGAAGGAAAAAAGCAGTGGGGGCAGGGACAGGACGGGTATCTCAGGCAGGGAAATGGAAATCTTCCAGAAGAGCACCCAGGGCCAGGACCATCCTGGCTGGCCTGCAGGCACCAAGTCGGCCGGCATGCTGTCACTCGTGTGGCTCTATGGCCCTTCCTCTAGGCTTTCAAGTCCTTGTATATATTCAGGTGTTTTACCTGGGACGGGTGGGAATAGTTCAGCAGCAACTGGCCTGGGGCTCAGCTCACGTTTACTCACAGATGCCTCGGCACGGTGCCCCAGCTTTGCAATGAGGACGCTTGTTGCGTGGGGGCTGCTGGCTGAATGGGAGACGATTCCCCACCACTGACCAACTTCAGAATGGTTTACAACTGGAGCAAGTGCCCTGATACGGTTTTCCTCTGTGGAACTGGTGGGTTCTGTGTTTTTTTTCTCTTTTTCGTTTTTGGTTCAAGGTAGATTTTATTCCTCTTTTTCGTATTTACAGATATAAGCATGGAAATAATTTATTCATATGAATACATGTATGTGCAGGGAATAATTGTTTTTTCTGTTTTATTTTTTAAATTTTATTTCTTTTTAATTTTGAATTTTATTTTATATTTTTATACAGCAGGTTCTTATTGGTTATCTATTTTATACATATAAATGTATACATGCCAATCCCAGTCTCTCAACTCCTCCCACCACCACCCCCCCAACAGCTTTCCCCCCTTGTTGTCCATACGTTTGTTGTCTACATCTGTTGCTCTATTTATGCCTTGCAAAATGGTTAACCTGTACAGTTTTTCTAGGTTCCACATATATGCATGAATATACAAGATTTGTTTTTCTCTTTCTGACTTACTTCACTCTGTATGACAGTCTCTAGATCCATCGACGTCTCTACAAATGACCCAATTTCATTCCTTTTCATGGCTTAGTAATATTCCATTTTATATATGTACCACTGCTTTATGCATTCGTCTGTCTGTGGGCATTTAGGTTGCTTCATTACCTCGATATTGTAAAGAGTGAGGCAATGAACATTGCGGTGAATGTCTCTTTTTGATTTATGGTTTTGTCTGGGTATATGTCCAGAACTGGGATTGCTGTATCATATGGTAATTCTACTGTTAGTTTCTTAAGAAACTCCATATTGTTCTCCATAGTGACTGTATCAATTTATATTCCCAACAATAGTGGAAGAGGGTTCCTTTTCTCCACACCCTTTCCAGCATTTTTTTTTGTAGATATTCTGATGATGCCCATTCAATCAGATGTGAGGTGATACCTCATTGTTGAGTCCATTTTGTTGAGCAAGGGGTAGGTCTTGGCTATTACATATGTGGCTTATGGAACGGTATCTGTGCTAATTTCAAACTCTGGTTTTATGCAGCACCGCTATCACCTTCCCCCTTAAGCAAGCATAAGTTGGTTTTCTAAACATGAGACCCTGTTCTGTTTTGTAATTCAGTTCATGTGTAGCCAAGTTCTCATTCCATGTATTAGTGATACCTTATGATGTTTCTTTTTCTGTGTGACTTTTTTCACTTAGAATCACCGTGCCTCAATCCACTCATTATGCTTTTACAGCCTGGTGACATAGTTTTCATTGCTGAGAGGTATTCTGTTGTACGTAAGTACCGCAACTTCTTTATGCATTATTTGCTCTCTGGCATATTTAACTTGTGCTGCAGAAGAGGTTCCTGTAAACACAGCCGTCCCAAATTTTGGGGTGGCTGTGTCTTTTTGATTTTAATTTCCCTAAGCTATAGGACCATAAGTGGAAGTGCCCTAGGCTCTGTTGCTTTGTTTTTTGGATGTTTCAGGAAACACCATACACTTCTCCCGAGTGTCTGTTGGCAATTTACATCCCGCCCATCAGCATAACAAGGCTCCCAGTTCTCCATGGCCTGTCCTGCCTTTCTGGATTTTACACTTTTTTCAGATGGCCCTTTTGACCTGGGGGAAGTGAGACTTCATTGTAGTGCAGATTTCCTTTGCAAGCTTGCTTGGTTGGCCAAAAAGGGCATATGTGTTTTTTCCTGAATATATTCAGGAAAAAACGCATACGCCCTTTTTGGCCAAGTGCATCATTGTGGACGTTCTGCCTCTTTTCCTATGCTTTCAATGCAATTCCAGTCTACCTCCTGAAATCGGTTTCCTGCAATTCTGCCCCGCTTTCAAGTCCTCATGGCAGCCTTACTTCAGTATATTTTTGGACGATAGCTGTCATTTATAACTCTGCAGGTTTGTGAATTACAGTGCCCCTGAGCTCCTTTCTTCAACTCGCTTTCTTGTGACCTGGCCACAACACCGCAGGATGGCTTCAGGCCCTAATCTGGTTCCGGCACGGCATGCTGAGCCTTTGGTTATTTCCTCTTCCTGGTGGGAAATGAGAGATAAATTTGCCCGTCCAGACACCTCCAGCTAGTCTCTCGTTGGTTCTCCTTATTCGTGTTCATCTTTCGCAGAAATTGCAAACTGGGCCAAACAGGAGGTTAAAGGCGCTGACTCTCCAAGTGGGGAGATTGTTAGTAAAGCATCTGGAATGTTGCACCCGAGTACCAGGGTACGAAAACTGAGACATATTTGAACACGTCTCCCTTTCACATGGTTGATCATACTCTGGGTTCCACATGCATGTTTTAGCTGAAGGAAGAATACCTTAAACCTGGAGAGTTGAGACCCGTGTAATGGTACCATGCAATATGACTTCAAACGGTCTTCATTTGCTCACCGAACCTCTCCAATCCTATCACTGTTGCGTTCATGCCCATGTACACACGCTTGATTCTCTTTCGGAGACATAGCAATCCATAGGTTTTAAGATACTTACTAGTCAGGTACATTCTTAGGCGTTTAATATGGGGTGTTGAGTCCATTTCGTTGAGCAAGGAGTAGCTCTTGTCTATTCCATATTTGGCTTAAGGAACTTTATCTGTGCTCATTTCAATCTCTGGTTTTATGCAGTACCCCAACTCACCTTTCCCCTTAAGCAAGCATAAGCTGGTTTTCTAAATTTGAGTCCCTGTTCTGTTTTGGAATTCAGTTCCTGTGTAGCCAAGGTTACATTCCGTGTATTAGTGATATCTTATGATGTTTCTTTTTCTGTGTGACTTATTTCAGTTAGTATCATCGTACCTGAATCCACTCATTATGCTGCTACGAGCCTGATGACATAGATTTCATTGCTGAGTGATACTGCATTGTACGTAAGTACCACAAGTTCTTTATCCATTTTTCACTTTCTGTGATATTGAACTTGTACGGTAAACGAGGTTCTTGTAAACAGAGGCGTCCCAAACTTTGGGGTGGCTGTGTCTTTTTGATTTTAATTTCCCTAAGCTATAGGACCGTAAGTGAAACTGCCCTAGGCTCTGTTGCTTTGTTCTTTAGATGTTTCAGGAAACACCATACACTTCTCCCAAGTGTCTGTTGGCAATTTACATCCCGCCCATCAGCATAAGAAGGCTCCCAGTTCTCCATGGCCTGTCCTGCCTTTCTGGATTTTACACTTTTTTCAGATGGCCCTTTTGACCGGGGGGAAGTGAGACTTCATTGTAGTGCAGATTTCCTTTGCAAGCTTGCTTGGTTGGCCAAAAAGGGCGTATGCGTTTTTTCCTGAATATATTCAGGAAAAATCGCATACGCCCTTTTTGGCCAAGTGCATCATTGTGGACGTTCTGCCTCTTTTCCTATGCTTTCAATGCAATTCCAGTCTACCTCCTGAAATCGGTTTCCAGCAATTCTGCCCCGCTTTCAAGTCCTCTTGGCAGCCTTACTTCAGTATATTTTTGGACGATAGCTGTCATTTATAACTCTGCAGGTTTGTGAATTACAGTGCCCCTGAGCTCCTTTCTTCAACTTGCTTTCTTGTGAGCTGGCCGCAACACCGCAGGATGGCTTCAGGCCCTAATCTGGTTCCGGCACGGCACGCTGAGCCTTTGGTTAATTCCTCTTCCTGGTGGGAAATGAGAGTTAAATTTGCCCGTCCAGACACCTCCAGCTAGTCTCTCATTGGTTCTCGCTATTCCTGTTCATCTTCCGCAGAAATTGCAAACTGGGCAAAACAGGAGGTTAAAGGCACTGACTCTCCAAGTCGGGAGAGTGTTAGTGAAGCGTCTGGAATGTTGCACCCGAGTACCAGGGGACCAAAACTGAGACATATTTGAACATGTTTCCCGATCACACGGTTGATCATACTCTGGTTTCCACATGCATGTTTTAGCTGAAGGAAGAATACCTTAAAACTGGAGAGTTGAGACCCGTGGAATGGATACCATGCAATATGACTTCAAAGGGTCTTCATTTGCTCACCGAACCTCTCCAATCCTATCACTGCTGCGTTATTGCCCCCGTACACGCTTGATTCTCTTTTGGAGACATAGCAATCCATAGGTTTTAAGATACTTACTAGTCAGGTACATTCTTAGGCGTTTAATATGGGGTGTTGAGTCCATTTCGTTGAGCAAGGAGTAGCTCTTGTCTATTCCATATTTGGCTTAAGGAACTTTATCTGTGCTCATTTCAATCTCTGGTTTTATGCAGCACCCCAACTCACCTTTACCCTTAAGCAAGCATAAGTTGGTTTTCTAAATTTGAGACCCTGTTCTGTTTTGGGATTCAGTTCCTGTGTAGCCAAGTTTACATTCCGTGTATTAGTGATATCTTATGATGTTTCCATTTCTGTGTGACTTATTTCAGTTAGAATCATCGTACCTGAATCCACTCATTATGCTGCTACGGGCCTGATGACATAGATTTCATTGCTGAGTGATACTGCATTGTACGTAAGTACCACAAGTTCTTTATCCATTTTTCACTTTCTGTGATATTGAACTTGTACGGTAAACGAGGTTCTTGTAAACAGAGGCATCCCAAACTTTGGGGTGGCTGTGTCTTTTTGATTTTAATTCCCCTAAGCTATAGGACGATAAGTGGAAGTGCCCTAGGCTCTGTTGCTTTGTTTTTTAGATGTTTCAGGAAACACCATACACTTCTCCCGAGTGTCTGTTGGTAATTTACATCCCGCCCATCAGCATAACAAGGCTCCCAGTTCTCCATGACCTGTCCTGCCTTTCTGGATTTTACACTTTTTTCAGATGGCCCTTTTGACCTGCGGGAAGTGAGACTTCATTGTAGTGCAGATTTCCTTTGCAAGCTTCCTTGGTTGGCCAAAAACGGCGTATGCGTGTTTTCCTGAATATATTCAGGAAAACACGCATACGCCCTTTTTGGCCAAGTGCATGATTGTGGACGTTCTGCCTCTTTTCCTATGCTTTCAATGCAATTCCAGTCTACCTCCTGAAATCGGTTTCCTGCAATTCTGCCCCGCTTTCAAGTCCTCTTGGCAGGCTTACTTCAGTATATTTTTGAACAATAGCTGTCATTTATAATTCTGCAGGTTTGTGAATTACAGTGCCCCTGAGCTGCTTTCTTCAACTCGCTTTCTTGTGACCTGGCCGCAACACCGCAGGATGGCTTCAGGCCCTAATCTGGTTCCGGCACGGCACGCTGAGCCTTTGGTTAATTCCTCTTCCTGGTGGGAAATGAGAGTTAAATTTGCCCGTCCAGACACCTCCAGCTATTCTCTCATTGGTTCTCGCTATTCCTGTTCATCTTCCGCAGAAATTGCAAACTGGGCCAAACAGGAGGTTAAAGGGACTGACTCTCCAAGTCGGGAGAGTGTTAGTAAAGCGTCTGGAATGTTGCACCCGAGTACCAGGGTACGAAAACTGAGACATATTTGAACACGTCTCCCGATCAAACGGTTGATCATACTCTAGGTTCCACATGCATGTTTTAGCTAAAGGAAGAATACGTTAAACCTGGGTAGTTGAAACCCGTGGAATGGGTACCATGCAATATGACTTCAAAGGGTCTTCATTTGCTCACCGAACCTCTCCAATCCTATCACTGCTGCGTTTATGCCCCTGTACACATTCTTGATTCTCTTTCGGAGACATAGCAATCCATAGGTTTTAAGATACTTACTAGTCAGGTACATTCTTAGGCGTTTAATATGGGGTGTTGATTCCATTTCGTTGAGCAAGGAGTAGCTCTTGTCTATTCCATATTTGGCTTAAGGAACTTTATCTGTGCTCATTTCAATCTCTGGTTTTATGCAGCACCCCAACTCACCTTTCCCCTTAAGCAAGCATAAGTTTGTTTTCTAAATTTGAGACCCTGTTCTGTTTTGGAATTCAGTTCCTCTGTAGCCAAGTTTATCTTCCGTGTATTAGTGATATCTTATGATGTTTCTTTTTCTGTGTGACTTATTTCAGTTAGAATCATCGTACCTGAATCCACTCATTATGCTGCTACGGGCCTGATGACATAGATTTCATTGCTGAGTGATACTGCATTGTATGTAAGTACCACAAGTTCTTTATCCATTTTTCACTTTCTGTGATATTGAACTTGTTCGGTAAACGAGGTTCTTGTAAACAGAGGCGTCCCAAACTTTGGGGTGGCTGTGTCTTTTTGATTTTAATTTCCCTAAGCTATAGGACCATAAGTGGAAGTGCCCTAGGCTCTGTTGCTTTGTTTTTTAGATGTTTCAGGAAACACCATACACTTCTCCCAAGTGTCTGTTGGCAATTTACATCCCGCCCATCAGCATAACAAGGCTCCCAGTTCTCCATGGCCTGTCCTGCCTTTCTGGATTTTACACTTTTTTCAGATGGCCCTTTTGACCTGGGGGAAGTGAGACTTCATTGTAGTGCAGATTTCCTTTGCAAGCTTGCTTGGTTGGCCAAAAAGGGCGTATGCGTTTTTTCCTGAATATATTCAGGAAAAAACGCATACGCCCTTTTTGGCCAAGTGCATCATTGTGGACGTTCTGCCTCTTTTCCTATGCTTTCAATGCAATTCCAGTCTACCTCCTGAAATCGGTTTCCTGCAATTCTGCCCCGCTTTCAAGTCCTCTTGGCAGCCTTTCTTCAGTATATTTTTGGACGATAGTTGTCATTTATAACTCTGCAGGTTTGTGAATTACAGTGCCCCTGAGCTCCTTTCTTCAACTCGCTTTCTTGTGACCTGGCCGCAACACCGCAGGATGGCTTCAGGCCCTAATCTGGTTCCGGCACGGCACGCTGAGCCTTTGGTTAATTCCTCTTCCTGGTGGGAAATGAGAGTTAAATTTGCCCGTCCAGACACCTCCAGCTAGTCTCTCATTGGTTCTCCCTATTCCTGTTCATCTTCCGCAGAAATTGCAAACTGGGCCAAACAGGAGGTTAAAGGCACTGACTCTCCAAGTCGGGAGAGTGTTAGTGAAGCGTCTGGAATGTTGCACCCGAGTACCAGGGGACCAAAACTGAGACATATTTGAACATGTCTCCCGATCACACGGTTGATCATACTCTGGGTTCCACATGCATGTTTTAGCTGAAGGAGGAATACCTTAAACCTGGGTAGTTGAAACCCGTGGAATGGGTGCCATGCAATATGACTTCAAAGGGTCTTCATTTGCTCACCGAACCTCTCCAATCCTATCACTGCTGTGTTTATGCCCCGGTACACATGCTTGATTCTCTTTCGGAGACATAGCAATCCATAGGTTTTAAGATACTTACTAGTCAGGTACATTCTTAGGCGTTTAATATGGGGTGTTGAGTCCATTTCGTTGAGCAAGGAGTAGCTCTTGTCTATTCCATATTTGGCTTAAGGAACTTTATCTGTGCTCATTTCAATCTCTGGTTTTATGCAGCACCCCAACTCACCTTTCCCCTTAAGCAAGCATAAGTTGGTTTTCTAAATTTGAGACACTGTTCTGTTCTGTAATTCAGTTCCTGTGTAGCCAAGTTTATCTTCCGTGTATTAGTGATATCTTATGATGTTTCTTTTTCTGTGTGACTTATTTCAGTTAGAATCATCATACCTGAATCCACTCATTATGCTGCTACGGGCCTGATGACATAGATTTCATTGCTGAGTGATACTGCATTGTACGTAAGTACCACAACGTCTTTATCCATTTTTCACTTTCTGCGATATTGAACTTGTACCGTAAATGAGGTTCTTGTAAAGAGAGCCGTCCCAAACTTTGGGGTGGCTGTGTCTTTTTGATTTTAATTTCCCTAAGCTATAGGACCATAAGTGGAAGTGCCCTAGGCTCTGTTGCTTTGTGTTTTAGATGTCTCAGGAAACACCATACACTTCTCCCGAGTGTCTGTTGGTAATTTACATACCGCCCATCAGCATAACAAGGCTCCCAGTTCTCCATGGCCTGTCCTGCCTTTCTGGATGTTACACTTTTTTCAGATGGCCCTTTTGACCGGGGGGAAGTGAGACTTCATTGTAGTGCAGATTTCCTGTACAAGCTTGCTTGGTTGGCCAAAAGGGGCGTATGCGTTTTTCCCTGAATATATTCAGGAAAAAACGCATACGCCCTTTTTGGCCAAGTGCATCATTGTCGACGTTCTGCCTCTTTTCCTATGCTTTCAATGCAATTCCAGTCTACCTCCTGAAGTCGGTTTCCTGCAATTCTGCCCCGCTTTCAAGTCCTCTTGGCAGCCTTACTTCAGTATATTTTTGGACGATAGCTGTCATTTATAACTCTGCAGGTTTGTGAATTACAATGCCCCTGAGCTCCTTTCTTCAACTCGCTTTCTTGTGAGCTGGCCGCAACACCGCAGGATGGCTTCAGGCACTAATCTGGTTCCGGCATGGCACGCTGAGCCTTTGTTTAATTCCTCTTCCTGGTGGGAAATGAGAGTTAAATTTGCCCGTCCAGACACCTACAGCTAGTCTCTCATTGGTTCTCACTATTCCTGTTCATCTTCCACAGAAATTGCAAACTAGGCCAAACAGGAGGTTAAAGGCGCTGACTCTCCAAGTGAGGAGAGTGTTAGTAAAGCGTCTGGAATGTTGCACCCGAGTACCAGGGGACGAAAACTGAGACATATTTGAACACGTCTCCCGATCACACGGTTGATCATAATCTGGGTTCCACATACATGTTTTAGCTGAAGGAAGAATACCTGAAACCTGGAGAGTTGACACCCGTGGAATGGGTACCATGCAATATGACTTCAAAGGGTCTTCATTTGCTCACCGAACCTCTCCAATCCTATCACTGCTGTGTTTATGCCCCAGTACACATGCTTGATTCTCTTTCGGAGACATAGCAATCCATAGGTTTTAAGATACTTACTAGTCAGGTACATTCTTAGGCGTTTAATATGGGGTGTTGAGTCCATTTCGTTGAGCAAGGAGTAGCTCTTGTCTATTCCATATTTGGCTTAAGGAACTTTATCTGTGCTCATTTCAATCTCTGGTTTTATGCAGCACCCCAACTCACCTTTCCCCTTAAGCAAGCATAAGTTGGTTTTCTAAATTTGAGACACTGTTCTGTTCTGTAATTCAGTTCCTGTGTAGCCAAGTTTACATTCCGTGTATTACTGATATCTTATGATGTTTCTTTTTCTGTGTGACTTATTTCAGTTAGAATCATCATACCTGAATCCACTCATTGTGCTGCTAAGGGCCTGATGACATAGATTTCATTGCTGAGTGATATTGCTTTGTAAGTAAATACCACAACTTCTTTATCCATTTTTCACTTTCTGCGATGTTGAACTTGTACTGTAAACGAGGTTCTTGTAAACAGAGGCGTCCCAAACTTTGGGGTGGCTGTGTCTTGTTGATTTTAATTTCCCTAAGCTATAGGACCATAAGTGGAAATGCCCTAGGCTCTGTTTCTTTGTTTTTTAGATGTTTCAGGAAACACCATACACTTCTCCCCAGTGTCTGTTGGCAATTTACATCCCACCCATCAGCATAACAAGGCTCCCAGTTCTCCATGGCCTGTCCTGCCTTTCTGGATTTTACACATTTTTCAGATGGCCCTTTTGACCGGGGGGAAGTGAGACTTCATTGTAGTGCAGATTTCCTTTGCAAGCTTGCTTGGTTGGCCAAAAAGGGCGTATGCGTTTTTTCCTGAATATATTCAGGAAAAAACGCATACGCCCTTTTTGGCCAAGTGCATGATTGTGGACGTTCTGCCTCTTTTCCTATGCTTTCAATGCAATTCCAGTCTACCTTCTGAAATCGGTTTTCTGCAATTCTGCCCCGCTTTCAAGTCCTCTTGGCAGCCTTACTTCAGTATATTTTTGGACGATAGCTGTCATTTATAACTCTGCAGGTTTGTGAATTACAGTGCCCCTGAGCTCCTTTCTTCAACTCGCTTTCTTTTGAGCTGGCCGCAACACCGCAGGATGGCTTCAGGCCCTAATCTCGTTCTGGCACGGCACGCTGAGCCTTTGGTTATTTCCTCTTCCTGGTGGGAAATGAGAGTTAAATTTGCCCGGCCAGACACCTCCAGCTAGTCTCTCATTGGTTCTCGCTATTCCTGTTCATCTTCCGCAGAAATTGCAAACTGGGCCAAACAGGAGGTTAAAGGGCCTGACTCTCCAAGGTGGGAGAGTGTTAGTAAAGCGTCTGGAATGTTGCACCCGAGTACCACGGTACGAAAACTGAGACATATTTGAACACATCTCCCGATCACATGGTTGATCATGCTCTAGGTTCCACGTGCATGTTTTAGGTGAAGGAAGAATACCTTAAACCTGGGTAGTTGAAACCCGTGGAATGGGTACCATGCAATATGACTTCAAAGGGTCTTCATTTGCTCACCGAACCTCTCCAATCCTATCACTGCTGCGTTTATGCCCCTGTACACATGCTTGATTCTCTTTCGGAGACATAGTAATCCATAGGTTTTAAGATACTTATTAGTCATGTACATTCTTAGGCGTTTAATATACGGTGTTGAGTCCATTTCGTTGAGCAAGGAGTAGCTCTTGTCTATTCCATATTTGGCTTAAGGAACTTTATCTGTGCTCATTTCAATCTCTGGTTTTATGCAGCACCCCAATTCACCTTTCCCCTTAAGCAATCATAAGTTGGTTTTCTATATTTGAGACCCTATTCTGTTCTGTAATTCAGTTCCTGTGTAGCCAAGTTTACATTCCGTGTATCACTGATATCTTATGATGTTTCTTTTTCTGTGTGACTTATTTCAGTTAGAATCATCATACCTGAATCCACTCATTGTGCTGCTAAGGGCCTGATGACATACATTTTATTGCTGAGTGATATTGCTTTGTAAGTAAATACCACAAGTTCTTTATCCATTTTTCACTTTCTGCGATGTTGAACTTGTACTGTAAACGAGGTTCTTGTAAACAGAGGCGTCCCAAACTTTGGGGTGGCTGTGTCTTTTTGATTTTAATTTCCCTAAGCTATAGGACCATAAGTGGAAGTGCCCTAGGCTCTGTTGTTTCTTTTTTAGATGTTTCAGGAAACACCATACACTTCTCCCGAGTGTCTGTTGGCAATTTACATCCCGCGCATCAGCATAACAAGGCTCCCAGTTCTCCATGGCCTGTCCTGCCTTTCTGGATTTTACACATTTTTCAGATGGCCCTTTTGACCGGGGGGAAGTGAGACTTCATTGTAGTGCAGATTTCCTTTGCAAGCTTGCTTGGTTGGCCAAAAAGGGCGTATGCGTTTTTTCCTGAATATATTCAGGAAAAAACGCATACGCCCTTTTTGACCAAGTGCATCATTGTGGACGTTCTGCCTCTTTTCCTATGCTTTCAATGCAATTCCAGTCTACCTCCTGAAATCGGTTTTCTGCAATTCTGCCCCGCTTTCAAGTCCTCTTGGCAGCCTTACTTCAGTATATTTTTGGACGATAGCTGTCATTTATAACTCTGCAGGTTTGTGAATTACAGTGCCCCTGAGCTCCTTTCTTCAACTCGCTTTCTTGTGACCTGTCCGCAACACCGCAGGATGGCTTCAGGCCCTAATCTGGTTCCGGCACGGCACGCTGAGCCTTTCGTTAATTCCTCTTCCTGGTAGGAAATGAGAGTTAAATTTGCCCGTCCAGACACCTCCAGCTAGTCTCTCATTGGTTCTCGCTATTCCTGTTCATCTTCCGCAGAAATTGCAAACTGGGCCAAACAGGAGGTTAAAGGGACTGACTCTCCAAGTCGGGAGAGTGTTAGTAAAGCGATTGGAATGTTGCACCCGAGTACCAGGGTACGAAAACTGAGACATATTTGAACACGTCTCCCGATCACATGGTTGATCATACTCTAGGTTCCACATGCATGTTTTAGCTGAAGGAAGAACACCTTAAACCTGGGTAGTTGAAACCCGTGGAATGGGTACCATGCAATATGACTTCAAAGGGTCTTCATTTGCTCACCAAACCTCTCCAATCCTATCACTGCTGCGTTTATGCCCCTGTACACATGCTTGATTCTGTTTCGGAGACATAGCAATCCATAGGTTTTAAGATACTTACTAGTCAGGTACATTCTTAGGCGTTTAATATGTGGTGTTGAGTCCATTTCGTGGAGCAAGGAGTAGCTCTTGTCTATTCCATATTTGGCTTAAGGAACTTTATCTGTGCTCATTTCAATCTCTGGTTTTATGCAGCACCCCAACTCACCTTTCCCCTTAAGAAAGCATAAGTTGGTTTTCTAAATTTGAGACCCTGTTCTGTTCTGTAATTCAGTTCCTGTGTAGCCAAGTTTACATTCCGTGTATTACTGATATCTTATGATGTTTCTTTTTCTGTGTGACTTATTTCAGTTAGAATCATCATACCTGAATCCACTCATTGTGCTGCTAAGGGCCTGATGACATAGATTTCATTGCTGAGTGATATTGCTTTGTAAGTAAATACCACAACTTCTTTATCCATTTTTCACTTTCTGCGATGTTGAACTTGTACTGTAAACGAGGTTCTTGTAAACAGAGGCGTCCCAAACTTTGGGGTGGCTGTGTCTTTTTGATTTTAATTTCCCTAAGCTATAGGACCATAAGTGGAAGTGCCCTAGGCTCTGTTGCTTTGTTTTTTAGATGTTTCAGGAAACACCATTCACTTCTCCCGAGTGTCTTTTGGCAATTTACATCCCGCCCATCAGTATAACAAGACTCCCAGTTCTCCATGGCCTGTCCTGCCTTTCTGGATTTTACACTTTTTTCAGATGGCCCTTTTGACCGGGGGGAAGTGAGACTTCATTGTAGTGCAGATTTCCTTTGCAAGCTTGCTTGGTTGGCCAAAAAGGGCGTATGCGTTTTTTCCTGAATATATTCAGGAAAAAACGCATACGCCCTTTTTGGCCAAGTGCATCATTGTGGACGTTCTGCCTCTTTTCCTATGCTTTCAATGCAATTCCAGTCTACCTCCTGAAATCGGTTTCCTGCAATTCTGCCCCGCTTTCAAGTCCTCTTGGCAGCCTTACTTCAGTCTATTTTTGGACGATAGCTGTCATTTATAACTCTGCAGGTTTGTGAATTACAGTGCCCCTGAGCTCCTTTCTTCAACTTGCTTTCTTGTGAGCTGGCCGCAACACCGCAGGATGGCTTCAGGCCCTAATCTGGTTCCGGCACGGCACGCTGAGCCTTTGGTTAATTCCTCTTCCTGGTGGGAAATGAGAGTTAAATTTGCCCGTCCACACACCTCCAGCTAGTCTCTCATTGGTTCTCGCTATTCCTGTTCATCTTCCGCAGAAATTGCAAACTGGGCCAAACAGGAGGTTAAAGGCGCTGACTCTCCATGTGCGGAGAGTGTTAGTAAAGCGTCTGGAATGTTGCACCCGAGTACCACGGGAGGAAAACTGAGACATATTTGAACACGTCTCCCGTTCACACGGTTGATCATACTCTGGGTTCCAGATGCATGTTTTAGCTGAAGGAAGAATACCTTAAACCTGGAGAGTTGATACCCGTGGAATGGGTACCATGCAATATGACTTCAAAGGGTCTTCATTTGCTCACCGAACCTCTCTAATTCTATCACTGCTGCATTTATGCCCCTGTACACAAGCTTGATTCTCTTTTGGAGACATAGCAATCCATAGGTTTTAAGATACTTACTAGTCAGGTACATTCTTAGGTGTTTAATATGCGGTGTTGAGTCCATTTCGTTGAGCAAGGAGTAGCTCTTGTCTATTCCATATTTGGCTTAAGGAACTTTATCTGTGCTCATTTCAATCTCTGGTTTTATGCAGCACCCCAACTCACCTTTCCCCTTAAGCAAGCATAAGTTGGTTTTCTAAATTTGAGACCCTGTTCTGTTTTGGAATTCAGTTCCTGTGTAGCCAAGTTTACATTCCGTGTATTACTGATATCTTATGATGTTTCTTTTTCTGTGTGACTTATTTCAGTTAGAATCATCGTACCTGAATCCACTCATTGTGCTGCTAAGGGCCTGATGACATAGATTTCATTGCTGAGTGATATTGCTTTGTAAGTAAATACCACAACTTCTTTATCCATTTTTCACTTTCTGCGATGTTGAACTTGTACTGTAAACGAGGTTCTTGTAAACAGAGCCATTCCAAACTTTGGGGTGGCTGTGTCTTTTTGATTTTAATTTCCCTAAGCTATAGGACCATAAGTGGAAGTGCTTTAGGCTCTGTTGCTTTGTTTTTTAGATGTTTCAGGAAACACCATACACTTCTCCCGAGTGTCTGTTGGCAATTTACATCCCGCCCATCAGCATAACAAGGCTCCGAGTTCTCCATGGCCTGTCCTGCCTTTCTGGATTTTACACTTTATTCAGATGGCCCTTTTGACCGGGGGGAAGTGAGACTTCATTGTAGTGCAGATTTCCTTTGCAAGTTTGCTTGGTTGGCCAAAAAGGGCGTATGCGTTTTTTCCTGAATATATTCAGGAAAAAACGCATACGCCCTTTTTGGCCAAGTGCATCATTGTGGACGTTCTGCCTCTTTTCCTATGCTTTCAATGCAATTCCAGTCTACCTCCTGAAATCGGTTTCCTGCAATTCTGCCCCGCTTTCAAGTCCTCTTGGCAGCCTTACTTCAGTATATTTTTGGACGATAGCTGTCATTTATAACTCTGCAGGTTTGTGAATTACAGTGCCCCTGAGCTCCTTTCTTCAACTCACTTTCTTTTGAGCTGGCCGCAACACCGCAGGATGGCTTCAGGCCCTAATCTGGTTCCGGCACGGCACGCTGAGCCTTTGGTTATTTCCTCTTCCTGGTGGGAAATGAGAGTTAAATTTGCCCGTCCAGACACCTCCAGCTAGTCTCTCATTGGTTCTCGCTATTCCTGTTCACCTTCCGCAGAAATTGCAAACTGCGCCAAACAGGAGGTTAAAGGCACTGACTCTCCAAGTGGGGAGAGTGTTAGTAAGGCGTCTGGAATGTTGCACCCGAGTACCAGGGGAGGAATACTGAGACATATTTGAACAGGTCTCCCGATCACATGGTTGATCATACTCTAGGCTCCACATGCATGTTTTAGCTGAAGGAAGAATACCTTAAACCTGGTTAGTTGAAACCCGTGGAATGGGTACCATGCAATATGACTTCAAAGGGTCTTCATTTGCTCACCGAACCTCTCCAATCCTATCACTGCTGCGTTTATGCCCCTGTGCACACGCTTGATTCTCTTTCGGAGACATAGCAATCCATAGGTTTTAAGATACTTACTAGTCAGGTACACTCTTAGGCGTTTAATATGCGGTGTTGTGTCCATTTCGTTGAGCAAGGAGTAGCTCTTGTCTATTCCATATTTGGCTTAAGGAACTTTATCTGTGCTCATTTCAATCTCTGGTTTTATGCAGCACCCCAACTCACCTTTCCCCTTAAGCAAGCATAAGTTGGTTTTCTAAATTTGAGACTCTGTTCTGTTCTGTAATTCAGTTCCTGTGTAGCCAAGTTTACATTCCGTGTATTACTGATATCTTATGATGTTTCTTTTTCTGTGTGACTTATTTCAGTTAGAATCATCGTACCTGAATCCACTCATTGTGCTGCTAAGGTCCTGATGACATAGATTTCATTGCTGAGTGATATTGCTTTGTAAGTAAATACCACAACTTCTTTATCCATTTTTCACTTTCTGCGATGTTGAACTTGTACTGTAAACGAGGTTCTTGTAAACAGAGCCGTTCCAAATTTTGGGGTGGCTCTGTCTTTTTGATTTTAATTTCCCTAAGCTATAGGACCATAAGTGGAAGTGCCCTAGGCTCTGTTGCTTTGTTTTTTAGATGTTTCATGAAACACCATACACTTCTCCCGAGTGTCTGTTGGCAATTTACATCCCGCCCATCAGCATAACAAGGCTCCCAGTTCTCCATGGCCTGTCCTGCCTTTCTGGATTTTACACTTTTTTCAGATGGCCCTTTTGACCAGGGGGAAGTGAGACTTCATTGTAGTGCAGATTTCCTTTGCAAGCTTGCTTGGTTGGCCAAAAAGGGCGTATGCGTTTTTTCCTGAATATATTCAGGAAAAAACGCATACGCCCTTTTTGGCCAAGTGCATCATTGTGGACGTTCTGCCTCTTTTCCTATGCTTTCAATGCAATTCCAGTCTACCTCCTGAAATCGGTTTCCTGCAATTCTGCCCCGCTTTCAAGTCCTCTTGGCAACCTTACTTCAGTATATTTTTGGACGATTGCTGTCATTTATAACTCTGCAGGTTTGTGAATTACAGTGCCCCTGAGCTCCTTTCTTCAACTCACTTTCTTATGACCTGGCCGCAACACCTCAGGATGGTTTCAGGCACTAATCTGGTTCCGGCACGGCACGCTGAGCCTTTGGTTAATTCCTCTTCCTGGTAGGAAATGAGAGTTAAATTTGCCCGTCCAGACACCTCCAGCTAGTCTCTCATTGGTTCTCGCTATTCCTGTTCATCTTCCGCAGAAATTGCAAACTGGGCCAAACAGGAGGTTAAAGGGACTGACTCTCCAAGTCGGGAGAGTGTTAGTAAAGCGTCTGGAATGTTGCACCCGATTACCAGGGTACGAAAACTGAGACATATTTGAACACGTCTCCCGATCACATGGTTGATCATACTCTAGGTTCCACATGCATGTTTTAGCTGAAGGAAGAATACCTTAAACCTGGGTAGTTGAAACCCGTGGAATGGGTACCATGCAATATGACTTCAAAGGGTCTTCATTTGCTCACCGAACCTCTCCAATCCTATCACTGCTGCGTTTATCCCCCTGTGCACATGCTTGATTCTCTTTCGGAGACATAGCAATCCATAGGTTTTAAGATACTTACTAGTCAGGTACATTCTTAGGCGTTTAATATGGGGTGTTGAGTCCATTTCGTTGAGCAAGGAGTAGCTCTTGTCTATTCCATATTTGGCTTAAGGAACTTTATCTGTGCTCATTTCAATCTCTGGTTTTATGCAGCACCCCAACTCACCTTTCCCCTTAAGCAAGCATAAGTTGGTTTTCTAAATTTGAGACCCTGTTCTGTTTTGGAATTCAGTTCCTGTGTAGCCAAGTTTACATTCCGTGTATTACTGATATCTTATGATGTTTCTTTTTCTGTGTGACTTATTTCAGTTAGAATCATCGTACCTGAATCCACTCATTGTGCTGCTAAGGGCCTGATGACATAGATTTCATTGCTGAGTGATATTGCTTTGTAAGTAAATACCACAACTTCTTTATCCATTTTTCACTTTCTGCGATGTTGAACTTGTACTGTAAACGAGGTTCTTGTAAACAGAGCCATTCCAAACTTTGGGGTGGCTGTGTCTTTTTGATTTTAATTTCCCTAAGCTATAGGACCATAAGTGGAAGTGCTTTAGGCTCTGTTGCTTTGTTTTTTAGATGTTTCAGGAAACACCATACACTTCTCCCGAGTGTCTGTTGGCAATTTACATCCCGCCCATCAGCATAACAAGGCTCCAAGTTCTCCATGGCCTGTCTTGCCTTTCTGGATTTTACACTATTTTCAGATGGCCCTTTTGACCGGGGGGAAGTGAGACTTCATTGTAGTGCAGATTTCCTTTGCAAGCTTGCTTGGTTGGCCAAAAAGGGCGTATGCGTTTTTTCCTGAATATATTCAGGAAAAAACGCATACGCCCTTTTTGGCCAAGAGCATCATTGTGGACGTTCTGCCTCTTTTCCTATGCTTTCAATGCAATTCCAGTCTACCTCCTGAAATCGGTTTCCTGCAATTCTGCCCCGCTTTCAAGTCCTCTTGGCAGCCTTACTTCAGTATATTTTTGGACGATAGCTGTCATTTATAACTCTGCAGGTTTGTGAATTACAGTGCCCCTGAGCTCCTTTCTTCAACTCGCTTTCTTTTGAGCTGGCCGCAGCACCGCAGGATGGCTTCAGGCCCTAATCTTGTTCCAGCATGGCATGCTGAGCCTTTGGTTATTTCCTCTTCCTGGTGGGAAATGAGAGTTAAATTTGCCCGTCCAGACACCTCCAGCTAGTGTCTCATTGGTTCTCCCTATTCCTGTTCATCTTCCGCAGAAATTGCAAACTGGGCCAAACAGGAGGTTAAAGGCGCTGACTCTCCAAGTGGGGAGAGTGTTAGTAAAGCATCTGGAATGTTGCACCCGAGTACCAGGGGAGGAAAACTGAGACATATTTGAACAAGTCTCCCGTTCACACGGTTGATCATACTCTGGGTTCCACATGCATGTTTTAGCTGAAGGAAGAATTCCTTAAACCTGGAGAGTTGAGACCCATGGAATGGGTACCATGCAATATGACTTCAAAGGGTCTTCATTTGCTCACCGAACCTCTCCAATCCTATCACTGCTGCTTTTATGCCCCTGTACACACGCTTGATTCTCTTTTGGAGACATAGCAATCCATAGATTTTAAGATACTTACTAGTCAGGTACATTCTTAGGTGTTTAATATGGGGTGTTGAGTCCATTTCGTTGAGCAAGGAGTAGCTCTTGTCTATTCCATATTTGGCTTAAGGAACTTTATCTGTGCTCATTTCAATCTCTGGTTTTATGCAGCACCCCAACTCACCTTTCCCCTTAAGCAAGCATAAGTTGGTTTTCTAAGTTTGAGACCCTGTTCTGTTTTGGAATTCAGTTCCTGTGTAGCCAAGTTTACATTCCGTGTGTTAGTGATATCTTATGATGTTTCTTTTTCTGTGTGACTTATTTCAGTTAGAATCATCGTACCTGAATCCACTCATTGTGCTTCTAAGGGCCTGATGACATAGATTTCATTGCTGAGTGATATTGCTTTGCAAGTAAATACCACAAGTTCTTTATCCATTTTTCACTTTCTGCGATGTTGATCTTGTACTGTAAACGAGGTTCTTGTAAACAGAGCCGTTCCAAACTTTGGGGTGGCTGTGTCTTTTTGATTTTAATTTCCCTAAGCTATAGGACCATAAGTGGAAGTGCCCTAGGCTCTGTTGCTTTGTTTTTTAGATGTTTCAGGAAACACCATACACTTCTCCAGAGTGTCTGTTGGCAATTTACATCCTGCCCATCAGCATAACAAGGCTCCCAGGTCTCCATGGCCAGTTCTGCCTTTCTGGGTTTTACACTTTTTTCAGATGGCCCTTTTGACCGCGGGGAAGTGAGACTTCATTGTAGTGCAGATTTCCTTTGCAAGCTTGCTTGGTTGGCCAAAAAGGGCGTATGCGTTTTTTCCTGAACATATTCAGGTAAAAACGCATACGCCCTTTTTGGCCAAGTGCATCATTGTGGACGTTCTGCCTCTTTTCCTATGCTTGAAATGCAATTCCAGTCTACCTCCTGAAATCGGTTTACTGCAATTCTATCCCGCTTTCAAGTCCTCTTGGCAGCCTTACTTCAGTATATTTTTGGACGATAGCTGTCATTTATAACTCTGCAGGTTTGTGAATTACAGTGCCCCTGAGCTCCTTTCTTCAACTCGCTTTCTTTTGAGCTGGCCGCAACACCGCAGGATGGCTTCAGGCCCTAATCTGGTTCCGGCACGGCATGCTGAGTCTTTGGTTAATTCCTCTTCCTGGTGGGAAATGAGAGTTAAATTTGCCCGTCCAGACACCTCCAGCTAGTCTCTCATTGGTTCTCGTTATTCCTGTTCATCTTCCGCAGAAATTGCAAACTGGGCCAAACAGGAGGTTAAAGGCGCTGACTCTCCAAGTGGGGAGAGTGTTAGTAAAGCATCTGGAATGTTGCACCCGAGTACCAGGGGAGGAAAACTGAGACATATTTGAACAAGTCTCCCGTTCACACGGTTGATCATACTCTGGGTTCCACATGCATGTTTTAGCTGAAGGAAGAATTCCTTAAACCTGGAGAGTTGAGACCCATGGAATGGGTACCATGCAATATGACTTCAAAGGGTCTTCATTTGCTCACCGAACCTCTCCAATCCTATCACTGCTGCTTTTATGCCCCTGTACACACGCTTGATTCTCTTTTGGAGACATAGCAATCCATAGATTTTAAGATACTTACTAGTCAGGTACATTCTTAGGCGTTTAATATGGGGTGTTGAGTCCATTTCGTTGAGCAAGGAGTAGCTCTTGTCTATTCCATATTTGGCTTAAGGAACTTTATCTGTGCTCATTTCAATCTCTGGTTTTATGCAGCACCCCAACTCACCTTTCCCCTTAAGCAAGCATAAGTTGGTTTTCTAAGTTTGAGACCCTGTTCTGTTTTGGAATTCAGTTCCTGTGTAGCCAAGTTTACATTCCGTGTGTTAGTGATATCTTATGATGTTTCTTTTTCTGTGTGACTTATTTCAGTTAGAATCATCGTACCTGAATCCACTCATTGTGCTTCTAAGGGCCTGATGACATAGATTTCATTGCTGAGTGATATTGCTTTGCAAGTAAATACCACAAGTTCTTTATCCATTTTTCACTTTCTGCGATGTTGATCTTGTACTGTAAACGAGGTTCTTGTAAACAGAGCCGTTCCAAACTTTGGGGTGGCTGTGTCTTTTTGATTTTAATTTCCCTAAGCTATAGGACCATAAGTGGAAGTGCCCTAGGCTCTGTTGCTTTGTTTTTTAGATGTTTCAGGAAACACCATACACTTCTCCAGAGTGTCTGTTGGCAATTTACATCCTGCCCATCAGCATAACAAGGCTCCCAGGTCTCCATGGCCAGTTCTGCCTTTCTGGGTTTTACACTTTTTTCAGATGGCCCTTTTGACCGCGGGGAAGTGAGACTTCATTGTAGTGCAGATTTCCTTTGCAAGCTTGCTTGGTTGGCCAAAAAGGGCGTATGCGTTTTTTCCTGAATATATTCAGGAAAAAACGCATACGCCCTTTTTGGCCAAGTGCATCATTGTGGACGTTCTGCCTCTTTTCCTATGCTTGAAATGCAATTCCAGTCTACCTCCTGAAATCGGTTTACTGCAATTCTATCCCGCTTTCAAGTCCTCTTGGCAGCCTTACTTCAGTATATTTTTGGACGATAGCTGTCATTTATAACTCTGCAGGTTTGTGAATTACAGTGCCCCTGAGCTCCTTTCTTCAACTCGCTTTCTTTTGAGCTGGCCGCAACACCGCAGGATGGCTTCAGGCCCTAATCTGGTTCCGGCACGGCATGCTGAGCCTTTGGTTAATTCCTCTTCCTGGTGGGAAATGAGAGTTAAATTTGCCCGTCCAGACACCTCCAGCTAGTCTCTCATTGGTTTTCGCTATTCCTGTTCATCTTCCGCAGAAATTGCAAACTGGGCCAAACAGGAGGTTAAAGGGACTGACTCTCCAAGTCGGGAGAGTGTTAGTAAAGCGTCTGGAATGTTGGACCCGAGTACCAGGGTACGAAAACTGAGACATATTTGAACACGTCTCCCGATCACATGGTTGATCATACTCTAGGTTCCACATGCATGTTTTAGCTGAAGGAAGAATACCTTAAACCTGGGTAGTTGAAACCCGTGGAATGGGTACCATGCAATATGACTTCAAAGGGTCTTCATTTGCTCACCGAACCTCTCCAATCCTATCACTGCTGCGTTTATGCCCCTGTACACATGCTTGATTCTGTTTCGGAGACATAGCAATCCATAGGTTTTAAGATACTTACTAGTCAGGTACATTCTTAGGTGTTTAATATGCGGTGTTGAGTCCATTTCGTTGAGCAAGGAGTAGCTTTTGTCTATTCCATATTTGGCTTAAGGAACTTTATCTGTGCTCATTTCAATCTCTGGTTTTATGCAGCACCCCAACTCACCTTTCCCCTTAAGCAAGCATAAGTTGGTTTACTAAATTTGAGACCCTGTTCTGTTTTGGAATTCAGTTCCTGTGTATCCATGTTTACATTCCGTGTATTACTGATATCTTATGATGTTTCTATTTCTGTGTGACTTATTTCAGTTAGAATCATCATACCTGAATCCACTCATTGTGCTGCTACGGGCCTGATGACATAGATTTCATTGCTGAGTGATATTGCTTTGTAAGTTAATACCACAACTTCTTTATCCATTTTTCACTTTCTGCGATGTTGAACTTTTACTGTAAACGAGGTTCTTGTAAACAGAGGCGTCCCAAACTTTGGGGTGGCTGTGTCTTTTTGATTTTAATTTCCCTAAGCTATAGGACCATAAGTGGAAGTGCCCTAGGCTCTGTTGCTTTGTTTTTTAGATGTTTCAGGAAACACCATACACTTCTCCCAGGTGTCTGTTGGCAATTTACATCCCGCCCATCAGCATAACAACGCTCCCAGTTCTCCATGGCCTGTCCTGCCTTTCTGGATTTTACACTTTTTTCAGATGGCCCTTTTGACCTGGGGGAAGTGAGACTTCATTGTAGTGCAGATTTCCTTTGCAAGCTTCCTTGGTTGGCCAAAAAGGGCGTATGCGTTTTTTCCTGAATATATTCAGGAAAAAACGCATACGCCCTTTTTGGCCAAGTGCATCATTGTGGACGTTCTGCCTCTTTTCCTATGCTTTCAATGCAATTCCAGTCTACCTCCTGAAATCGGTTTCCTGCAATTCTGCCCCGCTTTCAAGTCCTCTTGGCAGCCTTACTTCAGTATATTTTTGGACGATAGCTGTCATTTATAACTCTGCAGGTTTGTGAATTACAGTACCCCTGAACTCCTTTCTTCAACTCGCTTTCTTTTGAGCTGGCCGCAACACCGCAGGATGGCTTCAGGCCCTAATCTGGTTCCGGCACGGCACGCTGAGCCTTTGGTTATTTCCTCTTCCTGGTGGGAAATGAGAGTTAAATTTGCCCGTCCAGACACCTCCAGCTAGTCTGTCATTGGTTCTCCCTATTCCTGTTCATCTTCCGCAGAAATTGCAAACTGGGCCAAACAGGAGGTTAAAGGTGCTGACTCTCCAAGTGGGGAGAGTGTTAGTAAAGCGTCTGGAATGTTGCACCCGAGTAACAGGGGAGGAAAACTGAGACATATTTGAACACGTCTCCCGTTCACATGGTTGATCATACTCTGGGTTCCACATGCATGTTTTAGCTGAAGGATCAATACCTTAAACCTGGAGAGTTGAGACCCGTGAAATGGGTACCATGCAATATGACTTCAAAGGGTCTTCATTTGCTCACCGAACCTCTCCAATCCTATCACTGCTGTGTTTATGCCCCTGTACACACGCTTGATTCTCTTTTGGAGACATAGCAATCCATAGGTTTTAAGATACTTACTAGTCGGGTACATTCTTAGGTGTTTAATATGGAGTGTTGAGTCCATTTCATTGAGCAAGGAGTAGCTCTTGTCTATTCCATATTTGGCTTAAGGAACTTTATCTGTGCTCATTTCAATCTCTGGTTTTATGCAGCACCCCAACTCACCTTTCCCCTTAAGCAAGCATAAGGTGGTTTTCTAAATTTGAGACCCTGTTCTGTTCTGTAATTCAGTTCCTGTGTAGCCAAGTTTACATTCCGTGTATTAGTGATATCTTATGATGTTTCTTTTTCTGTGTGACTTATTTCAGTTAGAATCATCGTACCTGAATCCACTCATTATGCTGCTACGGGCCTGATGACATAGATTTCATTGCTGAGTGATACTGCATTGTACGTAAGTACCACAAGTTCTTTATCCATTTTTCACTTTCTGTGATATTGAACTTGTACGGTAAACGAGGTTCTTGTAAACAGAGGCGTCCCAAACTTTGGGGTGGCTGTGTCTTTTTGATTTTAATTTCCCTAAGCTATAGGACCATAAGTGGAAGTGCCCTAGGCTCTGTTGCTTTGTTTTTTAGATGTTTCAGGAAACACCATACACTTCTCCCGAGTGTCTGTTGGCAATTTACATCCCGCCCATCAGCATAACAAGGCTCCCAGTTCTCCATGGCCTGTCCTGCCTTTCTGGATTTTACACTTTTTTCAGATGGCCCTTTTGACCGGGGGGAAGTGAGACTTCATTGTAGTGCAGATTTCCTATGCAAGCTTGCTTTGTTGGCCAAAAAGGGCGTATGCGTTTTTTCCTGAATATATTCAGGAAAAAACGGATACGCCCTTTTTGGCCAAGTGCATCATTGTGGACGTTCTGCCTCTTTTCCTATGCTTTCAATGCAATTCCAGTCTACCTCCTGAAATCGGTTTCCTGCAATTCTGCCCCACTTTCAAGTCCTCTTGGCAGCATTACTTCAGTATATTTTTGGACGATAGCTGTCATTTATAACTCTGCAGGTTTGTGCATTACAGTGCCCCTGAGCTCCTTTCTTCAACTCGCTTTCTTTTGAGCTGGCCGCAGCACCGCAGGATGGCTTCATACCCTAATCTTGTTCCAGCATGGCATGCTGAGCCTTTGGTTATTTCCTCTTCCTGGTGGGAAATGAGAGTTAAATTTGCCCGTCCAGACACCTCCAGCTAGTGTCTCATTGGTTCTCCCTATTCCTGTTCATCTTCCGCAGAAATTGCAAACTGGGCCAAACAGGAGGTTAAAGGCGCTGACTCTCCAAGTGGGGAGAGTGTTAGTAAAGCATCTGGAATGTTGCACCCGAGTACCAGGGGAGGAAAACTGAGACATATTTGAACAAGTCTCCCGTTCACACGGTTGATCATACTCTGGGTTCCACATGCATGTTTTAGCTGAAGGAAGAATTCCTTAAACCTGGAGAGTTGAGACCCATGGAATGGGTACCATGCAATATGACTTCAAAGGGTCTTCATTTGCTCACCGAACCTCTCCAATCCTATCACTGCTGCTTTTATGCCCCTGTACACACGCTTGATTCTCTTTTGGAGACATAGCAATCCATAGATTTTAAGATACTTACTAGTCAGGTACATTCTTAGGCGTTTAATATGGGGTGTTGAGTCCATTTCGTTGAGCAAGGAGTAGCTCTTGTCTATTCCATATTTGGCTTAAGGAACTTTATCTGTGCTCATTTCAATCTCTGGTTTTATGCAGCACCCCAACTCACCTTTCCCCTTAAGCAAGCATAAGTTGGTTTTCTAAATTTGAGACCCTGTTCTGTTTTGGAATTCAGTTCCTGTGTAGCCAAGTTTACATTCCGTGTGTTAGTGATATCTTATGATGTTTCTTTTTCTGTGTGACTTATTTCAGTTAGAATCATCGTACCTGAATCCACTCATTGTGCTTCTAAGGGCCTGATGACATAGATTTCATTGCTGAGTGATATTGCTTTGCAAGTAAATACCACAAGTTCTTTATCCATTTTTCACTTTCTGCGATGTTGAACTTGTACTGTAAACGAGGTTCTTGTAAACAGAGCCGTTCCAAACTTTGGGGTGGCTGTGTCTTTTTGATTTTAATTTCCCTAAGCTATAGGACCATAAGTGGAAGTGCCCTAGGCTCTGTTGCTTTGTTTTTTAGATGTTTCAGGAAACACCATTCACTTCTCCAGAGTGTCTGTTGGCAATTTACATCCTGCCCATCAGCATAACAAGGCTCCCAGGTCTCCATGGCCAGTTCTGCCTTTCTGGGTTTTACACTTTTTTCAGATGGCCCTTTTGACCGCGGGGAAGTGAGACTTCATTGTAGTGCAGATTTCCTTTGCAAGCTTGCTTGGTTGGCCAAAAAGGGCGTATGCATTTTTTCCTGAATATATTCAGGAAAAAACGCATACGCCCTTTTTGGCCAAGTGCATCATTGTGGACGTTCTGCCTCTTTTCCTATGCTTGAAATGCAATTCCAGTCTACCTCCTGAAATCGGTTTACTGCAATTCTACCCCGCTTTCATGTCCTCTTGGCAGCCTTACTTCAGTATATTTTTGGACGATAGCTGTCATTTATAACTCTGCAGGTTTGTGAATTACACTGCCCCTGAGCTCCTTTCTTCAACTCGCTTTCTTTTGAGCTGGCCGCAACACCGCAGGATGGCTTCAGGCCCTAATCTGGTTCCGGCACGGCATGCTGAGCCTTTGGTTAATTCCTCTTCCTGGTGGGAAATGAGAGTTAAATTTGCCCGTCCAGACACCTCCAGCTAGTCTCTCATTGGTTCTCGCTATTCCTGTTCATCTTCCGCAGAAATTGCAAACTGGGCCAAACAGGAGGTTAAAGGGACTGACTCTCCAAGTCGGGAGAGTGTTAGTAAAGCGTCTGGAATGTTGCACCCGAGTACCAGGGTACGAAAACTGAGACATATTTGAACACGTCTCCCGATCACATGGTTGATCATACTCTAGGTTCCACATGCATGTTTTAGCTGAAGGAAGAATACCTTAAACCTGGGTAGTTGAAACCCGTGGAATGGGTACCATGCAATATGACTTCAAAGGGTCTTCATTTGCTCACCGAACCTCTCCAATCCTATCACTGCTGCGTTTATGCCCCTGTACACATGCTTGATTCTCTTTCGGAGACATAGCAATCCATAGGTTTTAGGATACTTACTAGTCAGGTACATTCTTAGGCGTTTAATATGCGGTGTTGAGTCCATTTCGTTGAGCAAGGAGTAGCTTTTGTCTATTCCATATTTGGCTTAAGGAACTTTATCTGTGCTCATTTCAATCTCTGGTTTTATGCAGCACCCCAACTCACCTTTCCCCTTAAGCAAGCATAAGTTGGTTTACTAAATTTGAGACCCTGTTCTGTTTTGGAATTCAGTTCCTGTGTATCCATGTTTACATTCCGTGTATTACTGATATCTTATGATGTTTCTATTTCTGTGTGACTTATTTCAGTTAGAATCATCATACCTGAATCCACTCATTGTGCTGCTACGGGCCTGATGACATAGATTTCATTGCTGAGTGATATTGCTTTGTAAGTTAATACCACAACTTCTTTATCCATTTTTCACTTTCTGCGATGTTGAACTTTTACTGTAAACGAGGTTCTTGTAAACAGAGGCGTCCCAAACTTTGGGGTGGCTGTGTCTTTTTGATTTTAATTTCCCTAAGCTATAGGACCATAAGTGGAAGTGCCCTAGGCTCTGTTGCTTTGTTTTTTAGATGTTTCAGGAAACACCATACACTTCTCCCTAGTGTCTGTTGGCAATTTACATCCCGCCCATCAGCATAACAAGGCTCCCAGTTCTCCATGGCCTGTCCTGCCTTTCTGGATTTTACACTTTTTTAAGATGGCCCTTTTGACCGGGGGGAAGTGAGACTTCATTGTAGTGCAGATTTCCTCTGCAAGTTTGCTTGGTTGGCCAAAAAGGGCGTATGCGTTTTTTCCTGAATATATTCAGGAAAAAACGCATACGCCCTTTTTGGCCAAGTGCATCATTGTGGACGTTCTGCCTCTTTTCCTATGCTTTCAATGCAATTCCAGTCTACCTCCTGAAATCGGTTTCCTGCAATTCTGCCCCGCTTTCAAGTCCTCTTGGCAGCCTTACTTCAGTATATTTTTGGATGATAGCTGTCATTTATAACTCTGCAGGTTTGTGAATTACAGTGCCCCTGAGCTCCTTTCTTCAACTCGCTTTCTTGTGACCTGGCCGCAACACCGCAGGATGGCTTAAGGCCCTAATCTGGTTCCGGCACGGCACTCTGAGCCTTTGGTTAATTCCTCTTCCTGGTGGGAAATGAGAGTTAAATTTGCCCGTCCAGACACCTCCAGCTAGTCTCTCATTGGTTCTTGCTATTCCTGTTCATCTTCCGCAGAAATTGCAAACTGGGCCAAACAGGAGGTTAAAGGGACTGACTCTCCAAGTCGGGAGAGTGTTAGTAAAGCATCTGGAATGTTACACCCGAGTACCAGGGTACGAAAACTGAGACATATTTGAACACGTCTCCCGATCACATGGTTGATCATGCTCTAGGTTCCACATGCATGTTTTAGCTGAAGGAAGAATACCTTAAACCTGGGTAGTTGAAACCCGTGGAATGGGTACCATGCAATATGACTTCAAAGGGTCTTCATTTGCTCACCGAACCTCTCCAATCCTATCACTGCTGTGTTTTTGCCCCTGTACACATGCTTGATTCTCTTTCAGAGACATAGCAATCCATAGGTTTTAAGATACTTACTAGTCAGGTACATTCTTAGGCGTTTAATATGCGGTGTTGAGTCCATTTCGTTGAGCAAGGAGTAGCTCTTGTCTATTCCATATTTGGCTTAAGGAACTTTATCTGTGCTCATTTCAATCTCTGGTTTTATGCAGCACCCCAACTCACCTTTCCCCTTAAGCAAGCATAAGTTGGTTTTCTAAATTTAAGATCCTGTTCTGTTCTGTAATTCAGTTCCTGTGTAGCCAAGTTTACATTCCGGGTATTACTGATATCTTATGATGTTTCTTTTTCTGTGTGACTTATTTCAGTTAGAATCATCATACCTGAATCCACTCATTGTGCTGCTAAGGGCCTGATGACATAGATTTCATTGCTGAGTGATATTGCTTTGTAAGTAAATACCACAACTTCTTTTCCATTTTTCACTTTCTGCGATGTTGAACTTGTACTGTAAACGAGTTTCTTGTAAACAGAGGCGTCCCAAACTTTGGGGTGGCTGTGCTTTTTGATTTTAATTTCTCTAAGCTAAAGGACCATAAGTGGAAGTGCCCTAGGCTCTGTTGCTTTGTTTTTTAGATGTTTCAGGAAACACCATACACTTCTCCCAGGTGTCTGTTGGCAATTTACATCCCGCCCATCAGCATAACAACGCTCCCAGTTCTCCATGGCCTGTCCTGCCTTTCTGGATTTTACACTTTTTTCAGATGGCCCTTTTGACCTGGGGGAAGTGAGACTTCATTGTAGTGCAGATTTCCTTTGCAAGCTTCCTTGGTTGGCCAAAAACGGCGTATGCGTGTTTTCCTGAATATATTCAGGAAAACACACATACGCCCTTTTTAGCCAAGTGCATCATTGTGGACGTTCTGCCTCTTTTCCTATGCTTTCAATGCAATTCCTGTCTACCTCCTGAAATCGGTTTCCTGCAATTCTGCCCCGCTTTCAAGTCCTCTTGGCAGCCTTACTTCAGTATATTTTTGGACGATAGCTGTCATTTATAACTCTGCAGGTTTGTGAATTACAGTACCCCTGAACTCCTTTCTTCAACTCGCTTTCTTTTGAGCTGGCCGCAACACCGCAGGATGGCTTCAGGCCCTAATCTGGTTCCGGCACGGCACGCTGAGCCTTTGGTTATTTCCTCTTCCTGGTGGGAAATGAGAGTTAAATTTGCCCGTCCAGACACCTCCAGCTAGTCTGTCATTGGTTCTCCCTATTCCTGTTCATCTTCCGCAGAAATTGCAAACTGGGCCAAACAGGAGGTTAAAGGCGCTGACTCTCCAAGTGGGGAGAGTGTTAGTAAAGCGTCTGGAATGTTGCACCCGAGTAACAGGGGAGGAAAACTGAGACATATTTGAACACGTCTCCCGTTCACATGGTTGATCATACTCTGGGTTCCACATGCATGTTTTAGCTGAAGGATCAATACCTTAAACCTGGAGAGTTGAGACCCGTGAAATGGGTACCATGCAATATGACTTCAAAGGGTCTTCATTTGCTCACCGAACCTCTCCAATCCTATCACTGCTGCGTTTATGCCCCTGTACACATGCTTGATTCTCTTTTGGAGACATAGCAATCCATAGGTTTTAAGATACTTACTAGTCGGGTACATTCTTAGGCGTTTAATATGGAGTGTTGAGTCCATTTCATTGAGCAAGGAGTAGCTCTTGTCTATTCCATATTTGGCTTAAGGAACTTTATCTGTGCTCATTTCAATCTCTGGTTTTATGCAGCACCCCAACTCACCTTTCCCCTTAAGCAAGCATAAGGTGGTTTTCTAAATTTGAGACCCTGTTCTGTTCTGTAATTCAGTTCCTGTGTAGCCAAGTTTACATTCCGTGTATTAGTGATATCTTATGATGTTTCTTTTTCTGTGTGACTTATTTCAGTTAGAATCATCGTACCTGAATCCACTCATTATGCTGCTACGGGCCTGATGACATAGATTTCATTGCTGAGTGATACTGCATTGTACGTAAGTACCACAAGTTCTTTATCCATTTTTCACTTTCTGTGATATTGAACTTGTACGGTAAACGAGGTTCTTGTAAACAGAGGCGTCCCAAACTTTGGGGTGGCTGTGTCTTTTTGATTTTAATTTCCCTAAGCTATAGGACCATAAGTGGAAGTGCCCTAGGCTCTGTTGCTTTGTTTTTTAGATGTTTCAGGAAACACCATACACTTCTCCCGAGTGTCTGTTGGCAATTTACATCCCGCCCATCAGCATAACAAGGCTCCCAGTTCTCCATGGCCTGTCCTGCCTTTCTGGATTTTACACTTTTTTCAGATGGCCCTTTTGACGGGGGGAAGTGAGACTTCATTGTAGTGCAGATTTCCTTTGCAAGCTTGCTTTGTTGGCCAAAAAGGGCGTATGCGTTTTTTCCTGAATATATTCAGGAAAAAACGGATACGCCCTTTTTGGCCAAGTGCATCATTGTGGACGTTCTGCCTCTTTTCCTATGCTTTCAATGCAATTCCAGTCTACCTCCTGAAATCGGTTTCCTGCAATTCTGCCCCACTTTCAAGTCCTCTTGGCAGCATTACTTCAGTATATTTTTGGACGATAGCTGTCATTTATAACTCTGCAGCTTTGTGCATTACAGTGCCTCTGAGCTCCTTTCTTCAACTCGCTTTCTTGTGACCTGGCCGCAACACCGCAGGATGGCTTCAGGCCCTAATATGTTTCCGGCACGGCACGCTGAGCCTTAGATTATTTCCTCTTCCTGGTGAGAAATGAGAGTTAAATTTGCCCGTCCAGACACCTCCAGCTAGTCTCTCATTGGTTCTCGCTATTGCTGTTCATCTTCCGCAGAAATTGCAAACTGGGCCAAACAGGAGGTTAAAGGCGCTGACTCTCCAAGTGGGGAGAGTGTTAGTAAAGCGTCTGGAATGTTGCACCCGAGTACCAGGGGAGGAAAACTGAGACATTTGGACATGTCTTCCGATCACATGGTTGATCATACTCTAGGTTCCACATGCATGTTTTAGCTGAAGGAAGAATACCTTAAACCTGGGTAGTTGAAACCCGTGGAATGGGTACCATGCAATATGACTTCAAAGGGTCTTCATTTGCTCACCGAACCTCTCCAATCCTATCACTGCTGTGTTTTGGCCCTGTACACATGCTTGATTCTCTTTCAGAGACATAGCAATCCATAGGTTTTAAGATACTTACTAGTCAGGTACATTCTTAGGCGTTTAATATGCGGTGTTGAGTCCATTTCGTTGAGCAAGGAGTAGCTCTTGTCTATTCCATATTTGGCTTAAGGAACTTTATCTGTGCTCATTTCAATCTCTGGTTTTATGCAGCACCCCAACTCACCTTTCCCCTTAAGCAAGCATAAGTTGGTTTTCTAAATTTAAGACCCTGTTCTGTTCTGTAATTCAGTTCCTGTGTAGCCAAGTTTACATTCCGTGTTTTACTGATATCTTTTGATGTTTCTTTTTCTGTGTGACTTATTTCAGTTAGAATCATCATACCTGAATCCACTCATTGTGCTGCTAAGGGCCTGATGACATAGATTTCATTGGTGAGTGATATTGCTTTGTAAGTAAATATCACAACTTCTTTATCCATTTTTCACTTTCTGCGATGTTGAACTTGTACTGTAAACGAGTTTCTTGTAAACAGAGGCGTCCCAAACTTTGGGGTGGCTGTGTCTTTTTGATTTTAATTTCGCTAAGCTAAAGGACCATAAGTGGAAGTGCCCTAGGCTCTGTTGCTTTGTTTTTTAGATGTTTCAGGAAACACCATACACTTCTCCCAGGTGTCTGTTGGCAATTTACATCCCGCCCATCAGCATAACAACGCTCCCAGTTCTCCATGGCCTGTCCTGCCTTTCTGGATTTTACACTTTTTTCAGATGGCCCTTTTGACCTGGGGGAAGTGAGACTTCATTGTAGTGCAGATTTCCTTTGCAAGCTTCCTTGGTTGGCCAAAAACGGCGTATGCGTGTTTTCCTGAATATATTCAGGAAAACACGCATACGCCCTTTTTGGCCAAGTGCATCATTGTGGACGTTCTGCCTCTTTTCCTATGATTTCAATGCAATTCCAGTCTACCTCCAGAAATCGGTTTCCTGCAATTCTGCCCCGCTTTCAAGTCCTCTTGGCAGCCTTACTTCAGTATATTTTTGGACGATAGCTGTCATTTATAACTCTGCAGGTTTGTGAATTACAGTACCCCTGAACTCCTTTCTTCAACTCGCTTTCTTTTGAGCTGGCCGCAATACCGCAGGATGGCTTCAGGCCCTAATCTGGTTCCATCACGGCACGCTGAGCCTTTGGTTATTTCCTCTTCCTGGTGGGAAATGAGAGTTAAATTTGCCCGTCCAGACACCTCCAGCTAGTCTGTCATTGGTTCTCCCTATTCCTGTTCATCTTCCGCAGAAATTGCAAACTGGGCCAAACAGGAGGTTAAAGGCGCTGACTCTCCAAGTGGGGAGAGTGTTAGTAAAGCGTCTGGAATGTTGCACCCGAGTACCAGGGGAGGAAAACTGAGACATATTTGAACACGTCTCCCGTTCACACGGTTGATCATACTCTGGGTTCCACATGCATGTTTTAGCTGAAGGATCAATACCTTAAACCTGGAGAGTTGAGACCCCTGGAATGGGTACCATGCAATATGACTTCAAAGGGTCTTCATTTGCTCACCGAACCTCTCCAATCCTATCACTGCTGCATTTATGCCCCTGTACACACGCTTGATTCTCTTTTGGAGACATAGCAATCCATAGGTTTTAAGATACTTACTAGTCGGGTACATTCTTAGGCGTTTAATATGGGGTGTTGTGTCCATTTCACTGAGCAAGGAGTAGCTCTTGTCTATTCCATATTTGGCTTAAGGAACTTTATCTGTGCTCATTTCAATCTCTGGTTTTATGCAGCACCCCAACTCACCTTTCCCCTTAAGCAAGCATAAGGTGGTTTTCTAAATTTGAGACCCTGTTCTGTTTTGGAATTCAGTTCCTGTGTAGCCAAGTTTACATTCCGTGTATTAGTGATATCTTATGATGTTTCTTTTTCTGTGTGACTTATTTCAGTTAGAATCATCGTACCTGAATCCACTCATTATGCTGCTACGGGCCTGATGACATAGATTTCATTGCTGAGTGATACTGCATTGTACGTAAGTACCACAAGTTCTTTATCCATTTTTCACTTTCTGTGATATTGAACTTGTACGGTAAACGAGGTTCTTGTAAACAGAGGCGTCCCAAACTTTGGGGTGGCTGTGTCTTTTTGATTTTAATTTCCCTAACCTATAGGACCATAAGTGGAAGTGCCCTAGGCTCTGTTGCTTTGTTTTTTAGATGTTTCAGGAAACACCATACACTTCTCCCGAGTGTCTGTTGGCAATTTACATCCCGCCCATCAGCATAACAAGGCTCCCAGTTCTCCATGGACTGTCCTGCCTTTCTGGATTTTACACTTTTTTCAGATGGCCCTTTTGACCGGGGGGAAGTGAGACTTCATTGTAGTGCAGATTTCCTTTGCAAGCTTGCTTGGTTGGCCAAAAAGGGCGTATGCGTTTTTTCCTGAATATATTCAGGAAAAAACGCATACGCCCTTTTTGGCCAAGTGCATCATTGTGGACGTTCTGCCTCTTTTCCTATGCTTTCAATGCAATTCCAGTCTACCTCCTGAAATCGGTTTCCTGCAATTCTGCCCCACTTTCAAGTCCTCTTGGCAGCCTTACTTCAGTATATTTTTGGACGATAGCTGTCATTTATAACTCTGCAGGTTGGTGCATTACAGTGCCTCTGAGCTCCTTTCTTCAACTCGCTTTCTTGTGACCTGGCCGCAACACCGCAGGATGGCTTCAGGCCCTAATCTGGTTCCGGCACGGCACGCTGAGCCTTAGATTATTTCCTCTTCCTGGTGAGAAATGAGAGTTAAATTTGCCCGTCCAGACACCTCCAGCTAGTCTCTCATTGGTTCTCGCTATTGCTGTTCATCTTACGCAGAAATTGCAAACTGGGCCAAACAGGAGGTTAAAGGCGCTGACTCTCCAAGTGGGGAGAGTGTTAGTAAAGCGTCTGGAATGTTGCACCCGAGTACCAGGGGAGGAAAACTGAGACATTTGGACATGTCTTCCGATCACATGGTTGATCATACTCTAGGTTCCACATGCATGTTTTAGCTGAAGGAAGAATACCTTAAACCTGGGTAGTTGAAACCCGTGGAATGGGTACCATGCAATATGAATTCAAAGGGTCTTCATTTGCTCACCGAACCTCTCCAATCCTATCACTGCTGTGTTTTGGCCCTGTACACATGCTTGATTCTCTTTCGGAGACATAGCAATCCATAGGTTTTAAGATACTTAAGTCAGGTACATTCTTAGGCGTTTAATATGCGGTGTTGATTCCATTTCGTTGAGCAAGGAGTAGCTCTTGTCTATTCCATATTTGGCTTAAGGAACTTTATCTGTGCTCATTTCAATCTCTGGATTTATGCAGCACCCCAACTCACCTTTCCCCTTAAGCAAGCATAAGTTGGTTTTCTAAATTTAAGACCCTGTTCTGTTCTGTAATTCAGTTCCTGTGTAGCCAAGTTTACAATCCGTGTATTACTGATATCTTTTGATGTTTCTTTTTCTGTGTGACTTATTTCAGTTAGAATCATCATACCTGAATCCACTCATTGTGCTGCTAAGGGCCTGATGACATAGATTTCATTGCTGAGTGATATTGCTTTGTAAGTAAATATCACAACTTCTTTATCCATTTTTCACTTTCTGCGATGTTGAACTTGTACTGTAAACGAGTTTCTTGTAAACAGAGGCGTCCCAAACTTTGGGGTGGCTGTGTCTTTTTGATTTTAATTTCCCTAAGCTAAAGGACCATAAGTGGAAGTGCCCTAGGCTCTGTTGCTTTGTTTTTTAGATGTTTCAGGAAACACCATACACTTCTCCCCAGTGTCTGTTGGCAATTTACATCCCGCCCATCAGCATAACAAGGCTCCCAGTTCTCCATGGCCTGTCCTGCCTTTCTGGATTTTACACTTTTTTCAGATGGCCCTTTTGACCTGGGGGAAGTGAGACTTCATTGTAGTGCAGATTTCCTTTGCAAGCTTGCTTGGTTGGCCAAAAAGTTCATATGCGTTTTTTCCTGAATATATTCAGGAAAAAACGCATACGCCCTTTTTGGCCAAGTGCATCATTGTGGACGTTCTGCCTCTTTTCCTATGCTTTCAATGCAATTCCAGTCTACCTCCTGAAATCGGTTTCCTGCAATTCTGCCCCGCTTTCAAGTCCTCTTGGCAGCCTTACTTCAGTATATTTTTGGACGATAGCTGTCATTTATAACTCTGCAGGTTTGTGAATTACAGTGCCCCTGAGCTCCTTTCTTCAACTCGCTTTCTTCTGACCTGACCGCAACACCGCAGGATGGCTTCAGGCCCTAATCTGGTTCCGGCACGGCACGCTGAGCCTTTGGTTAATTCCTCTTCCTGGTGGGAAATGAGTTAAATTTGCCCGTCCAGACACCTCCAGCTAGTCTCTCATTGGTTCTCGCTATTCCTGTTCATCTTCCGCAGAAATTGCAAACTGGGCCAAACAGGAGGTTAAAGGGACTGACTCTCCAAGTCGGGAGAGTGTTAGTAAAGCGTCTGGAATGTTGGACCCGAGTACCAGGGTACGAAAACTGAGACATATTTGAACACGTCTCCCGATCACATGGTTGATCATACTCTAGGTTCCACATGCATGTTTTAGCTGAAGGAAGAATACCTTAAACCTGGAGAGTTGAGACCCGTGAAATGGGTACCATGCAATATGACTTCAAAGGGTCTTCATTTGCTCACCGAACCTCTCCAATCCTATCACTGCTGCGTTTATGCCCCTGTACACATGCTTGATTCTCTTTCGGAGACATAGCAATCCATAGGTTTTAAGATACTTACTAGTCAGGTACATTCTTAGGCGTTTAATATGGAGTGTTGAGTCCATTTCGTTGAGCAAGGAGTAGCTCTTGTCTATTCCATATTTGGCTTAAGGAACTTTATCTCTGCTCATTTCAATCTCTGGTTTTATGCAGCACCCCAACTCACCTTTCCCCTTAAGCAAGCATAAGTTGGTTTTCTAAATTGGAGACCCGGTTCTGTTCTGTAATTCAGTTCCTGTGTAGCCAAGTTTACTTTCCGTGTATTACTGATATCTTATGATGTTTCTTTTTCTGTGTGACTTATTTCAGTTAGAATCATCGTACCTGAATCCACTCATTATGCTGCTACGGGCCTGATGACATAGATTTCATTGCTGAGTGATACTGCATTGTACGTAAGTGCCACAAGTTCTTTATCCATTTTTCACTTTCTGTGATATTGAACTTGTACAGTAAACCAGGTTCTTGTAAACAGAGGCGTCCCAAACTTTGGGGTGGCTGTGTCTTTTTGATTTTAATTTCCCTAAGCTATAGGACCATAAGTGGAAGTGCCCTAGGCTCTGTTGCTTTGTTTTTTAGATGTTTCAGGAAACACCATACACTTCTCCCGAGTGTCTGTTGGCAATTTACATCCTGCCCATCAGCATAACAAGGCTCCCAGGTCTCCATGGCCAGTTCTGCCTTTCTGGGTTTTACACTTTTTTCAGATGGCCCTTCTGACCGTGGGGAAGTGGACTTCATTGCAGTGCAGATTTCCTTTGCAAGCTTGCTTGGTTGGCCAAAAAGGGCGTATGCGTTTTTTCCTGAATATATTCAGGAAAAAAACGCATACGCCCTTTTTGGCCAAGTGCATCATTGTGGACGTTCTTCCTCTTTTCCTATGCTTGAAATGCAATTCCAGTCTACCTCCTGAAATCGGTTTACTGCAATTCTACCCCGCTTTCAAGTCCTCTTGGCAGCCTTACTTCAGTATATTTTTGGACGATAGCTGTCATTTATAACTCTGCAGGTTTGTGAATTACAGTGCCCCTGAGCTCCTTTCTTCAACTCGCTTTCTTTTGAGCTGGCCGCAACACCACAGGATGGCTTCAGGCCCTAATCTGGTTCCGGCACGGCATGCTGAGCCTTTGGTTATTTCCTCGTCCTGGTGGGAAATGAGAGTTAAATTTGCCCGTCCAGACACCTCCAGCTAGTCTCTCATTGGTTCTCGCTATTCCTGTTCATCTTCCGCAGAAATTGCAAACTGGGCCAAACAGGAGGTTAAAGGGACTGACTCTCCAAGTGGGGAGAGTGTTAGTAAAGCGTCTGGAATGTTGCACCCGAGTACCAGGGTACGAAAACTGAGACATATTTGAACACGTCTCCCGATCACATGGTTGATCATACTCTAGGTTCCACATGCATGTTTTAGCTGAAGGAAGAATACCTTAAACCTGGGTAGTTGAAACCCGTGGAATGGGTACCATGCAATATGACTTCAAAGGGTCTTCATTTGCTCACCGAACCTCTCCAATCCTATCACTGCTCCGTTTATGCCCCTGTAAACATGCTTGATTCTCATTCGGAGACATAGCAATCCATAGGTTTTAAGATACTTACTAGTCAGGTACATTCTTAGGCGTTTAATATGCGGTGTTGAGTCCATTTCGTTGAGCAAGGAGTAGCTTTTGTCTATTCCATATTTGGCTTAAGGAACTTTATCTGTGCTCATTTCAATCTCTGGTTTTATGCAGCACCCCAACTCACCTTTACCCTTAAGCAAGCATAAGTTGGTTTTCTAAATTTGAGACCCTGTTCTGTTTTGGAATTCAGTTCCTGTGTATCGCTGTTTACATTCCGTGTATTACTGATATCTTATGATGTTTCAATTTCTGTGTGACTTATTTCAGTTAGAATCATCATACCTGAATCCACTCATTGTGCTGCTAACGGCCTGATGACATAGATTTCATTGCTGAGTGATATTGCTTTGTAAGTTAATACAACAACTTCTTTATCCATTTTTCACTTTCTGCGATGTTGAACTTTTACTGTAAACGAGGTTCTTGTAAACAGAGGCGTCCCAAACTTTGGGGTGGCTGTGTCTTTTTGATTTTAATTTCCCTAAGCTATAGGACCATAAGTGGAAGTGCCCTAGGCTCTGTTGCTTTGTTTTTTAGATGTTTCAGGAAACACCATACACTTCTCCCGAGTGTCTGTTGGCAATTTACATCCCGCCCATCAGCATAACAAGGCTCCCAGTTCTCCATGGCCTGTCCTGCCTTTCTGGATTTTACACTTTTTTCAGATGGCCCTTTTGACCGGGGGGAAGTGAGACTTCATTGTAGTGCAGATTTCCTCTGCAAGTTTGCTTGGTTGGCCAAAAAGGGCGTATGCGTTTTTTCCTGAATATATTCAGGAAAAAACGCATACGCCCTTTTTGGCCAAGTGCATCATTGTGGACGTTCTGCCTCTTTTCCTATGCTTTCAATGCAATTCCAGTCTACCTCCTGAAATCGGTTTCCTGCAATTCTGCCCCGCTTTCAAGTCCTCTTGGCAGCCTTACTTCAGTATATTTTTGGATGATAGCTGTCATTTATAACTCTGCAGGTTTGTGAATTACAGTGCCCCTGAGCTCCTTTCTTCAACTCGCTTTCTTGTGACCTGGCCGCAACACCGCAGGATGGCTTAAGGCCCTAATCTGGTTCCGGCACGGCACTCTGAGCCTTTGGTTAATTCCTCTTCCTGGTGGGAAATGAGAGTTAAATTTGTCCTTCCAGACACCCCCAGCTAGTCTCTCATTGGTTCTCGCTATTCCTGTTCATCTTCCGCACAAATTGCAAACTGGGCCAAACAGGAGGTTAAAGGGACTGACTCTCCAAGTCGGGAGAGTGTTAGTAAAGCATCTGGAATGTTACACCCGAGTACCAGGTTACGAAAACTGAGACATATTTGAACACGTCTCCCGATCACATGGTTGATCATGCTCTAGGTTCCACATGCATGTTTTAGCTGAAGGAAGAATACCTTAAACCTGGGTAGTTGAAACCCGTGGAATGGGTACCATGCAATATGACTTCAAAGGGTCTTCATTTGCTCACCGAACCTCTCCAATCCTATCACTGCTCCGTTTATGCCCCTGTACACATGCTTGATTCTCTTTCAGAGACATAGCAATCCATAGGTTTTAAGATACTTACTAGTCAGGTACATTCTTAGGCGTTTAATATGCGGTGTTGAGTCCATTTCGTTGAGCAAGGAGTAGCTCTTGTCTATTCCATATTTGGCTTAAGGAACTTTATCTGTGCTCATTTCAATCTCTGGTTTTATGCAGCACCCCAACTCACCTTTCCCCTTAAGCAAGCATAAGTTGGTTTTCTAAATTTAAGACCCTGTTCTGTTCTGTAATTCAGTTCCTGTGTAGCCAAGTTTACATTCCGTGTATTACTGATATCTTATGATGTTTCTTTTTCTGTGTGACTTATTTCAGTTAGAATCATCATACCTGAATCCACTCATTGTGCTGCTAAGGGCCTGATGACATAGATTTCATTGCTGAGTGATATTGCTTTGTAAGTAAATACCACAACTTCTTTTTCCATTTTTCACTTTCTGCGATGTTGAACTTGTACTGTAAACGAGTTTCTTGTAAACAGAGGCGTCCCAAACTTTGGGGTGGCTGTGTCTTTTTGATTTTAATTTCCCTAAGCTAAAGGACCATAAGTGGAAGTGCCCTAGGCTCTGTTGCTTTGTTTTTTAGATGTTTCAGGAAACACCATACACTTCTCCCAAGTGTCTGTTGGCAATTTACATCCCGCCCATCAGCATAACAAGGCTCCCAGTTCTCCATGGCCTGTCCTGCCTTTCTGGATTTTACACTTTTTTCAGATGGCCCTTTTGACCTGGGGGAAGTGAGACTTCATTGTAGTGCAGATTTCCTTTGTAAGCTTGCTTGGTTGGCCAAAAAGGGCGTATGCGTTTTTTCCTGAATATATTCAGGAAAAAACGCATACGCCCGTTTTGCCCAAGTGCATCATTGTGGACGTTCTGCCTCTTTTCCTATGCTTTCAATGCAATTCCAGTCTACCTCCTGAAATCGGTTTCCTGCAATTCTGCCCCGCTTTCAAGTCCTCTTGGCAGCCTTACTTCAGTATATTTTTGGACGATAGCTGTCATTTATAACTCTGCAGGTTTGTGAATTACAGTGCCCCTGAGCTCCTTTCTTCAACTCGCTTTCTTCTGACCTGACCGCAACACCGCAGGATGGCTTCAGGCCCTAATCTGGTTCCGGCACGGCACGCTGAGCCTTTGCTTATTTCCTCTTCCTGGTGGGAAATGAGAATTAAATTTGCCCATCCAGACACCTCCAGTTAGTCTCTCATTTGTTCTCACTATTCCTGTTCATCTTCCGCAGAAATTGCAAACTGGGCCAAACAAGAGGTTAAAGGGACTGACTCTCCAAGTCGGGAGAGTGTTAGTAAAACGTCTGGAATGTTGCACCCGAGTACTAGGGTACGAAAACTGAGACATATTTGAACACGTCTCCCGATCAAATGGTTGATCATACTCTAGGTTCCACATGCATGTTTTAGCTGAAGGAAGAATACCTTAAAACTGGGTAGTTGAAACCCGTGGAATGGGTACCATGCAATATGACTTCAAAGGGTCTTCATTTGCTCACCGAACCTCTCCAATCCTATCACTGCTGCGTTTATGCCCCTGTACACACGCTTGATTCCCTTTTGGAGACATAGCAATCCATAGGTTTTAAGATACTTACTAGTCAGGTACATTCTTAGGCGTTTAATATGGGGTGTTGAGTCCATTTCGTTGAGCAAGGAGTAGCTCTTGTCTATTCCATATTTGGCTTAAGGAACTTTATCTGTGCTCATTTAAATCTCTGGTTTTATGCAGCACCCCAACTCACCTTTCCCCTTAGCAAGCATATGTTGGTTTTCTAAATTTGAGACCCTGTTCTGTTTTGGAATTCAGTTCCTGTGTAGCCAAGTTTACATTCCATGCATTAGTGATATCTTATGATGTTTCTTTTTCTGTGTGACTTATTTCAATTAGAATCATCGTACTTGAATCCACTCATTATGCTGCTACGGCCTGATGACATAGATTTCATTGCTGAGTGATACTGCATTGTACGTAAGTACCACAAGTTATTTATCCATTTTTCACTTTCTGTGATACTGAACTTGTACGGTAAACGAGGTTCTTGTAAACAGAGGCGTCCCAAACTTTGGGGTGGCTGTGTCTTTTTGATTTTAATTTCCCTAAGCTATAGGACCATAAGTGGAAGTGCCCTAGGCTCTGTTGCTTCGTTTTTTAGATGTTTCAGGAAACACCATACACTTCTCCCCAGTGTCTGTTGGCAATTTACATCCCGCCCATCAGCATAACAAGGCTCCCAGTTCTCCATGGCCTGTCCTGCCTTTCTGGATTTTACACTTTTTTCAGATGGCCCTTTTGACCGGGGGAAAGTGAGACTTCATTGTAGTGCAGATTTCCTTTGCAAGTTTGCTTGGTTGGCCAAAAAGGGCGTATGCGTTTTTTCCTGAATATATTCAGGAAAGAACGCATACGCCCTTTTTGGCCAAGTGCATCATTGTGGACGTTCTGCCTCTTTTCCTATGCTTTCAATGCAATTCCAGTCTACCTCCTGAAATCGATTTCCTGCAATTCTGCCCCGATTTCAAGTCCTCTTGGCAGCCTTACTTCTGTATACTTTTGGACGATATCTGTCATTTATAACTCTGCAGGTTTGTGCATTACAGTGCCCCTGAGCTCCTTTCTTCAACTCGATTTCTTTTGAGCTGGCCGCAACACCGCAGGATGGCTTCAGGTCCTAATCTGGTTCCGGCATGGCACGCTGAGCCTTTGGTCAATTCCTCTTCCTGGTAGGAAATGAGAGTTAAATTTGCCCGTCCACACACCTCCAGCTAGTCTCTCATTGGTTCTCGCTATTCCTGTTCATCTTCCGCAGAAATTGCAAACTGGGCCAAACAGGAGGTTAAAGGGACTGACTCTCCAAGTCGGGAGAGTGTTAGTAAAGCGTCTGGAATGTTGCACCCGAGTACCAGTGTACGAAAACTGAGACATATTTGAACACGTCTCCCGATCACATGGTTGATCATACTCTAGGTTCCACATGCATGTTTTAGCTGAAGGAAGAATACCTTAAACCTGGAGAGTTGAGACCCGTGTAATGGGTACCATGCAATATGACTTCAAAGGGTCTTCATTTGCTCACCGAACCTCTCCAATCCTATCACTGCTGCGTTTATGCCCCTGTACACACGCTTGATTCTCTTTTGGAGACATAGCAATCCATAGGTTTTAAGATACTTACTAGGCAGGTACATTCTTAGGCGTTTAATATGGGGTGTTGAGTCCATTTCGTTGAGCAAGGAGTAGCTCTTGTCTATTCCATATTTGGCTTAAGGAACTTTATCTGTGCTCATTTCAATCTCTGGTTTTATGTAGCACCCCAAGTCACCTTTCCCCTTAAGCAAGCATAAGATGGTTTTCTAAATTTGAGACACTGTTCTGTTTTGGAATTCAGTTCCTGTGTAGCCAAGGTTACATTCCGTGTATTAGTTATATCTTATGATGTTTCTTTTTCTGTGTGACTTATTTCAGTTAGTATCATCGTACCTGAATCCACTCATTATGCTGCTACGGGCCTGATGACATAGATTTCATTGCTGAGTGATACTGCATTGTACGTAAGTACCACAAGTTCTTTATCCATTTTTCACTTTCTGTGATATTGAACTTGTACGGTAAACGAGGTTCTTGTAAACAGAGGCGTCCCAAACTTTGGGGTGGCTGTGTCTTTTTGATTTTAATTTCCCTAAGCTATAGGACCGTAAGTGAAAGTGCCCTAGGCTCTGTTGCTTTGTTTTTTAGATGTTTCAGGAAACACCATACACTTCTCCCGAGTGTCTGTTGGCAATTTACATCCCGCCCATCAGCATAACAAGGCTCCCAGTTCTCCATGGCCTGTCCTGCCTTTCTGGATTTTACACTTTTTTCAGATGGCCCTTTTGACCGGGGGGAAGTGAGACTTCATTGTAGTGCAGATTTCCTTTGCAAGTTTGCTTGGTTGGCCAAAAAGGGCGTATGCGTTTTTTCCTGAATATATTCAGGAAAAAACGCATACGCCCTTTTTGGCCAAGTGCATCATTGTGGACGTTCTGCCTCTTTTCCTATGCTTTCAATGCAATTCCAGTCTACCTCCTGAAATCGGTTTCCTGCAATTCTGCCCCGCATTCAAGTCCTCTTGGCAGCCTTACTTCAGTATATTTTTGGACGATAGCTGTCATTTATAACTCTGCACGTTTGTGAATTACAGTGCCCCTGAGCTCCTTTCTTCCACTCGCTTTCTTGTGACCTGGCCGCAACACCACAGGATGGCTTCAGGCCCTAATCTGGTTCTGGCATGGCACACTGAGCCTTTGGTTAATTCCTCTTCCTGGTGGGAAATGAGAGTTAAATTTGCCCGTCCAGACACCTCCAGCTAGTCTCTCATTGCTTCTCGCAATTCCTGTTCATCTTCCGCAGAAATTGCAAACTGGGTCAAACAGGAGGTTAAAGGGACTGACTCTCCAAGTGGGGAGAGTGTTAGTAAAGCGTCTGGAATGTTGCACCCGAGTACCAGGGGAGGAAAACTGAGACATATTTGAACACATCTCCCGTTCACACGGTTGATCATACTCTGGGTTCCAGATGCATGTTTTAGCTGAAGGAAGAATACCTTAAACCTGGAGAGTTGAGACCCGTGGAATGGGTACCATGCAATATGACTTCAAAGGGTCTTCATTTGCTTACCGAACCTTTCCAATCCTATCACTGCTGCGTTTATGCCCCTGTACACATGCTTGATTCTCTTTCGGAGACATAGCAATCCATAGGTTTTAAGATACTTACTAGTCAGGTACATTCTTAGGCGTTTAATATGGGGAGTTGAGTCCATTTCGTTGAGCAAGGAGTAGCTCTTGTCTATTCCATATTTGGCTTAAGGAACTTTATCTGTGCTCATTTCAATCTCTGGTTTTATGCAGCACCCCAACTCACCTTTCCCCTTAAGCAAGCATAAGTTGGTTTTCTAAATTTGAGACCCTGTTCTGTTCTGTAATTCAGTTCCTGTGTAGCCAAGTTTACATTCCATGTATTACTGATATCTTATGATGTTTCTTTTTCTGTGTGACTTATTTCAGTTAGAATCATCATACCTGTATCCACTCATTGTGCTGCTAAGGGCCTGATGACATAGATTTCATTGCTGAGTGATATTGCTTTGTAAGTAAATACCACAACTTCTTTATCCATTTTTCACTTTCTGCGATGTTGAACTTGTACTGTAAATGAGATTCTTGTAAACAGAGGCGTCCCAAACTTTGGGGTGGCTGTGTCTTTTTGATTTTAATTTCCCTAAGCTATAGGACCATAAGTGGAAGTGCCCTAGGCTCTGTTGCTTTGTTTTTTAGATGTTTCAGGAAACACCATACACTTCTCCCGAGTGTCTGTTGGCAATTTACATCCCGCCCATCAGCATAACAAGGCTCCCAGTTCTCCATGACCTGTCCTGCCTTTCTGGATTTTACACTTTTTTCAGATGGCCCTTTTGACCGGGGGGAAGTGAGACTTCATTGTAGTGCAGATTTCCTTTGCAAGTTTGCTTGGTTGGCCAAAAAGGGCGTATGCGTTTTTTCCTGAATATATTCAGGAAAAAACGCATACGCCCTTTTTGGCTAAGTGCATCATTGTGGACTTTCTGCCTCTTTTCCTATGCTTTCAATGCAATTCCAGTCTACCTCCTGAAATCGGTTTCCTGCAATTCTGCCCCGCTTTCAAGTCCTCTTGGCAGCCTTACTTCAGTATATTTTTGGACGATAGCTGTCATTTATAACTCTACAGGTTTGTGAATTACAGTGCCCCTGAGCTCCTTTCTTCAACTCGCTTTCTTGTGACCTGGCCGCAACACCGCAGGATGCCTTCAGGCCCTAATCTGGTTCCGGCACGGCACGCTGAGCCTTTGGTTAATTCCTCTTCCTGGTGGGAAATGAGACTTAAATTTGCCCGTCCAGACACCTCCAGCTAGTCTCTCATTGGTTCTCGCTATTCCTGTTCATCTTCCGCAGAAATTGCAAACAGGGCCAAACAGGAAGTTAAAGGGACTGACTCTCCAAGTGGGGAGAGTGTTAGTAAAGCATCTGGAATGTTGTACCCGAGTACCAGGGTACGAAAACTGAGACATATTTGAACACGTCTCCCGATCACATGGTTGATCATACTCTAGGTTCCACATGCATGTTTTAGCTGAAGGAAGAATACCTTAAACCTGGGTAGTTGAAACCTGTGGAATGGGTACCATGCAATATGACTTCAAAGGGTCTTCATTTGCTCACCGAACCTCTCCAATCCTATCACTGCTGCGTTTATGCCCCTGCACACATGCTTGATTCTCTTTTGGAGACATAGCAATCCATAGGTTTTAAGATACTTACTAGTCAGGTACATTCTTAGGCGTTTAATATGCGGTGTTGAGTCCATTTCGTTGAGCAAGGAGTAGCTCTTGTCTATTCCATATTTGGCTTAAGGAACTTTATCTGTGCTCATTTCAATCTCTGGTTTTATGCAGCACCCCAACTCACCTTTCCCCTTAAGCAAGCATAAGTTGGTTTTCTAAATTTGAGACCCTGTTCTGTTCTGTAATTCAGTTCCTGTGTAGCCAAGTTTACATTCCATGTATTACTGATATCTTATGATGTTTCTTTTTCTGTGTGACTTATTTCAGTTAGAATCATCATACCTGTATCCACTCATTGTTTTGCTAAGGGCCTGATGACATAGATTTCATTGCTGAGTGATATTGCTTTGTAAGTAAATACCACAACTTCTTTATCCATTTTTCACTTTCTGCGATGTTGAACTTGTACTGTAAACGAGGTTCTTGTAAACAGAGGCATCCCAAACTTTGGGGTGGCTGTGTCTTTTTGATTTTAATTTCCCTAAGCTATAGGACCATAAGTGGAAGTGCCCTAGGCTCTGTTGCTTTGTTTTTTAGATGTTTCAGGAAACACCATACACTTCTCCCGAGTGTCTGTTGGCAATTTACATCCCGCCCATCAGCATAACAAGGCTCCCAGTTCTCCATGGCCTGTCCTGCCTTTCTGGATTTTACACTTTTTTCAGATGGCCCTTTTGACCGGGGGGAAGTGAGACTTCATTGTAGTGCAGATTTCCTTTGCAAGTTTGCTTGGTTGGCCAAAAAGGGCGTATGCGTTTTTTCCTGAATATATTCAGGAAAAAACGCATACGCCCTTTTTGGCCAAGTGCATCATTGTGGACGTTCTGCCTCTTTTCCTATGCTTTCAATGCAATTCCAGTCTACCTCCTGAAATCGGTTTCCTGCAATTCTGCCCCGCTTTCAAGTCCTCTTGGCAGCCTTACTTCAGTATATTTTTGGACGATAGCTGTCATTTATAACTCTGCAGCTTTGTGAATTACAGTGCCCCTGAGCTCCTTTCTTCAACTCCCTTTCTTTTGAGCTGGCCGCAACACCGCAGGATGGCTTCAGGCCCTAATCTGGTTCCGGCACGGCACGCTGAGCCTTTGGTTATTTCCTCTTCCTGGTGGGAAATGAGAGTTAAATTTGCCCGTCCAGACACCTCCAGCTAGTCTCTCATTGGTTCTCGCTATTCCTGTTCATCTTCCGCAGAAATTGCAAACTGGGCCAAACAGGAGGTTAAAGGCGCTGACTCTCCAATTGGGGAGAGTGTTAGTAAAGCGTCTGGAATGTTGCACCCGAGTACCAGGGGAGGAAAACTGAGACATATTTGAACACATCTCCCGTTCACACGGTTGATCATACTCTGGGTTCCAGATGCATGTTTTAGCTGAAGGAAGAATACCTTAAACCTGGAGAGTTGAGACCCGTGGAATGGGTACCATGCAATATGACTTCAAAGGGTCTTCATTTGCTTACCGAACCTTTCCAATCCTATCACTGCTGCGTTTATGCCCCTGTACACATGCTTGATTCTCTTTTGGAGACATAGCAATCCATAGGTTTTAAGATACTTACTAGTCAGGTACATTCTTAGGAGTTTAATATGGGGTGTTGAGTCCATTTCGTTGAGCAAGGAGTAGCTCTTGTCTATTCCATATTTGGCTTAAGGAACTTTATCTGTGCTCATTTCAATCTCTGGTTTTATGCAGCACCCCAACTCACCTTTCCCCTTAAGCAAGCATAAGTTGGTTTTCTAAATTTGAGACCCTGTTCTGTTCTGTAATTCAGTTCCTGTGTAGCCAAGTTTACATTCCATGTATTACTGATATCTTATGATGTTTCTTTTTCTGTGTGACTTATTTCAGTTAGAATCATCATACCTGTATCCACTCATTGTTTTGCTAAGGGCCTGATGACATAGATTTCATTGCTGAGTGATATTGCTTTGTAAGTAAATACCACAACTTCTTTATCCATTTTTCACTTTCTGCGATGTTGAACTTGTACTGTAAACGAGGTTCTTGTAAACAGAGGCGTCCCAAACTTTGGGTTGCTGTGTCTTTTTGATTTTAATTTCCCTAAGCTATAGGACCATAAGTGGAAGTGCCCTAGGCTCTGTTGCTTTGTTTTTTAGATGTTTCAGGAAACACCATACACTTCTCCCCAGTGTCTGTTGGCAATTTACATCCCGCCCATCAGCATAACAAGGCTCCCAGTTCTCCATGGCCTGTCCTGCCTTTCTGGATTTTACACTTTTTTCAGATGGCCCTTTTGACCTGGGGGAAGTGAGACTTCATTGTAGTGCAGATTTCCTTTGCAAGTTTGCTTGGTTGGCCAAAAAGTGCGTATGCGTTTTTTCCTGAATATATTCAGGAAAAAACGCATACGCCCTTTTTGGCCAAGTGCATCATTGTGGACGTTCTGCCTCTTTTCCTATGCTTTCAATGCAATTCCAGTCTAGCTCCTGAAATCGGTTTCCTGCAATTCTGCCCCGCTTTCAAGTCCTCTTGGCAGCCTTACTTCAGTATATTTTTGGACGATAGCTGTCATTTATATCTCTGCAGGTTTGTGAATTACAGTGCCCCTGAGCTCCTTTCTTCAACTCGCTTTCTTTTGAGCTGGCCGCAACACCGCAGGATGGCTTCAGGCCCTAATCTGGTTCCGGCACGGCACGCTGAGCCTTTGGTTAATTCCTCTTCCTGGTGGGAAATGAGAGTTAAATTTGCCCGTCCAGACACCTCCAGCTAGTCTCTCATTGGTTCTCGCTATTGCTGTTCATCTTCCGCAGAAATTGCAAACTGGGCCAAACAGGAGGTTAAAGGCGCTGACTCTCCAAGTCGGGAGAGTGTTAGTAAAGCATCTGGAATGTTGCACCCGAGTACCAGGGGAGGAAAACTGAGACATATTTGAACACATCTCCCGTTCACACGGTTGATCATACTCTGGGTTCCAGATGCATGTTTTAGCTGAAGGAAGAATACCTTAAACCTGGAGAGTTGAGACCCGTGGAATGGGTACCATGCAATATGACTTCAAAGGGTCTTCATTTGCTTACCGAACCTTTCCAATCCTATCACTGCTGCGTTTATGCCCCTGTACACACGCTTGATTCTCTTTTGGAGACATAGCAATCCATAGGTTTTAAGATACTTACTAGTCAGGTACATTCTTAGGCGTTTAATATGGGGTATTGAGTCCATTTCGTTGAGCAAGGAGTAGCTCTTGTCTATTCCATATTTGGCTTAAGGAACTTTATCTGTGCTCATTTCAATCTCTGGTTTTATGCAGCACCCCAACTCACCTTTCGCCTTAAGCAAGCATAAGTTGGTTTTCTAAATTTGAGACCCTGTTCTGTTTTGGAATTCAGTTCCTGTGTAGCCAAGTTTACATTCCGTGTATTAGTGATATCTTATGATGTTTCTTTTTCTGTGTGACTTATTTCAGTTAGAATCATCGTACCTGAATCCACTCATTATGCTGCTACGGGCCTGATGACATAGATTTCATTGCTGAGTGATACTGCATTGTACGTAAGTACCACAAGGTCTTTATGCATTTTTCACTTTCTGTGATATTGAACTTGTACAGTAAACGAGGTTCTTGTAAACAGAGGCGTCCCTAACTTTGGGGTGGCTGTGTCTTTTTGATTTTAATTTCCCTAAGCTATAGGACCATAAGTGGAAGTGCCCTAGGCTCTGTTGCTTTGTTTTTTAGATGTTTCAGGAAACACCATACACTTCTCCCGAGTGTCTGTTGGCAATTTACATCCCGCCCATCAGCATAACAAGGCTCCCAGTTCTCCATGACCTGTCCTGCCTTTCTGGATTTTACACTTTTTTCAGATGGCCCTTTTGACCGGGGGGAAGTGAGACTTCATTGTAGTGCAGATTTCCTTTGCAAGTTTGCTTGGTTGGCCAAAAAGGGCGTATGCGTTTTTTCCTGAATATATTCAGGAAAAAACGCATACGCCCTTTTTGGCCAAGTGCATCATTGTGGACGTTCTGCCTCTTTTCCTATGCTTTCAATGCAATTCCAGTCTACCTCCTGAAATCGGTTTCCTGCAATTCTGCCCCGCTTTCAAGTCCTCTTGGCAGCCTTACTTCAGTATATTTTTGGACGATAGCTGTCATTTATAACTCTGCAGGTTTGTGAATTACAGTGCCCCTGAGCTCCTTTCTTCAACTCCCTTTCTTGTGACCTGGCCGCAACACCGCAGGATGCCTTCAGGCCCTAATCTGGTTCCGGCACGGCACGCTGAACCTTTGGTTAATTCCTCTTCCTGGTGGGAAATGAGACTTAAATTTGCCCGTCCAGACACCTCCAGCTAGTCTCTCATTGGTTCTCGCTATTCCTGTTCATCTTCCGCAGAAATTGCAAACAGGGCCAAACAGGAAGTTAAAGGGACTGACTCTCCAAGTGGGGAGAGTGTTAGTAAAGCATCTGGAATGTTGTACCCGAGTACCAGGGTACGAAAACTGAGACATATTTGAACACGTCTCCCGATCACATGGTTGATCATACTCTAGGTTCCACATGCATGTTTTAGCTGAAGGAAGAATACCTTAAACCTGGGTAGTTGAAACCTTTGGAATGGGTACCATGCAATATGACTTCAAAGGGTCTTCATTTGCTCACCGAACCTCTCCAATCCTATCACTGCTGCGTTTATGCCCCTGCACACATGCTTGATTCTCTTTTGGAGACATAGCAATCCATAGGTTTTAAGATACTTACTAGTCAGGTACATTCTTAGGCGTTTAATATGCGGTGTTGAGTCCATTTCGTTGAGCAAGGAGTAGCTCTTGTCTATTCCATATTTGGCTTAAGGAACTTTATCTGTGCTCATTTCAATCTCTGGTTTTATGCAGCACCCCAACTCACCTTTCCCCTTAAGCAAGCATAAGTTGGTTTTCTAAATTTGAGACCCTGTTCTGTTCTGTAATTCAGTTCCTGTGTAGCCAAGTTTACATTCCATGTATTACTGATATCTTATGATGTTTCTTTTTCTTTTTGACTTATTTCAGTTAGAATCATCATACCTGTATCCACTCATTGTTTTGCTAAGGGCCTGATGACATAGATTTCATTGCTGAGTGATATTGCTTTGTAAGTAAATACCACAACTTCTTTATCCATTTTTCACTTTCTGCGATGTTGAACTTGTACTGTAAACGAGGTTCTTGTAAACAGAGGCATCCCAAACTTTGAGGTGGCTGTGTCTTTTTGATTTTAATTTCCCTAAGCTATAGGACCATAAGTGGAAGTGCCCTAGGCTCTGTTGCTTTGTTTTTTAGATGTTTCAGGAAACACCATACACTTCTCCCGAGTGTCTGTTGGCAATTTACATCCCGCCCATCAGCATAACAAGGCTCCCAGTTCTCCATGGCCTGTCCTGCCTTTCTGGATTTTACACTTTTTTCAGATGGCCCTTTTGACCGGGGGGAAGTGAGACTTCATTGTAGTGCAGATTTCCTTTGCAAGTTTGCTTGGTTGGCCAAAAAGGGCGTATGCGTTTTTTCCTGAATATATTCAGGAAAAAACGCATACGCCCTTTTTGGCCAAGTGCATCATTGTGGACGTTCTGCCTCTTTTCCTATGCTTTCAATGCAATTCCAGTCTACCTCCTGAAATCGGTTTCCTGCAATTCTGCCCCGCTTTCAAGTCCTCTTGGCAGCCTTACTTCAGTATATTTTTGGACGATAGCTGTCATTTATAACTCTGCAGGTTTGTGAATTACAGTGCCCCTGAGCTCCTTTCTTCAACTCCCTTTCTTTTGAGCTGGCCGCAACACCGCAGGATGGCTTCAGGCCCTAATCTGGTTCCGGCACGGCACGCTGAGCCTTTGGTTATTTCCTCTTCCTGGTGGGAAATGAGAGTTAAATTTGCCCGTCCAGACACCTCCAGCTAGTCTCTCATTGGTTCTCGCTATTCCTGTTCATCTTCCGCAGAAATTGCAAACTGGGCCAAACAGGAGGTTAAAGGCGCTGACTCTCCAAGTGGGGAGAGTGTTAGTAAAGCGTCTGGAATGTTGCACCCGAGTACCAGGGGAGGAAAACTGAGACATATTTGAACACATCTCCCGTTCACACGGTTGATCATACTCTGGGTTCCAGATGCATGTTTTAGCTGAAGGAAGAATACCTTAAACCTGGAGAGTTGAGACCCGTGGAATGGGTACCATGCAATATGACTTCAAAGGGTCTTCATTTGCTTACCGAACCTTTCCAATCCTATCACTGCTGCGTTTATGCCCCTGTACACATGCTTGATTCTCTTTTGGAGACATAGCAATCCATAGGTTTTAAGATACTTACTAGTCAGGTACATTCTTAGGCGTTTAATATGGGGTGTTGAGTCCATTTCGTTGAGCAAGGAGTAGCTCTTGTCTATTCCATATTTGGCTTAAGGAACTTTATCTGTGCTCATTTCAATCTCTGGTTTTATGCAGCACCCCAACTCACCTTTCCCCTTAAGCAAGCATAAGTTGGTTTTCTAAATTTGAGACCCTGTTCTGTTCTGTAATTCAGTTCCTGTGTAGCCAAGTTTACATTCCATGTATTACTGATATCTTATGATGTTTCTTTTTCTGTGTGACTTATTTCAGTTAGAATCATCATACCTGTATCCACTCATTGTTTTGCTAAGGGCCTGATGACATAGATTTCATTGCTGAGTGATATTGCTTTGTAAGTAAATACCACAACTTCTTTATCCATTTTTCACTTTCTGCGATGTTGAACTTGTACTGTAAACGAGGTTCTTGTAAACAGAGGCGTCCCAAACTTTGGGGTGGCTGTGTCTTTTTGATTTTAATTTCCCTAAGCTATAGGACCATAAGTGGAAGTGCCCTAGGCTCTGTTGCTTTGTTTTTTAGATGTTTCAGGAAACACCATACACTTCTCCCGAGTGTCTGTTGGCAATTTACATCCCGCCCATCAGCATAACAAGGCTCCCAGTTCTCCATGGCCTGTCCTGCCTTTCTGGATTTTACACTTTTTTCAGATGGCCCTTTTGACCGGGGGGAAGTGAGACTTCATTGTAGTGCAGATTTCCTTTGCAAGTTTGCTTGGTTGGCCAAAAAGGGCGTATGCGTTTTTTCCTGAATATATTCAGGAAAAAACGCATACGCCCTTTTTGGCCAAGTGCATCATTGTGGACGTTCTGCCTCTTTTCCTATGCTTTCAATGCAATTCCAGTCTAGCTCCTGAAATCGGTTTCCTGCAATTCTGCCCCACTTTCAAGTCCTCTTGGCAGCCTTACTTCAGTATATTTTTGGACGATAGCTGTCATTTATAACTCTGCAGGTTTGTGAATTACAGTGCCCCTGAGCTCCTTTCTTCAACTCGCTTTCTTTTGAGCTGGCCGCAACACCGCAGGATGGCTTCAGGCCCTAATCTGGTTCCGGCACGGCACGCTGAGCCTTTGGTTATTTCCTCTTCCTGGTGGGAAATGAGAGTTAAATTTGCCCGTCCAGACACCTCCAGCTAGTCTCTCATTGGTTCTCGCTATTGCTGTTTATCTTCCGCAGAAATTGCAAACTGGGCCAAACAGGAGGTTAAAGGCGCTGACTCTCCAAGTCGGGAGAGTGTTAGTAAAGCATCTGGAATGTTGCAACCGAGTACCAGGGGAGGAAAACTGAGACATATTTGAACACGTCTCCCGTTCACACGGTTGATCATACTCTGGGTTCCAGATGCATGTTTTAGCTGAAGGAAGAATACCTTAAACCTGGAGAGTTGAGACCCGTGGAATGGGTACCATGCAATATGACTTCAAAGGGTCTTCATTTGCTCACCGAACCTCTCTAATTCTATCACTGCTGCATTTATGCCCCTGTACACACGCTTGATTCTCTTTTGGAGACATAGCAATCCATAGGTTTTAAGATACTTACTAGTCAGGTACATTCTTAGGTGTTTAATATGCGGTGTTGAGTCCATTTCGTTGAGCAAGGAGTAGCTCTTGTCTATTCCATATTTGGCTTAAGGAACTTTATCTGTGCTCATTTCAATCTCTGGTTTTATGCAGCACCCCAACTCACCTTTCCCCTTAAGCAAGCATAAGTTGGGTTTCTAAATTTGAGACCCTTTTCTGTTTTGGAATTCAGTTCCTGTGTAGCCAAGTTTACATTCCGTGTATTAATGATATCCTATGATGTTTCCTTTTCTGTGTGACTTATTTCAGTTAGAATCATCGTACCTGAATCCACTCATTATGCTGCTACGGGCCTGATGACATAGATTTCATTGCTGAGTGATACTGCATTGTACGTAAGTACCACAAGTTCTTTATCCATTTTTCACTTTCTGTGATATTGAACTTGTACGGTAAATGAGGTTCTTGTAAACAGAGGCGTCCCAGACTTTGGGGTAGCTGTGTCTTTTTGATTTTAATTTCCCTAAGCTATAGGACCATAAGTGGAAGTGCACTAGGCTCTGTTGCTTTGTTTTTTAGATGTTTCAGGAAACACCATACACTTCTCCCGAGTGTCTGTTGGCAATTTACATCCTGCCCATCAGCATAACAAGGCTCCCAGTTCTCCATGGCCTGTCCTGCCTTTCTGGATTTTACACTTTTTTCAGATGGCCCTTTTGACCGGGGGGAAGTGAGACTTCATTGTAGTGCAGATTTCCTTTGCAAGCTTGCTTGGTTGGCCAAAAAGGGCGTATGCGTTTTTTCCTGAATATATTCAGGAAAAAACGCATACGCCCTTTTTGGCCAAGTGCATCATTGTGGACGTTCTGCCTCTTTTCCTATGCTTTCAATGCAATTCCAGTCTACCTCCTGAAATCGGTTTCCTGCAATTCTGCCCCGCTTTCAAGTCCTCTTGGCAGCCTTACTTCAGTATATTTTTGGACGATAGCTGTCATTTATAACTCTGCAGGTTTGTGAATTACAGTGCCCCTGAGCTCCTTTCTTCAACTCCCTTTCTTGTGACCTGGCCGCAACACCGCAGGATGGCTTCAGGCCCTAATCTGGTTCCGGCACGGCACGCTGAGCCTTTGGTTAATTCCTCTTCCTGGTGGGAAATGAGAGTTAAATTTGCCCGTCCACACACCTCCAGCTAGTCTCTCATTGGTTCTCGCTATTCCTGTTCATCTTCCGCAGAAATTGCAAACTGGGCCAAACAGGAGGTTAAAGGCGCTGACTCTCCAAGTGGGGAGAGTGTTAGTAAAGCATCTGTAATGTTGCACCCGAGTACCAGGGGAGGAAAACTGAGACATATTTGAACACGTCTCCTGATCACATGGTTGATCATGCTCTAGGTTCCACATGCATGTTTTAGCTGAAGGAAGAATACCTTAAACCTGGGTAGTTGAAACCCGTGGAATGGGTACCATGCAATATGACTTCAAAGGGTCTTCATTTGCTCACCGAACCTCTCCAATCCTATCACTGCTGCGTTTATCCCCCTGTGCACATGCTTGATTCTCTTTCGGAGACATAGCAATACATAGGTTTTAAGATACTTACTAGTCAGGTACATTCTTAGGCGTTTAATATGGGGTGTTGAGTCCATTTCGTTGAGCAAGGAGTACCTCTTGTCTATTCCATATTTGGCTTAAGGAACTTTATCTGTGCTCATTTCAATCTCTGGTTTTATGCAGCACCCCAACTCACCTTTCCCCTTAAGCAAGCATAAGTTGGTTTTCTAAATTTGAGACCCTGTTCTGTTTTGGAATTCAGTTCCTGTGTAGCCAAGTTTACATTCTGTGTATTACTGATATCTTATGATGTTTCTTTTTCTGTGTGACTTATTTCAGTTAGAATCATCGTACCTGAATCCACTCATTGTGCTGCTAAGGGCCTGATGACATAGATTTCATTGCTGAGTGATATTGCTTTGTAAGTAAATACCACAACTTCTTTATCCATTTTTCACTTTCTGCGATGTTGAACTTGTACTGTAAACGAGGTTCTTGTAAACAGAGCCATTCCAAACTTTGGGGTGGCTGTGTCTTTTTGATTTTAATTTCCCTAAGCTATAGGACCATAAGTGGAAGTGCCCTAGGCTCTGTTGCTTTGTTTTTTAGATGTTTCAGGAAACACCATACACTTCTCCCGAGTGTCTGTTGGCAATTTACATCCCGCCCATCAGCATAACAAGGCTCCAAGTTCTCCATGGCCTGTCCTGCCTTTCTGGATTTTACACTATTTTCAGATGGCCCTTTTGACCGGGGGGAAGTGAGACTTCATTGTAGTGCAGATTTCCTTTGCAAGCTTGCTTGGTTGGCCAAAAAGGGCGTATGCGTTTTTTCCTGAATATATTCAGGAAAAAACGCATACGCCCTTTTTGGCCAAGAGCATCATTGTGGACGTTCTGCCTCTTTTCCTATGCTTTCAATGCAATTCCAGTCTACCTCCTGAAATCGGTTTCCTGCAATTCTGCCCCGCTTTCAAGTCCTCTTGGCAGCCTTACTTCAGTATATTTTTGGACGATAGCTGTCATTTATAACTCTGCAGGTTTGTGAATTACAGTGCCCCTGAGCTCCTTTCTTCAACTCGCTTTCTTTTGAGCTAGCCGCAGCACCGCAGGATGGCTTCAGGCCCTAATCTTGTTCCAGCATGGCATGCTGAGCCTTTGGTTATTTCCTCTTCCTGGTGGGAAATGAGAGTTAAATTTGCCCGTCCAGACACCTCCAGCTTGTGTCTCATTGGTTCTCCCTATTCCTGTTCATCTTCCGCAGAAATTGCAAACTGGGCCAAACAGGAGGTTAAAGGTGCTGACTCTCCAAGTGGGGAGAGTGTTAGTAAAGCATCTGGAATGTTGCACCCGAGTACCAGGGGAGGAAAACTGAGACATATTTGAACAAGTCTCCCGTTCACACAGTTGATCATACTCTGGGTTCCACATGCATGTTTTAGCTGAAGGAAGAATTCCTTAAACCTGGAGAGTTGAGACCCATGGAATGGGTACCATGCAATATGACTTCAAAGGGTCTTCATTTGCTCACCGAACCTCTCCAATCCTATCACTGCTGCTTTTATGCCCCTGTACACACGCTTGATTCTCTTTTGGAGACATAGCAATCCATAGGTTTTAAGATACTTACTAGTCAGGTACATTCTTAGGCGTTTAATATGGGGTGTTGAGTCCATTTCGTTGAGCAAGGAGTAGCTCTTGTCTATTCCATATTTGGCTTAAGGAACTTTATCTGTGCTCATTTCAATCTCTGGTTTTATGCAGCACCCCAACTCACCTTTCCCCTTAAGCAAGCATAAGTTGGTTTTCTAAGTTTGAGACCCTGTTCTGTTTTGGAATTCAGTTCCTGTGTAGCCAAGTTTACATTCCGTGTGTTAGTGATATCTTATGATGTTTCTTTTTCTGTGTGACTTATTTCAGTTAGAATCATCGTACCTGAATCCAATCATTATGCTGCTACGGGCCTGATGACATAGATTTCATTGCTGAGTGATACTGCATTGTACGTAAGCACCACAAGTTCTTTATCCATTTTTCACTTTCTGTGATATTGAACATGTATGGTAAACGAGGTTCTTGTAAACAGAGTTGTCCGAAACTTTGGGGTGGCTGTGTCTTTTTGATTTTAATTTCCCTAATCTATAGGACCATAAGTGGAAGTGCCCTAGGCTCTGTTGCTTTGTTTTTTAGATGTTTCAGGAAACACCATACACTTCTCCCGAGTGTCTGTTGGCAATTTACATCCCGCCCATCAGCATAACAAGGCTCCCAGTTCTCCATGGCCTGTCCTGCCTTTCTGGATTTTACACTTTTTTCAGATGGCCCTTTTGACCGGGGGGAAGTGAGACTTCATTGTAGTGCAGATTTCCTTTGCAAGCTTGCTTGGTTGGCCAAAAAGGGCGTATGCGTTTTTTCCTGAATATATTCAGGAAAAAACGCATACGCCCTTTTTGGCCAAGTGCATCATTGTGGACGTTCTGCCTCTTTTCCTATGCTTTCAATGCAATTCCAGTCTACCTCCTGAAATCGGTTTCCTGCAATTCTTCCCCGCTTTCAAGTCCTCTTGGCAGCCTTACTTCAGTATATTTTTGGACGATAGCTGTCATTTATAACTCTGCAGGTTTGTGAATTACAGTGCCCCTGAGCTCCTTTCTTCAACTCGCTTTCTTGTGAGCCTGCCGCAACACCGCAGGATGGCTTCAGGCCCTAATCTGGTTCCGGCACGGCACGCTGAGCCTTTGGTTAATTCCTCTTCCTGGTGGGAAATGAGAGTTAAATTTGCCCGTCCAGACACCTCCAGCTAGTCTCTCATTGGTTCTCGCTATTCCTGTTCATCTTCCGCAGAAATTGCAAACTGGGCCAAATGGGAGGTTAAAGGGAAGGACTCTCCAAGTTGGGAGAGTGTTAGTAAAGCGTCTGGAATGTTGCACCCGAGTACCAGGGTACGAAAACTGAGACATATTTGAACACATCTCCCGATCACATGGTTGATCATACTCTAGGTTCCACATGCATGTTTTAGCTGAAGGAAGAATACCTTAAACATGGGTAGTTGAAACCCGTGGAATGGGTACCATGCAATATGACTTCAAAGGGTCTTCATTTGCTCACCGAACCTCTCCAATCCTATCACTGCTGCATTTATGCCCCTGTACACATGCTTGATTCTCTTTCGCAGACATAGCAATCCATAGGTTTTAAAATACTTACTAGTCAGGTACATTCTTAGGCGTTTAATATGCGGTGTTGAGTCCATTTCGTTGAGCAAGGAGTAGCTCTTGTCTATTCCATATTTGGCTTAAGGAACTTTATCTGTGCTCATTTCAATCTCTGGTTTTATGCAGCACCCCAACTCACCTTTCCCCTTAAGCAAGCATAAGTTGGTTTTCTAAATTTAAGATCCTGTTCTGTTCTGTAATTCAGTTCCTGTGTAGCCAAGTTTACATTCCGGGTATTACTGATATCTTATGATGTTTCTTTTTCTGTGTGACTTATTTCAGTTAGAATCATCATACCTGAATCCACTCATTGTGCTGCTAAGGGCCTGATGACATAGATTTCATTGCTGAATGATATTGCTTTGTAAGTAAATACCACAACTTCTTTTCCATTTTTCACTTTCTGTGATGTTGAACTTGTACTGTAAACGAGTTTCTTGTAAACAGAGGCGTCCCAAACTTTGGGGTGGCTGTGTCTTTTTGATTTTAATTTCCCTAAGCTAAAGGACCATAAGTGGAAGTGCCCTAGGCTCTGTTGCTTTGTTTTTTAGATGTTTCTGGAAACACCATACACTTCTCCCAGGTGTCTGTTGGCAATTTACATCCCGCCCATCAGCATAACAACGCTCCCAGTTCTCCATGGCCTGTCCTGCCTTTCTGGATTTTACACTTTTTTCAGATGGCCCTTTTGACCTGGGGGAAGTGAGACTTCATTGTATTGCAGATTTCCTTTGCAAGCTTCCTTGGCTGGCCAAAAAGGGCGTATGCGTGTTTTCCTGAATATATTCAGGAAAACACGCATACGCCCTTTTTGGCCAAGTGCATCATTGTGGACGTTCTGCCTCTTTTCCTATGCTTTCAATGCAATTCCAGTCTACCTCCTGAAATCGGTTTACTGCAATTCTGCCCCGCTTTCAAGTCCTCTTGGCAGCCTTACTTCAGTATATTTTTGGACGATAGCTGTCATTTATAACTCTGCAGGTTTGTGAATTACAGTACCCCTGAACTCCTTTCTTCAACTCGCTTTCTTTTGAGCTGGCCGCAACACCACAGGATGGCTTCAGGCCCTAATCTGGTTCCGGCACGGCACGCTGAGTCTTTGGTTATTTCCTCTTCCTGGTGGGAAATGAGAGTTAAATTTGCCCGTCCAGACACCTCCAGCTAGTCTGTCATTGGTTCTCCCTATTCCTGTTCATCTTCCGCAGAAATTGCAAACTGGGCCAAACAGGAGGTTAAAGGCGCTGACTCTCCAAGTGGGGAGAGTGTTAGTAAAGCGTCTGGAATGTTGCACCCGAGTACCAGGGGAGGAAAACTGAGACATATTTGAACACGTCTCCCGTTCACACGGTTGATCATACTCTGGGTTCCACATGCATGTTTTAGCTGAAGGATCAATACCTTAAACCTGGAGAGTTGAGACCCGTGGAATGGGTACCATGCAATATGACTTCAAAGGGTCTTCATTTGCTCACCGAACCTCTCTAATTCTATCACTGCTGCATTTATGCCCCTGTACACACGCTTGATTCTCTTTTGGAGACATAGCAATCCATAGGTTTTAAGATACTTACTAGTCAGGTACATTCTTAGGTGTTTAATATGCGGTGTTGAGTCCATTTCGTTGAGCAAGGAGTAGCTCTTGTCTATTCCATATTTGGCTTAAGGAACTTTATCTGTGCTCATTTCAATCTCTGGTTTTATGCAGCACCCCAACTCACCTTTCCCCTTAAGCAAGCATAAGTTGGGTTTCTAAATTTGAGACCCTTTTCTGTTTTGGAATTCAGTTCCTGTGTAGCCAAGTTTACATTCCGTGTATTAATGATATCCTATGATGTTTCCTTTTCTGTGTGACTTATTTCAGTTAGAATCATCGTACCTGAATCCACTCATTATGCTGCTACGGGCCTGATGACATAGATTTCATTGCTGAGTGATACTGCATTGTACGTAAGTACCACAAGTTCTTTATCCATTTTTCACTTTCTGTGATATTGAACTTGTACGGTAAATGAGGTTCTTGTAAACAGAGGCGTCCCAGACTTTGGGGTAGCTGTGTCTTTTTGATTTTAATTTCCCTAAGCTATAGGACCATAAGTGGAAGTGCCCTAGGCTCTGTTGCTTTGTTTTTTAGATGTTTCAGGAAACACCATACACTTCTCCCGAGTGTCTGTTGGCAATTTACATCCTGCCCATCAGCATAACAAGGCTCCCAGTTCTCCATGGCCTGTCCTGCCTTTCTGGATTTTACACTTTTTTCAGATGGCCCTTTTGACCGGGGGGAAGTGAGACTTCATTGTAGTGCAGATTTCCTTTGCAAGCTTGCTTGGTTGGCCAAAAAGGGCGTATGCGTTTTTTCCTGAATATATTCAGGAAAAAACGCATACGCCCTTTTTGGCCAAGTGCATCATTGTGGACGTTCTGCCTCTTTTCCTATGCTTTCAATGCAATTCCAGTCTACCTCCTGAAATCGGTTTCCTGCAATTCTGCCCCGCTTTCAAGTCCTCTTGGCAGCCTTACTTCAGTCTATTTTTGGACGATAGCTGTCATTTATAACTCTGCAGGTTTGTGAATTACAGTGCCCCTGAGCTCCTTTCTTCAACTCCCTTTCTTGTGACCTGGCCGCAACACCGCAGGATGGCTTCAGGCCCTAATCTGGTTCCGGCACGGCACGCTGAGCCTTTGGTTAATTCCTCTTCCTGGTGGGAAATGAGAGTTAAATTTGCCCGTCCACACACCTCCAGCTAGTCTCTCATTGGTTCTCGCTATTCCTGTTCATCTTCCGCAGAAATTGCAAACTGGGCCAAACAGGAGGTTAAAGGCGCTGACTCTCCAAGTGGGGAGAGTGTTAGTAAAGCGTCTGGAATGTTGCACCCGACTACCAGGGGAGGAAAACTGAGACATATTTGAACACGTCTCCTGTTCACACGGTTGATCATACTCTGGGTTCCACATGCATGTTTTAGCTAAAGGAAGAATACCTTAAACCTGGAGAGTTGAGACCCGTGCAATGGGTACCATGCAATATGACTTCAAAGGGTCTTCATTTGTTCACCGAACCTCTGCAATCCTATCACTGCTGCGTTTATGCCCCTGTACACACGATTGATTCTCTTTTGGAGACATAGCAATCCATAGGTTTTAAGATACTTACTAGTCAGGTACATTCTTAGGCGTTTAATATGGGGTGTTGAGTCCATTTCGTTGAGCAAGGAGTACCTCTTGTCTATTCCATATTTGGCTTAAGGAACTTTATCTGTGCTCATTTCAATCTCTGGTTTTATGCAGCACCCCAACTCACCTTTCCCCTTAAGCAAGCATAAGTTGGTTTTCTAAATTTGAGACCCTGTTCTGTTTTGGAATTCAGTTCCTGTGTAGCCAAGTTTACATTCTGTGTATTACTGATATCTTATGATGTTTCTTTTTCTGTGTGACTTATTTCAGTTAGAATCATCGTACCTGAATCCACTCATTGTGCTGCTAAGGGCCTGATGACATAGATTTCATTGCTGAGTGATATTGCTTTGTAAGTAAATACCACAACTTCTTTATCCATTTTTCACTTTCTGCGATGTTGAACTTGTACTGTAAACGAGGTTCTTGTAAACAGAGCCATTCCAAACTTTGGGGTGGCTGTGTCTTTTTGATTTTAATTTCGCTAAGCTATAGGACCATAAGTGGAAGTGCCCTAGGCTCTGTTGCTTTGTTTTTTAGATGTTTCAGGAAACACCATACACTTCTCCCGAGTGTCTGTTGGCAATTTACATCCCGCCCATCAGCATAACAAGGCTCCAAGTTCTCCATGGCCTGTCCTGCCTTTCTGGATTTTACACTATTTTCAGATGGCCCTTTTGACCGGGGGGAAGTGAGACTTCATTGTAGTGCAGATTTCCTTTGCAAGCTTGCTTGGTTGGTCAAAAAGGGCGTATGCGTTTTTTCCTGAATATATTCAGGAAAAAACGCATACGCCCTTTTTGGCCAAGAGCATCATTGTGGACGTTCTGCCTCTTTTCCTATGCTTTCAATGCAATTCCAGTCTACCTCCTGAAATCGGTTTCCTGCAATTCTGCCCCGCTTTCAAGTCCTCTTGGCAGCCTTACTTCAGTATATTTTTGGACGATAGCTGTCATTTATAACTCTGCAGGTTTGTGAATTACAGTGCCCCTGAGCTCCTTTCTTCAACTCGCTTTCTTTTGAGCTAGCCGCAGCACCGCAGGATGGCTTCAGGCCCTAATCTTGTTCCAGCATGGCATGCTGAGCCTTTGGTTATTTCCTCTTCCTGGTGGGAAATGAGAGTTAAATTTGCCCGTCCAGACACCTCCAGCTTGTGTCTCATTGGTTCTCCCTATTCCTGTTCATCTTCCGCAGAAATTGCAAACTGGGCCAAACAGGAGGTTAAAGGCGCTGACTCTCCAAGTGGGGAGAGTGTTAGTAAAGCATCTGGAATGTTGCACCCGAGTACCAGGGGAGGAAAACTGAGACATATTTGAACAAGTCTCCCGTTCACACAGTTGATCATACTCTGGGTTCCACATGCATGTTTTAGCTGAAGGAAGAATTCCTTAAACCTGGAGAGTTGAGACCCATGGAATGGGTACCATGCAATATGACTTCAAAGGGTCTTCATTTGCTCACCGAACCTCTCCAATCCTATCACTGCTGCATTTATGCCCCTGTACACATGCTTGATTCTCTTTCGCAGACATAGCAATCCATAGGTTTTAAAATACTTACTAGTCAGGTACATTCTTAGGCGTTTAATATGCGGTGTTGAGTCCATTTCGTTGAGCAAGGAGTAGCTCTTGTCTATTCCATATTTGGCTTAAGGAACTTTATCTGTGCTCATTTCAATCTCTGGTTTTATGCAGCACCCCAACTCACCTTTCCCCTTAAGCAAGCATAAGTTGGTTTTCTAAATTTAAGATCCTGTTCTGTTCTGTAATTCAGTTCCTGTGTAGCCAAGTTTACATTCCGGGTATTACTGATATCTTATGATGTTTCTTTTTCTGTGTGACTTATTTCAGTTAGAATCATCATACCTGAATCCACTCATTGTGCTGCTAAGGGCCTGATGACATAGATTTCATTGCTGAATGATATTGCTTTGTAAGTAAATACCACAACTTCTTTTCCATTTTTCACTTTCTGTGATGTTGAACTTGTACTGTAAACGAGTTTCTTGTAAACAGAGGCGTCCCAAACTTTGGGGTGGCTGTGTCTTTTTGATTTTAATTTCCCTAAGCTAAAGGACCATAAGTGGAAGTGCCCTAGGCTCTGTTGCTTTGTTTTTTAGATGTTTCTGGAAACACCATACACTTCTCCCAGGTGTCTGTTGGCAATTTACATCCCGCCCATCAGCATAACAACGCTCCCAGTTCTCCATGGCCTGTCCTGCCTTTCTGGATTTTACACTTTATTCAGATGGCCCTTTTGACCTGGGGGAAGTGAGACTTCATTGTAGTGCAGATTTCCTTTGCAAGCTTCCTTGGTTGGCCAAAAACGGCGTATGCGTGTTTTCCTGAATATATTCAGGAAAACACGCATACGCCCTTTTTGGCCAAGTGCATCATTGTGGACGTTCTGCCTCTTTTCCTATGCTTTCAATGCAATTCCAGTCTACCTCCTGAAATCGGTTTACTGCAATTCTGCCCCGCTTTCAAGTCCTCTTGGCAGCCTTACTTCAGTATATTTTTGGACGATAGCTGTCATTTATAACTCTGCAGGTTTGTGAATTACAGTACCCCTGAACTCCTTTCTTCAACTCGCTTTCTTTGAGCTGGCCGCAACACCGCAGGATGGCTTCAGGCCCTAATTTGGTTCCGGCACGGCACGCTGAGCCTTTGGTTATTTCCTCTTCCTGGTGGGAAATGAGAGTTAAATTTGCCCGTCCAGACACCTCCAGCTAGTCTCTCATTGGTTCTCCCTATTCCTGTTCATCTTCCGCAGAAATTGCAAACTGGGCCAAACAGGAGGTTAAAGGCGCTGACTCTCCAAGTGGGGAGAGTGTTAGTAAAGCGTCTGGAATGTTGCACCCGAGTACCAGGGGAGGAAAACTGAGACATATTTGAACACGTCTCCCGTTCACACGGTTGATCATACTCTGGGTTCCACATGCATGTTTTAGCTGAAGGATCAATACCTTAAACCTGGAGAGTTGAGACCCGTGAAATGGGTACCATGCAATATGACTTCAAAGGGTCTTCATTTGCTCACCGAACCTCTCCAATCCTATAACTGCTGCGTTTATGCCCCTGTACACACGCTTGATTCTCTTTTGGAGACATAGCAATCCATAGGTTTTAAGATACTTACTAGTCGGGTACATTCTTAGGCGTTTAATATGGAGTGTTGAGTCCATTTCATTGAGCAAGGAGTAGCTCTTGTCTATTCCATATTTGGCTTAAGGAACTTTATCTGTGCTCATTTCAATCTCTGGTTTTATGCAGCACCCCAACTCACCTTTCCCCTTAAGCAAGCTTAAGGTGGTTTTCTAAATTTGAGACCCTGTTCTGTTTTGGAATTCAGTTCCTGTGTAGCCAAGTTTACATTCCGTGTATTACTGATATCTTATGATGTTTCTTTTTCTGTGTGACTTATTTCAGTTAGAATCATCGTACCTGAATCCACTCATTATGCTGCTACGGGCCTGATGACATAGATTTCATTGCTGAGTGATACTGCATTGTACGTAAGTACCACAAGTTCTTTATCCATTTTTCACTTTCTGTGATATTGAACTTGTACGGTAAACGAGGTTCTTGTAAACAGAGGCGTCCCAAACTTTGGGGTGGCTGTGTCTTTTTGATTTTAATTTCCCTAAGCTATAGGACCATAAGTGGAAGTGCCCTAGGCTCTGTTGCTTTGTTTTTTAGATGTTTCAGGAAACACCATACACTTCTCCCCAGTGTCTGTTGGCAATTTACATCCCGCCCATCAGCATAACAAGGCTCCCAGTTCTCCATGGACTGTCCTGCCTTTCTGGATTTTACACTTTTTTCAGATGGCCCTTTTGACCGGGGGGAAGTGAGACTTCATTGTAGTGCAGATTTCCTTTGCAAGCTTGCTTGGTTGGCCAAAAAGGGCGTATGCGTTTTTTCCTGAATATATTCAGGAAAAAACGCATACGCCCTTTTTGGCCAAGTGCATCATTGTGGACGTTCTGCCTCTTTTCCTATGCTTTCAATGCAATTCCAGTCTACCTCCTGAAATCGGTTTCCTGCAATTCTGCCCCACTTTCAAGTCCTCTTGGCAGCATTACTTCAGTATATTTTTGGACGATAGCTGTCATTTATAACTCTGCAGGTTTGTGCATTACAGTGCCTCTGAGCTCCTTTCTTCAACTCGCTTTCTTGTGACCTGGCCGCAACACCGCAGGATGGCTTCAGGCCCTAATATGGTTCCGGCACGGCACGCTGAGCCTTAGATTATTTCCTCTTCCTGGTGAGAAATGAGAGTTAAATTTGCCCGTCCAGACACCTCCAGCTAGTCTCTCATTGGTTCTCGCTATTCCTGTTCATCTTCCGCAGAAATTGCAAACTGTGCCAAACAGGAGGTTAAAGGCGCTGACTCTCCAAGTGGAGAGAGTGTTAGTAAAGCGTCTGGAATGTTGCACCCGAGTACCAGGGGAGGAAAACTGAGACATTTGGACATGTCTCCCGATCACATGGTTGATCATACTCTAGGTTCCACATGCATGTTTTAGCTGAAGGAAGAATACCTTAAACCTGGGTAGTTGAAACCCGTGGAATGGGTACCATGCAATATGACTTCAAAGGGTCTTCATTTGCTCACCGAACCTCTCCAATCCTATCACTGCTGTGTTTTGGCCCTTTACACATGCTTGATTCTCTTTCGGAGACATAGCAATCCATAGGTTTTAAGATACTTACTAGTCAGGTACATTCTTAGGCGTTTAATATGCGGTGTTGAGTCCATTTCGTTTAGCAAGGAGTAGCTCTTGTCTATTCCATATTTGGCTTAAGGAACTTTATCTGTGCTCATTTCAATCTCTGGTTTTATGCAGCACCCCAACTCACCTTTCCCCTTAAGCAAGCATAAGTTGGTTTTCTAAATTTAAGACCCTGTTCTGTTCTGTAATTCAGTTCCTGTGTAGCCAAGTTTACATTCCGTGTATTACTGATATCTTTTGATGTTTCTTTTTCTGTGTGACTTATTTCAGTTAGAATCATCATACCTGAATCCACTCATTGTGCTGCTAAGGGCCTGATGACATAGATTTCATTGCTGAGTGATATTGCTTTGTAAGTAAATATCACAACTTCTTTATCCATTTTTCACTTTCTGCGATGTTGAACTTGTACTGTAAACGAGTTTCTTGTAAACAGAGGCGTCCCAAACTTTGGCGTGGCTGTGTCTTTTTGATTTTAATTTCCCTAAGCTAAAGGACCATAAGTGGAAGTGCCCTAGGCTCTGTTGCTTTGTTTTTTAGATGTTTCAGGAAACACCATACACTTCTCCCCAGTGTCTGTTGGCAATTTACATCCCGCCCATCAGCATAACAAGGCTCCCAGTTCTCCATGGCCTGTCCTGCCTTTCTGGATTTTACACTTTTTTCAGATGGCCCTTTTGACCGGGGGGAAGTGAGACTTCATTGTAGTGCAGATTTCCTTTGCAAGCTTGCTTGGTTGGCCAAAAAGTTCATATGCGTTTTTTCCTGAATATATTCAGGAAAAAACGCATATGCCCTTTTTGGCCAAGTGCATCATTGTGGACGTTCTGCCTCTTTTCCTATGCTTTCAATGCAATTCCAGTCTACCTCCTGAAATCGGTTTCCTGCAATTCTGCCCCGCTTTCAAGTCCTCTTGGCAGCCTTACTTCAGTATATTTTTGGATGATAGCTGTCATTTATAACTCTGCAGGTTTGTGAATTACAGTGCCCCTGAGCTCCTTTCTTCAACTCGCTTTCTTGTGACCTGGCCGCAACACCGCAGGATGGCTTCAGGCCCTAATCTGGTTCCGGCACGGCACTCTGAGCCTTTGGTTAATTCCTCTTCCTGGTGGTAAATGAGAGTTAAATTTGCCCGTCCAGACACCTCCAGCTAGTCTCTCATTGGTTCTCGCTATTCCTGTTCATCTTCCGCAGAAATTGCAAACTGGGCCAAACAGGAGGTTAAAGGGACTGACTCTCCAAGTCGGGAGAGTGTTAGTAAAGCATCTGGAATGTTACACCCGAGTACCAGGGTACGAAAACTGAGACATATTTGAACACGTCTCCCGATCACATGGTTGATCATGCTCTAGGTTCCACATGCATGTTTTAGCTGAAGGAAGAATACCTTAAACCTGGGTAGTTGAAACCCGTGGAATGGGTACCATGCAATATGGCTTCAAAGGGTCTTCATTTGCTCACCGAACCTCTCCAATCCTATCACTGCTGTGTTTATGCCCCTGTACACATGCTTGATTCTCTTTCAGAGACATAGCAATCCATAGGTTTTAAGATACTTACTAGTCAGGTACATTCTTAGGCGTTTAATATGCGGTGTTGAGTCCATTTCGTTGAGCAAGGAGTAGCTCTTGTCTATTCCATATTTGGCTTAAGGAACTTTATCTGTGCTCATTTCAATCTCTGGTTTTATGCAGCACCCCAACTCACCTTTCCCCTTAAGCAAGCATAAGTTGGTTTTCTAAATTTAAGACCCTGTTCTGTTCTGTAATTCAGTTCCTGTGTAGCCAAGTTTACATTCCGTGTATTACTGATATCTTATGATGTTTCTTTTTCTGTGTGACTTATTTCAGTTAGAATCATCATACCTGAATCCACTCATTGTGCTGCTAAGGGCCTGATGACATAGATTTCATTGCTGAGTGATATTGCTTTGTAATTAAATACCACAACTTCTTTTTCCATTTTTCACTTTCTGCGATGTTGAACTTGTACTGTAAACGAGTTTCTTGTAAACAGAGGCGTCCCAAACTTTGGGGTGGCTGTGTCTTTTTGATTTTAATTTCCCTAAGCTAAAGGACCATAAGTGGAAGTGCCCTAGGCTCTGTTGCTTTGTTTTTTAGATGTTTCAGGAAACACCATACACTTGTCCCAAGTGTCTGTTGGCAATTTACATCCCGCCCATCAGCATAACAAGGTTCCCAGTTCTCCATGGCCTGTCCTGCCTTTCTGGATTTTACACTTTTTTCAGATGGCCCTTTTGACCTGGGGGAAGTGAGACTTCATTGTAGTGCAGATTTCCTTTGCAAGCTTGCTTGGTTGGCCAAAAAGGGCGTATGCGTTTTTTCCTGAATATATTCAGGAAAAAATGCATACGCCCGTTTTGCCCAAGTGCATCATTGTGGACGTTCTGCCTCTTTTCCTATGCTTTCAATGCAATTCCAGTCTACCTCCTGAAATCTGTTTCCTGCAATTCTGCCCCGCTTTCAAGTCCTCTTGGCAGCCTTACTTTAGTATATTTTTGGACGATAGCTGTCATTTATAACTCTGCAGGTTTGTGAATTACAGTGCCCCTGAGCTCCTTTCTTCAACTCGCTTTCTTGTGACCTGGCCACAACACCGCAGGATGGTTTCAGGCCCTAATCTGGTTCCGGCACGGCACGCTGAGTCTTTGTTTATTTCCTCTTCCTGGTGGGAAATGAGAATTAAATTTGCCCATCCAGACACCTCCAGTTAGTCTCTCATTTGTTCTCGCTATTCCTGTTCATCTTCCGCAGAAATTGCAAACTGGGCCAAACAAGAGGTTAAAGGGACTGACTCTCCAAGTCGGGAGAGTGTTAGTAAAACGTCTGGAATGTTGCACCCGAGTACTAGGGTACGATAACTGAGACATATTTGAACACGTCTCCCGATCAAATGGTTGATCATACTCTAGGTTCAACATGCATGTTTTAGCTGAAGGAAGAATACCTTAAAACTGGGTAGTTGAAACCCGTGGAATGGGTACCATGCAATATGACTTCAAAGGGTCTTCATTTGCTCACCGAACCTCTCCAATCCTATCACTGCTGCGTTTATGCCCCTGTACACACGCTTGATTCCCTTTTGGAGACATAGCAATCCATAGGTTTTAAGATACTTACTAGTCAGGTACATTCTTAGGCGTTTAATATGGGGTGTTGAGTCCATTTCGTTGAGCAAGGAGTAGCTCTTGTCTATTCCATATTTGGCTTAAGGAACTTTATCTGTGCTCATTTCAATCTCTGGTTTTATGCAGCACCCCAACTCACCTTTCCCCTTAGCAAGCATATGTTGGTTTTCTAAATTTGAGACACTGTTCTGTTTTGGAATTCAGTTCCTGTGTAGCCAAGTTTACATTCCATGCATTAGTGATATCTTATGATGTTTCTTTTTCTGTGTGACTTATTTCAATTAGAATCATCGTACCTGAATCCACTCATTATGCTGCTAAGGCCTGATGACATAGATTTCATTGCTGAGTGATACTGCATTGTACGTAAGTACCACAAGTTATTTATCCATTTTTCACTTTCTGTGATACTGAACTTGTACGGTAAACGAACTTTTTGTAAACAGAGGCGTCCCAAACTTTGGGGTGGCTGTGTCTTTTTGATTTTAGTTTCCCTAAGCTATAGGACCATAAGTGGAAGTGCCCTAGGCTCTGTTGCTTTGTTTTTTAGATGTTTCAGGAAACACCATACACTTCTCCCGAGTGTCTGTTGGCAATTTACATCCCGCCCATCAGCATAACAAGGCTCCCAGTTCTCCATGGCCTGTCCTGCCTTTCTGGATTTTACACTTTTCTCAGATGGCCCTTTTGACCGGGGGAAAGTGAGACTTCATTGTAGTGCAGATTTCCTTTGCAAGTTTGCTTGGTTGGCCAAAAAGGGCGTATGCGTTTTTTCCTGAATATATTCAGGAAAGAACGCATACGCCCTTTTTGGCCAAGTGCATCATTGTGGACGCTCTGCCTCTTTTCCTATGCTTGAAATGCAATTCCAGTCTACCTCCTGAAATCGATTTCCTGCAATTCTGCCCCGATTTCAAGTCCTCTTGGCAGCCTTACTTCAGTATACTTTTGGACGATAGCTGTCATTTATAACTCTGCAGGTTTGTGAATTACAGTGCCCCTGAGCTCCTTTCTTCAACTCGCTTTCTTGTGACCTGGCCACAACACTGCAGGATGGCTTCAGGCCCTAATCTGGTTCCGGCAGGGCATGCTGAGCCTTTGGTTAATTCCTCTACCTGGTGGGAAATTAGAGTTAAATTTGCCCGTCCAGACACCTCCAGCTAGTCTCTCATTGGTTCTCGCTATTCCTGTTCATCTTCCGCAGAAATTGCAAACTGGGCCAAACCGGAGGTTAAAGGGACTGACTCTCCAAGTCAGGAGAGTGTTAGTAAAGCGTCTGGAATGTTGCACCCGAGTACCAGGGTACGAAAACTGAGACATATTTGAACACGTCTCCTGATCACATGGTTGATCATACTCTGGGTTCCACATGCATGTTTTAGCTGAAGGAAGAATACCTTAAACATGGGTAGCTGAAACCCGTGGAATGGGTACCATACAATATGACTTCAAAGGGTCTTCATTTGCTCACCGAACCTCTCCAATCCTATCACTGCTGCGTTTATGCCGCAGTACACATGCTTCATTCTCTTTCGGAGACATAGCAATCCATAGGTTTTAAGATACTTACTAGTCAGGTACATTCTTAGGCGTTTAATATGGGGTGTTGAGTCCATTTCGTTGCGCAAGGAGTAGCTCTTGTCTATTCCATATTTGGCTTAAGGAACTTTATCTGTGCTCATTTCAATCTCTGGTTTTATGCAGCACCCCAACTCACCTTTCCCCTTAAGCAAGCATAAGGTGGTTTTCTAAATTTGAGACCCTGTTCTGTTCTGTAATTCAGTTCCTGTGTAGCCAAGTTTACATTCCGTGTATTACTGATATCTTATGATGTTTCTTTTTCTGTGTGACTTATTTCAGTTAGAATCATCATACCTGAATCCACTCATTGTGCTGCTAAGGGCCTGATGACATAGATTTCATTGCTGAGTGATATTGCTTTGTAAGTAAATACCACATCTTCTTTATCCATTTTTCACTTTCTGCGATGTTGAACTTGTACTGTAAACGAGGTTCTTGTAAACAGAGCTGTTCCAAATTTTGGGGTGGCTGTGTCTTTTTGATTTTAATTTCCCTAAGCTATAGGACCATAAGTGGAAGTGCCTTAGGCTCTGTTGCTTTGTTTTTTAGAAGTTTCAGGAAACACCATACACTTCTCCCGAGTGTCTGTTGGCAATTTACATCCCGCCCATCAGCATAACAAGGCTCCCAGTTCTCCATGGCCTGTCCTGCCTTTCTGGATTTTACACTTTTTTCAGATGGCCCTTTTGACCGGGGGGAAGTGAGACTTCATTGTAGTGCAGATTTCCTTTGCAAGCTTGCTTGGTTGGCCAAAAAGGGCGTATGCGTTTTTTCCTGAATATATTCAGGAAAAAACGCATACGCCCCTTTTGGCCAAGTGCATCATTGTGGACGTTCTGCCTCTTTTCCTATGCTTTCAATGCAATTCCAGTCTACCTCCTGAAATCGGTTTCCTGCAATTCTGCCCCGCTTTCAAGTCCTCTTGGCAGCCTTACTTCAGTATATTTTTGGACGATAGCTGTCATTTATAACTCTGCAGGTTTGTGAATTACAGTGCCTCTGAGCTCTTTTCTTCAACTCGCTTTCTTGTGACCTGGCCGCAACACCGCAGGATGGCTTCAGGCCCTAATCTGGTTCTGGCACGGCACGCTGAGCCTTTTGTTAATTCCTCTTCCTGGTAGGAAATGAGAGTTAAATTTGCCCGTCCAGACACCTCCATCTTGTCTCTCATTGGTTCTCCCTATTCCTGTTCATCTTCCGCAGAACCTGCAAACTGGGCCAAACAGGAGGTTAAAGGGACTGACTCTCCAAGTCGGGAGAGTGTTAGTAAAGCGTCTGGAATTTTGCACCCGAGTACCAGGGTACGAAAACTGAGACATATTTGAACACGTCTCCCGATCACATGGTTGATCGTACTCTAGGTTCCACATGCATGTTTTAGCTGAAGGAAGAATACCTTAAAACTGGGTAGTTGAAACCCGTGGAATGGGTACCATGCAATATGACTTCAAAGCGTCTTCATTTGCTCACCGAATCTCTCCAATCCTATCACTGCTGCGTTTATGCCCCTGTACACATGCTTGATTCTCTTTCAGAGACATAGCAATCCATAGGTTTTAAGATACTTACTAGTCAGGTACATTCTTAGGCGTTTAATATGGGGAGTTGAGTCCATTACGTTGAGCAAGGAGTAGCTCTTGTCTATTCCATATTTGGCTTAAAGAACTTTATGTGTGCTCATTTCAATCTCTCGTTTTATGCAGCACCCCAACTCACCTTTCCCCTTAAGCAAGCATAAGTTGGTTTTCTAAATTTGAGACCCTGTTCTGTTTTTGAATTCAGTTCCTGTGTAGCCAAGTTACATTCCGTGTATTAGTGATATCTTATGATGTTTCTTTTTCTGTGTGACTTATTTCAGTTAGAATCATCGTACCTGAATCCACTCATTATGCTGCTACAGGCCTGATGACATAGATTTCATTGCTGAGTGATACTGCATTGTACGTAAGTACCACAACTTCTTTATCCATTTTTCACTTTCTGCGATGTTGAACTTGTACTGTAAACGAGTTTCTTGTAAACAGAGGCGTCCCAAACTTTGGGGTGGCTGTGTCTTTTTAATTTTAATTTCCCTAAGCTAAAGGACCATAAGTGGAAGTGCCCTAGGCTCTGTTGCTTTGTTTTTTAGATGTTTCAGGAAACACCATACACTTCTCTCCAGTGTCTGTTGGCAATTAACATCCCGCCCATCAGCATAACAAGGCTCCCAGTTCTCCATGGCCTGTCCTGCCTTTCTGGATTTTACACTTTTTTCAGATGGCCCTTTTGACCGGGGGGAAGTGAGACTTCATTGTAGTGCAGATTTCCTTTGCAAGCTTGCTTGGTTGGCCAAAAAGTTCATATGCGTTTTTTCCTGAATATATTCAGGAAAAAACGCATATGCCCTTTTTGGCCAAGTGCATCATTGTGGACGTTCTGCCTCTTTTCCTATGCTTTCAATGCAATTCCAGTCTACCTCCTGAAATCGGTTTCCTGCAATTCTGCCCCGCTTTCAAGTCCTCTTGGCAGCCTTACTTCAGTATATTTTTGGACGATAGCTGTCATTTATAACTCTGCAGGTTTGTGAATTACAGTGCCCCTGAGCTCCTTTCTTCAACTCGCTTTCTTGTGAGCTGGCCGCAACACCGCAAGATGGCTTCAGGCCCTAATCTGGTTCCGGCACGGCACGCTGAGCCTTTTGTTAATTCCTCTTCCTGGTGGGAAATGAGTTAAATTTGCCCGTCCAGACACCTCCAGCTAGTCTCTCATTGGTTCTCGCTATTCCTGTTCATCTTCCGCAGAAATTGCAAACTGGGCCAAACAGGAGGTTAAAGACGCTGACTCTCCAAGTCGGGAGAGTGTTAGTAAAGCGTCTGGAATGTTTCACCCGAGTACCAGGGTACGAAAACTGAGACATATTTGAACACGTCTCCCGATCACATGGTTGATCATACTCTAGGTTCCACATGCATGTTTTAGCTGAAGGAAGAATACCTTAAACCTGGAGAGTTGAAACCCGTGGAATGGGTACCATGCAATATGACTTCAAAGGGTCTTCATTTGCTCACCGAACCTCTCCAATCCTATCACTGCTGCGTTTATGCCCCTGTACACATGCTTGATTCTCTTTTGGAGACATAGCAATCCATAGGTTTTAAGATACTTACTAGTCAGGTACATTCTTAGGCGTTTAATATGGGGTGTTGAGTCCATTTCGTTGAGCAAGGAGTAGCTCTTGTCTATTCCATATTTGGCTTAAGGAACTTTATCTGTGCTCATTTCAATCTCTGGTTTTATGCAGCACCCCAACTCACCTTTCCCCTTAAGCAAGCATAAGTTGGTTTTCTAAATTGGAGACACTGTTCTGTTCTGTAATTCAGTTCCTGTGTAGCCAAGTTTACATTCCGTGTATTACTGATATCTTATGATGTTTCTTGTTCTGTGTGACTTATTTCAGTTAGAATCATCATACCTGAATCCACTCATTGTGCTGCTAAGGGCCTGATGACATAGATTTCATTGCTGAGTGATAGTGCATTGTACGTAAGTACCACAAGTTCTTTATCCATTTTTCATTTTCTGCGATGTTGAACTTGTACTGTAAACGAGGTTCTTGTAAACAGAGCCGTTCCAAACTTTGGGGTGGCTGTGTCTTTTTGATTTTAATTTCCCTAAGCTATAGGACCATAAGTGGAAGTGCCCTAGGCTCTGTTGCTTCGTTTTTTAGATGTTTCATGAAACACCATACACTTCTCCCGAGTGTCTGTTGGCAATTTACATCCCGCCCATCAGCATAACAAGGCTCCCAGTTCTCCATGGCCTGTCCTGCCTTTCTGGATTTTACACTTTTTTAAGATGGCCCTTTTGACCAGGGGGAAGTGAGACTTCATTGTAGTGCAGATTTCCTCTGCAAGTTTCCTTGGTTGGCCAAAAAGGGCGTATGCGTTTTTTCCTGAATATATTCAGGAAAAAACGCATACGCCCTTTTTGGCCAAGTGCATCATTGTGGACGTTCTGCCTCTTTTCCTATGCTTTCAATGCAATTCCAGTCTACCTCCTGAAATCGGTTTCCTGCAATTCTGCCCCGCTTTCAAGTCCTCTTGGCAGCCTTACTTCAGTATATTTTTGGACGATAGCTGTCATTTATAACTCTGCAGGTTTGTGAATTACAGTACCCCTGAGCTCCTTTCTTCAACTCGCTTTCTTTTGAGCTGGCCGCAACACCGCAGAATGGCTTCAGGCCCTAATCTGGTTCTGGCACGGCACACTGAGCCTTTGGTTATTTCCTCTTCTTGGTGGGAAATGAGAGTTAAATTTGCCCGTCCAGACACCTCCAGCTAGTCTCTCATTGGTTCTCCCTATTCCTGTTCATCTTCCGCAGAACCTGCAAACTGGGCCAAACAGGAGGTTAAAGGCGCTGACTCTCCAAGTGGGGAGAGTGTTAGTAAAGCATCTGGAATGTTGCACCCGAGTACCAGGGTACGAAAACTGAGACATATTTGAACATGTCTCCCGTTCACACGGTTGATCATACTCTGGGTTCCATATGCATGTTTTAGTTGAAGGAAGAATACCTTAAACCTGGAGAGTTGAGACCCGTGAAATGGGTACCATGCAATATGACTTCAAAGGGTCTTCATTTGCTCACCGAACCTCTCCAATCCTATCACTGCTGCGTTTATGCCCCTGTACACACGCTTGATTCTCTTTTGGAGACATAGCAATCCATAGGTTTTAAGATACTTACTAGTCGGGTACATTCTTAGGCGTTTAATATGGGGTGTTGAGTCTATTTCGTTGAGCAAGGAGTAGCTCTTGTCTATTCCATATTTGGCTTAAGGAACTTTATCTGTGCTCATTTCAATCTCTGGTTTTATGCAGCACCCCAACTCACCTTTCCCCTTAAGCAAGCATAAGTTGGTTTTCTAAATTTAAGACCCTGTTCTGTTCTGTAATTCAGTTCCTGTGTAGCCAAGTTTACATTCCGTGTATTACTGATATCTTTTGATGTTTCTTTTTCTGTGTGACTTATTTCAGTTAGAATCATCATACCTGAATCCACTCATTGTGCTGCTAAGGGCCTGATGACATAGATTTCATTGCTGAGTGATATTGCTTTGTAAGTAAATATCACAACTTCTTTATCCATTTTTCACTTTCTGCGATGTTGAACTTGTACTGTAAACGAGTTTCTTGTAAACAGAGGTGTCCCAAACTTTGGGGTGGCTGTGTCTTTTTGATTTTAATTTCCCTAAGCTAAAGGACCATAAATGGAAGTGCCCTAGGCTCTGTTGCTTTGTTTTTTAGATGTTTCATGAAACACCATACACTTCTCCCCAGTGTCTGTTGGCAATTTACATCCCGCCCATCAGCATAACAAGGCTCCCAGTTCTCCATGGCCTGTCCTGCCTTTCTGCATTTTACACTTTTTTCAGATGGCCCTTTTGACCGGGGGGAAGTGAGACTTCATTGTAGTGCAGATTTCCTTTGCAAGCTTGCTTGGTTGGCCAAAAAGTTCATATGCGTTTTTTCCTGAATATATTCAGGAAAAAACGCATATGCCCTTTTTGGCCAAGTGCATCATTGTGGACGTTCTGCCTCTTTTCCTATGCTTTCAATGCAATTCCAGTCTACCTCCTGAAATCGGTTTCCTGCAATTCTGCCCCGCTTTCAAGTCTTCTTGGCAGCCTTACTTCATTATATTTTTGGACGATAGCTGTCATTTATAACTCTGCAGGTTTGTGAATTACAGTGCCCCTGAGCTCCTTTCTTCAACTCGCTTTCTTGTGACCTGGCCGCAGCACCGCAGGATGGCTTCAGGCACTAATCTGGTTCCGGCACGGCACGCTGAGCCTTTGGTTAATTCCTCTTCCTGGTGGGAAATGAGTTAAATTTGCCCGTCCAGACACCTCCAGCTAGTCTCTCATTGGTTCTCGCTATTCCTGTTCATCTTCCGCAGAAATTGCAAACTGGGCCAAACAGGAGGTTAAAGGGACTGACTCTCCAAGTGGGGAGAGTGTTAGTAAAGCGTCTGGAATGTTGCACCCGAGTACCAGGGTACGAAAACTGAGACATATTTGAACACATCTCCCGATCACATGGTTGATCATACTCTAGGTTCCACATGCATGTTTTAGCTGAAGGAAGAATACCTTAAACCTGGAGAGTTGAGACCCGTGGAATGGGTACCATGCAATATGACTTCAAAGGGTCTTCATTTGCTCACCGAACCTCTCCAATCCTATCACTGCTGCGTTTATGCCCCTGTACACACGCTTGATTCTCTTTTGGAGACATAGCAATCCATAGGTTTTAAGATACTTACTAGTCGGGTACATTCTTAGGCGTTTAATATGGGGTGTTGAGTCCATTTCGTTGAGCAAGGAGTAGCTCTTGTCTATTCCATATTTGGCTTAAGGAACTTTATCTGTGCTCATTTCAATCTCTGGTTTTATGCAGCACCCCAACTAACCTTTCCCCTTAAGCAAGCATAAGTTGGTTTTCTAAATTTAAGACCCTGTTCTGTTCTGTAATTCAGTTCCTGTGTAGCCAAGTTTACATTCCGTGTATCACTGATATCTTTTGATGTTTCTTTTTCTGTGTGACTTATTTCAGTTAGAATCATCATACCTGAATCCACTCATTGTGCTGCTAAGGGCCTGATGACATAGATTTCATTGCTGAGTGATATTGCTTTGTAAGTAAATATCACAACTTCTTTATCCATTTTTCACTTTCTGCAATGTTGAACTTGTACTGTAAACGAGTTTCTTGTAAACAGAGGCGTCCCAAACTTTGGGGTGGCTGTGTCTTTTTGACTTTAATTTCCCTAAGCTAAAGGACCATAAGTGGAAGTGCCCTAGGCTCTGTTGCTTTGTTTTTTAGATGTTTCAGGAAACACCATACACTTCTCCCCAGTGTCTGTTGGCAATTTACATCCCGCCCATCAGCATAACAAGGCTCCCAGTTCTCCATGGCCTGTCCTGCCTTTCTGCATTTTACACTTTTTTCAGATGGCCCTTTTGACCGGGGGCTATTGAGACTTCATTGTAGTGCAGATTTCCTTTCCAAGCTTGCTTGGTTGGCCAAAAAGGGCGTATGCGTTTTTTCCTGAATATATTCAGGAAAAAATGCATACGTCCTTTTTGGCCAAGTGCATCATTGTGGACGTTCTGCCTCTTTTCCTATGCTTTCAATGCAATTCCAGTCTACCTCCTGAAATCAGTTTCCTGCATTTCTGCCCCTCTTTTAAGTCCTCTTGGCAGCCTTACTTCAGTATATTTTTGGACGATATCTGTCATTTATAACTCTGCAGGTTTGTGCATTACAGTGCCCCTGAGCTCCTTTCTTCAACTCGCTTTCTTGTGACCTGGCCGCAACACCGCAGGATGGCTTCAGGCACTAATCTGGTTCCCGCACGGCACGCTGAGCCTTTGGTTAATTCCTCTTCCTGGTGGGAAATGAGTTAAATTTGCCCGTCCAGACACCTCCAGCTAGTCTCTCATTGGTTCTCGCTATTCCTGTTCATCTTCCGCAGAAATTGCAAACTGGGCCAAACAGGAGGTTAAAAGGACTGACTCTCCAAGTCGGGAGAGTGTTAGTAAAGCGTCTGGAATGTTGCACCCGAGTACCAGTGTACGAAAACTGAGACATATTTGAACACGTCTCCCGATCACATGGTTGATCATACTCTAGGTTCCACATGCATGTTTTAGCTGAAGGAAGAATACCTTAAACCTGGAGAGTTGAGACCCGTGGAATGGGTACCATGCAATATGACTTCAAAGGGTCTTCATTTGCTCACCGAACCTCTCCAATCCTATCACTGCTGCGTTTATGCCCCTGTACACACGCTTGATTCTCTTTTGGAGACATAGCAATCCATAGGTTTTAAGATACTTACTAGGCAGGTACATTCTTAGGCGTTTAATATGGGGTGTTGAGTCCATTTCGTTGAGCAAGGAGTAGCTCTTGTCTATTCCATATTTGGCTTAAGGAACTTTATCTGTGCTCATTTCAATCTCTGGTTTTATGCAGCACCCCAACTCACCTTTCCCCTTAAGCAAGCATAAGTTGGTTTTCTAAATTTGAGACCCTGTTCTGTTCTGTAATTCAGTTCCTGTGTAGCCAAGTTTACATTCCGTGTATTACTGATATCTTATGATGTTTCTTTTTCTGTGTGACTTATTTCAGTTAGAATCATCATACCTGAATCCACTCATTGTGCTGCTAAGGGCCTGATGACATAGATTTCATTGCTGAGTGATATTGCTTTGTAAGTAAATACCACAACTTCTTTATCCATTTTTCACTTTCTGTGATATTGAACTTGTATGGTAAACGGGGTTCTTGTAAACAGAGGCGTCCCAAACTTTGGGGTGGCTGTGTCTTTTTGATTTTAATTTCCCTAAGTTACAGGACCATAAGTGGAAGTGCCCTAGGCTCTGTTGCTTCGTTTTTTAGATGTTTCAGGAAACACCATACACTTCTCCCGAGTGTCTGTTGGCAATTTACATCCCGCCCATCAGCATAACAAGGCTCCCAGTTCTCCATGGCCTGTCCTGCCTTTCTGCATTTTACACTTTTTTCAGATGGCCCTTTTGACTGGGGGGAAGTGAGACTTCATTGTAGTGCAGATTTCCTTTGCAAGCTTGCTTGGTTGGCCAAAAAGGGCGTATGCGTTTTTTCCTGAATATATTCAGGAAAAATCGCATACGCCCTTTTTGGCCAAGTGCATCATTGTGGACGTTCTGCCTCTTTTCCTATGCTTTCAATGCAATTCCAGTCTAGCTCCTGAAATCGGTTTCCTGCAATTCTGCCCCGCTTTCAAGTCCTCTTGGCAGCCTTACTTCAGTATACTTTTGGACGATAGCTGTCATTTATAACTCTGCAGGTTTGTGAATTACAGTGCCCCTGAGCTCCTTTCTTCAACTCGCTTTCTTGTGACCTGGCCGCAACACCGCAGGATGGCTTCAGGCCCTAATCTGGTTCCGGCACGGCACGCTGAACCTTTGGTTAATTCCTCTTCCTGGTGGGAAATGAGAGTTAAATTTGCCCGTCCACACACCTCCAGCTAGTCTCTCATTGGTTCTCGCTATTCCTGTTCATCTTCCGCAGAAATTGCAAACTGGGCCAAACAGGAGGTTAAAGGGACTGACTCTCCAAGTCGGGAGAGTGTTAGTAAAGCGTCTGGAATGTTGCACCCGAGTACCAGTGTACGAAAACTGAGACATATTTGAACACGTCTCCCGATCACATGGTTGATCATACTCTAGGTTCCACATGCATGTTTTAGCTGAAGGAAGAATACCTTAAACCTGGAGAGTTGAGACCCGTGTAATGGGTACCATGCAATATGACTTCAAAGGGTCTTCATTTGCTCACCGAACCTCTCCAATCCTATCACTGCTGCGTTTATGCCCCTGTACACACGCTTGATTCTCTTTTGGAGACATAGCAATCCATAGGTTTTAAGATACTTACTAGGCAGGTACATTCTTAGGCGTTTAATATGGGGTGTTGAGTCCATTTCGTTGAGCAAGGAGTAGCTCTTGTCTATTCCATATTTGGCTTAAGGAACTTTATCTGTGCTCATTTCAATCTCTGGTTTTATGCAGCACCCCAACTCACCTTTCCCCTTAAGCAAGCATAAGTTGGTTTTCTAAATTTGAGACCCTGTTCTGTTCTGTAATTCAGTTCCTGTGTAGCCAAGTTTACATTCCGTGTATTACTGATATCTTATGATGTTTCTTTTTCTGTGTGACTTATTTCAGTTAGAATCATCATACCTGAATCCACTCATTGTGCTGCTAAGGGCCTGATGACATAGATTTCATTGCTGAGTGATATTGCTTTGTAAGTAAATACCACAACTTCTTTATCCATTTTTCACTTTCTGTGATATTGAACTTGTACGGTAAACGGGGTTCTTGTAAACAGAGGCGTCCCAAACTTTGGGGTGGCTGTGTGTTTTTGATTTTAATTTCCCTAAATTATAGGACCATAAGTGGAAGTGCCCTAGGCTCTGTTGCTTCGTTTTTTAGATGTTTCCTGAAACACCATACACTTCTCCCGAGTGTCTGTTGGCAATTTACATCCCGCCCATCAGCATAACAAGGCTCCCAGTTCTCCATGGCCTGTCCTGCCTTTCTGGATTTTACACTTTTTTCAGATGGCCCTATTGACCGGGGGGAAGTGAGACTTCATTGTAGTGCAGATTTCCTCTGCAAGTTTCCTTGGTTGGCCAAAAAGTGCGTATGCGTTTTTTCCTGAATATATTCAGGAAAAAACGCATACGCCCTTTTTGGCCAAGTACATCATTGTGGACGTTCTGCCTCTTTTCCTATGCTTTCAATGCAATTCCAGTCTAGCTCCTGAAATCGGTTTCCTGCAATTCTGCCCCGCTTTCAAGTCCTCTTGGCAGCCTTACTTCAGTATATTTTTGGACGATAGCTGTCATTTATAACTCTGCAGGTTTGTGAATTACAGTACCCCTGAGCTCCTTTCTTCAACTCGCTTTCTTTTGAGCTGGCCGTAACACCGCAGGATGGCTTCAGGCCCTAATCTGGTTCCGGCACGGCACACTGAGCCTTTGGTTATTTCCTCTTCTTGGTGGGAAATGAGAGTCAAATTTGCCCTTCCAGACACCTCCAGCTAGTCTCTCATTGGTTCTCCCTATTCCTGTTCATCTTCCGCAGAAATTGCAAACTGGGCCAAACAGGAGGTTAAAGGCGCTGACTCTCCAAGTGGGGAGAGTGTTAGTTAAGCATCTGGAATGTTGCACCCGAGTACCACGGTACGAAAACTGAGACATATTTGAACACGTCTCCCGTTCACACGGTTGATCATACTCTGGGTTCCATATGCATGTTTTAGTTGAAGGAAGAATACCTTAAACCTGGAGAGTTGAGACCCGTGAAATGGGTACCATGCAATATGACTTCAAAGGGTCTTCATTTGCTCACCGAACCTCTCCAATCCTATCACTGCTGCGTTTATGCCCCTGTACACATGCTTGATTCTCTTTTGGAGACATAGCAATCCATAGGTTTTAAGATACTTACTAGTCGGGTACATTCTTAGGCGTTTAATATGGGGTGTTGAGTCCATTTCATTGAGCAAGGAGTAACTCTTGTCTATTCCATATTTGGCTTAAGGAACTTTATCTGTGCTCATTTCAATCTCTGGTTTTATGCAGCACCCCAACTCACCTTTCCCCTTAAGCAAGCATAAGGTGGTTTTCTAAATTTGAGACCCTGTTCTGTTTTGGAATTCAGTTCCTGTGTAGCCAAGTTTACATTCCGTGTATTAGTGATATCTTATGATGTTTCTATTTCTGTGTGACATATTTCAGTTAGAATCATCGTACCTGAATCCACTCATTATGCTGCTACGGGCTTGATGACATAGATTTCATTGCTGAGTGATACTGCATTGTACGTAAGTACCACAAGTTCTTTATCCATTTTTCACTTTCTGTGATATTGAACTTGTACGGTAAACGAGGTTCTTGTAAACAGAGGCGTCCCAAACTTTGGGGTGGCTGTGTCTTTTTGATTTTAATTTCCCTAAGCTATAGGACCATAAGTGGAAGTGCCCTAGGCTCTGTTGCTTTGTTTTTTAGATGTTTCAGGAAACACCATACACTTCTCCCGAGTGTATGTTGGCAATTTACATCCCGCCCATCAGCATAACAAGGCTCCCAGTTCTCCATGGCCTGTCCTGCCTTTCTGGATTTTACACTTTTTTCAGATGGCCCTTTTGACCGGGGGGAAGTGAGACTTCATTGTAGTGCAGATTTCCTTTGCAAGCTTGCTTGGTTAGCCAAAAAGGGCGTATGCGTTTTTTCCTGAATATATTCAGGAAAAAACGCATACGCCCTTTTTGGCCAAGTGCATCATTGTGGACGTTCTGCATCTTTTCCTATGCTTTCAATGCAATTCCAGTCTAGCTCCTGAAATCGGTTTCCTGCAATTCTGCCCCGCTTTCAAGTCCTCTTGGCAGCCTTACTTCAGTATATTTTTGGACGATAGCTGTCATTTATAACTCTGCAGGTTTGTGAATTACAGTGCCCCTGAGCTCCTTTCTTCAACTCGCTTTCTTGTGACCTGGCCGCAACACCGCAGGATGGCTTCAGGCCCTAATCTGGTTCCGGCACGGCACGCTGAGCCTTTGGTTAATTCCTCTTCCTGGTGGGAAATGAGAGTTAAATTTGCCCGTCCAGATACCTCCAGCTAGTCTCTCGTTGGTTCTCCCTATTCCTGTTCATCTTCCGCAGAAATTGCAAAATGGGCCAAACAGGAGTTTAAAGGCGCTGACTCTCCAAGTGGGGAGAGTGTTAGTAAAGCATCTGGAATGTTGCACCCGAGTACCAGGGTACGAAAACTGAGACATATTTGAACACGTCTCCCGTTCACACGGTTGATCATACTCTGGGTTCCATATGCATGTTTTAGTTGAAGGAAGAATACCTTAAACCTGGAGAGTTGAGACCCGTGAAATGGGTACCATGCAATATGACTTCAAAGGGTCTTCATTTGCTCACCGAACCTCTCCAATCCTATCACTGCTGCGTTTATGCCCCTGTACACACGCTTGATTCTCTTTTGGAGACATAGCAATCCATAGGTTTTAAGATACTTACTAGTCAGGTACATTCTTAGGCGTTTAATATGGGGTGTTGAGTCCATTTCGTTGAGCAAGGAGTAGCTCTTGTCTATTCCATATTTGGCTTAAGGAACTTCATCTGTGCTCATTTCAATCTCTCTTTTTATGCAGCACCCCAACTCACCTTTCCCCTTAAGCAAGCATAAGGTGGTTTTCTAAATTGGAGACCCGGTTCTGTTCTGTAATTCAGTTCCTGTGTAGCCAAGTTTACATTCCGTGTATTAGTGATATCTTATGATGTTTCTTTTTCTGTGTGACTTATTTCAGTTAGAATCATCGTACCTGAATCCACTCATTATGCTGCTACGGGCCTGATGACATAGATTTCATTGCTGAGTGATGCTGCATTGTACGTAAGTACCACAAGTTCTTTATCCATTTTTCACTTTCTGTGATATTGAACTTGTACGGTAAACGAGGTTCTTGTAAACAGAGGCGTCCCAAACTTTGGGGTGGCTGTGTCTTTTTGATTTTAATTTCCCTAAGCTATAGGACCATAAGTGGAAGTGCCCTAGGCTCTGTTGCTTTGTTTTTTAGATGTTTCAGGAAACACCATAGGCTTCTCCCGAGTGTCTGTTGGCAATTTACATCCCGCCCATCAGCATAACAAGGCTCCCAGTTCTCCGTGGCCTGTCCTGTCTTTCTGGATTTTACACTTTTTTCTGATGGCCCTTTTGACCGGGGGGAAGTGAGACTTCATTGTAGAGCAGATTTCCTTTGCAAGCTTTCTTGGTTGCCCAAAAAGGGCGTATGCCTTTTTTCCTGAATATATTCAGGTAAAAACGCATACGCCCTTTTTGGCCAAGTGCATCATTGTGGACGTTCTGCCTCTTTTCCTATGCTTTCAATGCAATTCCAGTCTACCTCCTGAAATCGGTTTCCTGCAATTCTGCCCCGCTTTCAAGTCCTCTTGGCAGCCTTACTTCAGTATATTTTTGGACGATAGCTGTCATTTATAACTCTGCACGTTTGTGAATTACAGTGCCCCTGAGCTCCTTTCTTCAACTCGCTTTCTTGTGACCTGGCCGCAACACCGCAGGATGGCTTCAGGCCCTAATCTGGTTCCGGCACGGCACGCTGAGCCTTTGGTTAATTCCTCTTCCTGGTGGGAAATGAGAGTTAAATTTGCCCGTCCAGACACCTCCAGCTAGTCTCTCATTCGTTCTCGCTATTCTTGTTCATCTTCCGCAGAAATTGCAAACTGGGCCAAACAGGAGGTTAAAGGGACTGAGTCTCCAAGTCGGGAGAGTGTTAGTAAAGCGTCTGGAATGTTGCACCCAAGTACCAGGGTACGAAAACTGAGACATATTTGAACACGACTCCCGTTCACACGGTTGATCATACTCTAGGTTCCACATGCATGTTTTAGCTGAAGGAAGAATACCTTAAACCTGGGTAGCTGAAACCCGTGGAATGGGTACCAGGCAATATGACTTCAAAGCGTCTTCATTTGCTCACCGAATCTCTCCAATCCTATCACTGCTGCGTTTATGCCCCTGTACACATGCTTGATTCTCTTTCGGAGACATAGCAATCCATAGGTTTTAAGATACTTACTAGTCAGGTACATTCTTAGGCGTTTAATATGGGGAGTTGAGTCCATTTCGTTGAGCAAGGAGTAGCTCTTGTCTATTCCATATTTGGCTTAAGGAACTTTATCTGTGCTCATTTCAATCTCTGGTTTTATGCAGCACCCCAACTCACCTTTCCCCTTAAGCAAGCATAAGTTGGTTTTCTAAATTTGAGACACTGTTCTGTTTTGGAATTCAGTTCCTGTGTAGCCAAGTTACATTCCGTGTATTAGTGATATCTTATGATGTTTCTTTTTCTGTGTGACTTATTTCAGTTAGAATCATCGTACCTGAATCCACTCATTATGCTGCTACGGGCCTGATGACATAGATTTTATTGCTGAGTGATACTGCATTGTACGTAAGTACCACAAGTTTTTTATCCATTTTTCACTTTCTGTGATATTGAACTTGTACGGTAAACGAGGTTCTTGTAAACAGAGGCGTCCCAAACTTTGGGGTGGCTGTGTCTTTTTGATTTTAATTTCCCTAAGCTATAGGACCACAAGTGGAAGTGCCCTAGGCTCTGTTGCTTTGTTTTTTAGATGTTTCAGGAAACACCATACACTTCTCCCGAGTGTCTGTTGGCAATTTACATCCCGCCCATCAGCATAACAAGGCTCCCAGTTCTCCATGGCCTGTCCTGCCTTTCTGGATTTTACACTTTTTTCAGATGGCCCTTTAGACCGGGGGGAAGTGAGACTTCATTGTAGTGCAGATTTCCTTTGCAAGTTTGCTTGGTTGGCCAAAAGGTGCGTATGCGTTTTTTCCTGAATATATTCAGGAAAAAACGCATTCGCCCTTTTTGGCCAAGTGCATCATTGTGGACGTTCTGCCTCTTTTCCTATGCTTTCAATGCAATTCCAGTCTAGCTCCTGAAATCGGTTTCCTGCAATTCTGCCCCGCTTTCAAGTCCTCTTGGCAGCCTTACTTCAGTATACTTTTGGACGATAGCTGTCATTTATAACTCTGCAGGTTTGTGAATTACAGTGCCCCTGAGCTCCTTTCTTCAACTCGCTTTCTTGTGACCTGGCCGCAACACCGCAGGATGGCTTCAGGCCCTAATCTGGTTCCGGCACGGCACGCTGAACCTTTGGTTAATTCCTCTTCCTGGTGGGAAATGAGAGTTAAATTTGCCCTTCCAGACACCTCCAGCTAGTCTCTCATTGGTTCTCCCTATTCCTGTTCATCTTCCGCAGAAATTGCAAACTGGGCCAAACAGGAGGTTAAAGGCGCTGACTCTCCAAGTGGGGAGAGTGTTAGTTAAGCATCTGGAATGTTGCACCCGAGTACCACGGTACGAAAACTGAGACATATTTGAACACGTCTCCCGTTCACACGGTTGATCATACTCTGGGTTCCATATGCATGTTTTAGTTGAAGGAAGAATACCTTAAACCTGGAGAGTTGAGACCCGTGAAATGGGTACCATGCAATATGACTTCAAAGGGTCTTCATTTGCTCACCGAACCTCTCCAATCCTATCACTGCTGCGTTTATGCCCCTGTACACACGCTTGATTCTCTTTTGGAGACATAGCAATCCATAGGTTTTAAGATACTTACTAGTCGGGTACATTCTTAGGCGTTTAATATGGGGTGTTGAGTCCATTTCATTGAGCAAGGAGTAGCTCTTGTCTATTCCATATTTGGCTTAAGGAACTTTATCTGTGCTCATTTCAATCTCTGGTTTTATGCAGCACCCCAACTCACCTTTCCCCTTAAGCAAGCATAAGGTGGTTTTCTAAATTTGAGACCCTGTTCTGTTTTGGAATTCAGTTCCTGTGTAGCCAAGTTTACATTCCGTGTATTAGTGATATCTTATGATGTTTCTATTTCTGTGTGACATATTTCAGTTAGAATCATCGTACCTGAATCCACTCATTATGCTGCTACGGGCCTGATGACATAGATTTCATTCCTGAGTGATACTGCATTGTACGTAAGTACCACAAGTTCTTTATCCATTTGTCACTTTCTGTGATATTGAACTTGTACGGTAAACAAGGTTCTTGTAAACAGAGGCGTCCCAAAGTTTGGGGTGGCTGTGTCTTTTTGATTTTAATTTCCCTAAGCTATAGGACCATAAGTGGAAGTGCCCTAGGCTCTGTTGCTTTGTTTTTTAGATGTTTCAGGAAACACCATACACTTCTCCCAAGTGTCTGTTGGCAATTTACATCCCGCGCATCAGCATAACAAGGCACCCAGTTCTCCATGGCCTGTCCTGCCTTTCTGGATTTTACACTTTTTTCAGATGGCCCTTTTGACCGGGGGGAAGTGAGACTTCATTGTAGAGCAGATTTCCTTTGCAAGCTTGCTTGGTTGGCCAAAAAGGGCGTATGCGTTTTTTCCTGAATATATTCAGGAAAAAACGCATACGCCCTTTTTGGCCAAGTGCATCATTGTGGACGTTCTGCCTCTTTTCCTATGCTTTCAATGCAATTCCAGTCTAGCTCCTGAAATCGGTTTCCTGCAATTCTGCCCCGCTTTCAAGTCCTCTTGGCAGCCTTACTTCAGTATATTTTTGGACGATAGCTGTCATTTATAACTCTGCAGGTTTGTGAATTACAGTGCCCCTGAGAGCCTTTCTTCAACTCGCTTTCTTTTGAGCTGGCCGCAACACTGCAGGATGGCTTCAGGCCCTAATCTGGTTCCATCACGGCACGCTGAGCCTTTGGTTATTTCCTCTTCCTGGTGAGAAATGAGAGTTAAATTTGCCCATCCACACACCTCCAGCTAGTCTCTCATTGGTTCTCCCTATTCCTGTTCATCTTCCGCAGAAATTGCAAACTGGGCCAAACAGGAGGTTAAAGGCGCTGACTCTCCAAGTGGGGAGAGTGTTAGTAAAGCGTCTGGAATGTTGCACCCGACTACCAGGGGAGGAAAACTGACACATATTTGTACACGTCTCCCGTTCACATGGTTGATCATACTCTGGGTTCCACATGCATGTTTTAGCTGAAGGAAGAATACCTTAAACCTGGAGAGTTGAGACCCGTGGAATGGGTACCATGCAATATGACTTCAAAGGGTCTTCATTTGCTCACCGAACCTCTCCAATCCTATCACTGCTGCGTTTATGCCCCTGTACACACGCTTGATTCTCTTTTGGAGACATAGCAATCCATAGGTTTTAAGATACTTACTAGTCAGGTACATTCTTAGGCGTTTAATATGGGGTGTTGAGTCCATTTCGTTGAGCAAGGAGTAGCTCTTGTTTATTCCATATTTGGCTTAAGGAACTTTATCTGTGCTCATTTCAATCTCTGGTTTTATGCAGCACCCCAACTCACCTTTCCCCTTAAGCAAGCATAAGTTGGTTTTCTAAACTTGAGACCCTGTTCTGTTTTGGAATTCAGTTCCTGTGTAGCCAAGTTTACATTCCGTGTATTACTGATACCTTATGATGTTTCTTTTTCTGTGTGACTTATTTCAGTTAGAATCATCGTACCTGAATCCACTCATTATGCTGCTACGGGCCTGATGACATAGATTTCATTCCTGTGTGATACTGCATTGTACGTAAGTACCACAAGTTCTTTATCCATTTGTCACTTTCTGTGATATTGAACTTGTACGGTAAACAAGGTTCTTGTAAACAGAGGCGTCCCAAAGTTTGGGGTGGCTGTGTCTTTTTGATTTTAATTTCCCTAAGCTATAGGACCATAAGTGGAAGTGCCCTAGGCTCTGTTGCTTTGTTTTTTAGATGTTTCAGGAAACACCATACACTTCTCCCAAGTGTCTGTTGGCAATTTACATCCCGCGCATCAGCATAACAAGGCACCCAGTTCTCCATGGCCTGTCCTGCCTTTCTGGATTTTACACTTTTTTCAGATGGCCCTTTTGACCGGGGGGAAGTGAGACTTCATTGTAGAGCAGATTTCCTTTGCAAGCTTGCTTGGTTGGCCAAAAAGGGCGTATGCGTTTTTTCCTGAATATATTCAGGAAAAAACGCATACGCCCTTTTTGGCCAAGTGCATCATTGTGGACGTTCTGCCTCTTTTCCTATGCTTTCAATGCAATTCCAGTCTAGCTCCTGAAATCGGTTTCCTGCAATTCTGCCCCGCTTTCAAGTCCTCTTGGCAGCCTTACTTCAGTATATTTTTGGACGATAGCTGTCATTTATAACTCTGCAGGTTTGTGAATTACAGTGCCCCTGAGAGCCTTTCTTCAACTCGCTTTCTTTTGAGCTGGCCGCAACACTGCAGGATGGCTTCAGGCCCTAATCTGGTTCCATCACGGCACGCTGAGCCTTTGGTTATTTCCTCTTCCTGGTGAGAAATGAGAGTTAAATTTGCCCATCCACACACCTCCAGCTAGTCTCTCATTGGTTCTCCCTATTCCTGTTCATCTTCCGCAGAAATTGCAAACTGGGCCAAACAGGAGGTTAAAGGCGCTGACTCTCCAAGTGGGGAGAGTGTTAGTAAAGCGTCTGGAATGTTGCACCCGACTACCAGGGGAGGAAAACTGACACATATTTGTACACGTCTCCCGTTCACATGGTTGATCATACTCTGGGTTCCACATGCATGTTTTAGCTGAAGGAAGAATACCTTAAACCTGGAGAGTTGAGACCCGTGGAATGGGTACCATGCAATATGACTTCAAAGGGTCTTCATTTGCTCACCGAACCTCTCCAATCCTATCACTGCTGCGTTTATGCCCCTGTACACACGCTTGATTCTCTTTTGGAGACATAGCAATCCATAGGTTTTAAGATACTTACTAGTCAGGTACATTCTTAGGCGTTTAATATGGGGTGTTGAGTCCATTTCGTTGAGCAAGGAGTAGCTCTTGTTTATTCCATATTTGGCTTAAGGAACTTTATCTGTGCTCATTTCAATCTCTGGTTTTATGCAGCACCCCAACTTACCTTTCCACTTAAGCAAGCATAAGTTGGTTTTCTAAATTTGAGACACTGTTCTGTTCTGTAATTCAGTTCCTGTGTAGCCAAGTTTACATTCCGTGTATTACTGATATCTTATGATGTTTCTTTTTCTGTGTGACTTATTTCAGTTAGAATCATCATACCTGAATCCACTCATTGTGCTGCTAAGGGCCTGATGACATAGATTTCATTGCTGAGTGATATTGCTTTGTAAGTAAATACCACAACTTCCTTATCCATTTTTCACTTTCTGCGATGTTGAACTTGTACTGTAAACGAGGTTCTTGTAAACAGAGGCGTCCCAAACTTTGGGGTGGCTGTGTCTTTTTGATTTTAATTTCCCTAAGCTATAGGACCATAAGTGGAAGTGCCCTAGGCTCTGTTGCTTTGTTTTTTAGATGTTTCAGGAAACACCATACACTTCTCCCGAGTGTCTGTTGGCAATTTACATCCCGCCCATCAGCATAACAACGCTCCCAGTTCTCCATGGCCTGTCCTGCCTTTCTGGATTTTACACTTTTTTCAGATGGCCCTTTTGACCGGGGGGAAGTGAGACTTCATTGTAGTGCAGATTTCCTTTGCAAGTTTGCTTGGTTGGCCAAAAAGGGCGTATGCGTTTTTTCCTGAATATATTCAGGAAAAAACGCATACGCCCTTTTTGGCCAAGTGCATCATTGTGGACGTTCTGCCTCTTTTCCTATGCTTTCAATGCAATTCCAGTCTACCTCCTGAAATCGGTTTCCTGCAATTCTGCCCCGCTTTCAAGTCCTCTTGGCAGCCTTACTTCAGTATATTTTTGGACGATAGCTGTCATTTATAACTCTGCAGGTTTGTGCATTACAGTGCCCCTGAGCTCCTTTCTTCAACTCGCTTTCTTGTGAGCTGGCCGCAACACCGCAGGATGGCTTCAGGCCCTAATCTGGTTCCGGCACGGCACGCTGAGCCTTTGGTTAATTCCTCTTCCTGGTGGGAAATGAGAGTTAAATTTGCCCGTCCACACACCTCCAGCTAGTCTCTCATTGGTTCTCGCTATTCCTGTTCATCTTCCGCAGAAATTGCAAACTGGGCCAAACAGGAGGTTAAAGGCGCTGACTCTCCAAGGGGGGTGAGTGTTAGTAAAGCGTCTGGAATGTTGCACCCGAGTACCAGGGTACGAAAACTGAGACATATTTGAACACGTCTCCCGATCACATGGTTGATCATACTCTGGGTTCCACATGCATGTTTTAGCTGAAGGAAGAATACCTTAAACCTGGAGAGTTGAGACCCGTGGAATAGGTACCATGCAATATGACTTCAAAGGGTCTTCATTTGCTCACTGAACCTCTCCAGTCCTATCACTGCTGCATTTATATCCCCGTACACACGCTTGATTCTGTTTTGGAGACATAGCAATCCATAGGTTTTAACATACTTACTAGTCAGGTACATTCTTATGCGTTTAATATGCGGTGCTGAGTCCATTTCATTGAGCAAAGAGTAGCTCTTGTCTATTCCATATTTGGCTTAAGGAACTTTATCTGTGCTCATTTCAATCTCTGGTTTTATGCAGCACCCCAACTCACCTTTCCCCTTAAGCAAGCATAAGTCGGTTTTCTAAATTTGAGACACTGTTCTGTTCTGTAATTCAGTTCCTGTGTAGCCAAGTTTACATTCCGTGTATTAGTGATATCTTATGATGTTTCTTTTTCTGTGTGACTTATTTCAGTTAGAATCATCGTACCTGAATCCACTCATTATGCTGCTACGGGCCTGATGACATAGATTTCATTGCTGAGTGATACTGCATTGTACGTAAGTACCACAAGTTCTTTATCCATTTTTCACTTTCTGTGATATTGAACTTGTACGGTAAATGAGGTTCTTGTAAACAGAGGCGTCCCAAACTTTGGGGTGGCTGTGTCTTTTTGATTTTAATTTCCCTAAGCTATAGGACCATAAGTGGAAGTGCCCTAGGCTCTGTTGCTTTGTTTTTTAGATGTTTCAGGAAACACCATACACTTCTCCAGAGTGTCTGTTGGCAATTTACATCCCGTCCATCAGCATAACAAGGCTCCCAGTTCTCCATGGCCTGTCCTGCCTTTCTGGATTTTACAGTTTTTTCTGATGGCCCTTTTGACTGGGGGGAAGTGAGACTTCATTGTAGTGCAGATTTCCTTTGCAAGCTTGCTTGGTTGGCCAAAAAGGGCGTATGTGTTTTTTCCTGAATATATTCAGGAAAAAACGCATACGCCCTTTTTGGCCAAGTGCATCATTGTGGACGTTCCGCCTCTTTTCCTATGCTTTCAATGCAATTCCAGTCTACCTCCTGAAATCGGTTTCCTGCAATTGTGCCCTGCTTTCAAGTCCTCTTGGCAGCCTTACTTCAGTATATTTTTGGACAATAGCTGTCATTTATAACTCTGCAGGTTTGTGAATTACAGTGCCCCTGAGCTTCTTTCTTCAACTCGCTTTCTTGTGACTGGCCGCAACACCGCAGGATGGCTTCAGGCCCTAATCTGGTTCCGGCAAGGCACGCTGAGCCTTCGGTTAATTCCTCTTCCTGGTAGGAAATGAGAGTTAAATTTGCCCGTCCAGACACCTCCAGCTTGTCTCTCATTGGTTCTCGCTATTCCTGTTCATCTTCCGCAGAAATTGCAAACTGGGCCAAACAGGAGGTTAAAGGGACTGACTCTCCAAGTCGGGAGAGTGTTAGTAAAGCGTCTGGAATGTTGCACCCGAGTACCAGGGTACGAAAACTGAGACATATTTGAACACGTCTCCCGATCACATGGTTGATCATACTCTAGGTTCCACATGCATGTTTTAGCTGAAGGAAGAATACCTTAAAACTGGGTAGTTGAAACCCGTGGAATGGGTACCATGCAATATGACTTCAAAGGGTCTTCATTTGCTCACCGAATCTCTCCAATCCTATCACTGCTGTGTTTATTCCCCTGTACACATGCTTGATTCTCTTTCGGAGACATAGCAATCCATAGGTTTTAAGATACTTACTAGTCAGGTACATTCTTAGGCGTTTAATATGGGGTGTTGAGTCCTTTTCGTTGAGCAAGGAGTAGCTCTTGTCTATTCCATATTTGGCTTAAGGAACTTTATCTGTGCTTATTTCAATCTCTGGTTTTATGCAGCACCCCAACTCACCTTTCCCCTTAAGCAAGCATAAGTTGGTTTTCTAAATTTGAGACCCTGTTCTGTTCTGTAATTCAGTTCCTGTGTAGCCAAGTTTACATTCCGTGTATTAGTGATATCTTATGATGTTTCTTTTTCTGTGTGACTTATTTCAGTTAGAATCATCGTACCTGAATCCACTCATTATGCTGCTACGGGCCTGATGACATAGATTTCATTGCTGAGTGATGCTGCATTGTACGTAAGTACCACAAGTTCTTTATCCATTTTTCACTTTCTGTGATATTGAACTTGTACGGTAAACGAGGTTCTTGTAAACAGAGGCATCCCAAACTTTGGAGTTGCTGTGTCTTTTTGATTTTAATTTCCCTAAGCTATAGGACCATAAGTGGAAGTGCCCTAGGCTCTGTTGCTTTGTTTTTTAGATGTTTCAGGAAACACCATACACTTCTCCAGAGTGTCTGTTGGCAATTTACATCCCGCCCATCAGCATAACAAGGCTCCCAGTTCTCCATGGCCTGTCCTGCCTTTCTGGATTTTACAGTTTTTTCTGATGACCCTTTTGACTGGGGGGAAGTGAGACTTCATTGTAGTGCAGATTTCCTTTGCAAGCTTGCTTGGTTGGCCAAAAAGGGCGTATGCGTTTTTTCCTGAATATATTCAGGAAAAAACGCATACGCCCTTTTTGGCCAAGTGCATCATTGTGGACGTTCCGCCTCTTTTCCTATGCTTTCAATGCAATTCCAGTCTACCTCCTGAAATCGGTTTCCTGCAATTGTGCCCTGCTTTCAAGTCCTCTTGGCAACCTTACTTCAGTATATTTTTGGACAATAGCTGTCATTTATAACTCTGCAGGTTTGTGAATTACAGTGCCCCTGAGCTTCTTTCTTCAACTCGCTTTCTTGTGACTGGCCGCAACACCGCAGGATGGCTTCAGGCCCTAATCTGGTTCCGGCAAGGCACGCTGAGCCTTCGGTTAATTCCTCTTCCTGGTAGGAAATGAGAGTTAAATTTGCCCGTCCAGACACCTCCAGCTAGTCTCTCATTGGTTCTCGCTATTCCTGTTCATCTTCCGCAGAAATTGCAAACTGGGCCAAACAGCAGGTTAAAGGGACTGACTCTCCAAGTCGGGAGAGTGTTAGTAAAGCGTCTGGAATGTTGCACCCGAGTACCAGGGTACGAAAACTGAGACATATTTGAACACGTCTCCCGATCACATGGTTGATCATACTCTAGGTTCCACATGCATGTTTTAGCTGAAGGAAGAATACCTTAAAACTGGGTAGTTGAAACCCGTGGAATGGGTACCATGCAATATGACTTCAAAGGGTCTTCATTTGCTCACCGAATCTCTCCAATCCTATCACTGCTGTGTTTATTCCCCTGTACACATGCTTGATTCTCTTTCGGAGACATAGCAATCCATAGGTTTTAAGATACTTACTAGTCAGGTACATTCTTAGGCGTTTAATATGGGGTGTTGAGTCCTTTTCGTTGAGCAAGGAGTAGCTCTTGTCTATTCCATATTTGGCTTAAGGAACTTTATCTGTGCTTATTTCAATCTCTGGTTTTATGCAGCACCCCAACTCACCTTTCCCCTTAAGCAAGCATAAGTTGGTTTTCTAAATTTGAGACCCTGTTCTGTTCTGTAATTCAGTTCCTGTGTAGCCAAGTTTACATTCCGTGTATTACTGATATCTTATGATGTTTCTTTTTCTGTGTGACTTATTTCAGTTAGAATCATCATACCTGAATCCACTCATTGTGCTGCTAAGGGCCTGATGACATAGATTTCATTGCTGAGTGATATTGCTTTGTAAGTAAATACCACAAGTTCTTTATCCATTTTTCACTTTCTGCGATGTTGAACTTGTACTGTAAACGAGGTTCTTGTAAACAGAGCTGTTCCAAATTTTGGGGTGGCTGTGTCTTTTTGATTTTAATTTCCCTAAGCTATAGGACCATAAGTGGAAGTGCCTTAGGCTCTGTTGCTTTGTTTTTTAGAAGTTTCAGGAAACACCATACACTTCTCCCGAGTGTCTGTTGGCAATTTACATCCCGCCCATCAGCATAACAAGGCTCCCAGTTCTCCATGGCCTGTCCTGCCTTTCTGGATTTTACACTTTTTTCAGATGGCCCTTTTGACCGGGGGGAAGTGAGACTTCATTGTAGTGCAGATTTCCTTTGCAAGCTTGCTTGGTTGGCCAAAAAGGGCGTATGCGTTTTTTCCTGAATATATTCAGGAAAAAACGCATACGCCCTTTTTGGCCAAGTGCATCATTGTGGACGTTCTGCCTCTTTTCCTATGCTTTCAATGCAATTCCAGTCTACCTCCTGAAATCGGTTTCCTGCAATTCTGCCCCGCTTTCAAGTCCTCTTGGCAGCCTTACTTCAGTATATTTTTGGACGATAGCTGTCATTTATAACTCTGCAGGTTTGTGCATTACAGTGCCCCTGAGCTCCTTTCTTCAACTCGCTTTCTTGTGAGCTGGCCGCAACACCGCAGGATGGCTTCAGGCCCTAATCTGGTTCCGGCACGGCACGCTGAGCCTTTGGTTAATTCCTCTTCCTGGTGGGAAATGAGAGTTAAATTTGCCCGTCCACACACCTCCAGCTAGTCTCTCATTGGTTCTCGCTATTCCTGTTCATCTTCCGCAGAAATTGCAAACTGGGCCAAACAGGAGGTTAAAGGCGCTGACTCTCCAAGGGGGGAGAGTGTTAGTAAAGCGTCTGGAATGTTGCACCCGAGTACCAGGGTACGAAAACTGAGACATATTTGAACACGTCTCCCGATCACATGGTTGATCATACTCTGGGTTCCACATGCATGTTTTAGCTGAAGGAAGAATACCTTAAACCTGGAGAGTTGAGACCCGTGGAATAGGTACCATGCAATATGACTTCAAAGGGTCTTCATTTGCTCACTGAACCTCTCCAGTCCTATCACTGCTGCGTTTATATCCCCGTACACATGCTTGATTCTGTTTTGGAGACATAGCAATCCATAGGTTTTAACATACTTACTAGTCAGGTACATTCTTATGCGTTTAATATGCGGTGCTGAGTCCATTTCATTGAGCAAAGAGTAGCTCTTGTCTATTCCATATTTGGCTTAAGGAACTTTATCTGTGCTCATTTCAATCTCTGGTTTTATGCAGCACCCCAACTCACCTTTCCCCTTAAGCAAGCATAAGTCGGTTTTCTAAATTTGAGACACTGTTCTGTTCTGTAATTCAGTTCCTGTGTAGCCAAGTTTACATTCCGTGTATTAGTGATATCTTATGATGTTTCTTTTTCTGTGTGACTTATTTCAGTTAGAATCATCGTACCTGAATCCACTCATTATGCTGCTACGGGCCTGATGACATAGATTTCATTGCTGAGTGATACTGCATTGTACGTAAGTACCACAAGTTCTTTATCCATTTTTCACTTTCTGTGATATTGAACTTGTACGGTAAATGAGGTTCTTGTAAACAGAGGCGTCCCAAACTTTGGGGTGGCTGTGTCTTTTTGATTTTAATTTCCCTAAGCTATAGGACCATAAGTGGAAGTGCCCTAGGCTCTGTTGCTTTGTTTTTTAGATGTTTCAGGAAACACCATACACTTCTCCAGAGTGTCTGTTGGCAATTTACATCCCGTCCATCAGCATAACAAGGCTCCCAGTTCTCCATGGCCTGTCCTGCCTTTCTGGATTTTACAGTTTTTTCTGATGGCCCTTTTGACTGGGGGGAAGTGAGACTTCATTGTAGTGCAGATTTCCTTTGCAAGCTTGCTTGGTTGGCCAAAAAGGGCGTATGTGTTTTTTCCTGAATATATTCAGGAAAAAACGCATACGCCCTTTTTGGCCAAGTGCATCATTGTGGACGTTCCGCCTCTTTTCCTATGCTTTCAATGCAATTCCAGTCTACCTCCTGAAATCGGTTTCCTGCAATTGTGCCCTGCTTTCAAGTCCTCTTGGCAGCCTTACTTCAGTATATTTTTGGACAATAGCTGTCATTTATAACTCTGCAGTTTTGTGAATTACAGTGCCCCTGAGCTTCTTTCTTCAACTCGCTTTCTTGTGACTGGCCGCAACACCGCAGGATGGCTTCAGGCCCTAATCTGGTTCCGGCAAGGCACGCTGAGCCTTCGGTTAATTCCTCTTCCTGGTAGGAAATGAGAGTTAAATTTGCCCGTCCAGACACCTCCAGCTTGTCTCTCATTGGTTCTCGCTATTCCTGTTCATCTTCCGCAGAAATTGCAAACTGGGCCAAACAGGAGGTTAAAGGGACTGACTCTCCAAGTCGGGAGAGTGTTAGTAAAGCGTCTGGAATGTTGCACCCGAGTACCAGGGTACGAAAACTGAGACATATTTGAACACGTCTCCCGATCACATGGTTGATCATACTCTAGGTTCCACATGCATGTTTTAGCTGAAGGAAGAATACCTTAAAACTGGGTAGTTGAAACCCGTGGAATGGGTACCATGCAATATGACTTCAAAGGGTCTTCATTTGCTCACCGAATCTCTCCAATCCTATCACTGCTGTGTTTATTCCCCTGTACACATGCTTGATTCTCTTTCGGAGACATAGCAATCCATAGGTTTTAAGATACTTACTAGTCAGGTACATTCTTAGGCGTTTAATATGGGGTGTTGAGTCCTTTTCGTTGAGCAAGGAGTAGCTCTTGTCTATTCCATATTTGGCTTAAGGAACTTTATCTGTGCTTATTTCAATCTCTGGTTTTATGCAGCACCCCAACTCACCTTTCCCCTTAAGCAAGCATAAGTTGGTTTTCTAAATTTGAGACCCTGTTCTGTTCTGTAATTCAGTTCCTGTGTAGCCAAGTTTACATTCCGTGTATTACTGATATCTTATGATGTTTCGTTTTCTGTGTGACTTATTTCAGTTAGAATCATCGTACCTGAATCCACTCATTATGCTGCAACGGGCCTGATGACATAGATTTCATTGCTGAGTGATGCTGCATTGTACGTAAGTACCACAAGTTCTTTATCCATTTTTCACTTTCTGTGATATTGAACTTGTACGGTAAACGAGGTTCTTGTAAACAGAGGCGTCCCAAACTTTGGAGTTGCTGTGTCTTTTTGATTTTAATTTCCCTAAGCTATAGGACCATAAGTGGAAGTGCCCTAGGCTCTGTTGCTTTGTTTTTTAGATGTTTCAGGAAACACCATACACTTCTCCAGAGTGTCTGTTGGCAATTTACATCCCGCCCATCAGCATAACAAGGCTCCCAGTTCTCCATGGCCTGTCCTGCCTTTCTGGATTTTACAGTTTTTTCTGATGACCCTTTTGACTGGGGGGAAGTGAGACTTCATTGTAGTGCAGATTTCCTTTGCAAGCTTGCTTGGTTGGCCAAAAAGGGCGTATGCGTTTTTTCCTGAATATATTCAGGAAAAAACGCATACGCCCTTTTTGGCCAAGTGCATCATTGTGGACGTTCCGCCTCTTTTCCTATGCTTTCAATGCAATTCCAGTCTACCTCCTGAAATCGGTTTCCTGCAATTGTGCCCTGCTTTCAAGTCCTCTTGGCAGCCTTACTTCAGTATATTTTTGGACAATAGCTGTCATTTATAACTCTGCAGGTTTGTGAATTACAGTGCCCCTGAGCTTCTTTCTTCAACTCGCTTTCTTGTGACTGGCCGCAACACCGCAGGATGGCTTCAGGCCCTAATCTGGTTCCGGCAAGGCACGCTGAGCCTTCGGTTAATTCCTCTTCCTGGTAGGAAATGAGAGTTAAATTTGCCCGTCCAGACACCTCCAGCTTGTCTCTCATTGGTTCTCGCTATTCCTGTTCATCTTCCGCAGAAATTGCAAACTGGGCCAAACAGGAGGTTAAAGGGACTGACTCTCCAAGTCGGGAGAGTGTTAGTAAAGCGTCTGGAATGTTGCACCCGAGTACCAGGGTACGAAAACTGAGACATATTTGAACACGTCTCCCGATCACATGGTTGATCATACTCTAGGTTCCACATGCATGTTTTAGCTGAAGGAAGAATACCTTAAAACTGGGTAGTTGAAACCCGTGGAATGGGTACCATGCAATATGACTTCAAAGGGTCTTCATTTGCTCACCGAATCTCTCCAATCCTATCACTGCTGTGTTTATTCCCCTGTACACATGCTTGATTCTCTTTCGGAGACATAGCAATCCATAGGTTTTAAGATACTTACTAGTCAGGTACATTCTTAGGCGTTTAATATGGGGTGTTGAGTCCTTTTCGTTGAGCAACGAGTAGCTCTTGTCTATTCCATATTTGGCTTAAGGAACTTTATCTGTGCTTATTTCAATCTCTGGTTTTATGCAGCACCCCAACTCACCTTTCCCCTTAAGCAAGCATAAGTTGGTTTTCTAAATTTGAGACCCTGTTCTGTTCTGTAATTCAGTTCCTGTGTAGCCAAGTTTACATTCCGTGTATTACTGATATCTTATGATGTTTCTTTTTCTGTGTGACTTATTTCAGTTAGAATCATCATACCTGAATCCACTCATTGTGCTGCTAAGGGCCTGATGACATAGATTTCATTGCTGAGTGATATTGCTTTGTAAGTAAATACCACAAGTTCTTTATCCATTTTTCACTTTCTGCGATGTTGAACTTGTACTGTAAACGAGGTTCTTGTAAACAGAGCTGTTCCAAATTTTGGGGTGGCTGTGTCTTTTTGATTTTAATTTCCCTAAGCTATAGGACCATAAGTGGAAGTGCCTTAGGCTCTGTTGCTTTGTTTTTTAGAAGTTTCAGGAAACACCATACACTTCTCCCGAGTGTCTGTTGGCAATTTACATCCCGCCCATCAGCATAACAAGGCTCCCAGTTCTCCATGGCCTGTCCTGCCTTTCTGGATTTTACACTTTTTTCAGATGGCCCTTTTGACCGGGGGGAAGTGAGACTTCATTGTAGTGCAGATTTCCTTTGCAAGCTTGCTTGGTTGGCCAAAAAGGGCGTATGCGTTTTTTCCTGAATATATTCAGGAAAAAACGCATACGCCCTTTTTGGCCAAGTGCATCATTGTGGACGTTCTGCCTCTTTTCCTATGCTTTCAATGCAATTCCAGTCTACCTCCTGAAATCGGTTTCCTGCAATTCTGCCCCGCTTTCAAGTCCTCTTGGCAGCCTTACTTCAGTATATTTTTAGACGATAGCTGTCATTTATAACTCTGCAGGTTTGTGCATTACAGTGCCCCTGAGCTCCTTTCTTCAACTCGCTTTCTTTTGACCTGGCCGCAACACCGCAGGATGGCTTCAGGCCCTAATTTGGTTCTAGCCCGGCACGCTGAGCCTTTGGTTAATTCCTCTTCCTGGTAGGAAATGAGAGTTAAATTTGCCCGTCCAGACACCTCCAGCTAGTCTCTCATTGGTTCTCGCTATTCCTGTTCATCTTCCGCAGAAATTGCAAACTGGGCCAAACAGGAGGTTAAAGGGACTGACTCTCCAAGTCGGGAGAGTGTTAGTAAAGCGTCTGGAATTTTGCACCCGAGTACCAGGGTACGAAAACTGAGACATATTTGAACACATCTCCCGATCACATGGTTGATCATACTCTAGGTTCCACATGCATGTTTTAGCTGAAGGAAGAATACCTTAAAACTGGGTAGTTGAAACCCGTGGAATGGGTACCATGCAATATGACTTCAAAGGGTCTTCATTTGCTCACCGAATCTCTCCAATCCTATCACTGCTGCGTTTATGCCCCTGTACACATGCTTGATTCTCTTTCGGAGACATAGCAATCCATAGGTTTTAAGATACTTACTAGTCAGGTACATTCTTAGGCGTTTAATATGGGGTGTTGAGTCCTTTTCTTTGAGCAAGGAGTAGCTCTTGTCTATTCCATATTTGGCTTAAGGAACTTTATCTGTGCTTATTTCAATCTCTGGTTTTATGCAGCACCCCAACTCACCTTTCCCCTTAAGCAAGCATAAGTTGGTTTTCTAAATTTGAGACCCTGTTCTGTTCTGTAATTCAGTCCCTGTGTAGCCAAGTTTACATTCCGTGTATTACTGATATCTTATGATGTTTCTTTTTCTGTGTGACTTATTTCAGTTAGAATCATCATACCTGAATCCACTCATTGTGCTGCTAAGGGCCTGATGACATAGATTTCATTGCTGAGTGATATTGCTTTGTAAGTAAATACCACAAGTTCTTTATCCATTTTTCACTTTCTGCGATGTTGAACTTGTACTGTAAACGAGGTTCTTGTAAACAGAGCTGTTCCAAATTTTGGGGTGACTGTGTCTTTTTGATTTTAATTTCCCTAAGCTATAGGACCATAAGTGGAAGTGCCTTAGGCTCTGTTGCTTTGTTTTTTAGAAGTTTCAGGAAACACCATACACTTCTCCCGAGTGTCTGTTGGCAATTTACATCCCGCCCATCAGCATAACAAGGCTCCCAGCTCTCCATGGCCTGTCCTGCCTTTCTGGATTTTACACTTTTTTCAGATGGCCCTTTTGACCGGGGGGAAGTGAGACTTCATTGTAGTGCAGATTTCCTTTGCAAGCTTGCTTGGTTGGCCAAAAAGGGCGTATGCGTTTTTTCCTGAATATATTCAGGAAAAAACGCATACGCCCTTTTGGTCAAGTGCATCATTGTGGACGTTCTGCCTCTTTTCCTATGCTTTCAATGCAATTCCAGTCTACCTTCTGAAATCAGTTTCCTGCAATTCTGCCCCGCTTTCAAGTCCTCTTGGCAGCCTTACTTCAGTATATTTTTGGATGATAGCTGTCATTTATAACTCTGCAGGTTTGTGAATTACAGTGCCCCTGAGCTCTTTTCTTCAACTCGCTTTCTTGTGACCTGGCCGCAACACCGCTGGATGGCTTCAGGCCCTAATCTGGTTCTGGCATGGCACGCTGAGCCTTTTGTTAATTCCTCTTCCTGGTAGGAAATGAGAGTTAAATTTGCCCGTCCAGACACCTCCATCTTGTCTCTCATTGGTTCTCCCTATTCCTGTTCATCTTCCGCAGAAACTGCAAACTGGGCCAAACAGGAGGTTAAAGGGACTGACTCTCCAAGTCGGGAGAGTGTTAGTAAAGCGTCTGGAATTTTGCACCCGAGTACCAGGGTACGAAAACTGAGACATATTTGAACACATCTCCCGATCACATGGTTGATCATACTCTAGGTTCCACATGCATGTTTTAGCTGAAGGAAGAATACCTTAAAACTGGGTAGTTGAAACCCGTGGAATGGGTACCATGCAATATGACTTCAAAGCGTCTTCATTTGCTCACCGAATCTCTCCAATCCTATCACTGCTGCGTTTATGCCCCTGTACACATGCTTGATTCTCTTTCGGAGACATAGCAATCCATAGGTTTTAAGATACTTACTAGTCAGGTACATTCTTAGGCGTTTAATATGGGGTGTTGAGTCCATTTCGTTGAGCAAGGAGTAGCTCTTGTCTATTCCATATTTGGCTTAAGGAACTTTATCTGTGCTCATTTCAATCTCTGGTTTTATGCAGCACCCCAACTCACCTTTCCCCTTAAGCAAGCATAAGTTGGTTTTCTAAATTTGAGACCCTGTTCTGTTTTGGAATTCAGTTCCTGTGTAGCCAAGTTACATTCCGTGTATTAGTGATATCTTATGATGTTTCTTTTTCTGTGTGACTTATTTCAGTAAGAATCATCGTACCTGAATCCACTCATTATGCTGCTACGGGCCTGATGACATAGATTTCATTGCTGAGTGATACGGCATTGTACGTAAGTACCACAAGTTCTTTATCCATTTTTCACTTTCTGTGATATTGAACTTGTACGGTAAATGAGGTTCTTGTAAACAGAGGCGTCCCAAACTTTGGGGTGGCTGTGTCTTTTTGATTTTAATTTCCCTAAGCTATAGGACCATAAGTGGAAGTGCCCTAGGCTCTGTTGCTTTGTTTTTTAGATGTTTCAGGAAACACCATACACTTCTCCCGAGTGTCTGTTGGCAATTTACATCCCGCCCATCAGCATAACAAGGCTCCCAGTTCTCCATGGCCTGTCCTGCCTTTCTGGATTTTACACTTTTTTCAGATGGCCCTTTTGACCGGGGGGAAGTGAGACTTCATTGTAGTGCAGATTTCCTTTGCAAGCTTGCTTGGTTGGCCAAAAAGGGCATATGCGTTTTTTCCTGAATATATTCAGGAAAAAACGCATACGCCCTTTTTGGCCAAGTGCATCATTGTGGACGTTCTGCCTCTTTTCCTATGCTTTCAATGCAATTCCAGTCTAGCTCCTGAAATCGGATTCCTGCAATTCTGCCCCGCTTTCAAGTCCTCTTGGCAGCCTTACTTCAGTATATTTTTGGACGATAGCTGTCATTTATAACTCTGCAGGTTTGTGAATTACAGTGCCCCTGAGCTTCTTTCTTCAACTCGCTTTCTTGTGACCTGGCCGCAACACCGCAGGATGGCTTCAGGCCCTAACCTGGTTCCGGCAAGGCACACTGAGCCTTCGGTTAATTCCTCTTCCTGGTAGGAAATGAGAGTTAAATTTGCCCGTCCATACACCTCCAGCTTGTCTCTCATTGGTTCTCGCTATTCCTGTTCACCTTCCGCAGAAATTGCAAACTGGGCCAAACAGGAGGTTAAAGGGACTGACTCTCCAAGTCGGGAGAGTGTCAGTAAAGCGTCTGGAATGTTGCACCCGAGTACCAGGGTACGAAAACTGAGACATATTTGAACACGTCTCCCGATCACATGGTTGATCATACTCTAGGTTCCACATGCATGTTTTAGCTGAAGGAAGAATACCTTAAAACTGGGTAGTTGAAACCCGTGGAATGGGTACCATGCAATATGACTTCAAAGCGTCTTCATTTGCTCACCGAATCTCTCCAATCCTATCACTGCTGCGTTTATGCCCCTGTACACATGCTTGATTCTCTTTCGGAGACATAGCAATCCATAGGTTTTAAGATACTTACTAGTCAGGTACATTCTTAGGCGTTTAATATGGGGAGTTGAGTCCATTTCGTTGAGCAAGGAGTAGCTCTTGTCTATTCCATATTTGGCTTAAGGAACTTTATCTGTGCTCATTTCAATCTCTGGTTTTATGCAGCACCCCAACTCACCTTTCCCCTTAAGCAAGCATAAGTTGGTTTTCTAAATTTGAGACCCTGTTCTGTTTTGGAATTCAGTTCCTGTGTAGCCAAGTTACATTCCGTGTATTAGTGATATCTTATGATGTTTCTTTTTCTGTGTGACTTATTTCAGTAAGAATCATCGTACCTGAATCCACTCATTATGCTGCTACGGGCCTGATGACATAGATTTCATTGCTGAGTGATACGGCATTGTACGTAAGTACCACAAGTTCTTTATCCATTTTTCACTTTCTGTGATATTGAACTTGTACGGTAAATGAGGTTCTTGTAAACAGAGGCGTCCCAAACTTTGGGGTGGCTGTGTCTTTTTGATTTTAATTTCCCTAAGCTATAGGACCATAAGTGGAAGTGCCCTAGGCTCTGTTGCTTTGTTTTTTAGATGTTTCAGGAAACACCATACACTTCTCCCGAGTGTCTGTTGGCAATTTACATCCCGCCCATCAGCATAACAAGGCTCCCAGTTCTCCATGGCCTGTCCTGCCTTTCTGGATTTTACACTTTTTTCAGATGGCCCTTTTGACCGGGGGGAAGTGAGACTTCATTGTAGTGCAGATTTCCTTTGCAAGCTTGCTTGGTTGGCCAAAAAGGGCGTATGCGTTTTTTCCTGAATATATTCAGGAAAAAACGCATACGCCCTTTTTGGCCAAGTGCATCATTGTGGACGTTCTGCCTCTTTTCCTATGCTTTCAATGCAATTCCAGTCTACCTCCTGAAATCGGATTCCTGCAATTCTGCCCCGCTTTCAAGTCCTCTTGGCAGCCTTACTTCAGTATATTTTTGGACGATAGCTGTCATTTATAACTCTGCAGGTTTGTGAATTACAGTGCCCCTGAGCTTCTTTCTTCAACTCGCTTTCTTGTGACCTGGCCGCAACACCGCAGGATGGCTTCAGGCCCTAACCTGGTTCCGGCAAGGCACACTGAGCCTTCGGTTAATTCCTCTTCCTGGTAGGAAATGAGAGTTAAATTTGCCCGTCCATACACCTCCAGCTTGTCTCTCAGTGGTTCTCGCTATTCCTGTTCACCTTCCGCAGAAATTGCAAACTGGGCCAAACAGGAGGTTAAAGGGACTGACTCTCCAAGTCGGGAGAGTGTCAGTAAAGCGTCTGGAATGTTGCACCCGAGTACCAGGGTACGAAAACTGAGACATATTTGAACACGTCTCCCGATCACATGGTTGATCATACTCTAGGTTCCACATGCATGTTTTAGCTGAAGGAAGAATACCTTCAAACTGGGTAGTTGAAACCCGTGGAATGGGTACCATGCAATATGACTTCAAAGGGTCTTCATTTGCTCACCGAATCTCTCCAATCCTATCACTGCTGCGTTTATTCCCCTGTACACATGCTTGATTCTCTTTCGGAGACATAGCAATCCATAGGTTTTAAGATACTTACTAGTCAGGTACATTCTTAGGAGTTTAATATGGGGTGTTGAGTCCTTTTCGTTGAGCAAGTATTAGTTCTTGTCTATTCCATATTTGGCTTAAGGAACTTCATCTGTGCTCATTTCAATCTCTGGTTTTATGCAGCACCCCAACTCACCTTTCCCCTTAAGCAAGCATAAGTTGGTTTTCTAAATTTGAGACCCTGTTCTGTTCTGTAATTCAGTTCCTGTGTAGCCAAGTTTACATTCCGTGTATTACTGATATCTTATGATGTTTCTTTTTCTGTGTGACTTATTTCCGTTAGAATCATCATACCTGAATCCACTCGTTGTGCTGCTAAGGGCCTGATGACATAGATTTCATTGCTGAGTGATATTGCTTTGTAACTAATTACCACAAGTTCTTTATCCATTTTTCAATTTCTGCGATGTTGAACTTGTACTGTAAACGAGGTTCTTGTAAACAGAGGCGTCCCAAACTTTGGGGTGGCTGTGTCTTTTTGATTTTAATTTCCCTAAGCTATAGGACCATAAGTGGAAGTGCCCTAGGCTCTGTTGCTTTGTTTCTTAGATGTTACAGGAAACACCATACACTTCTCCAGAGTGTCTGTTGGCAATTTACATCCCGCCCATCAGCATAACAAGGCTCCCAGTTCTCCATGGCCTGTCCTGCCTTTCTGCATTTTACACTTTTTTCAGATGGCCCTTTTGACCGGGGGGAAGTGAGACTTCATTGTAGTGCAGATTTCCTTTGCAAGCTTGCTTGGTTGGCCAAAAAGGGCGTATGCGTTTTTTCCTGAATATATTCAGGAAAAAACGCATACGCCCTTTTTGGCCAAGTGCATCATTGTGGACGTTCTGCCTCTTTTCCTATGCTTTCAATGCAATTCCAGTCTAGCTCCTGAAATCGGTTTCCTGCAATTCTGCCCCGCTTTCAAGTCCTCTTGGCAGCCTTACTTCAGTATATTTTTGGACGATAGCTGTCATTTATAACTCTGCAGGTTTGTGAATTACAGTGCCCCTGAGCTTCTTTCTTCAACTCGCTTTCTTGTGACCTGGCCGCAACACCGCAGGATGGCTTCAGGCCCTAATCTGGTTCCGGCAAGGCACGCTGAGCCTTCGGTTAATTCCTCTTCCTGGTAGGAAATGAGAGTTAAATTTGCCCGTCCATACACCTCCAGCTTGTCTCACATTGGTTCTCGCTATTCCTGTTCACCTTCCGCAGAAATTGCAAACTGGGCCAAACAGGAGGTTAAAGGGACTGACTCTCCAAGTCGGGAGAGTGTCAGTAAAGCGTCTGGAATGTTGCATCCGAGTACCAGGGTACGAAAACTGAGACATATTTGAACACGTCTCCCGATCACATGGTTGATCATACTCTAGGTTCCACATGCATGTTTTAGCTGAAGGAAGAATACCTTCAAACTGGGTAGTTGAAACCCGTGGAATGGGTACCATGCAATATGACTTCAAAGGGTCTTCATTTGCTCACCGAATCTCTCCAATCCTATCACTGCTGCGTTTATTCCCCTGTACACATGCTTGATTCTCTTTCGGAGACATAGCAATCCATAGGTTTTAAGATACTTACTAGTCAGGTACATTCTTAGGCGTTTAATATGGGGTGTTGAGTCCATTTCGTTGAGCAAGGAGTAGCTCTTGTCTATTCCATATTTGGCTTAAGGAACTTTATCTGTGCTCATTTCAATCTCTGGTTTTATGCAGCACCCCAACTCACCTTTCCCCTTAAGCAAGCATAAGTTGGTTTTCTAAACTTGAGACCCTGTTCTGTTTTGGAATTCAGTTCCTGTGTAGCCAAGTTTACATTCCGTGTATTACTGATACCTTATGATGTTTCTTTTTCTGTGTGACTTATTTCAGTTAGAATCATCGTACCTGAATCCACTCATTATGCTGCTACGGGCCTGATGACATAGATTTCATTCCTGAGTGATACTGCATTGTACGTAAGTACCACAAGTTCTTTATCCATTTGTCACTTTCTGTGATATTGAACTTGTACGGTAAACAAGGTTCTTGTAAACAGAGGCGTCCCAAAGTTTGGGGTGGCTGTGTCTTTTTGATTTTAATTTCCCTAAGCTATAGGACCATAAGTGGAAGTGCCCTAGGCTCTGTTGCTTTGTTTTTTAGATGTTTCAGGAAACACCATACACTTCTCCCAAGTGTCTGTTGGCAATTTACATCCCGCGCATCAGCATAACAAGGCACCCAGTTCTCCATGGCCTGTCCTGCCTTTCTGGATTTTACACTTTTTTCAGATGGCCCTTTTGACCGGGGGGAAGTGAGACTTCATTGTAGAGCAGATTTCCTTTGCAAGCTTGCTTGGTTGGCCAAAAAGGGCGTATGCGTTTTTTCCTGAATATATTCAGGAAAAAACGCATACGCCCTTTTTGGCCAAGTGCATCATTGTGGACGTTCTGCCTCTTTTCCTATGCTTTCAATGCAATTCCAGTCTAGCTCCTGAAATCGGTTTCCTGCAATTCTGCCCCGCTTTCAAGTCCTCTTGGCAGCCTTACTTCAGTATATTTTTGGACGATAGCTGTCATTTATAACTCTGCAGGTTTGTGAATTACAGTGCCCCTGAGAGCCTTTCTTCAACTCGCTTTCTTTTGAGCTGGCCGCAACACTGCAGGATGGCTTCAGGCCCTAATCTGGTTCCATCACGGCACGCTGAGCCTTTGGTTATTTCCTCTTCCTGGTGAGAAATGAGAGTTAAATTTGCCCATCCACACACCTCCAGCTAGTCTCTCATTGGTTCTCCCTATTCCTGTTCATCTTCCGCAGAAATTGCAAACTGGGCCAAACAGGAGGTTAAAGGCGCTGACTCTCCAAGTGGGGAGAGTGTTAGTAAAGCGTCTGGAATGTTGCACCCGACTACCAGGGGAGGAAAACTGACACATATTTGTACACGTCTCCCGTTCACATGGTTGATCATACTCTGGGTTCCACATGCATGTTTTAGCTGAAGGAAGAATACCTTAAACCTGGAGAGTTGAGACCCGTGGAATGGGTACCATGCAATATGACTTCAAAGGGTCTTCATTTGCTCACCGAACCTCTCCAATCCTATCACTGCTGCGTTTATGCCCCTGTACACACGCTTGATTCTCTTTTGGAGACATAGCAATCCATAGGTTTTAAGATACTTACTAGTCAGGTACATTCTTAGGCGTTTAATATGGGGTGTTGAGTCCATTTCGTTGAGCAAGGAGTAGCTCTTGTTTATTCCATATTTGGCTTAAGGAACTTTATCTGTGCTCATTTCAATCTCTGGTTTTATGCAGCACCCCAACTCACCTTTCCCCTTAAGCAAGCATAAGTTGGTTTTCTAAACTTGAGACCCTGTTCTGTTTTGGAATTCAGTTCCTGTGTAGCCAAGTTTACATTCCGTGTATTACTGATACCTTATGATGTTTCTTTTTCTGTGTGACTTATTTCAGTTAGAATCATCGTACCTGAATCCACTCATTATGCTGCTACGGGCCTGATGACATAGATTTCATTCCTGTGTGATACTGCATTGTACGTAAGTACCACAAGTTCTTTATCCATTTGTCACTTTCTGTGATATTGAACTTGTACGGTAAACAAGGTTCTTGTAAACAGAGGCGTCCCAAAGTTTGGGGTGGCTGTGTCTTTTTGATTTTAATTTCCCTAAGCTATAGGACCATAAGTGGAAGTGCCCTAGGCTCTGTTGCTTTGTTTTTTAGATGTTTCAGGAAACACCATACACTTCTCCCAAGTGTCTGTTGGCAATTTACATCCCGCGCATCAGCATAACAAGGCACCCAGTTCTCCATGGCCTGTCCTGCCTTTCTGGATTTTACACTTTTTTCAGATGGCCCTTTTGACCGGGGGGAAGTGAGACTTCATTGTAGAGCAGATTTCCTTTGCAAGCTTGCTTGGTTGGCCAAAAAGGGCGTATGCGTTTTTTCCTGAATATATTCAGGAAAAAACGCATACGCCCTTTTTGGCCAAGTGCATCATTGTGGACGTTCTGCCTCTTTTCCTATGCTTTCAATGCAATTCCAGTCTAGCTCCTGAAATCGGTTTCCTGCAATTCTGCCCCGCTTTCAAGTCCTCTTGGCAGCCTTACTTCAGTATATTTTTGGACGATAGCTGTCATTTATAACTCTGCAGGTTTGTGAATTACAGTGCCCCTGAGAGCCTTTCTTCAACTCGCTTTCTTTTGAGCTGGCCGCAACACTGCAGGATGGCTTCAGGCCCTAATCTGGTTCCATCACGGCACGCTGAGCCTTTGGTTATTTCCTCTTCCTGGTGAGAAATGAGAGTTAAATTTGCCCATCCACACACCTCCAGCTAGTCTCTCATTGGTTCTCCCTATTCCTGTTCATCTTCCGCAGAAATTGCAAACTGGGCCAAACAGGAGGTTAAAGGCGCTGACTCTCCAAGTGGGGAGAGTGTTAGTAAAGCGTCTGGAATGTTGCACCCGACTACCAGGGGAGGAAAACTGACACATATTTGTACACGTCTCCCGTTCACATGGTTGATCATACTCTGGGTTCCACATGCATGTTTTAGCTGAAGGAAGAATACCTTAAACCTGGAGAGTTGAGACCCGTGGAATGGGTACCATGCAATATGACTTCAAAGGGTCTTCATTTGCTCACCGAACCTCTCCAATCCTATCACTGCTGCGTTTATGCCCCTGTACACACGCTTGATTCTCTTTTGGAGACATAGCAATCCATAGGTTTTAAGATACTTACTAGTCAGGTACATTCTTAGGCGTTTAATATGGGGTGTTGAGTCCATTTCGTTGAGCAAGGAGTAGCTCTTGTTTATTCCATATTTGGCTTAAGGAACTTTATCTGTGCTCATTTCAATCTCTGGTTTTATGCAGCACCCCAACTTACCTTTCCACTTAAGCAAGCATAAGTTGGTTTTCTAAATTTGAGACACTGTTCTGTTCTGTAATTCAGTTCCTGTGTAGCCAAGTTTACATTCCGTGTATTACTGATATCTTATGATGTTTCTTTTTCTGTGTGACTTATTTCAGTTAGAATCATCATACCTGAATCCACTCATTGTGCTGCTAAGGGCCTGATGACATAGATTTCATTGCTGAGTGATATTGCTTTGTAAGTAAATACCACAACTTCTTTATCCATTTTTCACTTTCTGCGATGTTGAACTTGTACTGTAAACGAGGTTCTTGTAAACAGAGGCGTCCCAAACTTTGGGGTGGCTGTGTCTTTTTGATTTTAATTTCCCTAAGCTATAGGACCATAAGTGGAAGTGCCCTAGGCTCTGTTGCTTTGTTTTTTAGATGTTTCAGGAAACACCATACACTTCTCCCGAGTGTCTGTTGGCAATTTACATCCCGCCCATCAGCATAACAAGGCTCCCAGTTCTCCATGGCCTGTCCTGCCTTTCTGGATTTTACACTTTTTTCAGATGGCCCTTTTGACCGGGGGGAAGTGAGACTTCATTGTAGTGCAGATTTCCTTTGCAAGTTTGCTTGGTTGGCCAAAAAGGGCGTATGCGTTTTTTCCTGAATATATTCAGGAAAAAACGCATACGCCCTTTTTGGCCAAGTGCATCATTGTGGACGTTCTGCCTCTTTTCCTATGCTTTCAATGCAATTCCAGTCTACCTCCTGAAATCGGTTTCCTGCAATTCTGCCCCGCTTTCAAGTCCTCTTGGCAGCCTTACTTCAGTATATTTTTGGACGATAGCTGTCATTTATAACTCTGCAGGTTTGTGCATTACAGTGCCCCTGAGCTCCTTTCTTCAACTCGCTTTCTTGTGAGCTGGCCGCAACACCGCAGGATGGCTTCAGGCCCTAATCTGGTTCCGGCACGGCACGCTGAGCCTTTGGTTAATTCCTCTTCCTGGTGGGAAATGAGAGTTAAATTTGCCCGTCCACACACCTCCAGCTAGTCTCTCATTGGTTCTCGCTATTCCTGTTCATCTTCCGCAGAAATTGCAAACTGGGCCAAACAGGAGGTTAAAGGCGCTGACTCTCCAAGGGGGGAGAGTGTTAGTAAAGCGTCTGGAATGTTGCACCCGAGTACCAGGGTACGAAAACTGAGACATATTTGAACACGTCTCCCGATCACATGGTTGATCATACTCTGGGTTCCACATGCATGTTTTAGCTGAAGGAAGAATACCTTAAACCTGGAGAGTTGAGACCCGTGGAATAGGTACCATGCAATATGACTTCAAAGGGTCTTCATTTGCTCACTGAACCTCTCCAGTCCTATCACTGCTGCGTTTATATCCCCGTACACATGCTTGATTCTGTTTTGGAGACATAGCAATCCATAGGTTTTAACATACTTACTAGTCAGGTACATTCTTATGCGTTTAATATGCGGTGCTGAGTCCATTTCATTGAGCAAAGAGTAGCTCTTGTCTATTCCATATTTGGCTTAAGGAACTTTATCTGTGCTCATTTCAATCTCTGGTTTTATGCAGCACCCCAACTCACCTTTCCCCTTAAGCAAGCATAAGTCGGTTTTCTAAATTTGAGACACTGTTCTGTTCTGTAATTCAGTTCCTGTGTAGCCAAGTTTACATTCCGTGTATTAGTGATATCTTATGATGTTTCTTTTTCTGTGTGACTTATTTCAGTTAGAATCATCGTACCTGAATCCACTCATTATGCTGCTACGGGCCTGATGACATAGATTTCATTGCTGAGTGATACTGCATTGTACGTAAGTACCACAAGTTCTTTATCCATTTTTCACTTTCTGTGATATTGAACTTGTACGGTAAATGAGGTTCTTGTAAACAGAGGCGTCCCAAACTTTGGGGTGGCTGTGTCTTTTTGATTTTAATTTCCCTAAGCTATAGGACCATAAGTGGAAGTGCCCTAGGCTCTGTTGCTTTGTTTTTTAGATGTTTCAGGAAACACCATACACTTCTCCAGAGTGTCTGTTGGCAATTTACATCCCGTCCATCAGCATAACAAGGCTCCCAGTTCTCCATGGCCTGTCCTGCCTTTCTGGATTTTACAGTTTTTTCTGATGGCCCTTTTGACTGGGGGGAAGTGAGACTTCATTGTAGTGCAGATTTCCTTTGCAAGCTTGCTTGGTTGGCCAAAAAGGGCGTATGTGTTTTTTCCTGAATATATTCAGGAAAAAACGCATACGCCCTTTTTGGCCAAGTGCATCATTGTGGACGTTCCGCCTCTTTTCCTATGCTTTCAATGCAATTCCAGTCTACCTCCTGAAATCGGTTTCCTGCAATTGTGCCCTGCTTTCAAGTCCTCTTGGCAGCCTTACTTCAGTATATTTTTGGACAATAGCTGTCATTTATAACTCTGCAGTTTTGTGAATTACAGTGCCCCTGAGCTTCTTTCTTCAACTCGCTTTCTTGTGACTGGCCGCAACACCGCAGGATGGCTTCAGGCCCTAATCTGGTTCCGGCAAGGCACGCTGAGCCTTCGGTTAATTCCTCTTCCTGGTAGGAAATGAGAGTTAAATTTGCCCGTCCAGACACCTCCAGCTTGTCTCTCATTGGTTCTCGCTATTCCTGTTCATCTTCCGCAGAAATTGCAAACTGGGCCAAACAGGAGGTTAAAGGGACTGACTCTCCAAGTCGGGAGAGTGTTAGTAAAGCGTCTGGAATGTTGCACCCGAGTACCAGGGTACGAAAACTGAGACATATTTGAACACGTCTCCCGATCACATGGTTGATCATACTCTAGGTTCCACATGCATGTTTTAGCTGAAGGAAGAATACCTTAAAACTGGGTAGTTGAAACCCGTGGAATGGGTACCATGCAATATGACTTCAAAGGGTCTTCATTTGCTCACCGAATCTCTCCAATCCTATCACTGCTGTGTTTATTCCCCTGTACACATGCTTGATTCTCTTTCGGAGACATAGCAATCCATAGGTTTTAAGATACTTACTAGTCAGGTACATTCTTAGGCGTTTAATATGGGGTGTTGAGTCCTTTTCGTTGAGCAAGGAGTAGCTCTTGTCTATTCCATATTTGGCTTAAGGAACTTTATCTGTGCTTATTTCAATCTCTGGTTTTATGCAGCACCCCAACTCACCTTTCCCCTTAAGCAAGCATAAGTTGGTTTTCTAAATTTGAGACCCTGTTCTGTTCTGTAATTCAGTTCCTGTGTAGCCAAGTTTACATTCCGTGTATTACTGATATCTTATGATGTTTCTTTTTCTGTGTGACTTATTTCAGTTAGAATCATCATACCTGAATCCACTCATTGTGCTGCTAAGGGCCTGATGACATAGATTTCATTGCTGAGTGATATTGCTTTGTAAGTAAATACCACAAGTTCTTTATCCATTTTTCACTTTCTGCGATGTTGAACTTGTACTGTAAACGAGGTTCTTGTAAACAGAGCTGTTCCAAATTTTGGGGTGGCTGTGTCTTTTTGATTTTAATTTCCCTAAGCTATAGGACCATAAGTGGAAGTGCCTTAGGCTCTGTTGCTTTGTTTTTTAGAAGTTTCAGGAAACACCATACACTTCTCCCGAGTGTCTGTTGGCAATTTACATCCCGCCCATCAGCATAACAAGGCTCCCAGTTCTCCATGGCCTGTCCTGCCTTTCTGGATTTTACACTTTTTTCAGATGGCCCTTTTGACCGGGGGGAAGTGAGACTTCATTGTAGTGCAGATTTCCTTTGCAAGCTTGCTTGGTTGGCCAAAAAGGGCGTATGCGTTTTTTCCTGAATATATTCAGGAAAAAACGCATATGCCCTTTTTGGCCAAGTGCATCATTGTGGACGTTCTGCCTCTTTTCCTATGCTTTCAATGCAATTCCAGTCTACCTCCTGAAATCGGTTTCCTGCAATTCTGCCCCGCTTTCAAGTCCTCTTGGCAGCCTTACTTCAGTATATTTTTAGACGATAGCTGTCATTTATAACTCTGCAGGTTTGTGAATTACAGTGCCCCTGAGCTCCTTTCTTCAACTCGCTTTCTTTTGACCTGGCCGCAACACCGCAGGATGGCTTCAGGTCCTAATTTGGTTCTAGCCCGGCACGCTGAGCCTTTGGTTAATTCCTCTTCCTGGTAGGAAATGAGAGTTAAATTTGCCCGTCCAGACACCTCCAGCTAGTCTCTCATTGGTTCTCGCTATTCCTGTTCATCTTCCGCAGAAATTGCAAACTGGGCCAAACAGGAGGTTAAAGGGACTGACTCTCCAAGTCGGGAGAGTGTTAGTAAAGCGTCTGGAATTTTGCACCCGAGTACCAGGGTACGAAAACTGAGACATATTTGAACACATCTCCCGATCACATGGTTGATCATACTCTAGGTTCCACATGCATGTTTTAGCTGAAGGAAGAATACCTTAAAACTGGGTAGTTGAAACCCGTGGAATGGGTACCATGCAATATGACTTCAAAGCGTCTTCATTTGCTCACCGAATCTCTCCAATCCTATCACTGCTGCGTTTATGCCCCTGTACACATGCTTGATTCTCTTTCGGAGACATAGCAATCCATAGGTTTTAAGATACTTACTAGTCAGGTACATTCTTAGGCGTTTAATATGGGGTGTTGAGTCCTTTTCTTTGAGCAAGGAGTAGCTCTTGTCTATTCCATATTTGGCTTAAGGAACTTTATCTGTGCTTATTTCAATCTCTGGTTTTATGCAGCACCCCAACTCACCTTTCCCCTTAAGCAAGCATAAGTTGGTTTTCTAAATTTGAGACCCTGTTCTGTTCTGTAATTCAGTCCCTGTGTAGCCAAGTTTACATTCCGTGTATTACTGATATCTTATGATGTTTCTTTTTCTGTGTGACTTATTTCAGTTAGAATCATCATACCTGAATCCACTCATTGTGCTGCTAAGGGCCTGATGACATAGATTTCATTGCTGAGTGATATTGCTTTGTAAGTAAATACCACAAGTTCTTTATCCATTTTTCACTTTCTGCGATGTTGAACTTGTACTGTAAACGAGGTTCTTGTAAACAGAGCTGTTCCAAATTTTGGGGTGACTGTGTCTTTTTGATTTTAATTTCCCTAAGCTATAGGACCATAAGTGGAAGTGCCTTAGGCTCTGTTGCTTTGTTTTTTAGAAGTTTCAGGAAACACCATACACTTCTCCCGAGTGTCTGTTGGCAATTTACATCCCGCCCATCAGCATAACAAGGCTCCCAGCTCTCCATGGCCTGTCCTGCCTTTCTGGATTTTACACTTTTTTCAGATGGCCCTTTTGACCGGGGGGAAGTGAGACTTCATTGTAGTGCAGATTTCCTTTGCAAGCTTGCTTGGTTGGCCAAAAAGGGCGTATGCGTTTTTTCCTGAATATATTCAGGAAAAAACGCATACGCCCTTTTGGTCAAGTGCATCATTGTGGACGTTCTGCCTCTTTTGCTATGCTTTCAATGCAATTCCAGTCTACCTTCTGAAATCAGTTTCCTGCAATTCTGCCCCGCTTTCAAGTCCTCTTGGCAGCCTTACTTCAGTATATTTTTGGATGATAGCTGTCATTTATAACTCTGCAGGTTTGTGAATTACAGTGCCCCTGAGCTCTTTTCTTCAACTCGCTTTCTTGTGACCTGGCCGCAACACCGCTGGATGGCTTCAGGCCCTAATCTGGTTCTGGCATGGCACGCTGAGCCTTTTGTTAATTCCTCTTCCTGGTAGGAAATGAGAGTTAAATTTGCCCGTCCAGACACCTCCATCTTGTCTCTCATTGGTTCTCCCTATTCCTGTTCATCTTCCGCAGAAACTGCAAACTGGGCCAAACAGGAGGTTAAAGGGACTGACTCTCCAAGTCGGGAGAGTGTTAGTAAAGCGTCTGGAATTTTGCACCCGAGTACCAGGGTACGAAAACTGAGACATATTTGAACACATCTCCCGATCACATGGTTGATCATACTCTAGGTTCCACATGCATGTTTTAGCTGAAGGAAGAATACCTTAAAACTGGGTAGTTGAAACCCGTGGAATGGGTACCATGCAATATGACTTCAAAGCGTCTTCATTTGCTCACCGAATCTCTCCAATCCTATCACTGCTGCGTTTATGCCCCTGTACACATGCTTGATTCTCTTTCGGAGACATAGCAATCCATAGGTTTTAAGATACTTACTAGTCAGGTACATTCTTAGGCGTTTAATATGGGGAGTTGAGTCCATTTCGTTGAGCAAGGAGTAGCTCTTGTCTATTCCATATTTGGCTTAAGGAACTTTATCTGTGCTCATTTCAATCTCTGGTTTTATGCAGCACCCCAACTCACCTTTCCCCTTAAGCAAGCATAAGTTGGTTTTCTAAATTTGAGACCCTGTTCTGTTTTGGAATTCAGTTCCTGTGTAGCCAAGTTACATTCCGTGTATTAGTGATATCTTATGATGTTTCTTTTTCTGTGTGACTTATTTCAGTAAGAATCATCGTACCTGAATCCACTCATTATGCTGCTACGGGCCTGATGACATAGATTTCATTGCTGAGTGATACGGCATTGTACGTAAGTACCACAAGTTCTTTATCCATTTTTCACTTTCTGTGATATTGAACTTGTACGGTAAATGAGGTTCTTGTAAACAGAGGCGTCCCAAACTTTGGGGTGGCTGTGTCTTTTTGATTTTAATTTCCCTAAGCTATAGGACCATAAGTGGAAGTGCCCTAGGCTCTGTTGCTTTGTTTTTTAGATGTTTCAGGAAACACCATACACTTCTCCCGAGTGTCTGTTGGCAATTTACATCCCGCCCATCAGCATAACAAGGCTCCCAGTTCTCCATGGCCTGTCCTGCCTTTCTGGATTTTACACTTTTTTCAGATGGCCCTTTTGACCGGGGGGAAGTGAGACTTCATTGTAGTGCAGATTTCCTTTGCAAGCTTGCTTGGTTGGCCAAAAAGGGCATATGCGTTTTTTCCTGAATATATTCAGGAAAAAACGCATACGCCCTTTTTGGCCAAGTGCATCATTGTGGACGTTCTGCCTCTTTTCCTATGCTTTCAATGCAATTCCAGTCTAGCTCCTGAAATCGGTTTCCTGCAATTCTGCCCCGCTTTCAAGTCCTCTTGGCAGCCTTACTTCAGTATATTTTTGGACGATAGCTGTCATTTATAACTCTGCAGGTTTGTGAATTACAGTGCCCCTGAGCTTCTTTCTTCAACTCGCTTTCTTGTGACCTGGCCGCAACACCGCAGGATGGCTTCAGGCCCTAATCTGGTTCCGGCAAGGCACACTGAGCCTTCGGTTAATTCCTCTTCCTGGTAGGAAATGAGAGTTAAATTTGCCCGTCCAGACACCTCCAGCTTGTCTCTCATTGGTTCTCGCTATTCCTGTTCACCTTCCGCAGAAATTGCAAACTGGGCCAAACAGGAGGTTAAAGGGACTGACTCTCCAAGTCGGGAGAGTGTCAGTAAAGCGTCTGGAATGTTGCACCCGAGTACCAGGGTACGAAAACTGAGACATATTTGAACACGTCTCCCGATCACATGGTTGATCATACTCTAGGTTCCACATGCATGTTTTAGCTGAAGGAAGAATACCTTCAAACTGGGTAGTTGAAACCCGTGGAATGGGTACCATGCAATATGACTTCAAAGGGTCTTCATTTGCTCACCGAATCTCTCCAATCCTATCACTGCTGCGTTTATTCCCCTGTACACATGCTTGATTCTCTTTCGGAGACATAGCAATCCATAGGTTTTAAGATACTTACTAGTCAGGTACATTCTTAGGCGTTTAATATGGGGTGTTGAGTCCATTTCGTTGAGCAAGGAGTAGCTCTTGTCTATTCCATATTTGGCTTAAGGAACTTTATCTGTGCTCATTTCAATCTCTGGTTTTATGCAGCACCCCAACTCACCTTTCCCCTTAAGCAAGCATAAGTTGGTTTTCTAAACTTGAGACCCTGTTCTGTTTTGGAATTCAGTTCCTGTGTAGCCAAGTTTACATTCCGTGTATTACTGATACCTTATGATGTTTCTTTTTCTGTGTGACTTATTTCAGTTAGAATCATCGTACCTGAATCCACTCATTATGCTGCTACGGGCCTGATGACATAGATTTCATTCCTGAGTGATACTGCATTGTACGTAAGTACCACAAGTTCTTTATCCATTTGTCACTTTCTGTGATATTGAACTTGTACGGTAAACAAGGTTCTTGTAAACAGAGGCGTCCCAAAGTTTGGGGTGGCTGTGTCTTTTTGATTTTAATTTCCCTAAGCTATAGGACCATAAGTGGAAGTGCCCTAGGCTCTGTTGCTTTGTTTTTTAGATGTTTCAGGAAACACCATACACTTCTCCCAAGTGTCTGTTGGCAATTTACATCCCGCGCATCAGCATAACAAGGCACCCAGTTCTCCATGGCCTGTCCTGCCTTTCTGGATTTTACACTTTTTTCAGATGGCCCTTTTGACCGGGGGGAAGTGAGACTTCATTGTAGAGCAGATTTCCTTTGCAAGCTTGCTTGGTTGGCCAAAAAGGGCGTATGCGTTTTTTCCTGAATATATTCAGGAAAAAACGCATACGCCCTTTTTGGCCAAGTGCATCATTGTGGACGTTCTGCCTCTTTTCCTATGCTTTCAATGCAATTCCAGTCTAGCTCCTGAAATCGGTTTCCTGCAATTCTGCCCCGCTTTCAAGTCCTCTTGGCAGCCTTACTTCAGTATATTTTTGGACGATAGCTGTCATTTATAACTCTGCAGGTTTGTGAATTACAGTGCCCCTGAGAGCCTTTCTTCAACTCGCTTTCTTTTGAGCTGGCCGCAACACTGCAGGATGGCTTCAGGCCCTAATCTGGTTCCATCACGGCACGCTGAGCCTTTGGTTATTTCCTCTTCCTGGTGAGAAATGAGAGTTAAATTTGCCCATCCACACACCTCCAGCTAGTCTCTCATTGGTTCTCCCTATTCCTGTTCATCTTCCGCAGAAATTGCAAACTGGGCCAAACAGGAGGTTAAAGGCGCTGACTCTCCAAGTGGGGAGAGTGTTAGTAAAGCGTCTGGAATGTTGCACCCGACTACCAGGGGAGGAAAACTGACACATATTTGTACACGTCTCCCGTTCACATGGTTGATCATACTCTGGGTTCCACATGCATGTTTTAGCTGAAGGAAGAATACCTTAAACCTGGAGAGTTGAGACCCGTGGAATGGGTACCATGCAATATGACTTCAAAGGGTCTTCATTTGCTCACCGAACCTCTCCAATCCTATCACTGCTGCGTTTATGCCCCTGTACACACGCTTGATTCTCTTTTGGAGACATAGCAATCCATAGGTTTTAAGATACTTACTAGTCAGGTACATTCTTAGGCGTTTAATATGGGGTGTTGAGTCCATTTCGTTGAGCAAGGAGTAGCTCTTGTTTATTCCATATTTGGCTTAAGGAACTTTATCTGTGCTCATTTCAATCTCTGGTTTTATGCAGCACCCCAACTCACCTTTCCCCTTAAGCAAGCATAAGTTGGTTTTCTAAACTTGAGACCCTGTTCTGTTTTGGAATTCAGTTCCTGTGTAGCCAAGTTTACATTCCGTGTATTACTGATACCTTATGATGTTTCTTTTTCTGTGTGACTTATTTCAGTTAGAATCATCGTACCTGAATCCACTCATTATGCTGCTACGGGCCTGATGACATAGATTTCATTCCTGTGTGATACTGCATTGTACGTAAGTACCACAAGTTCTTTATCCATTTGTCACTTTCTGTGATATTGAACTTGTACGGTAAACAAGGTTCTTGTAAACAGAGGCGTCCCAAAGTTTGGGGTGGCTGTGTCTTTTTGATTTTAATTTCCCTAAGCTATAGGACCATAAGTGGAAGTGCCCTAGGCTCTGTTGCTTTGTTTTTTAGATGTTTCAGGAAACACCATACACTTCTCCCAAGTGTCTGTTGGCAATTTACATCCCGCGCATCAGCATAACAAGGCACCCAGTTCTCCATGGCCTGTCCTGCCTTTCTGGATTTTACACTTTTTTCAGATGGCCCTTTTGACCGGGGGGAAGTGAGACTTCATTGTAGAGCAGATTTCCTTTGCAAGCTTGCTTGGTTGGCCAAAAAGGGCGTATGCGTTTTTTCCTGAATATATTCAGGAAAAAACGCATACGCCCTTTTTGGCCAAGTGCATCATTGTGGACGTTCTGCCTCTTTTCCTATGCTTTCAATGCAATTCCAGTCTAGCTCCTGAAATCGGTTTCCTGCAATTCTGCCCCGCTTTCAAGTCCTCTTGGCAGCCTTACTTCAGTATATTTTTGGACGATAGCTGTCATTTATAACTCTGCAGGTTTGTGAATTACAGTGCCCCTGAGAGCCTTTCTTCAACTCGCTTTCTTTTGAGCTGGCCGCAACACTGCAGGATGGCTTCAGGCCCTAATCTGGTTCCATCACGGCACGCTGAGCCTTTGGTTATTTCCTCTTCCTGGTGAGAAATGAGAGTTAAATTTGCCCATCCACACACCTCCAGCTAGTCTCTCATTGGTTCTCCCTATTCCTGTTCATCTTCCGCAGAAATTGCAAACTGGGCCAAACAGGAGGTTAAAGGCGCTGACTCTCCAAGTGGGGAGAGTGTTAGTAAAGCGTCTGGAATGTTGCACCCGACTACCAGGGGAGGAAAACTGACACATATTTGTACACGTCTCCCGTTCACATGGTTGATCATACTCTGGGTTCCACATGCATGTTTTAGCTGAAGGAAGAATACCTTAAACCTGGAGAGTTGAGACCCGTGGAATGGGTACCATGCAATATGACTTCAAAGGGTCTTCATTTGCTCACCGAACCTCTCCAATCCTATCACTGCTGCGTTTATGCCCCTGTACACACGCTTGATTCTCTTTTGGAGACATAGCAATCCATAGGTTTTAAGATACTTACTAGTCAGGTACATTCTTAGGCGTTTAATATGGGGTGTTGAGTCCATTTCGTTGAGCAAGGAGTAGCTCTTGTTTATTCCATATTTGGCTTAAGGAACTTTATCTGTGCTCATTTCAATCTCTGGTTTTATGCAGCACCCCAACTTACCTTTCCACTTAAGCAAGCATAAGTTGGTTTTCTAAATTTGAGACACTGTTCTGTTCTGTAATTCAGTTCCTGTGTAGCCAAGTTTACATTCCGTGTATTACTGATATCTTATGATGTTTCTTTTTCTGTGTGACTTATTTCAGTTAGAATCATCATACCTGAATCCACTCATTGTGCTGCTAAGGGCCTGATGACATAGATTTCATTGCTGAGTGATATTGCTTTGTAAGTAAATACCACAACTTCTTTATCCATTTTTCACTTTCTGCGATGTTGAACTTGTACTGTAAACGAGGTTCTTGTAAACAGAGGCGTCCCAAACTTTGGGGTGGCTGTGTCTTTTTGATTTTAATTTCCCTAAGCTATAGGACCATAAGTGGAAGTGCCCTAGGCTCTGTTGCTTTGTTTTTTAGATGTTTCAGGAAACACCATACACTTCTCCCGAGTGTCTGTTGGCAATTTACATCCCGCCCATCAGCATAACAACGCTCCCAGTTCTCCATGGCCTGTCCTGCCTTTCTGCATTTTACACTTTTTTCAGATGGCCCTTTTGACCGGGGGGAAGTGAGACTTCATTGTAGTGCAGATTTCCTTTGCAAGTTTGCTTGGTTGGCCAAAAAGGGCGTATGCGTTTTTTCCTGAATATATTCAGGAAAAAACGCATACGCCCTTTTTGGCCAAGTGCATCATTGTGGACGTTCTGCCTCTTTTCCTATGCTTTCAATGCAATTCCAGTCTACCTCCTGAAATCGGTTTCCTGCAATTCTGCCCCGCTTTCAAGTCCTCTTGGCAGCCTTACTTCAGTATATTTTTGGACGATAGCTGTCATTTATAACTCTGCAGGTTTGTGCATTACAGTGCCCCTGAGCTCCTTTCTTCAACTCGCTTTCTTGTGAGCTGGCCGCAACACCGCAGGATGGCTTCAGGCCCTAATCTGGTTCCGGCACGGCACGCTGAGCCTTTGGTTAATTCCTCTACCTGGTGGGAAATGAGAGTTAAATTTGCCCGTCCACACACCTCCAGCTAGTCTCTCATTGGTTCTCGCTATTCCTGTTCATCTTCCGCAGAAATTGCAAACTGGGCCAAACAGGAGGTTAAAGGCGCTGACTCTCCAAGGGGGGAGAGTGTTAGTAAAGCGTCTGGAATGTTGCACCCGAGTACCAGGGTACGAAAACTGAGACATATTTGAACACGTCTCCCGATCACATGGTTGATCATACTCTGGGTTCCACATGCATGTTTTAGCTGAAGGAGGAATACCTTAAACCTGGAGAGTTGAGACCCGTGGAATAGGTACCATGCAATATGACTTCAAAGGGTCTTCATTTGCTCACTGAACCTCTCCAGTCCTATCACTGCTGCGTTTATATCCCCGTACACATGCTTGATTCTGTTTTGGAGACATAGCAATCCATAGGTTTTAACATACTTACTAGTCAGGTACATTCTTATGCGTTTAATATGCGGTGCTGAGTCCATTTCATTGAGCAAAGAGTAGCTCTTGTCTATTCCATATTTGGCTTAAGGAACTTTATCTGTGCTCATTTCAATCTCTGGTTTTATGCAGCACCCCAACTCACCTTTCCCCTTAAGCAAGCATAAGTCGGTTTTCTAAATTTGAGACACTGTTCTGTTCTGTAATTCAGTTCCTGTGTAGCCAAGTTTACATTCCGTGTATTAGTGATATCTTATGATGTTTCTTTTTCTGTGTGACTTATTTCAGTTAGAATCATCGTACCTGAATCCACTCATTATGCTGCTACGGGCCTGATGACATAGATTTCATTGCTGAGTGATACTGCATTGTACGTAAGTACCACAAGTTCTTTATCCATTTTTCACTTTCTGTGATATTGAACTTGTACGGTAAATGAGGTTCTTGTAAACAGAGGCGTCCCAAAGTTTGGGGTGGCTGTGTCTTTTTGATTTTAATTTCCCTAAGCTATAGGACCATAAGTGGAAGTGCCCTAGGCTCTGTTGCTTTGTTTTTTAGATGTTTCAGGAAACACCATACACTTCTCCAGAGTGTCTGTTGGCAATTTACATCCCGCCCATCAGCATAACAACGCTCCCAGTTCTCCATGGCCTGTCCTGCCTTTCTGGATTTTACACTTTTTTCAGATGGCCCTTTTGACCGGGGGGAAGTGAGACTTCATTGTAGTGCAGATTTCCTTTGCAAGTTTGCTTGGTTGGCCAAAAAGGGCGTATGCGTTTTTTCCTGAATATATTCAGGAAAAAACGCATACGCCCTTTTTGGCCAAGTGCATCATTGTGGACGTTCTGCCTCTTTTCCTATGCTTTCAATGCAATTCCAGTCTACCTCCTGAAATCGGTTTCCTGCAATTCTGCCCCGCTTTCAAGTCCTCTTGGCAGCCTTACTTCAGTATATTTTTGGACGATAGCTGTCATTTATAACTCTGCAGGTTTGTGCATTACAGTGCCCCTGAGCTCCTTTCTTCAACTCGCTTTCTTGTGACCTGGCCGCAACACCGCAGGATGGCTTCAGGCCCTAATCTGGTTCCGGCACGGCACGCTGAGCCTTTGGTTAATTCCTCTACCTGGTGGGAAATGAGAGTTAAATTTGCCCGTCCACACACCTCCAGCTAGTCTCTCATTGGTTCTCGCTATTCCTGTTCATCTTCCGCAGAAATTGCAAACTGGGCCAAACAGGAGGTTAAAGGCGCTGACTCTCCAAGGGGGGAGAGTGTTAGTAAAGCGTCTGGAATGTTGCACCCGAGTACCAGGGTACGAAAACTGAGACATATTTGAACACGTCTCCCGATCACATGGTTGATCATACTCTGGGTTCCACATGCATGTTTTAGCTGAAGGAGGAATACCTTAAACCTGGAGAGTTGAGACCCGTGGAATAGGTACCATGCAATATGACTTCAAAGGGTCTTCATTTGCTCACTGAACCTCTCCAGTCCTATCACTGCTGCGTTTATATCCCCGTACACATGCTTGATTCTGTTTTGGAGACATAGCAATCCATAGGTTTTAACATACTTACTAGTCAGGTACATTCTTATGCGTTTAATATGCGGTGCTGAGTCCATTTCATTGAGCAAAGAGTAGCTCTTGTCTATTCCATATTTGGCTTAAGGAACTTTATCTGTGCTCATTTCAATCTCTGGTTTTATGCAGCACCCCAACTCACCTTTCCCCTTAAGCAAGCATAAGTCGGTTTTCTAAATTTGAGACACTGTTCTGTTCTGTAATTCAGTTCCTGTGTAGCCAAGTTTACATTCCGTGTATTAGTGATATCTTATGATGTTTCTTTTTCTGTGTGACTTATTTCAGTTAGAATCATCGTACCTGAATCCACTCATTATGCTGCTACGGGCCTGATGACATAGATTTCATTGCTGAGTGATACTGCATTGTACGTAAGTACCACAAGTTCTTTATCCATTTTTCACTTTCTGTGATATTGAACTTGTACGGTAAATGAGGTTCTTGTAAACAGAGGCGTCCCAAACTTTGGGGTGGCTGTGTCTTTTTGATTTTAATTTCCCTAAGCTATAGGACCATAAGTGGAAGTGCCCTAGGCTCTGTTGCTTTGTTTTTTAGATGTTTCAGGAAACACCATACACTTCTCCAGAGTGTCTGTTGGCAATTTACATCCCGCCCATCAGCATAACAACGCTCCCAGTTCTCCATGGCCTGTCCTGCCTTTCTGGATTTTACACTTTTTTCAGATGGCCCTTTTGACCGGGGGGAAGTGAGACTTCATTGTAGTGCAGATTTCCTTTGCAAGTTTGCTTGGTTGGCCAAAAAGGGCGTATGCGTTTTTTCCTGAATATATTCAGGAAAAAACGCATACGCCCTTTTTGGCCAAGTGCATCATTGTGGACGTTCTGCCTCTTTTCCTATGCTTTCAATGCAATTCCAGTCTACCTCCTGAAATCGGTTTCCTGCAATTCTGCCCCGCTTTCAAGTCCTCTTGGCAGCCTTACTTCAGTATATTTTTGGACGATAGCTGTCATTTATAACTCTGCAGGTTTGTGCATTACAGTGCCCCTGAGCTCCTTTCTTCAACTCGCTTTCTTGTGACCTGGCCGCAACACCGCAGGATGGCTTCAGGCCCTAATCTGGTTCCGGCACGGCACGCTGAGCCTTTGGTTAATTCCTCTACCTGGTGGGAAATGAGAGTTAAATTTGCCCGTCCACACACCTCCAGCTAGTCTCTCATTGGTTCTCGCTATTCCTGTTCATCTTCCGCAGAAATTGCAAACTGGGCCAAACAGGAGGTTAAAGGCGCTGACTCTCCAAGGGGGGAGAGTGTTAGTAAAGCGTCTGGAATGTTGCACCTGAGTACCAGGGTACGAAAACTGAGACATATTTGAACACGTCTCCCGATCACATGGTTGATCATACTCTGGGTTCCACATGCATGTTTTAGCTGAAGGAAGAATACCTTAAACCTGGAGAGTTGAGACCCGTGGAATAGGTACCATGCAATATGACTTCAAAGGGTCTTCATTTGCTCACTGAACCTCTCCAGTCCTATCACTGCTGCGTTTATATCCCCGTACACATGCTTGATTCTGTTTTGGAGACATAGCAATCCATAGGTTTTAACATACTTACTAGTCAGGTACATTCTTATGCGTTTAATATGCGGTGCTGAGTCCATTTCATTGAGCAAAGAGTAGCTCTTGTCTATTCCATATTTGGCTTAAGGAACTTTATCTGTGCTCATTTCAATCTCTGGTTTTATGCAGCACCCCAACTCACCTTTCCCCTTAAGCAAGCATAAGTCGGTTTTCTAAATTTGAGACACTGTTCTGTTCTGTAATTCAGTTCCTGTGTAGCCAAGTTTACATTCCGTGTATTAGTGATATCTTATGATGTTTCTTTTTCTGTGTGACTTATTTCAGTTAGAATCATCGTACCTGAATCCACTCATTATGCTGCTACGGGCCTGATGACATAGATTTCATTGCTGAGTGATACTGCATTGTACGTAAGTACCACAAGTTCTTTATCCATTTTTCACTTTCTGTGATATTGAACTTGTACGGTAAATGAGGTTCTTGTAAACAGAGGCGTCCCAAACTTTGGGGTGGCTGTGTCTTTTTGATTTTAATTTCCCTAAGCTATAGGACCATAAGTGGAAGTGCCCTAGGCTCTGTTGCTTTGTTTTTTAGATGTT